>NC_056742.1:273167018-273767018 GCF_019279795.1 Protopterus annectens | reverse complement strand
CATCCGTGGTAGTTCTGCTTAATTTGTCTGCTAGTGAATTCTCTTTTCCTGGTACGAATCTGGCCTGCAGTTGAATGTTGAGATTCAGGCCTAGGTTCCACAGTTCCATTGCCATCCGGCATAAAGGGTAGGAATGCGTGCCTCCCTGTTTGTTGATGTACCACATGACTGTGGTATTGTCCGTCCTTATCAGCAGGTGTCCTTGCTGGAGGAATGATTTGAATGCCTCTATTGCATGCTTCACTGCCAGCATCTCCTTTAGATTTATGTGTAGATTCAGCTGGTCTTGGGACCATAGGCCTTGGATACACTTGTCTTCCATGTGTGCGCCCCAGCCTAGGTCTGAGGCGTCCGTGGTGATGGTCTGCTTTGGTTGTGGTTTGTGGAAAGGCAACCCTCTGTTGGTCTGGCAGGCCTGAGCCCACCACAGGAATTCCTTTTTCAGGCATGGAATGATTGGTATCATGGTTTCTAGACTGTGTCTGTGTTGAGACCATACATTTCTTAGGTACCATTGTAATTTTCTCATATGCAGTCTGGCATGTGGAATCAAGATTATGCAGGATGCCATGTAACCCAGGGCCTGCAGGACTTTCCTTGCAGTAAGCTGAGTTTGTCTTGTCAATGCTGTGAAGTAGACTGGGAGTTGCTTTTGTTTTTCTTCTGTGAGAAAAGTCATCTGAGTTATTGTGTCCAGTTCTGCACTCAAAAATGTTATCCTTTGGGATGGCACTAGTCTTGACTTCTGTATGTTGACTGTGTATCCCAAGGCTTGCAGCAGTTGTATGACATAGGCCAAATCCTTTATTATTTTTGTCTTGTTGTCCGCTTGTATTAGACAGTCGTCCAGGTATGGGTAGATTTGAATTCCCTGTAGCCTGCAATGTGCAATTACTGATGCCAGGCATTTCGTGAATACTCTGGGCGCAGTAGATAAGCCAAAGGGCAATGCTGAGAATTGATAATGCTCTGATCCTGCAAGAAATCTGAGGTGTCTTCTGCAATATGGTCATATAGGGACGTGCAGGTATGCCTCCTTGAGATCTAGAGTCACCAGCCAAGACTCCTTGCCCAACATGGGAAGAAGTTGCTGTAGGGTCAGCATCTTGAATTTTGGTACAATGAGATATGTGTTCAGTGCGGACAAGTCGAGAATAGGCCTCCATTGAGTTTCTTTTCTTGGTACAAGGAATTGTCTGGAGTAAAATCCTTGGCCTTGTTCCATAGATGGTACCTTTTCTATTGCTCTCATCCTTAGTAAGTTGATGACTTGTTTTCGAGCCTCTGACTTCTGGCTTGGAGGAAGGTTTGGCATTCCTCTCTTTTTTGGTAAAGTGTGGAAGTGAAACCTGTAGCCTTTGTCTATTGTTTGCAAGGTCCATTTGTCTCCTGTAATGCAATGCCAGTTTTTTGAAAATAAAGCTAACTTTCCGCCCAAGGGTGCTTCCAATTGTTCCCTGGTAGGCGGAATCAGAGCCAAGTCATTGTGTCTGTCCTGTGGAAGTGGTTGCAGTCGCAGCTGTGGAGGCACTCCTCTGGTTGTCAGGTTGCCACTGACGGCCCCTGTATGCACCTCTTGATTGACCTCTGCCTCTTGGGCGTCTATTTCTGCCTCTCTGTGCTCTGGAGGTGTCTGTAAAGGACCAATTCTTTGAAGGCCAATTTCTGCTGAACCTCGGAGGTTGGACCTGCAGAAAATCCTTGACTGTTTGCACAGATTTTGCTTTTTCTTCCACTTTCTTTAGTACCTCCTGTGCAGGGGAGCCAAATAAACTTTGTTTCTCCATAGGGGCATCTAGGAGTTTAGACTTAACATGGTCTGGCAAGGATTGCTCTTTTAGCCAAGCATGCCTTCGAATCACTGCTCCAGTCATAGCTGATCTAAATGAAGCCTCCAGTGCATCATAGCCACATTTTAAAAAATGATTACTGACCTGCTGAGAATTGTGCACCAACTCCTGAAGGGACTTACGGTCTAAAGGTTCAGGAGAGGAAAGCTTTTTTTCAGCTGATCTAACAAAAATTCCTGGTACTGTATCATGTGAAATTGACAGTTTAAAGCCCTGGCAGAAAGAGTAGCAGATGTATAAACTTTTTTACCCCATCTCTCTAATGCTCTTGATTCTCTTTCAGAGGGTAGGGGGTTTTTGGCAGAGGCAGCTGCAACACCCTTGGGGCCCTGAGAAATGGTTTCTGGGTCTGCAGCGTGGGCCTTGTACAAGTGGAAGTGAGAATCCGGGACCCTGTAATATCTGTCAGGTTTGGCAGGGGCCGGGGGAAGAGAATCAGGGGCTGAACTGGCATCATTGTATGCATCATCAACAACTGATAGTACAGGTGGTATGGCTAAAGGCCTATGCTGTGGTAAGTGTAAAAAAGTCCTTAGCCTTTTCCTAGAATCAGAAAAATCCTGACCCTGCCATTGGAAATGTTCCCTCATTGAATGTAGAGTTTCCCCAAATGAAAATTCTTCTGGGGGAGAGGCAGAAGGAATGGAGTCTTCTGCATCCGAATCCTCATAGGGTGAGTATGGTCCTTCCTGATGGTCTGATAAACCTGATCCATCCGAGGAATAGTCAGAGGAAAGAGGTTCAGGGAGTTCAGTCCTAGACCTTTTTTCAGGAGGGGGTTGTGAGGCCCTGTCTGGGTGAGGTTGGGATCCCCTGATCAAAGAAATAAGGTCCTCAGCAAGGCTGGGAATCTGAGAACTTGAGGAAGGTCTGTGAGGGGGAGCTTTTGTAGGTAAGGCCTTGGAAAGTTTAGCTGCTTTAGCCCTGGAGAAGGCCTTAATAGACATAGTAGCAGGGGGTCTAGCTGCCCCACGTGCAGGAGTAGAAATGTCCAACGGAATGGTGTCGGACAATTCTTGTGTGCCTGCTTCTTCGGTAGGAATTTCTGTAGCCGACTCAGCCGGGGCCTCTATGGCCTCAGTTGTCGGAGGCATGCTTGCGGCCGAAGGAAGAACCGAGGACTCGGTTTCAGCCGAAACCGAGACACTCGCGGTAGGCCTAACCGTGGTGTCGGTCCTTTTCCTTGCATTTTTTAGTTAAATGAGTAGTCGGAGTCTCCGACGGCATTTTATATGCAAAAGCAGGACCAAAAAACTCTTCTGCAAACTCCGACCGACGTCTAAGTGTCCGTCGGTTGAAGGAAGCACAGGCTAAACAAGCTGATACGTCGTGGTCTGGGCCTAAGCAAGGAAGGCAGTAAGAGTGGAAATCCTTATGAGGTATTTGTTTCCCACAAGTTAAACAATTATTTACTTTTTCTGACATCGGCTGAGGCAAGAAAGAGTCCCCAACGGGGTACTTAGCTTTTTAGAAGTCTTCTGGTAGCTGAAATCTCTGGATTTGACTGACCAGCACTTGCGAACAGCTTCTGCTTCGGGCACCGCGCGGCAAGAAAGACTGAGGAAAATGGCGTCGGCTGATGCCTTTATACCCCAAAAGCTATGACGTCGGGTGAAGTGCGACATCAGCCGAGGCCAGACCCAGACTTTGGAATCCGGCCGACCGAGGGCTGCCTGAGGCAGGACAACCCATATGTTATGACTGCAGATGCATCCTTGAAGGACATCCTGTGGGGTGACCTGAAGTAGAGGGCTGTGTACAAGAGATGCCCTTGCAATCTGACAGATATGGAGTGCTTTTGCAAGGAAGAGTGGGCAAATATTGCCAAGTCAAGATGTGCCATGCTGATAGACTCCTACCCAAGAAGACTGAATGATGCAATTAAATCCAAAGATGGTTCAACAAAGTATTAGTTTAAGGGTGTGCACACGTATGCAACCAGCTTATTGTACATTTTTTATTTTTTTATATTTTTCCTCTAACATATTTGTTTGTTTTTCAATTGAATTGTACAGGTTATAGGTCATATTAAAAGTGGGAAAAGTTTTGAAATTATTTACTGTGGTCTCATTTTCTCATATCACAAAAACATGGCATTTTAGCAGAGGTGTGTACACTTTTTATATCCACTGTATCTGGTGTGACCTTATCTGAACCTGCTGCTTTCCATGGCTTCATTTTCCTTAGTGGTCTTCTATGGTGGGCTACTTTTCTTCTCTCATTATAGGCCGTTTCTAGGGCAATAATTTTTCTCTGCAGTTTACTTCTTGCAGAAGCTGCTGGAAATACTCTTTCCATCGGACTTTGATGTCCTGTGGACTAGTGAGCAGGTTGATGCTGGCTTCGCTTTACAAAGGGTATGTGACTGACTTTATCTTTATGTCTGTGTTTGCCTTGCAACCAGATGTAGTTTCTTTTAGCCACCTGAAAAGTCCCTTTCCAGGAGGTGTTACAGTGCCTCCAATGGCCTTTTCTTAGATACTGCAACTCCTTTCTTAGCTTCTTTGTTTGGCAAGCAGTAATCCGATAGTGTTTTCTACCTACCACTTTTTCCTTCTTTGTTTTGCAGACTTCTTGAACTGATGCATTCCACTGCCCAGTCTCCTTAAGTAGCTTATTAACATAACTGGTTTGGCCACATATCAGTTCATGACTCCTCACACATGCTGGTTTGAGGTGCTGCCATTCTTCTTCAACTACACCTATTTCCTCCTCTACTTGGTGGAGCCCTGAGTATATCCTTTAACTATTGTAACTTCTCTACAGTCAAGTTCCAGGTCTACCAACTGGTCTCTGCTGACCTTAGAGCCCTCTGTCACAATTGCCAGCATCTTAGTGTGGCAACCTGGGGTTTATGCTGTGGGCCGACTGTTTCGGCGGGGATGGCTTTGAAATCATTGCTTATACCCTTGTACGCTTTCCTTACTAGGGGAAGTCTACCAAAGTTAGATATTGGCCACTCTTGGATGTGAACTTGTTATGGTCTCTCTTTCTGAAACGTGTTGGCTACTGTAATGCCATTTGCCAGACAGAGTTTTCGAATGGCATCTTCCTTAATCCTGCTGGCCCACCCATGTGGAGCCAGGCAGTCCTCTTCTCCTGTTTTGTCTATCCCAATATGTGCATTCAAGTCAGCCACTATCAACACCAATTCATGTTGTCCAGCTGTATATAGTAGGTCCTGCAACTGCTGTCTGAATGAACTCCTTTCATCAGTATCACAACCCTGCTGTGGGTCATAGACTGAGGTCATGAATACTGGCCTGTCTTTACAGACTGATTGCCATGAGTCTGTCACTAATTCTGCTGATGTCGCCCACTGGCTTAGGATGACTTTCTCTCACCAAAATTTCAACACCATTTCTGTCCTAACCTCCTTCTGAGTACTAGACTATGTTTCCTAAGGAAAGTAGCTTGACTGGGCTGCACTTCCATCTTGTCTTCTGGATAGATCGGATGTCCAGCCTCCTCCTTACCATCATGCCATCCTCTTCCAAGCTGCATCCTGCAAGTGAACCAGAATTGTGTAGCAATTCTCAGTTCATGTTTGGCAGGTTCATTTATGTCCAGCTTTCACTCGACAGAGCTATCCAAGGTAACTAATGCTGGATAACTGGATGACAGTTGGCCAATAGCTATTTGAACTCATTGTTCTGACCTTCATGGCAGGCACACAGCCAGTATGGGTCACATACACATTTTGTGGAGTGCACTCAACGCTTAGCTTAACATAATCTATATTTTACATTTGAATGTGTTAGTCCATCTGAACTGATAGGCCTTTTTCAGTGGAGACCCAGGGAGAAACGCTCCACAAATTTACACAGAAATCAAAATATTACCATTTGTAAGTTCCATTTTTTTTAATTTACATTAAAAAAAGATTAGTATTTGTAAGTTAGAAGCAGTAGAAGCAGTAGAACACTGAGACTACAGAGTTATAGTAGGCATTACACTTAGGATATGTGCAGGAAACAGTATACAAGTTTATCATACAGTATACAGAGCTAAAAAAAAATCAGTTAAGGTGGTGACTGTTGGAGAACAGGCCGTATAAAAGTATAGAATATTTAGTGAGGATATCAAAACACCTAACACCAAACAGGAATTACACTAGTAAAAGGCAGAAAAGTAAGATTACAATCAGTGAGGGACAGTTTATGGAGTATATTGTTGATAGTGGATGAAAAGTGAAAGGAGTAAGCAGTACAATTCATATTTCACACATTCTTATCCTTGTTCCCATCCAAAAAAACCCCCACAAAGCTTAGTAATATCTAAAAGTAGGCAATTTCTTGAAAAATATATACTGAACAGAGAAGAAGTAAAAAATGTAACGTGAACAGTAGACACGTGAGATATGGTAATATCACTTGGCCCCAACAGTACTCATCCGATTGTCAGAGCATAGAGATCCTGCAGTTGATACACTGGAATTAATGGTCTGACAGTGGTACTGCAGAAGAAAGGGGTTCCCAGTGGTGCTTCATACATTGTCAGATATGCATTACAGTTGATTAGAATGCCTGAACACACAGCAGTGGCTTCACTTTTTCACACATATTCCTGATAGGTCAGATGTGTCTGTCTCTGTATTAATTTTCTAGAAGATGAATCTCTCACTAAGTGTGCTTACCATTTGGATTACATAGTGTTTTAAAACTGTACCAGGAAGCCATAATGATACTGCTGTGCGATCTGTTGCAGGGAGTGGAGTATTCCATTTACTGTACTGTAGTATGATTCACAGTTGTATATAAATGCCACAATATGCTGTGAACAAGAGTCATTATCACCAATTATATGTGCCTTCCATTTGGTGACATGCCTTTTTTATGTGACTTGCAAAAACAGTCTGTATGGTACACATGTAAGGAAATGAGTAATTGATAGTCAGATGGTACAGAGGATTAGAGATTGCACAAGTATGGATGTGAATGTTTTGAACTACTGTCTGGTGTCCAGTCCATGTTTAGATTGTTTAGGGGATCCAGTGTCTGTCAGCCTGGGACAACATGCTCGATAAGCCACGTTGCTTTGCAAGAGACGGCTTGCACCTGTTACCCCTAGGCTTTCGAATACTGACCAAGGCACTTGCTGCCCCCATAGTGCCTTTTTTAGGCAAGGCTCAAAAGTCAAACCCACCTCCGTAAACAGCACAATTAACAAAAAACTGAGGGTTATGCTTCTCAATGCCAGGAGTTTAAATCTCAAAATGCATACGCTCAAAGCACTCCTCAGTATGGAGAACGTCACCATCTGTGCAGTAACTGAAACCTGGTTCAAGGCTCCAGAGAGCACCCCAGCACTACCGGGCTACAAATCATACCACACGTTTTGGCCACAGAACACAAACCGAAACGCAAAGGGAGGGGGGTGTATCCACATTCATCAAGGATACCTACACCTCCACGTTAGTGGCACTGCATGATACCTCTGAGATCATCCATGTGCAACTAACATCGGGCAAATCTGCAATGCAAATTGTGGCCTGCTACAAATCACCCTCCATGACCCAAGACCACCACTCCACCTTTCTGGAGACAGTGAAAAACATGAAAGTCCTACCGAACACCCTGATATTGTGCAATTTCAATTACCCTACCATTCATTGGGAAAACTACTCGAGTACAAATTCCCAGGCCCAGCACTTCCTGGAATTCATCAACTCAAAAGCCCTGGATCAGCTGGTAAACTCCCCTACCAGAGGTGAAAACATATTGGACCTGGTCATCACCAACATGGGCGACAGGTGTTCCACACCAGAGGTCAACCCGTCACTGGTTAAATCAGACCATAAACTAATCACTCTGGATGTCCACACCCCACTACCACCCCCAACTATTTTATTTATTTTTATTTTACATTTGTTGACCAAAATAGTCCAACTGGATGCATGTCCATTTTCAGCGGTGACCCGGGGAGAAAAGCTCCAAGGGTAAGCAGATACAGCATTACATAATACCAGCATTACATATTACAAATAGACTATTTACAGTGATTACATAAGTAAGCAAGTTAAACAAGTTCCACAGATTAGAGTTAATACCGAGCATAAATCAGGATTAAATTAATTTACACAGTAAGCTGATTAACAATGGAACTAAGGACCTTTACACATCAACTAAGGAAACCACAGTAAAAAACTTTTCTAAAGCAAACTTCACCTTACTTAAGACAGAGGTGGTAAATTTCACAGCCCCCAAGCTAAAGGATAATGCTGCCCAAGATGCAGAAACCTTTACAAATTCACTCTATGAGCACCCACAAGGATGCATGGATCGTGCCATCCCTAGCAAAACCAAGACTCACTCCTCTAAGAGAAGGAAACCAGTTTGGTGGACCCCTGCCATAAACAGGCTATACAACAGAAGGAGGAAACTAGTTCAGAAAAAAAGCAAATCCCAAGAACGAAAGACATCCCTGATCAGTATCAGTAAGAAACTAAGGTCCCTCATGAAATCATCCAATGCTAACTTCGAAAGAGAAATAGCCAAGGATTCAAAAGATAACCACAAAGCCTTCTTTAGCTTTGTTAAGAATCTAAGTGGCAACTCGCAGATATGCACCAAACTAGAGCAAAATAGCACAAAATTTACTGAACCTACTGATATTGCCAACATCCTGACAGAAAGATTCAGTACAAACTTCACCCCCCTCTCACCTCCAAAAGGCCCCACAACAATACCAGAAAAGTGTAGTGTTCCAAAAATCACAGATGCACAGGTGAAAACAGCCATTTCAAAAGCCAAAAACACAGCGTCAATGGGACCAGATGGTGTCCCAGACTGCATCTTGCAAGAACTACAGAACAAACTAACCCCCCACCTAAACAGGCTGTTCAACCTCAGCCTCTCCACAGGCTACATGCCCATAAAATGGTGCACAGCAACGGTTATTCCTCTCCACAAAGGAGGGGCCACAACTGACCCTGGTAACTATCGCCCCATAAGCCTGACTAGCCTGGTCTGCAAGGCTATGAAGTGCATCATCATGGAACTCATTAACAAAGACATTTGGAACCTCCAAACACTTGACCCGACCCAGTTCGGCTTTGTTAAGGGCAGATCATGCCTATTAAACCTGGTTGACTTCTTCAAGACAGTCACCAAGGCCATGGACGAGGGAAAGGTGGTTCACACAGCCAACCTTGACCTCGCCAAGGCTTTCAACACCATTCCCTACTTGGGTATTACAGGAAAAACTTCACCAGCCTGAACATAAACCCCTACGTCACGAGATGGGTTGCCAACTGGCTTACAGACAGAACTCACACGGTAAGAATAGCAGGCTCCAGGTCCGACTCTAAACCAGTCACAAGTGGTGTCCCACAAGGCTCGGTCCTGGGACCCCTACTGTTCAGCATATACTTCTCAGAAGTACAGGCAAACACAGGAGGACTATGGCTAACCAAGTTCGCCAATGACTGCAAACTGGGAGCCATAATTGACTCTCCAGCTGACACAGACATCCTCGATAAGGGCCTTACTGAGATGGACACCCGGTGTCAAAGTCATGGCCTGAAGCTAAATGCCAAAAAATACATAGTCATCCCATTTGGGAAAAACAAAACACTCACAAATTACCACATAGGTGGCAGTCCCCTTAATACAGAAGAGGTAATAAGAGATCTGAGGACCCAGGTAGATAGTAATCTCTCCTTTGACAATCATATTGCCAAAGTAGTTAGGAAATCCTTCTACGTGGCCCATCTAATTACTAAAGAGTTTGCAACTAGAAATAAAGAGGTTACAGTGCCCCTCTACTCGTCACTCATTAGACCCATCATAGAGTACAATGCCCCATTTGGGATGTACCTCACAAGACACTTCCAACAGCTGGAAAGACCACAAAAGTACCTCACCAAGAGGATTACTGACCTCAAACATATGTCCTATGCAGCCCGACAGAAAAAACTCTGGCTGTACTCTGGCATATCGCTTACTCAGAGGTGATCTCTGCCTGACTTACAAAGCCATGTCCAACTCAGAATTGATGGACATGCTCCACCTAAAGAAATCCAAGTCACTGCGAGCCATGCGCTCCAGTGAGCTAAACCTCACCACAACAATAAATAGAACATGCTGGAGGATAGATTCCTGTCACAGAGACTCCCCATGCTTTGGAACAAAATTCCAAATTACATCAGGCAGAGCCCCTCACTAACACTCTTCAAGAGAAACCTTGACGAGTGGATGGGTAACAGAAAATACACCCCTGGGATCACTTCATTGGCTCTGCTTAACAGAGGATCAGTTAATTAATCAATGGGGCAACGAAAGCTGACACACTCTGGCTAGGCTTATAAATGCCCTCGGGCAGATAGCCTAGTACCTACCTATGAACCAATGAACCTATATAACAGTTTGTGACACAAGTACCATGTGAATATTGAGTGTCTTCAGTTTAAAAACTGCTCCTAGCTTCTTGAAGAATACTCCATCTCATATCGCCTACTCAGAGGTGATCTCTGCCTAACATACAAAGCTATGTCAAACCCAGAGCTGTTGGACATGCTCCACTTAAAGAAATCCCAGTCCTACTGAGCAACACGCTCTAGGGACCTAAACCTTGTCACCACAATAAACAGAACATGCCAGAGGGATAGATTCCTGTCCCAGAGACTTCCCATACTCTGGAATAAACTACTTATCTATATCAAACAAAGCTCCTCATTAGCACTCTTCAAGAAAAATCTTGATGATTGGATGGGAAATAGGAAATTCACCCCAGGGATCACCTCTGTGCTTCTGCTCCACAGTGGCACAGGAAAATAATTTTCTTGGGTGGCAAAAGCCAAGGTACCTTTTTGGCTGGGCTTGTATAGGCCCCAGGGCCGATAGCCTAGTGCCTACTTATGAACTTATGAAATTCTGGACGTCAGTGAACATTGAAACTTGTACTGCAAGCTTGCAATGGACAACAATATTGAGACTGAGAAAGAACAGGATGCACACTGTTCAGAACAGAGAGAGTAGGCACTGCATAGCATGCAGAAAATATTTTAAGTTGACTACAAAGTTGACTAAAAAAGTGGACCAAAAAGAAAATAACACCAATAAATATGTGCAGATATTAGTAGTAGTACCCACAAACATAAGGAGACATCAGTAGTATGCATAAGGGATAATAAGGCAGAAGAATGAAATTCTATGCAAGGCAAATATGAATATTCTTTATGAGTACAGTATTATTTGCAGAGAGACCCCAATCTGTGCGTGGCCGAGATGAATCTTATATATATATATATATATATATATATATATATATATATATATATATATATATAAACACCTTTATATGCAGGATTGCTAAAAGCATTTCTGTAACCTGGATGACTGTAAAAGTGCTATTCAGATGATAGGTGTAAAGAGAGGGATGAGGGAACACTTTTAATGATACACCAGGCAGACTGCAAGCAAATCTGTTTGATGTGTATTGTCATGCAAAGCTGACTGAATAGCTGAACCTTGCAGGGCGGGAAATCTGATACTCTTGCTAGCAGGGGGTTGGAATATGGAAGGAGTAACTGAAGAAGAAATCGAGGCATATCAAAGTTAAATGCCTAAATAAAGGCTGATCTACTTCTGGAAGCTTTTTTTCACAGAATGTGTAACACTTCAGCAGCAAACACATTTGTAAGAGGCACTGCATGACAGTGAATTATACTTTTACTGAGGCCTCTGAAAAATAGCTTCTCATGATCATCTCTGTTCTTCCATTCTAAGAGAATGGAACAGTAATGAACCAGTACAGCTATGGGCACTAAAATCTCAAATACAGTGGACTTGCAGTGAATTATGGGCTAGATTTTTCTATAGAACAAACTAATTCTCATCAGGATGTCTGCCCCCAGGAGGGCAGTCAGGGGTACAAACAGAATAAAATTAATAGTGACTACTTCTGTCTGGTACATGCAGGTTTGCAATGAGCTAAACTTAGGGAAAAGTTAAAAAATATATTTGTTTTAATTATTTTCCCGTAGTGTTCCTTTAACTGCCAATTTTGAGCATGACGTGCTAATTTTCACCCCAAGGGGGCTGCCAAAAGATAAGTGCTTGGTGATGGCAGAGGGAAGTCATTGAGACTGCTTACTGTAGGGTTGTACTGTGTTTCCTCCAGATTTGGAGGTAGAGGCACCCCATTGCTTTGACCTGTAAGAACCCTGTGATTGGTGTCTAGAGCCTTTTGAGCGCATGGATTTGCCTTGTGAGGCTCTGTTGGACACAGGAAAGGACCAATTTTTTTGTAAGCCAGTGTCTACTGAATCTGGGTGGCTGCACTTGTAAGAAATCTTTTACAGTTTGCATAGATTTAGCTTTGTGTTCCATTTTCTTTAATACCTCCTCTGCCTTATTACCAAACAGAGTATCATGCTGTAAAGGTGCACCAACAATTTAGCTTTACCATGATCAGACTGATTTTGATCCTTGAGCAGGCATGCCTTCTAATCACAGATCCAGTAACTGCGGCCCAGAAAGACGCCTCCAGGGAATCAAAACCACACTGCAAAGTATGCTTTCCAACCTGTTCTGCTGCATGCAATAATTCCTGTAATTCTTTATTTTCCACACATTCAGAAATCAACATAATTTTCTGTTTCAATAATCCCATAACATGCTGTTGATATTTAAGCACATGAAACTGGCAGTTTAAGGCCCTAACTGCCAAGGTTGCAGACGTACAAACCTTCTTTCCCCATCTATCCAGCGCCCTGGAAGTTCTACCAGAGGGGGTAGGATTCTTGGCTGTAGAAGCCTTTACACCTTTGGGACCCTGTGAGATA
Source organism: Protopterus annectens (assembly GCF_019279795.1). Lineage (NCBI taxonomy): Eukaryota > Metazoa > Chordata > Ceratodontiformes > Protopteridae > Protopterus > Protopterus annectens. Next base: position 273,754,382 of record NC_056742.1, on the reverse strand, counting down.
GTTGCAGGGTCAGCAGCAGGATTTTTGAATAAAAATTTGTGGGAGTCAGGAACCTTGTAATATCTGTCTGGCTTACTAGGAGCCGGAGGTAGGGAATCAGGAGCCATGCTTGTTTCCGAAAACACATCATCAACAATGTCTAATACAGGAGGTACAGCCAAAGGCCTATGCTGAGGAAGAAGAAGGAAATCCCTAAGCCTCTTTTTTGACTCTGAGAAATCCTGACTTCGGTTCTAAAACTCGAATACGAAAATTTCAGGAGTCAGCCAACCGGCACTTGCGAACTGCTTCTGCTTCGGGTACCACGCGGCAAGAAAGACTGAAGAAAATGGCGTCGGCTGCATGTTTTATACCCCTGACAACCTGACGTCATGGAAGAGGAGACAGCAACCAACGCAGGACCCAAGACTTTGATATTCAGGCCGACTGAGGGCAACCTGCCAGCAGATTACCCAAATGTAATGACTGCAACAGTGAAACACAAAGAACATCAGCAGTCCTGCAAGAGGCCTCTAATGAGTCAAAACCACATTGCAAAGTATGTTTTCCAACTTGTTCAGCAGAATGCATTAAATCCTGTAATTCTTTACTTTCCACACAGTCAGGAATCAACATCATTTTCTGTTTAAGCAGTCCAATAACATGTTGCTGATAATTTAACATATGAAACTGGCAGTTTAAAGCCCTAATGGCCAAGGTTGCAGAAGTGTAAACCTTCTTACCCCATCTATCCAGTGCCCTGGAGTCTCTATCAGAAGGGGAAGGATTTTTAGCAGCAGAAGCTTTAATGCCCTTGGGCCCCTGTGAAATAGTCTCAGGATCTGCAATAGGATTTTTAAAAAGCAACTTGTGGGACTCAGGGACCCTGTAGTATCTGTCAGGTTTTCTGGGAGCAGGAGGCAGGGGATCAGGGGCCAAACTAGATTCCGGAAAAGCATCATCAACAATGTCTAGTACAAGAGGAATAGCTAAAGGCCTATGCTGAGGTAGGAGAAGGAAATCCCTAAGCCTCTTTTTTTGAATCAGAAAAATCCTGGCTTTCCCAGTGGAAATGCTCCCTTAGAGTATGTAAGGTTTCCCCAAAAGAAAAATCCTCAGGAGGGGAAGCAGAGGGAATGGAGTCCTCTGCATCATAATTGTCATAAGTAGATAAGGGCAAATCCAGATAATCAGAAGAATCAGAAGAAACAGAATCCTTATCAGAAGATTCATAATCAGCATCAGTCCTAGGCCTCTTAGAAGGGGGGGTTGGCTATCCCTGATTAGAGTTATTAGATCTTCAGCCATTCTTATCATTTGCTTTTTAGGCGTAGAGGCCTGAGCATGTGGCCTGGGCATCGTTTTTTTAGGCATGGATCGAGATTTAGGCCTAAGTAAAGAAGGAGGTGTCCGTTTAATATGCAAGTTCGTAGGCCTGAATACACACTCAGAAGCCGGTGCCTGCACAGCGGCTCCGGACTCATCCAAGGTAGAGACATCCGCGGGCTCCATAGTTGAAGCATCTCGTGACATACTGGACTCCGAATGGGTCTCGGTAGAGGCCTGTGAATCTGAAGTAGGGGGTATCAGGGGCTGCAAAAGCGCCTCACTGAGTACCGGCAAACTGGCGATTGGCTTAGAAGAAGCGTTGTCATCAGTTTTGGACCTCAACGGATTGTCTCTGTCTTTATCTTTGCATTTTTTCGGAATCCCAGTAGTCAGATGGCTAACCGATGACATTTCTAGATAATTAAACTGAGAACCGAAATATTTAGAGGCGGAAATAGACCAACGACGGATAGTGCGCTGATTAAATAAAGCACAAAACCGACAGCAAGGTACATTGTGGTCAGGGCCTAGGCAATGAATACAGTACAAATGAAAATCTTTATGAGGTATTTGCTTTCCACAAGTAATGCAATTAATAACATTTACTGACATCGGTAGGAGCAAGAAAAAGTTTCCCCAATGGGGTACTTAGCTTTAATTGAAGACTTCGGTTCTGAAACTCGAAAACAAAAATTTCAGGAGTCGGCCATCCAGCACTTGAGAAATGCTACTGCTTCGGGCACAACACAGCAAGAAAGACTGATGTAATGGCGTCGGCTGCATGTTTTATACCCCTGATGACCTGAAGTCATGGAAGAAGGGACAGTAACCGACGCAGGACCCATGACTTTGTTAATCAGGCCGACTAAGGGCTACCTGCAAGCAGATTACCCAAATGTAATGACTGCAACTGTGAAACACAAAGAAAATCTGCTGCCTACAAGAAACTGTTCACAGTAACTCTATACAAGCATGTTAACAGCTGCATGGAAGTAGCTGTACCCACCAGGGTACAGCACTAGCTCAAAAAAAACAAGCCACCCTGGTAGAATCACAACATCAGTAGACCGTGTAACAGAGGGAAGAATATAATGGCAAAAATTAGGATGTGTAGCATACTGAAGGATAAAAGCACTCTCGTCAAACCAAACAAAAATCCAGAGCACAAATGAAGTCTACCAAAGCCAAATCTGAGGTAAATATGGCTTTCCACACCAAGGTCAACCACATGGCATTCTTTAGCTATGTCCGCAACCTTGAAGGCAATACACAACTGTGTGCATAGCTCATTTTTAATGGAACTACCTATACTGAGCCAGAAGATATAGTAAACCAAATGGCAGACAAATTCAGCTCTAACTTTACCATTCTTTCACCCCTCAGCCTCCCTCAGGAAATACCATCAAATATAACTTCCTCTACACTCACTATGGAACAGATTATCAATGCTCTAAGGCAAAGAACACAGCATCAATGAGCCCTGGCAATATCACAGGCTGCCTTCCAAATATCAAGAAACATGACCTATCAGGCTCTCTGCAATCATTATTTAACTGTAGCTCCAAAAAAGGCTTTGTGCCTCACAAATGGAAAACAGCAACCATCATCCCTCTGTACAAAGGCAGTCCATCTACAGACCCTGGAAACTACAGACTCACAAGTCTCACTAGTCTCATATGCAAAGCCGTGGAATAAATTACCATGGAAATTGTCAATAATGACACAAGAAACCTCCAGACACTGGACACAACCCAGTATGGTTTCGGCAAGGGCAGGTCATGCCTACTCAATAGGGTGGACTTCTTTGAGAAGGTCACCAAAGCAATGAACAAGGGCAAAATGGTTCACACTGCCTACCATGACTTCGCCAAGGCATCTGACTCAGTATCCCACTAGGGCATTGTTGACAAACCCAAGAGGTTCAGTGTAAACCACTATGTCACCTAGCGGATAGCCAGCTGGCTCACAGACAGGACCCAGGAAGTTAGAATCGGGCAGTCCATCTCTACAAAAAGGCCAATCATCAGTGTAGTCCCTCAGGAATTGGACGTGGAACTGATACTTTTAGGCATCTACTTCTCTGAAGTCAAGGACCTCTGGCTGACCAAATTTGTAGATGACTACAAATTAGGAGCAATCAAAGAATCTCCCCATTAACACTAATGTTCTCCATGAAGGGCTGATACATACAAATAACTGCCGTTAGAGCCTTTGACTAAAACCAAATGATAAGAAATGCATAACAGTACTCTTTGGAAAGTCAGCAACCCCTGGTAACTATAGTCAGGGACTTGGGGACACACGTAGACAGTAATCTAGCTTTTGACCATCATGTGTCTATAGCAGTGAGGAAATCATTAAACAAAGGTATGGCATCTAGGTCCAAGGAAGTGAAGGTTCCACTGTATTTGGCATTCATCGGATCTATCATTGTGTACAGTGCCTGCTTTGGTATGTACTTAACCAGGCACATCCAACAAATGGAACATCCACAGAGGTTCCTCACTAAAAGGATACAGAGTGTAAATAACATGTCCTACACAGACTGCCTCAAATCCCTAACCCTATATTCTGGGTTGTACAGGCTGTTGAGCGGAGATCTATGCCTGGCATTCAAGGCATCATCAAACCACAATCTGATGGACCTCTTGTATATCAGCAAAACATTCAGTACCAAAATTACCTGTTCTACATACTTAAACCTTGCCAGTGGTATATACAGGACTTGTTGAAGGGACAGGTATGTATCCTAGAGACTACCTCTCCTCTTGCACAGACTTGCCAAACATATGAAGCAGAGTTCCTCCCCAACCTAATTCAAGTACAACCTGGACCTCTAGATGGGGAAGAGGAAATTAATCCTTGGTTTGACACTTATGTCTCTGATGGACAAAGGCAGCCTGTAAACAGTTCATCTCCCAGGCCCCTGTTTGCAAATACTTCATCTCACAAGTCCCTGCTTACACTTATCAAGGCTAGCAGAACTTGTCACAGATTTGGGATGCATGGCTAGGTTTAAAAAAGCCCCACTGGTTGTTAACTTAGTACACACCTATGAATCTATAAATTGGAAAGAGTACAGCAGATCAAGGACATCTATGGATGTGAAACTTTTAAGTTATTAAGAAAGACCAAAATATCTGAACATATACAGTGTCTCACATACACATTTAAGAAAGGATGTCTGGAAATGTTTGGTATTATCAAAAAGCAGTAAAGAATCGTCATACAACCTATGTAGAAGACTCTAATAGAAATGAGAAGTGTACTAAATGGTTCTCTGAGGGAGTAGCTGATGCATGGAATACACTAGCAAATTACATTAAATCAACCATTAGTTTAGATATTTTTTAGAAAAACCTGGACACTTATTATGGGAATAACTGCTTTACTATATTGTCAGACTAGAAGGGCATTATTGCCCACGTCTGAAATATCTGTATGTTGGTATATATGCATTTTATTTACTGAGTATGTTGTGACTTGGGAAGCAGAAACACCTCATTTGACAAAGTAGTTAGGATAGTTATAGACTGCTGCATGTCAGAAACTGTAGAAAGGTCCGACAACTGATGGAACTGAAAGCTAAACTGGAAGAAATATACACCTGCTTCCCATACCTGTTAAAACCCTTACTGTCATTTTCATTGGGAGCAAAATTAGAAGAAGCCAGGAGCTTAGATCCACTAACCCTGTCCATACAAATCACATCTGGATGAGCAATGGAATTCCTAAAGAGAAATTTATGGCAATCTGGCACCTTATACAGACCGTCAGGTGTCTTAGGTGTGGAAGGTTATGAATACAGAGAACTGAAGTTGAATTAAAAGCATCCTCCAAAGCCCCCAATACAGGAGGAATGGAGTTTGGGGGGATCCATTCTTAAGAGGTCATAATATCATTTTTGTCCTTTGAAATCTCTCTTCCTTCTCATTTGAAGATTTCTTTTTGCATTTTACAAATGGTGCAAAAAAGAACTCTATTCATTAGGGAAAGTTGAGGATAAATTCTCCAGATTTGGATTCATAGGGGTAAAAAACAGTTGAGATGCATAACAAAGGCATTCATACTGACAGTCTGAAAGCACCTGCTCTTCTGAAGAAGAGGGAGGTCTCTTCCTCCAAGCCTGGGAAAACACAAGAGCTGAAGACTGTGAAAAGACAGGACAGAACTGAAGACAGCCTTGGTGAAGTTAAACCAGTTTTCCTGTGGAAGCTTTTCAAACTGGAAGGAGTTGTGGGGGCTGGGGTTGGGGGGACAAATGCTTAGTCTTTTGGGTCTCTTTTTTTGATGCCTCTAGTCTGAGAGTCTTGGAAGAATTAGATGTCTGGACATTCCTGAGTGACAGAGAGGTACTTCCTTCTTTACTAGCACTTGATGTACATCACCCTCTCCTTTGGTGAGAGGGAAACTGGGTTCTTCTTTTTCAGCTAAGTGCACCTGAAGTCCAGTCTGACTGGACGTGTGGACTTTAGCAGCTTTCCACAGAGCCTCACAAGAGGGACCAGGAAGTTGACTGATGGCCTGAGGGCTCTGAAACTACAATAGTGGAAATGTCCACTCCAGAGTGTAGAAAGATGTGGACATACATACACATTTATTCAGGAGCCTTTTTTGAAAATTTTCTCTCCTTTTTTGACTGAAGGGGGACATCTGATATTGCAGATTGTCACCATGGCCATATATGCTAAAGATGTCTTTAAAAAAAACATTTTAAGGTATTAAGCCTACTACCGACATTTTTGAAGAGTGAAAGATAAATGACAGAAAAGGATATTGCGACTTTCTCCAAGGCAAAAAATGCAGGCCATGTGGGCGTCCTTGTAAAGTATTTGTCGACCACATTTGCATTTCCCTTTTCTGACAGACATAAACCACTACTGAAAAACACTTTTTCCAGAAAAAAATTAAAGAAGGCCCCCAATGGGGTACATATCTGCATACAAAACTTTAGTGTCATGCTGACCACTGACACTGACGATGCTAAGAAGGCAAGATGTCTAAGCACATCAGCATCACCAACGTTCTGAATTTTGGTACCTATATAACCTTTTTTATACTGGCACATTCTTGTGCTTGAGCAGGCAAATGGTGGATAAGGGAGGCACCCACAAGCTTTAGTATATTGGCCTGACATCTGATATCCTTGGCAGAATATGCCCCCATATAGTTTTATGCTACTACAACAGTGACCTAATGATCAGCTCCTGCCAGTATTCTAATTAAAAGAATGTGATGATTATGGTCACTTCCACCTTAAGGTTTGGCCCTTTACCGAATAAAGTCTCACAAAGTAATGTAGTAATGGCTCAGAGATTACTGCAGCATTATACTTAAGTGAAACCACTGCTGGATTTACAATTCTTTCCCACACTTGATTACAATCCAGCTGCCAAGCGATACAGCACTAGCTAGTGCAGACTGGAGAGTCTGCCTTAATGTCCAGATCAGAGGTCCTTGATTTGTTATGCAATGAAAGGATCATGATAAATATTACAGAACATATTAATAGTCAATATTTTGTTATGACACCAATATTTCTTCCTGCAGGACAAAAAAGTCAAGGGGACTATCAGTATGGCCTGAAAAATACTTACAGACTAATTCAGGTGCATCCATGTAACTAACAAAGTCATCCTCAGTCTCATACATTGCATATTTGTTCAATGATCGCTTGTGAGCAACAGAAAGAATTTCCTGAACGATATCTAGCCTTCTTAGGTTTCTACACAAGCTGAGAGCTCGTATGGCTTCTTCGTGACACATTATGGCTTTATGTAAGTGGGCCTTCCCTATAACAAAAGATAAAAATATGCACAGAAAAGAGTTATTACTAATCACAAGTCTGTCGCAAACATATGCACACATTCTGAGATGAAAAATGCACACTGATTATTCTTATGGTTCCTATTTATTACAATGCAGTCTCTAGTAAAATATACTCGTAAGTACATTAAATATTGAAATTATCTTTACAGTAGATAGTACAGTTGTGTGGGCAACCTACCATAACTGTAAATGTTCAAGAATGGTCAATGGAGTAGTCATCACTGTATGAAACTTTGACACAGGTCTGACATTAGGCCTGATTATCAAACAGGGCACCCTTCCCCTTTGACCAGGCTGATGTCGTCTTGCCTAGGACGTCTTCATGAACCCGATGTCTAGGTGTCACCTGCTTGCACCATCTTTAGTGTATTCTTGCCCATCTTTCAAGACAGCTAGTCTAAATGATAATTCTTAGCAGCTGATAATTCTTAGCAGCTGAAACACCAGGATCCCTGATCTGACACTTGGTGTCCTGCCACAGTGACCTGCACAAAAAAAAAAAAAAAACACAGGGACAAAGGATAATGCAAGTAGTAGTGAAGAAAGGGGGAAGGGAAGGGAAATGGATTCCCACCTTGAATAAAATTTCCATGCAACAGGGAACATTCGAACATCAATAATTATGGTAAATCGCCTACACATTTGTACTATGTTCTTTGTGTGGATCACTGCTGTGGTCATGTCAGTAGGGAAGATTGCCAAAGCTGTTCAGCCCCTCTTCAGGAGCAGGGAGGTGGATTATTACCTAGTAGAGTAAGAAATCATGCCCTTCAGAATGGTAGATGCAAACCCTACTCTTGCCCTACAAACACCTCCAACTTGTAGCGCTTTGAGAAAGTATGAACTGAGGACCAAGTAGCCACTTCCAAACTATCCTGTTCACTAGCTACATTCAAGAAGACCACAATAGTTGCTGTGCCCTGCATAGAGTTAGACCTGATTTTTTCATGCTTACCTTTCCACTGGTAATGTACCAAGATTTAATGCAACATATTACCCATTGGAGATGATGTGTTTAAAGATTTTTAACCCCATCTGACCTTAGCAGTGGTGACAAATGTTTTTTTTCCCCCCCTGAAGACATTGGTTTTATCGAGATACCACTTAAATTGTCTGTGAATACCCAATGAGTACAAAAATCTCTCTCCCTTGTTCTGAGGCAAATGGGAGAAAACAGCTAATTGTAAAGCTTGGTTGAGACCTAGTTCTGTAATCAGCTTGGGAATAAAAGAGGGGAGAGTGGGTAGGGTCACCCTATCTTTGTGGGGATACCAGATAAGGATGTTTGTACATTAAGACCTGAAGCTCCAATACCATTGTTGTTGAGGTAGCTGCAATGAGGAAAGCTGTTTTATCGGTCATGAATTTCAGGTATGCAGACACTGCCAGTTCAAACGGTGGCAAAGTTAGGTCTTTAAACACAAAGTACAGGTCCCAAGCTGGGGCCAAGCACCACCTGGGGGGGTGGAGACTGAGATGGAAGGTGCCCACTAGAACTTGTCTCACTGACAGTTTAAATGGTAGTTGGCCGTCCACTAGCAGCTTGGCAGACAAAGACAGCACATAAGTGTACCTTCAGTAAAGTATACACTAGGCCAGCTTCAAAAAACTCATAAAGATACTAGAGTACTATAGGCACATACATCTGTGCTGGGTGATGGCTCCAACTTTGGCAACAGACTGAAAATCTCTTCCATTTTGTAAGGTATGATCTTGCTGTACCTGGCCTCTTTGCCCCTTCATAATTTTTAGAGCATCCTTAGAATGGAGATGCACAAAGGTTAATAAGGTCACATCCTTCAAGATGCAAGGCTCAATGTGATCTGATTAGGGTATATCACAGACCCCCATGCATCATGTCACGAGGGTCACATGCTGTGGCAGCAGGTAAAGCACCTCTCTTGCCATCTGAATGAGTTGAGAGAACCAGTTTTGCTTTGTCCAGAATACAGATACAATAATCATTTATGGCTTCTCCTCCGTGTTCTTTTATGTCATCCTAAGCTGCAAGGTTATGCAGGGAAAGCATACAGAAACTGATCTGCCCATTTTAAGGAAAATACATTCACTGCCTAAATCAATTTATATGGTACTTTGGAGTAGACCTTCTGTAACTGGCTGTTGACTAGAAAAGCAAAGAAGTCTCTCTCTGAAACAATCCATATGTCAGATCTAGGAAAGTCTCCCTGTACAATAGCCATTCATGTGGATATGCAGAGGTCTTGCTTAATTGATATGGCATTAGGTTTTCCTGAGATGGTATATAAGTAGCTCAAGATCTGGTCCCAGCCCTGTATGTCCAACCTGCAAAAGTGAAAAGAATGTATGCCCCCTCCCCCTTGGTTGTTTATGTATCACAGTAGTACTGTCTGCGATTATGTGCAGAGTCCCTAGTATCAAGCTATGATTCCAACATAGCAATACTGTCTGTGATTATGCTCAGTCCCTGGTATCCAGACATCTTTAAAAACCTTCAGAAAGCAGATAATCACCATCATCTCTTTTTTATTTATGTGTAGTCTTTACTCACTGGAACTCCAGGTGCACTGCACCTTGAAGTCCAATACACGAGCTTCCCAGCCTAGATCTGAGGCATCCATTGTCAGGCTTTAACTGGGTAATGCCTATCAGAATGGCACCCCCTTGTCTGGCCATTACTGTGAGTTTTCCTGTCATGGTCTGGAAGAAGGTGATTAGTGACACCACCTTCTCTAGGGGAGGGTAGGCCTTGCAGGTGTTTGTACCCAATAACACTCTAATGAAGGGCAGGTGGAGTCCATTGTCCTTTGCATTTTCACTAGGGAGTGAGCCTGAGTCAAGCAGTTATGCTGCTATATGTAAATATGTATGCCCTTGTTTCTGCAGTGTGTTATCAATGAGACAAGAAATATGAAAATCTTTGGGTGCAATAGCTAAAACAAAATGCAAGGAAGTAAGCTGATAGTTGTGGGACCCTGCTACAAACCTAAGATACTGCCTCTGACCTCTGTAAATGGGAGTGTGTAGGGTAGCTATGCTTGAGGTAAAGGGTAACAAGGATTGCCTGAGGGCCTAGAGGAAATATGAACTGCAGTGTCAGCCTAAATTTTGGCACTTTTAGAAATTTATTTAATCTGGAAAGATCTAAAATGGATATCCAGGGCCTGTACTTGCAATGGGAAATAGCCCTGAGTAAAAGTCTGTGTTCTCCTGCCTATGGGCATGGTTTCATAGGTTCATAGGTTGATACTAGGCTATCTGCCCTAGGGCATTTATAAGCCTAGCCAGAGTGTGTTTGGCTTTCGCCACCCTTTTAGATTAGTTGACTGTGCCTCTGTATAGTAGGTCACAAAAGATAGCCCTTTTAAGGTTAGTTTACTGTGCCTCTGTCTAGAAGGGACACAGAAGAGATCCCAGGGGTAAACCTATGATCTCCCATCCACTCGTCAAGATTTCTCTTGAAGACGGTCATTGAAGGGCTCTGCCTAACATGGATTGAGATTTTGTTCCAGAGTGAGGGGAACCTCTGGGATATAAATCTGTCCCTCCAGCATTTCCTATTTATTTCTGCGCTGACGTTTAAGTCCCTGGAGCGTGTAGCTCTAAGGGATTTGGATTTCCTGAGGTGGAGCATGTCCATTAATTCTGGTTTGGACATGGCTTTATACGTCAGGCACAGATCACCTCTGAGTAGGCAGTAAGCAACCGAGTAGAGCTGGAGTTTCTTTAGCCTAACTGCGTAGGGCATCTGTTTGAGTCCCTTGATCCTCTTGGTGAGGTACTTTTGGGGTCTTTCCAGTTGCTGCAGGTGTCGGGTAAGGCACATCGCAAATGGGGCATTGTATTCAATTATGGGCCTGATGAGTGATGAGTAGAGAGGCACAATGACCTCTCTTGATCTAGATGTGAACCCTTTTGTGATAAGGTGGGCTATATAGAAGGTCTTTCTAACCACTTTGGCAACGTGATTGTCAAAGGAGAGATTGCTATCTACTTGGGTTCCCAAATCCCTAATTACTTCTTCCGTACTTAATGGATTACCACCTATGTGGTAATTTGTGGGCACTTTGTTTTTCCAAAAGGGGATGACTATGCACTTTTTGGCATTTAGCTTTAGGCCATGGCTCTGGCACCAGTTATCCGTCTCTGTGAGACCCTTTTGGAGGATGCTTGTGTCAGTCGGCGAATCGATTATGGCACCCAGTTTGCAGTCATCTGCGAACTTGGTCAGCCATAGTCCTCCCATGTTAGCCTGTACCTCAGAGAAATATATACCGAACAAGAGAGGTCCCAGGACTGAGCCTTGTGGGACTCCACTTGTAACTAGTTTAGAGTCTGACATGGCACCTGCAATTCTGACCATGTGGGTTCTATCCCTGAGCCAGTTTGCAACCCATCTTGTGACATAGGGGTTGATATTTAAGCTGGTGAGCTTATTTATGATGCCCGAGTGGGGTATTGTGTCGAAGGCTTTTGCGAGGTCCAGGTAGGCTGTGTGGACTACCTTCCCTTCATCTATGGACTTGGTGACTGTTTCAAAGAAGTCAACCAAGTTCAAGATGCAAGATCTGCCCTTAACAAAGCCAGATTGGGTAGGATCCAGTGTCTGGAGGTTCCCAATGTCTTTGTTTATGAGTTCCATGATGATATGCTCCATAGCTTTGCAGACCAGGCTAGTCAGGCTTATAGGGCGATAGTTTCCGGGGTCCGTTGTGGCACCACCTTTGTGGAGTGGGACCACTGTTGCTGTACGCCATTCCTTGGGTACATATCCCACAGTAAGGCTGAGATTGAACTGTGACTTTGTGTGAGGGTTCAGTTCTTCTGGGAGCTCATGTAAGACGCAGCCCGGGACACCGTCCGGGCACATTGATGCTGTGTTTTTTGCTTTGGAGAGGGCAGCTCTCACCTGTGCATCTGTGATGTCAGGGAGGCTACACTCTGTTGGGATAGACATTTGCTCTTTTGGGGGGGAAGGGGGGGAGAAGTTGGCACTGAACATGTCTGCCAGGATGTTGGCAATGTCTGTGGGTTCAGTGTATTTTTTGTCATTTTGCACTAACTCAGAGCATATCTGGGAGTTGCCACCCAGGTTCCTGACATAACTAAAGAAGGCCTTGTGATTATCTTTAGCATCGTATGCAATTTTTCTTTCGAAGCTGGCCTTAGATAATTTTATGAGGGATCGTAGTTTCTTGCTAGCACTGATCAGAGATGCCTTCCCTTTCTGGGATTTTGCTCTATCATGTAGTAGCTTCCTCCTTCTGTTGTATAGCTTATTTATGGCTGGGGTCCACCAGACAGGTCTCCTGCCTTTGGAGGAGTGAGTCTTGGTTTTATTTGGGATAACACGATCCATGCATTTCCTGTAGGTGTCCATAGAATGCATTTGTAAATTATTCTGCGGTTTGGGACGTATTTTCCACTGGCCTGGGGGCTTTGAAGGATTCCACCTCGGTTTTGAGAAGTGTGAAGTTTGCTTTTGAGAAGTTCTTTACCGTGGTTTCCTTGGCTGGGGTGGGGACGGGATATGGCTGTCCAGTGAGATTAATTTATGGTCAGATCTTACCAATGAGGGGTATACCTCTGGTATGGAACATATAGAGTCCCCATGTTGGTGATGATCAGGTCCAATATGTTTTCCCCTCTTATGGGAGTGGTGACCAACTGTTCCACAGCATTTGAGTTTATAAATTCTAGGAAGCGTTGGGCGAGGGTGTTGGGGCTTGAGTAGTGCTCTCAGTTTTTGTTTGGGTAGTTGAAGTCACCCAATATGATGGTGTTTGGAGAGACCATCATATTCTCCAGTGTTTTCAGGAAAGCTGAGTGGGTTTCCTGAGTTTGGGAGGGTGGTCTGTAGCAGGCTACAAACTGAAAGGCAGTTTTGCCCACTGTTAGTTGCACATGGATGGTCTCCGATGCTTCGTGCAGTGCCACTAACCTGGAGGTGTGGGTATCTTTGATGAATAGGGATACTCCCCCACCTTTTGTGGTTCGGTCTGAGTTTTGGGGCCAAAAAGCATGGTATGAGGTATAACCTGGTAGTGCTCGGGTGCTCTCGGGAGCCTAGAACCAGGTTTCTGTTACTGCACAGCTATCGATATTCTCCATACTGAGGAGAGCCTCGAGGATGTGCATCTTGAGGTTTAGACTTCTGGCGTTGAGCAGCATTACCCTTAGTTTCTTTTTCCTTGCGTTGCCTATGGTCGGTTTGTCTTTTGAGCCTTGCCTAAAAAAGGCACTATGGGGGTGGCAAGAGCCTTAGCCAATATTCGAAAGCCCAGGGGTGACAGGTGCAAGCCGTCCCTAGCGAAGCAGAGTGGCTTGTCGAGCAAGTCATCCCAGGCTGACAAGACACTGGATCCCCTTTGAATTACTCCAATACTTTAGTCAAGTGTTAAAATTGATCATTTTGTCTTTATACTGTGGCATCATTCTTGGTGAGGGTAAGATGCTACTCAAGGTCAGGGTCATACCGGCCTGGGCTACATGATCAGAGAGCTCATCTATGTCTCTTTTCATGTAGTCCAGGGAGGTACGTCTCAGGTCATTCACACCAGCATGGACAATGACGGAGTCATATTTGTACTTGCTTTGGAGTGACCTGAGTGCTTATGTTATGTGGCGGATCCTGGCACCAGACAGGGAGCTTACAGTGACCTTCTCCTTGTTCAGCCTGGTGAGCGGGACGTCACTGTGTCTGACAACAGAGTCACCTATTACAAATGTATTAGGTGTGTTGTTTAGCCTTAAGAGCTGTGACTGTGTGGCACACTGACTTTGTGAACTATGTGATACGTGGGTATTGTTGTGGGGTAGCGGTTGCTTGGATGTCTACTTTGGAGGTCTCTGCTGCTTGGGAAAATTTTTATTTAGAGCCTTCGAGTATGTTTTTATGTGTTTGTTTTGCTGCTACGATAGGTCTATGTGAGACTGGATTTGTGGTGTTTGTGGTTACCTTCTCCGCCCGCCTGACTGACTGCGCCAGTACTGGGTTGAGAGAGCCTGTTGGGAGGAGAGGGTGGTCTGTGTACATAAGGCAGTTGTAACATTGCCTCAAGATTCCCAGATTCACCAGCTGGACTGGAGAGTAAACCTGAAACTGACTTTTGGACATGCCAGAATAGTATAAAGAAGTACTTTTTGACTGATCAAAAAGGACCAATAAGGAGCCAAATACTTTAAGGGAGTATAAGAGGGTGTACTGCTTTAGTTTATTAGTGCTTACTTATAAGACTACTTATACGAGCAACTGCAGGGCTTTAGAATGAAAATAGAGTGCTTACTTTGAGATTTGGAACAGTTCTAAGGGAAAGAGTGAAGAGCAGACTTTGTGGAGCCGGGAATAGTTTAAACCCCTTTAAGCGGTGCTGTCCGATGCTCCTCTACTTGCAAAATCGTGCAAAACTGCGCAAATGCGGGTTTTAAAGCAGGAAAACTGAGAGAGATAGGAATTGACCCAAAACGGCCAATAAGCTACTAGTTTCAGGGCTGAGACCACTCCTCCAGGGACAGATAGGCTGCTCAAAGCTCCCCACTCTTACTGGTGAACAGAGAAGCTTCCTCCTATCCAAGTAAGGATACGGGCAACACAGGAAACTATACCACAGACCGGAATTCAGCAAAACCTGAAATCTGGACTAATCTATTTCAGCAAAGACGGCCAGGAATTCTGATAATTTAGGTTTTATTACATTTTCCTGATCTGCTGGTATAGATGGTTGACCTCTTCTTTGATGTATCTGTATAAAGTACAGTTTTGTACCTACCATACATGTAGATGTTCGAGTGTTCACACTGCTGCAGTCATCACACTTGGGTTATCCTGCCATCAGGTGGTCCTGCAGTCGGCCAGAGTTCCAAAGTCTTGGTCTGGCATCAGTTGCTGTCTCTTCTTCCCTGACGTTAGTGCGCCAGGGGTATATAATATGCATCCAACGCCATTTTCTTCAGTTTTTCTTGTCCCAGATGTCAGGTGCCCCCAAGTGGGTAGGCAATACATATTGCTAATCAAAAATATACAAATAAAATAAAAACAATACCTTCAGTTGCCAGCAAATACACCCCAAAGGTTGTATAGGATAGAAAGGTATAGATAAGTCCAGCTAGTTCAGAGGGGGTGGAGGGAGGGTAAAGTACAGTTTTGTACCTACCATAAATGTAGATGTCCGAGAGGTATGCATCTGCAGTCCTAACAAATGGGTTATCCTGTCATCAGGCAGCCCTTCGGTTGGCCGGATTCCAAAGTCTGGGTCTGGCCTCGGCTGATGTCGCACTTCACCGGACGTCATAGCTGCAGTTCTTCGGGTATAAAGGTATCAGCCGATGCCATTTTCCTCAGTGTTTCTTGCCCCAGATGCCTGGTGCCCTCTAGGAAGGCTAAATTTGGATAAATGTAAAAGTTTCCAAATAACAGAGAGCAAATAAAAATAAACATGTATATACATACATACAAACAAATACACCATAATAGATTCCCCCAGCTAGCTAGAAGATGGGCAAATACCCTAGGAGTACCACAGACGGGAAGGAGAGAGGGTAATCCTGACTGCAGATGCATACCTCTCGGACATCTACATTTATGGTAGGTACAAAACTGTACTATGTCCTTCAAGGATGCATCTGCAGTCCTAACAAATGGGTAGAATACCATAGCCAAACTGGGGGAGGAGGTAATAATAAGATTATGGTGTAGTTAAGATCCCTTGCAAAACAGTAGTGGCAAAACCTGCTCGGGATCTGGAGTATAAGGGTAGATTATAATGCTTGGCAAATGTATGCACGGAGCTCCAAGTAGCAGCCTCTAAAATGTCCTTGGTAGCCACTCCTCGTAAAAAAGCTGTAGTAGTGGCTGTAGCCCTTGTGGAGTGAGGTCTGATGTTTTCTGGAGTTGTCTTTCCATGGTAAGAGTAACAAAATCTAATGCAATTTCCTATCCACTTAGAGATTGTCTGCTTTGAAATTGCTTTTCCTTCCATTCCTGTTGCATATGCTACCAGTAGCTGGTCAGTTTTTCTATTGCTCTTGGTCCTGTCCAGGTAGTAGCGCAATTGCCTATGTACATCCAAGGTATGTAATAGTCTTTCTCCCCTGTTCTGTGGGTTGGGGAAGAATGTAGGCAGGTGGATAGCTTGGTTTAAAGATACCCTGGAGACCACCTTTGGCATAAAAGTAGGATTAGTTCTCATGGACACTCTATCTTGATGGAAGATAAGGAAGGGCTGTACTGCCATTAATGCCTGTAGTTCAGAAACCCTTCTTGCTGAAGTGATTGCAAGCAGGAAAGCAGTTTTCCACGATAAGTACTGTAATTCTGCTGTTGCTGCTGGTTCGAAAGGAGGGAGTGTCAACTTTTCTAGCACAAAGTTCAAGTCCCATGCGGGCAATGGTGGCTTCCTTGGTGGTTTTACATTTTTAATTCCTCTCAGAAACTGTCTGAGTAGAGGATGTGAGAAGACTGGAGGGTCCATGTTGTATTCTGCTGAAATAGCTGATGCATGAATCTTAATGGAAGAGTAGGACAGGCCATTGTGGAAAAGCTCTGCCAAGTATTCTAGGATGTTAGCTATGTTTACCAGTGACACATTTTCTCCTTTTGCTGCACTCCAAATGAGATATCTTTTCCATTTTGCTGAATAAGTTTTCCTTGTTGAGGGTCTGCGAGCCTCCAAGATAATGTCTTTAACCCTTTG
The DNA here is from genome assembly GCF_019279795.1 of Protopterus annectens. Lineage (NCBI taxonomy): Eukaryota > Metazoa > Chordata > Ceratodontiformes > Protopteridae > Protopterus > Protopterus annectens. Next base: position 273,737,574 of record NC_056742.1, on the reverse strand, counting down.
AGATAAATCTGGGTTATTTTGTCTTATGCAATGTTCCAGGCAGCCAGCTGCAGTGTTTTTAGGTTTGGATGCAGGGTCCTGAAGTTGTTCTGTGTTAACAGTAAGGGAACTAGAGGCAGAGGCCATATTTGTTCCCGAGACATGCTCCTCAGTAATGGGTACCAATGCTGCCTCGGCCAGTCTGGAGCTATCAGGATGATCCTTGGACGGTCTTCTTTGATCTTCAATAGCACCTTGTGCATCAAAGGAAGAGGTGGGAATGCATATGCTGTCAGGTTTTTCCAACTGAAAGATAGGGAGTCCACCTTCCAAGCAAGTGGGTGGTATGCCCTCGTGCAGAATTTTTTCAATTGGTGGTTGTGTGGGGATGCGAATAAGTCTATTTCTGGTAGTCCCCATTTCCCTGTAATGGATTTGAAGATGTCTGGATGCAGCATCCATTCTTGGGCATCCGTGGTAGTTCTGCTTAGGATGTCTGCTAGTATATTTTCTTTTCCTGGTACAAATATTGCTTGTAACTGAATGTTGAAGCTCAGGGCCACATCCCAGAGGTCCATTGCCATCCGGCATAGAGGGTATGAATGTGTGCCTCCCTGCTTGTTGATGTACCACATAACTGTGGTGTTGTCTGTCCTTATCAGCAATTGACCCTGTCGAAGAAATGGTCTGAATGCCTGAATTGCCAGTTTTACTGCCAGCATCTCCTTTTGATTTATGTGTAGGTTCAGCTGGTCTTGAGTCCATAAGCCTTGTATGCACTTGTCCAGCATGTGTGCCCCCCAACCGAGGTCTGAGGCGTCCGTTGTGATAGTCTGGCTTGGTTGAGTGCTGTGGAAGGGCAGCCCTTTGTTCGATTGACAGGCCTGAGCCCACCATTGGAATTCTTGCTTCAGGCATGGGATTATTGGAATTTGGGTTTCTAGGCTGTGCTTGTGCTGAGACCATAAATTCCTTAGGTACCACTGTAACTTTCTCATATGTAGTCTGGCATGTGGAATCAATATTATGCAGGATGCCATGTAACCCAGGGCTTGCAGGACTTTCCTTGCTGTTAGCTGGTTCTGCTTTGTTAATGCCATGAAATAGAGAGGAAGGTGCTTCTGTTTTTCTGCTGTGAGGGATGCCATTTGATTTGATGTGTCCAGCTCTGCACCCAAGAAAGTTATCCTTTGGGATGGTATCAGCCTTTACTTTTTTATATTGACTGTGTATCCCAGGGCTTGCAGTAGATGAATGACCTTTTTCAAATCTTTTGCTAATTTGTTTTGTTGTCCGCTTGTAACAGGCAGTCGTCCAGGTAAGGGTAAATTTGAATTCCCTGAAGCCTGCAATGAGCAATTACTGATGCCAGGCATTTCGTGAATACTCTGGGCAGTAGATAAGCCAAAGGGCAATGCTGAGAATTGATAATGCTCTGATCCTGCAAGAAATCTGAGGTATCTTCTGCAATTTGGTCGTATGGGGACGTGCAGGTATGCCTCCTTGAGATCTAGAGTTACCAGCCAAGACTCCTTGCCCAGCATGGGAAGAAGCTGCTGTAGGGTCAGCATTTTGAATTTTGGAACAATGAGGTATGTGTTTTGAGCGGACAGGTCGAGAATAGGTCTCCATTGGTTTTCTTTTCTTGGCACCAGGAAAAGTCTGGAGTAAAATCCTTGCCCTTGTTCCATAGACGGTACCCTTTCTATAGCTCTCATCCTTAGTAAGTGGTGTATTTGTTCTAGAGCTTTTGTCTTCTGATCTGGAGGTAGGTTTGGCATTCCTCTCTTCCTTGGTAGAGTATGGAAGTGAAACCTGTAACCTTGGTCTATTGTCTGTAAAATCCATTTGTCTCCTGTGATGTGATGCCAGTTTACTGAAAATAAGGCTAGCTTTCCGCCTAAGGGTGCTTCTAGTTGTTCCCTGGTAGGCGGTGTCAGAGCCAAGTCACTGTGATTGTCCTGTGGTAGTGGTGGTGGCTGGATCTGTGGCAGTACTTCGCTGGTTGTTAGGCTACCACTGACGTCCCCTGTAGGCACCTCTGGATTGACCCCTGCCTCTTGGGCGCCTATTCCTGCCTCTCTGAGCTCTGGAGGTGTCTGGAAAGGACCAATTCTTGGAAGGCCAGTTCCTACTAAACCTTGGAGGCTGAACCTGTAAGAAATCCTTGACTGTCTGGACAGATTTTGCTTTCTCTTCCACCTTCTTCAGCACCTGCTGTGCAGGGGAGCCAAACAAATTGAGCTTATCCATGGGAGCATCTAGGAGCTTTGATTTAACATGGTCTGGTAAGGACTGCTCTTTTAACCATGCATGTCTTCTGATCACTGTACCAGTCATAGCTGATCTAAAGGAAGCCTCCAGTGCATCATAGCCGCATTTTAAGGAATGATTACTGACCTGCTGAATGTTATGTACCATTTCCTGAACCGATTTTTTGTCTAATGGTTCAGACGAGGACAGTTTTTTAGTTAACTGATCTAACATAAATTCCTGATACTGAATCATGTGGAATTGACAGTTTAAGGCCCTAGCCGAAGAGTAGCAGAAGTGTAAACTTTTTACCCCATCTCTCTAAGGCCCTAGATTCCCTTTCAGAGGGAGGGTTTTGGCAGAGGTAGCTGCTACAGCCTTGGGTCCCTGGGAGATAGTTTCAGGATCTGCAAAAGGAGCCTTATACAAATGATAATGTGTGTCCGGAACCCTGTAGTACCTGTCGGGCTTAGCAGGGGCCGGAGGAAGAGAATCAGGAGCAGTACAAGCATCATTAAATGCATCATCCACAACAGTAAGTACTGGAGGAATGGCTAAAGGCCTATACTGTGGCAAATGCAAAAAGGTCCTAAGCCTTTTCCTAGAGTCTGAAAAATCCTGGCCCTGCCATTGAAATTGTTCCCTCATAGCATGCAAGGTTTCCCCAAAAGAAAATTCCTCAGGCGGAGAGGCAGAAGGGATGGAGTCCTCTGCATCAGAGTCCTCATAAGGAGAATAAGGGCCCTCTGGAGGGTTTGTATTATCTGAATCATCAGAGGAGTAATCTGAAGAAACTAGCTCAGGGGGCTCTGCTCTAGGCCTCTTCTCTGGAGGTGGGTGAGAGGCCCTGTCAGGGTGAGGTTGGGATCCCCGGATCAAAGAAATGAGATCCTCTGCTAGACTAAGCATTTGAGAACTAGAGCTAGGCCTGTGAGAGGGGGTCTTAGCAGGCACAGATTTGGTAGATTTTGCTGCTTTAGCCCTGGCAAAAGCCTTAATCGACATGGATGCAGGGGGCCTAGCAGCTCCACGTGCAGGAGTAGATATATCTAAAGGTATAGTATCAGATAAATCCTGTGAACCTGCAAGAGCAGGTGGGATTTCAGTAGCAGATTCAGCCATGCTGGATGAGGCCTCGGTAGGAGGCAAGCTTTCGGCCGAAGGAAGAACCGTGGACTCGGTTTCAGCCGAAACCGAGACACTCGCAGTTGGCTTAACCGCGGTTTCGGCCGAAACCACGGACCGCGAGTGTCGGTCCTTTTCCTTGCGCTTTTTAGTTAATTGCGAAGTCGGAGTTTCCGACGGCATATTGTAAGCAAAAGCGGAGCCGAAAAACTCCTCAGCAAATTCGGACCGACGTCTAAGCGTCCGTCGGTTGAAAGAAGCACAGGCTAGACAAGCTGCTACGTCGTGGTCTGGGCCTAAACAATGTAGGCAGTAAGAGTGGAAATCTTTATGAGGTATTTGTTTCCCACAAGTTAAACAGTTATTCACTTTTTCTGACATCGGCTGAGGCAAGAAAGAGTCCCCAACGGGGTACTTAGCTTTCTAGAAGTCTTCGGTAGTAGTAATCTCTGGTTCTGACCGACCGGCACTTGCGAACAGCTTCTGCTTCGGGCACCACGCGGTAAGAAAGACTGAGGAAAATGGCGTCAGCTGATACCTTTATACCCGAAGAACTGCAGCTATGACGTCGGGTGAAGTGCGACATCAGCCGAGGCCAGACCCAGACTTTGGAATCCGGCCGACCGAAGGGCTGCCTGACGACAGGACAACCCATTTGTTAGGACTGCAGATGCATCCTTGAAGGACATCCTGGACTGCAGCAGTGTGAACACTCGAACATCTAAATTTATGGTAGGTACAAAACTGTACTATGTTCATCATGTTACACTGCTGCAGTCATCACACTTGGGTTGAATCCCAAGGCTAAGTTTGGGTGGTTGGTCTATAAAGAGTTAGGATTGGCTAAGAGGCCCTGCAGAAATGCAGTGGCAAATCCTGCTCTGGATTTAGAGTAGAGAGGCAGGTGGTAATGCTTGGTGAAGGTGTGCACTAAACTCCAAGTTGCAGCCTCCAGAATTTCCTTGGTAGGTACTCCTCTGAGAAAGGCTGTTGAAGTGGCTGTTGTCCTGGTGGAATGAGGCCTAATGTTATTAGGGACTGATTTTCCATGTTGTGTGTAGCAGTACCGAATACAGTGTCCTATCCATTTGGATATAGTCTGCTTTGAGATAGCCTTGCCTTGTGATCCTGCAGCATATGCTAGAAACAATTGATCAGTTTTCCTGAAAGCTTTTGTTTTGTCCAAGTAGAAGCATAGCTGCCTGTGTATGTCCAAAGAATGCAGAAGTTTCTCACCTTTATTTGGGGGATTTGGATAAAAAGTAGGCAAATGGATGGTTTGGTTAAGAGACACACTGGATACCACCTTTGGCATGAAGGTAGGGTTTGTCCTTAAAGATACCCTGTCCCGATGAAAAATTATAAAAGGTTCCACTGCCATTAATGCCTGTAGCTCTGAAACTCTTCGTGCTGAAGTTATTGCCAGGAACAGAGCTGTTTTCCATGATAAAAATTTTAGTTTGGCTGTATTGGCTGGCTTAAAAGGTGATAGGTTCAGTTTTTCCAAAACAAAATTGAGGTCCCAAGTTGGTGTTGGTGCTCCCCGGGGCGGTCTTATGTTTTTAGCCCCTCTGAGGTACTGCTTTAGCAAGGGATGCGAGAATAAAGGAGGATCAGAGTTGTACTGTGCAGAAATGGCAGAGGCGTGGATCATAACTGATGAAAAGGATAGGTCTCTGTCCAGCATCTCAGTTAAGAATTGTAAAATCTGAGGAATGTTTGGAACAAGAGGGTCAAGGCTGTGAGCCTGGTTCCAGGCGCAGAATCTCTTCCATTTTTCTGAGTAAGCTTTCCTGGTGCTAGGCCTCCTGGCCTCCAAAATGACATCCGTAACAGCTTTAGATAGATGTGTTGCCTGTTTGACTAAAGTATCCGCCATGCAGCCAGGTTTAGGGTTTTGAGCTGACCATGCAGGATCTGATTGTTTTGTTGAGTAAGAAGGTGTGGAATTTGGGGCAAAATCCATGGTGGGCCCTGAGCCAAGTTCCTTAAGACAGGGTACCAGTGCTGGCATGGCCAGTCTGGAGCAATCAGGATCATCTGTGTTTTTTTCTTGTCTGGCTTTTAGGAGAACCTTTGAAAGGAGAAGCAGTGGTGGGAAGGCATAGACTTTTAGGTTTTTCCAGCTGAACAGAAGAGCATCCACTTTCCATGCTTGTTTGTGATAGGTCCTTGTGCAGAATTTTTGTAGCTGGCAATTCAGAGGGGAGGCAAAAAGATCTATGTCTGGGCATCCCCATTTTTGTGTTATCATGCTGAAGATTTGTGGATTCAATTTCCATTCGTGAGGGTCCATGATATTTCTGCTTAGGTCGTCTGCCAGAGTATTTTTCTTTCCTGGCAGGAATTGTGCTTGCAGGTGAACTTGGTACGTTAGAGCTGTGTTCCACAAGGTCATGGCTTGCCTGCATAGGGGATAAGAATGAGTGCCCCCTTATTTGTTTATGTACCACATTACTGTGGAGTTGCCTGTCTTTAGTAATAGTTTTCCTGGATGTAGAAGGTCCTTGAAAGCTGTTAGGGTATTTTGAACAGCCAACATCTCTTTTTGATTGATGTGAAGATGCATCTGGTCTGTGGTCCACTTGCCCTGAATGCATTTTCCTGCCATGTGTGCTCCCCAGGCGTAATCCAAAGCATCTGTTGTTAGAGTTTGCCTGGCTGTGGGTTGGGTAAAAGGCTGACCGTTGTTTAGGTGACATGCCTGTGCCCACCATCGAAACTCCTGTTGCAGGCAGGGAATTATTGGAATTACTGCTTCTAGACTGTGAGAATGTTGAGTCCAAACACTTTTTAGGTACCATTGTAATTTCCTCATATGCAGTCTGGCATATGGTATTAGTAGTATGCAGGATGCCATGAATCCCATGGCCTGCAGAATTTTTCTTGCAGGGAGAAGATGGGACGTTTTTGCCAGTAGTTGAAAATATTGAGTTAGTTGCACTTGTCTGTCTGGCGTGAGGTAAGCCATCTGGGCCGTTGTATTTAAGGTGGCACCCAGGAATGTAATCTGTTGTGAGGGCACTAGTTTTGACTTCTTTTCGTTTACTGTGTACCCTAGAGAAATTAGCAACTTTTTCACAAATGCCAGATGCTGTAGAAGAATGTCCTTTGTCTCTGCTTGAATGAGGCAGTCGTCCAGGTATGGATATATTTGAATTCCTTTTTGTCTGCAAAATGCAATTACTGGTGCCATGCACTTTGTGAAGACCCTGGGCGCAGTAGATAAGCCAAAGGCCAGTGCAGAGAATTGGTAGTGCATTATACCAGCTTTGAATCTGAGGTATCTTCTGCAATTTTGTCTGGTAGGGACATGCAGGTATGCCTCTTTGAGGTCCAGAGTAACAAGCCAAGCCTTCTTGCCCAGCATGGGTAGAAGCTGCTGTAATGTCAACATTTTGAATTTCGGAATATCCAGGTAAGTATTCAGAATTGAAAGGTCCAGTATAGGCCTCCAGGCTTTGTCCTTTCTGGGGACCAGGAAGAGTCTTGAGTAAAATCCTTGTCCTTGTTCCTGTTGTGGTACTTTTTGTATAGCTCTCATGTCCATGAGGGCTGAAATTTGTTTTTGTGCCTCTGCCCATTGATTTTATGGCAGGTCTGGCATTCCTTTTAGCTTTGATAAAGTATGGAAGTGGAATCTGTAACCTTGAGACACAATATTCAGGACCCATTTGTCTTGGGTGATTGTTGGCCAGTTTTGGGAAAAAAGTGCTAGTTTTCCCCCTAAGGGGCTTCCAGAAGGGAAGTGCTTGGTGTACACAAAGGAAAGTCATTGTGACTGTTTCCTGTAAGGTTGAGACTTGTCCTCACCTCCTTTTGGGGTTGAGGTGCCCCACTATCGTTGTCTTTGAGCCTTGGGGTTGAGATCTGCCTCTTGGGCATCTGTATCTGCCTCTCTGTGGCCTGTCTGACACTGGAAAGGACCAATTTTTTGTTGGCCAATTTCTGCTAAACCGAGGTGGCTGTACCTGTAAGAAATCCTTGACTGTTTGCATAGATTTAGCTTTACCCTCCATTTTCTTTAACACCTCTTCTGCCTTAACACCAAACAAGGTATCATGTTGTAAAGGAGCATCCAATAACTTTGCCTTAACATGATCAGGTAAACTCTGTTCTTTTAAACAAGCATGTCTTCGAATAACAGAACCTGTATCTGCGTCTCTACAAGAGGCCTCTAAAGAATCAAAACCACATTGCAGAGTATGTTTTCCCACCAGTTCAACTGCATGCAATAAATCCTGCATTTCTTTACAATCAGGAGCTTCTGAGCTAGCAAGCATTTTCTGTTTTAACTGAGCCATTAAATATTGTTGGTACTTAAGCATGTGAAACTGGCAATTTAAAGCAGCTCTTACTGCTAAAGTTGCAGACGTGTATACTTTCTTCCCCCAACTATCAAAAGCTCTGGAATCTCTGTCAGAGGGTACTGGATTTTTTTCAATGGAAGCCTTAACCCCCTTTGGACCCTGAGAAATAGTTTCTGGATCAGCAGAAGGGTTTTTGTAAAGAAACTTGTGAGAGTCAGGGACTCTATAATACCTATATGGCTTGGCTGGAGCAGGGGGCAAAGAGTCAGGAGATAAGCTGGATTCAGAGAACACATCATCCACAATGTCTAGCACAGGCAGAATAGCCAGGGGCCTGTGCTGAGGCAATAAGAGGAAATCCCTGAGCCTTTTCTTGGATTCTGAGTATTCCTGACTTTCCCAATGGAAATGTTCCCTCATGGTATGTAAAGTTTCCCCAAAAGAGTAATCCTCAGGAGGAGAGGCTGAAGGGATAGATTCCAAAGCATCAGAGTCCTCATAGGGGGGTAAAGAATATCCCTGGTCTGAAGAGGAATCAGAGGAAATGGAAACCTGATCAGAGGAGTCACAGTCTGTATCCAGCCTAGGCCTTTTCTCAGGAGGGGGATGGGAACCCCTGATTAGAGTAATGAGGTCTTCGGCCATTTTAAGCATCTGTTTCTTAGGCATGGAGGACTGTCCAGGAGAATGCTGTACTTGTTTCTTTGTCTTTAATGGTACCTTTGTCTTGACTGTTGTTTTAATGGTAAGTTGTGAAGGTCTGAAAAAGTACAGTTTTGTACCTACCATAAATGTAGATGTCCGAACAGGATAGCATCTGCAGTCATAACAAATGGGTTGTCCTGTCGTCAGGCAGCCCTTCGGTCGGCCGGATTCCAAAGTCTGGGTCTGGCCTCGGCTGGTGTCGCACTTCACCCGACGTCATCTCTGCTGGTCTTCGGGTATAAAGGCATCAGCCGACGCCATTTTCCTCAGTGTTTCTTGCCCCAGATGCCAGTTGCCCTCTTGGAAAGCTAAATTTTGGATAAATGCCAATGTTTCCAAAAAGTAGAAGGCAAACACAAAAAATAAGCATGTATGTACATATATACAAACAAATACACCATAAGAGACCCCCCCCAGCTAGCTATTAGGAGGGTAAATACCCTAGGAGTACCACAGAGGGGAAGGAGGGTGGGTAATCTTGACTGCAGATGCTATCCTGTTCGGACATCTACATTTATGGTAGGTACAAAACTGTACTATGTCCTTTAAGGATGCATCTGCAGTCATAACAAATTGGTAGAATACCATAGCCAAACTAGGGGAGGAGGAAGAAGAATTATGGTGTAGTTAGGATCCCTTGCAATACAGCAGTGGCAAACCCTGCTCGGGATCTAGAGTATAGAGGTAAGTTATAATGCTTGGCAAATGTATGCACGGAGGTCCAAGTAGCCGCCTCAATAATGTCCTTGGTTGCCACTCCTCGTAAGAAAGCTGTGGTAGTGGCTGTAGCCCTTGTAGAGTGAGGTCTTATGTTTTGTGGAATTGGTTTTCCATGGTAGGAGTAACAGAATCTTATGCAATTTCCTATCCATTTGGAGATTGTCTGTTTGGAAATTGCTTTTCCTTCCCTTCCTGTTGCATAGGCTACTAAAAGCTGGTCAGTTTTTCTGTTACCTTTGGTTCTGTCCAGGTAGTAGCGTAACTGTCTATGTACATCCAAGGTATGCAGCAGTCTTTCCCCCCTGTTCTGTGGAGTGGGAAAGAAGGTAGGTAGGTGGATTGCCTGGTTTAGAGACACTCTGGATACCACCTTAGGCATAAATGTAGGATTAGTTCTCATGGACACTCTATCTTGATGGAAGATTAGGAAGAGTTGTACTGCCATTAAGGCCTGTAGTTCCGAAACCCTCCTAGCTGAAGTAATTGCCAGTAGGAAAGCAGTTTTCCATGATAGGTGTTGAAGGTCTGCAGTTGCTGCTGGTTCAAATGGAGGGAGTGTCAATTTTTCTAGCACAAAGTTCAAGTCCCATGCTGGTAATGGTGGTTTCCTAGGAGGTTTTACATTCTTGATTCCTCTGAGGAACTGCCTGAGTAGAGGATGTGAGAAGACAGGGGGATCGAAGCTGTATTCTGCAGAAATAGCTGATGCATGTATCTTGATGGAGGAATAGGACAGGCCTGTATGGAGAAGCTCTGCCAAGTACTCCAGGATGTTAGCAATATCTATCTTCGACACATCTTTTCCTCTTTCAGTACTCCAAATGACAAACCTTTTCCATTTTCCTGCATAGTTCCTTCTTGTTGAAGGTCTGCGGGCTTCAAGGATAATGTCTTTAACCCTTTGGGATAAGTCTGGGTTAGTTGCTGTTATGTGATGTTCCAGGCAGTCAGCTGCAGAGGTTTTAGGTTTGGATGCATGATGTTGTAGTTGTTCTGAGTTAACATCAAAGACATCAGGGGTAGTGTCCACATTCTCCCCCGAGACATGCTCCTCAGCAATGGATACCAGTGTTGTCTTGGCCAATTCGGAGCTATCAGAATTATCCTTGGACGTTCCTCTTTGATTTTCAGTAGTACCTTGTGCATCAAAGGAAGAGGTGGAAATGCATATGCTGTCAGGCCTTTCCAACTGAAGGATAGAGAGTCCACCTTCCATGCAAGTGGGTGGTATGTCCTTGTGCAGAATTTCTTGAGCTGGTGATTGAGTGGGGATGCGAATAGGTCTATTTGTGGTATTCCCCATTTCTTTGTGATGGCCTTGAAGATGTCCGGGTGTAGCATCCATTCGTGAGCATCCGAGGTAGTTCTGCTTAACATGTCTGCTAGGGTGTTTTCTTTTCCCGGAACAAATATTGCCTGTAACTGGATGTTGTAGCTCAGAGCCATATTCCAAAGGTCCAGAGTCATTCTGCATAGGGGGTATGAATGAGTGCCTCCCTGTTTGTTGATGTACCACATGACTGTGGTGTTGTCTGTCCTTATCATTAAATGGCCTTCCTTGAGGAATGGTCTGAAATTCTGGATTGCTAGTTTTACTGCCAGCATTTCTTTTTGGTTTATGTGCAGGTGCAGCTGGTCTGGAGTCCATAATCCTTGTATGCATTTGTCCAACATGTGTGCCCCCCAGCCTAGGTCTGAGGCGTCCGTTGTGATGGTTTGACTTGCTTGAAAGTTGTGGAAGGGCAAGCCTGGGTTTGACTGGCATGCTTGAGCCCACCATAGGAACTCTTGTTTCAGGCATGGGATTAGTGGGATTTCGGTTTCTAAGCTGTGCCTGTGTTGAGACCATAAATTCTTTAGGTACCACTGTAGCTTTCTCATATGCAGTCTGGCATGGGGACCAGGATTATGCATGATGCCATGAAGCCCAAGGCCTGCAGTACTTTTCTTGCTGTTAGTTTGTTCTGCTTTGTTAATGCCAAGAAGTAAAGAGGAGTTGTTCTTGTTTTTCTGCAGTTAGGAATGCCATCTGTTTTACTGTGTCCAATTCCGCACCCAGGAATGTCCTTGTTTGGGATGGTATCAGTCTTGACTTTTTTAAATTGACTGTGTATCCCAGGGCTTGTAGTAAGCAAATGACTCTTTGTAAGTCTTTTGTCAGCTTGCTTTTGTTGTCCGCTTGTATCAGGCAGTCGTCCAGGTATGGATAAATTTGGATTCCCTGTAGCCTGCAATGAGCGATTACTGATGCCAGGCATTTTGTGAATACTCTGGGCGCAGTAGATAAGCCAAAGGGCAATGCTGAGAATTGATAATGCTCTGATCCTGCAAGAAATCTGAGGTATCTTCTGCAATTTGGTCGTATGGGGACGTGCAGGTATGCCTCCTTGAGATCTAGAGTTACCAGCCAACACTCCTTGCCCAGCATGGGAAGAAGTTGCTGTAGGGTCAGCATTTTGAATTTTGGGACAATGATGAATGTGTTTAAGACGGACAGGTCGAGAAAAAGGTCTCCAACTTTTCTCTTTTCTTGGTACTAGGAAAAGTCTGGAGTAGAATCCTTTGCCCTGTTCTGTTAGTGGTACTCTTTCCACAGCTCTCATCTTTGTTAATTGAGCTATCTGCTTTAGAGCTTCTGTTTTTTGTAGGTTTGGCATTCCTCTTTTTACTGGTAAGGTGTGGAAGTGAAACCTGTAGCCTTGGTCTTTGGTTTGCAAAATCCACTTGTCTTTTGTGATATAGTGCCAATTTTTTTGAAAATAAGGCTAACTTTCCGCCTAACGGTGCTGCTGTTTGTTCCCTGGTAGGCGGTGTCAGAGCCAAGTCACTGTGATTGTCCTGTTGCAGTGGCAGTGGTTGTGTCTGTGCCTCGCTGGTTATTGCCTTGCCACTGGCGTCCTCTGTAGGCACCTCCTCTGGATTGATTTCTGCCTCTGGAACGTCTATTCCTGCCTCTCTGAGATTTTGAGGAGTCTGGAAAGGACCAATTCTTGGAAGGCCAGTTCCTGCTAAACCTTGGGGGCTGAACCTGTAAGAAATCCTTAACTGTTTGTACAGATTTTGCCTTCTCTTCCATTTTCTTCATTACTTGCTGAGCAGGAGTACCAAATAGACTGGCCTTATCCATAGGAGCATCTAACAGCTTTGCTTTAACATGATCCCGCAAGACCTGTTCTTTCAACCATGCATGCCTTCTTATAACTGTGCCAGTCATGGCTGATCTAAATGAAGCCTCCAGTGCATCATAGCCACATTTTAAAGAATGGTTACTAACCTGCTGAATGTTATTCACCATTTCTAAAACATATTTCTTATCTAAGGAGTCATCAGAGGACAGTTTCTTAGTTAACTGATCAAGCATAAACTCTTGGTATTGGATCATATGAAACTGACAGTTCAAAGCTCTAGCTGAGAGAGTAGCAGAGGTGTAAACTTTTTTCCCCCATCTCTCTAAGGACCTGGATTCCCTTTCAGAAGGGAGAGGGGTTTTTGCTGAGGTCGAAGCTACTGCCTTAGGCCCCTGGGAGATAGTCTTAGGATCTGCAAGTGGGGCCTTGTATAGGTGGTGATGAGTGTCTGGTAGCCTGTAAAACCTATCTGGTTTGGCAGGGGCTGGAGGTAAAGTATCAGGAGCAGTGCAAACATCATTAAATGCATCATCCACAACAGGCAGAACAGGAGGTATAGCTAAGGGCCTATGTTGTGGTAAGTGTAGAAAGGTCCTAAGCCTTTTTCTTGAATCTGAGAAATCTTGTCCCTGCCATTGGAATTGTTCTCTCATGGCATGTAAGGTTTCCCCAAAGGAAAATTCCTCTGGTGGAGAGGCAGATGGAATAGATTCTTCAGCATCGGAATCTTCATAAGTAGAAAAAGGAGCCTCTGGATGGTCTGTAATGTCTGAGTCATCCGAAGAATCATCAGAGGGCACTGGCTCTGGGGGCTCTGCTCTAGGTCTCTTTTCAGGAGGCTGAGAGGCCCTGTCTGAGAGAGATTGGGATCCCCTAATTAAAGAGATGAGATCCTCTGCCAGAGTAAGCATTTGGGAACTGGAACTGGGCCTGTGTGAGGGGGGCTTAACAGGCACAGATTTAGCAGATTTGGCTGCTTTAGCCCTGGCAAAGGCCTTAATAGACATGGCTGCAGGAGGCCTAGCAGCACCACGTGCTGGGGTAGAGACATCCAAAGGGATGGTGTCTGATAATTCACTAGGAACCACATTAATAGGCAAAACTTCAGAGGCTGATTCAACTAGGGTAGCCGGAGCCTCGGTAGTAGTCATGGATTCGGCTGAAGATTGACCCGTTTGTTCGGTTTCGGCCGAAACCGAGACACTCGCGGTTTGCTTAACCGTGGTTTCGGCCGAAACCGCGGACCGCGAGTGTCGGTCTTTTTCTTTGCGTTTTTTAACAATTTGAGTAGTCGGAGGATCCGACGGCATAATGTACGCAAAATCTGAGCCGAAAAACTGTTCAGCAAACTCCGACCGACGTCTAAGCGTCGGTTGAAGGAAGCACAGGCTAAACAGGCTGCTACGTCGTGGTCTGGGCCTAAACAAGGTAAGCAGTAAGAGTGGAAATCTTTATGAGGTATTTGTTTCCCACAAGTTAAACAGTTATTTACTTTTTCTGACATCGGCTGAGGCAAGAAAGAGTCCCCAACGGGTACTTAGCTTTAGAAGTCTTGAAGTAGTATTCGGTAGTAGTAATCTCTGGATCTGACCGACCGGCACTTGCGAACAGCTTCTGCTTCGGGCGCCACGCGGCAAGAAAGACTGAGGAAAATGGCGTCGGCTGATGCCTTTATACCCGAAGACCACCAGAGATGACGTCGGGTGAAGTGCGACACCAGCCGAGGCCAGACCCAGACTTTGGAATCCGGCCGACCGAAGGGCTGCCTGACGACAGGACAACCCATTTGTTATGACTGCAGATGCATCCTTGAAGGACATCACCCTCAGAAGCCGGTGCCTGCTCAGTGGCTCCGGACCCATCTGAGGGATTAGTTTCCATAGGCTCAATACCTTGAGTTTCCAGAGGCCTAGATGTCTCCACGTAGGAGTCGGAAGCGGCCTGTGGCTCTGAGGTAGCGGGTGTCAAGGGCTGCGAAAGCTCCTCACTGAGAACCGGCGACTGGCCTAGAAGAGGTTTTGTCGTCGGTTTTGGACCTCGGATGCCTGTCTTTATACTTGTCTTTGCGTTTTTTCGGTATTGAAGTCGTCTGCTGATCCAACGGCATGGTACAATTGAACCTTTGGCCAAAGTAGTGTAAAGCAAAATCAAAACGTCTCTTTATAGTGCGTCTGTTGACTCTAGCACAAAACTGACAACTAGTGACGTTGTGATCAGGGCCTAGGCATGGAATACAGTAAGAGTGGAAGTCCTTATGAGGTATTTGCTTCCCACAAGAAATACAATTATTAACTTTTTCTGACATCGGTCTGAGGCAAGAAAAAGGTTTCCCCAATGGGGTACTTAGCTTTATTGAAGACTTCGGATCTGAAACTCGACTTCAAAAATCTCAGGAGTCGGCCGACCGGCGCTTGCAAACTGCTTCTGCTTCGGGCACCGCGCGGCAAGAAAGACTGAAGAAAATGGCGTTGGATGCATATTATATACCCCTGGCGCACTGACGTCAGGGAAGAAGCGACAGCAACTGATGCTGGACCAAGACTTTGGAACTCTGGCCGATTGCGGGACCGCCTGACGGCAGGATAACCCAAGTGTGATTACTGCAGCAGTGTAACACGATGAACATCCTGCAATGTATATCCTCTGGCAATACTTAGTATTCCATATTTATCTGAGGTAATTCTCGACTACTGTATTTTCTCCCAAAACATTTTATGCATGAATTCAAACATTACTTTGCAACAGTACAACGATAGCACAGGAATGCATATCAAAATGTGTGTAGGGCAGCTATGCTTGAGGTAAAGAGTAACAAGGACTGCCTGAGGGCCTGGAGGAAATATGAACTGCAGTGTCAGCCTAAATTTTGGCACTTTTAGAAATGTATTTAGTCTGGAAAGATCTAAAATGGATATCCAGGGCCTGTACTTTCTTGCAATGGGAAACAGCCTTGAGTAAAAGTCTGTGTTCTCCTGCCTATGGGTATGGTTTCCCTTGTGCCAAAGGCCAGAAATTCTGATAATTTAGGTCTTATTACATTTTCCTGATCTGCTGGTATAGATGGTTGACCTCTTCTTTGATGTCTCTGTATAACCTGCAATGTATATCCACTGGCAATACTTAGTATTCCATATTTGTCTGAGGTAATTCTCGACTACTGTCTTTTCTCCCTAAACATTTTATGCATGAATTCAAACATTACTTTGCAACAGTACAACAATAGCACAGGAATGCATATCAAAATGTTATCTAATTTAGTCAATAGAATTAATGTCCTTATAAAACTATTTAAAGGTATGCATTTAATTGCATTAAACAATACATGGGGAATGATACATTTTGAACACTATTTACATTCTTAAATGCATGTCTTAAAACTTTTTCACTGAACCTTACTGATAGAAACCTTTACATTGCTGTTTGCATTAGTTCCATAAAGACCATTTAACAATGGTCTACTGACTTGCTTTTTTGGGCCACATTTCCATATCTTCCAGACTGTACAATTTAGTCATGTCTTGTATTTTTTTTACTTATACTCTGTCTTCTATTTTTGGTTTTCTTTGCTGCGAATATTAGCTATCATACAAAAATGTTAACATTATCTTGACTTATCTAGTTTGATATCTCAACTGAACAATTCTCTGGGTAAAATCATACATTTCCCTAATAACATCCTTGCCCAGTGCATATTTCTTTACATTCCCAAGAAATGTGCTTCCAATTCCTGTTATGTCTGATTGTCACATCCCACATCAATGATCCATTTGGAGAAATATTTTTTGTGTTCTGTTTGAAGTATAAAAGTATTTATTCAAGTATTTCCATGCAAATATCCCGAACCTTCTCAGTTTGGCTGCATATCTTGATGTTTTTTTTTCAGATTTCCCAATATTCTCTAGGGATTTATGTATTTATTCTCCTCTCCCAACCTAATCCAATTTGATCTTCTTCAGTACTGCCAGTGGCTTGGTTTGATTTATAAATTCTGCTTATTATTCTGTTTTGTTTGCTTCCATTATTATTGCTTGTACCAAAAACTGTACTGTTTTGGTATTTACTGCTTTATGCCCCATTCACCTTCGCTCTATTTTAAGGTCTCCTGGGCATGTCAGAAAAGAATAGTTGTGTAAAATCTTACCATAACCACAGACGGCCTTCTCCTCACTGCTGCAGTAATCTTAACTTGGAGGATCTTCTGCCTGAAGGCAACCCAACGTCAGCCAATATACAAAAATCTTACTCTACTGTAGGGTATGTGGGACATCACACACAGGCTGCTGTTGGACGTAGACCATAAAAGCGATGTACGCATGCACGTACCATCCTCAGAACTGAATACCCCAAGGAGGAATGCCAGACTAAGGATATAGAAGGTCAGTGCATCCAAGCAGAACAGCAGACCAGGGGGAAAGGATGGAGGGCTAGAATACCGCAGCAGTGAAGAGAAGGACATCTATGGTTATGGTAAGATTTTACACAACTATTCTATGTCCCTCTATCGCTTGGTGCAGCATTCTTAACCCGAGGGAGAGTCCCAAAGCTCAAGAAGGAAGGGAGGAGGAAGGAGCACAGGAGCTCTCAATGAAGCTATGTAAAATTACTTTGGCAAAGCCAGCTTTGGATCTCAAAATGCCATCCACTTTGTAGTGCATGGTAAAGGTATGAAGAGAAGATCAGGTGGCTGCTTCAAGGATGATGTTATCTAAGCCCTTGAAGAATGCCTTAAAGGAAGCCACAGCCCTGGTAGAGTGGGCTTTTATGGGTAAAGGGAGTCACTTTCCATGGAGTGTGTAATAAAGGCAAATAGTCTTTGAAATCTAAGAAGAATTAGTCTTCTTGGAAATGGGTAAACCCAGAGGTCTGGGATGAAAATTCACAAATAGCTGATCAGATTTCCTGACAGCTTTAGTATTGATCAGGTAAAACCTAAGTTGTCTGTGTACACCTAATGAGTTTAGTACCTTCTCACTGTGGTTTTGTGGAGAAGGGAAAGAAGATAAGTAATTGGATGGATTGGTTAAGGGATAACTCATTAACACTTTTGGCATAAAGGAAGGATTTGTTCTCAAGGATACCCTATCCTTATAAAATACCAAGAAAGGCAGCACCAACATAATGGCTTGAAGCTCCAATACTGCTCTGGCTGAAGTCAAGGCCTAGTAAACAATTTTCCAAGACAAATGTTTGAGGGTGGCTGAAAAAGCAGGCTCAAAGGGGGCCTGGGTCAGTTTTTCTAGGACAAAATTAAGGTCCCAAGGAGGAGGAATAGGTTTCCTGGGAGGTCTAATGTGAAGGATCCCCTTAAGGAATTGTTTCACCTCAAATCTGGATGCTGGAAGGGGAAAAAGAGGCAGACAAGTGGAAATAGCTGATGTGTGCTTTGACGGAGGAGTAAGCCAAGCCAGCAGAGAGCATCATACAAGTAAGACAAAACCAGTGGGATTCCCACTGATAGTGGATCTTGGTTCTTAAAGAGACACCACAGTGAAAATCTTTTCCACTTAGAAACATTAAATTTTCTTGTATTGGGTTTTCTGGCCTCCTGCAAAACCCTGAGCACATCCTCTGAGAACAGGTGTCTGAAGTGGATCAGAATCCTATCACCCCACAATGTCAGCTATAGTGTTGACAGGTGTGGGTGTATTATGGATCCTTTTTTCTGTGTGAGTAGGTCCACTCTGTGGGGTAACTTATGGTGATGGCCCTAAGCTAAATGTGAAAGGAAGGGGAACCAGTGCTGTCTTGGCCAAAAAGGAGTCACCAGCAAGATTTTTGGTTGGTCTTTTTGAATCTTAAACAGGAACTTTGGTATTAGAGGAAGGGGAGGAAATGCATACAAAAACATCTCCTTCCAAGAGAAGGAGAGGGCATCTACTTTCCAAAGCAGAGGACTTGGGACGCAGGCACAAAATTTTGGAAGTTGTCTGTTCAGGGGGAGGCAAATAAGTCTATTTCAGGAATACCCCATTGGTGGACTATATCCAGGAATATGTCCTATGAAGCAAACATTCATGGGATTGAGTCAGGGATATGCTTAAGGAGTTTGCCAAAAGATTCGGGTTGGAGGGAATGTACACTGCCTGAATAGTCATGTGGTACTGGGCCAGAAATTCCTATACCAGAAGAGCCAATCTGCACAGAAGATAGGATTTGGTCCCCTCCTCCCCACCTGTTCACATACCAGAGGGCTGTCATGTTATCTGTGAACAGCTGTAGAGAGCCTGGACAAAGGAGAGGTTGTAATGCTTGTAGAGCTAGTAGCAATGCTAGCATTTCCCTGATGTTGATGTGTTCTGATTTTTGGATGGGGGTCCAAATTCTCTGTACTGCGAATTTGCTCAAGGTCACTCTCCAGACCACGTCTGATGCGTCTATGTTGAGTTCTAGGACTGCGGGTGAGAGAATGCATGGGTAGCCCTGGATGTATGTCTACCTGATGGATCCACCAGAGTAGTTCCCTCTTTAAGTAAGGAATGAGGGGACTTGGTATTCTAGTGGATGAGAATGCTGGGTCCACATTGATCTGAGGAACCACCGGAATTTCCTTATGTGGAGTTTTGCCATTGGTACCATGAGAATGATAGAAGCCATAAATTCCAGCACCCTGAGGAACTCCCTGACCATGATGTGTGTTAAGCGAAGAAGGGAGTGAAAGAAGAACCAAATGTCCTGCACCTTCTGAGGTGGAAGTGACACTCTCATAATGTCTGACTGTATTCAACAACCCAGGAAAATGTGGTCCTGTGAAGGAGTGAGGACTGACTTCCTGTAGTTGATGGTGAATCCCAGTATCCTGAGGAGGGAAATGGTGGTCTGCAAGTTTTTAAGTAGTGTGTGTAAAGTTGGGGTCTGTAAAAGCAGATCATCCAGGTATGGGAAAATCTGGATGCCCAAAAGTCCGCAGTTTGCAGGCGTTTTGTGAATACCCTTGGTGCTGTAGAAAGACCAAAGGGTAAGGTAGAGAACTGAAAATGCCAGGAATCCACAGAAAAAAGTACAGTTGTGTACCTACCATAAATGTAGATGTTCGAGTGTATTCACTGTTGCAGTCATTACAATTGGGTTATCCTGCTGACAGGCTACCCGCAGTCGGCCTGAGTTCCAAAGTCTAGGTCCGGCGTCAGCTGCTGTCGTCTCCTCCCTGACGTCAGTGTGCCAGGGGTATAAAAGATGCAGCCAATGCCATTTTCTTCAGTTTTTCTTGCCCCAGATGTCAGGTGCCCCGACGTCTAGCATGCATACCCAAAAAACAACTCTTCCTTCATCTACAAGCAAATACACCACATAGGTTGTATAGAATAAAGAAGTACAGATAAGTCCCAGCAAGGAAAATGGTGATGGTGGAAGAGTAACCTGGAATGCAACAGTGGTACACAACTGTACTATGTTCATCGTGTTTCACTGTTGCAGTCATTACAATTGGGTTGAATCCCAAAGCTATGGTTGGGAGGCTGGTGCTAAATAGGATTAGGAGAGGCTATCAGGCCCTGCAGAAAGTACAGTTGTGTACCTACCATAAATGTAGATTTTCAAGTGTATTCACTGTTGCAGTCATTACACTGGGTTATCCTGCTGGCAGGCTACCTCCAGTCGACCTGAATTTTAATGTCCTGGTCCGACGTTGGTTGCTGTCGCCTATTCCCTGATGTCAGCGCGCCAGGGGTATATAAGATGCAGCTGACGCCATTTTCTTCAGTTTTTCTTGCCCCAGATGTCAGGTGCCCCCAAAAGGGTAGGCTAAAAACATTGCTTATAAAAAGCATGCATTAAAATAAACATTACCTTTATCTACAAGCAAATACATCACATAAGTTGTATAGAATACAGAAGTACAGATAAGTCCCAGCAAAGAAAGGGGGATGGTGGGTGGGTAACCTGGACTGCAACAGTGAATACACTCGAGCATCTACATTTATGGTAGGTACACAACTGTACTAAGCTCATCGTGTTTCACTGTTGCAGTCATTACACTTGGGTTGAATCCCAAAGCTGAGGTTGGGTGGCTGGGTCTAAATAGAATTAGGAGTGGCTATGAGGCCCTGCAGAAAGTACAGTTTTGTACCTACCATAAATGTAGATGTTCGAGTGTACACCCTGCTGCAGTCATCAAACTTGGGTTATCCTGTCATCAGGCGGTCCCGCAGTCGGCCGGAATTCCAAAGTCTTGGTCCGGCGTTGGTTGCTGTCGCTTCTTCCCTGACGTCAGTGCGCCAGGGGTAGATATAATACAACCGACGCCATTTTCTTCAGTTTTTCTTGCCCCAGATGTCAGGTGCCCCCAGAAAGGTGGTCAGTAATTAGTACCAAATTGAGTAAATTTTGCACAAACACAAAATCCCTCCAGCTATAAGCAAATACATCAGGAAGGTATTGTAGAGATTTTAGCCAGTTAGATCAGAGGGGATGGAGGGAGGGTAACCTGGACTGCAGCAGGGTGTACACTCGAACATCTACATTTATGGTAGGTACAAAACTGTACTATGTCCATCGTGTTACCCTGCTGCAGTCATCACACTTGGGTTGAATCCCAAAGCTAAGGATGGGTGGAGGAATCATAGAGGGTTGGAGGAGGCAAGAAGGCCCTGCAGAACTGCAGTGCCGAAGCCTGCCCTAGTCTTAGAGTAAAGTGGTAAGTGATAGTGTTTGGTAAAGGTGTATACAGAACTCCCAAGTTGCAGCTTCCAAAATCTCCTTGGTTGGAACCCCCCTGAGAAAGGCTGTAGATGTAGCTGTTGCCCTGGTAGAGTGGGGCCTAATGGTAGCAGGAATTGGTTTTCCATGATGGGTATAGCAGAAACGTATGCAATGTCCTATCCATTTGGAAATGGTTTGTTTTGAAATAGCCTTCCCTTGTGAAGCTGGAGCATAGGATACAAAAAGCTGGTCAGATTTTCTGAAAGCCTTAGTTTTGTCCAAATAGTAACAAAGTTGCCTCTGAATGTCCAAGGAATGCAGGAGTCTCTCACCTTTGTTCTGTGGATTTGGGAAGAAGGTGGGTAAGTGGATGGTTTGATTTAAAGTCACACTGGAAACCACCTTAGGCATAAAGGAAGGATTAGTTTGTAGAGAAACTCTGTCTTGATGAAAAATGAGGAAAGTTTCCACTGCCATTAGTGCCTGCAGCTCTGAGCCTCTTCTAGCTGAAGTTATTGCTAGCAGCAGGGCAGTCTTCCATGATAGGAACTGAAGTTCTGCAGAAAAAGCTGGTTCAAAGGGAGGTAGTGTTAGTTTTTCCAGAACAAAATTGAGGTCCCATGTTGGTGTAGGTGCTCTCCTGGGGGGCCTAATGTTTTTTGCCCCTCTGAGGAACTGCCTTAGAAGTGGATGCGAAAATAAGGGTGGATCCGTGTTGTAGTGAGCTGAAATAGCTGAAGCATGGACTTTAATGGAGGAGAAGGAAAGTCCTTTGTGCAACATCTCAGATAAATACTGTAGAATGTGAGGCATGTGAGGCTGAATTGTGTCTTGGCCTTTAGCTTGTTTCCAGGCACAAAACCTTTTCCATTTGTCCGAATAAGCCTTCGTGGCGCTTGGCCTCCTAGCTTCCAGAATAACATCCATAACTGCTTGGGAAAGAGGAGCTGGCTGGATGCTTAGGTGATTTGCCATGCAGCCAGATTTAAGGTTTTGAGCTGGCTGTGAAGAATCTGATTGTTTTGTTGTGTGAGCAAATGGGTAATTTATGGTAAGATCAAAGGTGGGCCGTGGGCCATATTCCTCAATAGTGGGTACCAGTGCTGCGTGGCCAGTCTGGGGCTTTGAGAATCAGTCGTGGTCTCTCCTTTTTGACTTTCAGAAGCACCTTTGTGAGGAGGGGCAATGGAGGGAAGGCATATACTGTCAGGTTTTTCCAACTGAAAGAGAGTGAGTCCACTTTCCAAGCTTGATGGTGAAGTGTCCTTGTACAAAATTTTGTTAGTTGATAGTTTTGAGGACTGGCAAACAGGTCTATGTCTGGAAGGCCCCATTTTTGAGTTATCTTTGTAAATACTTGTGGATTTAGTTTCCACTCGTGGGGATCCATGATGTTTCTGCTGAGGTCGTCTGCCAATGTGTTCTTCTTTCCTGGCAGGAATTGAACTTGTAACTGAACTTGGTAAGCCAGAGCTGTGTTCCATAAAATCATTGCTTGCCTGCATAGAGGGAAGGAGTGAGAACCCCCTTGTTTGTTTATGTACAACATTACTGTGGTGTTGTCCGTCTTTATTGTAAGTTGTCCTGGATGTAATAGATTCTTGAAGGCTGTCAGAGCTTTCTGTACAGCTAGCATCTCTTTTTGACTGATGTGCAGATTCCATTGATCTGCAGTCCATACGCCTTGAACGCACTGTCCTGCCATGTGTGCCCCCCAGGCATAGTCTGATGCATCTGTTGTGATAGTTTGCCTGGCTGGGGGCAAGGTGAAAGGCTGACCCTTGTTGAGGTGACATGCCTGTGACCACCATAGAAACTCCTGTTGTAGGCAGGGAATGAGAGATATCATTGTGTCCAAGCTGTGGCTGTGTTGAGACCATACGCTTGTTAAGTACCACTGTAATTTCCTCATATGTAGCTTTGCAAATGGTATTAGTAGTATGCAAGATGCCATGAAGCCCAAGGCCTTCAGAATTTTTCTTGCAGTTAATTGGGTCTTTGTTGCCATTGTTTTGAAATATTGAGTCAGTTGTAGTTGCTTGTCTGGCGTCAGATAAGCCTTCTGGGGCGTTGTATTCAAGCTGGCACCCAGGAATGTCATATTTTGTGAGGGTACTAGTTCTGATTTCTTTTCGTTTATTGTGTACCCCAGGCAGTTTAGTAGATGTTTTACAAAAGCCAGATGATGTAAGAGAATGTCCTTGCTTTCTGCTTGGATGAGGCAGTCGTCCAGGTATGGGTATATTTGAATTCCTCTGTCTGCAGTATGCAATTACTGGTGCCAGGCATTTTGTGAAGACTCTGGGCGCAGTAGATAAGCCAAAGGGCAGTGTAGAGAATTGGTAATGGATTGAACCTGCAATAAAATGGAGGTATCTTCTGCAACTTTGTCTGATAGGGACATGCAGGTATGCCTCTTTGAGGTCCAACGTTACTAGCCATGCTTCCTTGCCCAACATGGGAAGAAGCTGCTGTAGTGTTAGCATCTTGAATTTGGGTACTTGTAAGAAGGTGCTTAGAAATGAAAGATCCAAAATAGGTCTCCAGGCATTGTCCTTTCTGGGCACTAGAAAGAGTCTTGAGTAAAATCCTTGACCTTGCTCTCGAGTAGGTACCAGTTGAATGGCTCTCATGTCCATGAGAGCTGTAATTTGCTTTTGTGCCTCTGCCCATTGATTTTGTGGCAGGTTTGGCATTCCTCTTTTCATTGGCAAGGTGTGAAAATGGAATCTGTATCCTCGTAAAATTATGTCTAGGACCCATTTGTCCTTTGTGACAATGTGCCAGTTGTCTGAAAAAAGTGTGAGTTTTCCTCCCAAGGGGGTTGCCAAGAGAGAGTTGCTTGTCCAGATGAGGTGCAAGTCATTGAGTTTGCCTTCTGGTAGATTGGGACCTGTCTTCGCCTCCCTTCTGTGTTGTAGTGCCCCATTGGCGAGGTTTGTACTGGGCTTGTGGTTGTCCTCTGCCTCTTGGACGTCTATATTTACCCCTCTGTGGTCTGTCAGTAGCTGGAAAGGACCAATTTTTTGTTGGTCAGTTTCTGCTGAAGCAAGGGGGCTGTACCTGTAGGAAATCTTTGACTGTCTGCATAGATTTTGCCTTATCCTCCATTTTCTTTAAGACTTCTTCTGCTTTAACTCCAAAAAGAACATCCTGTTGTAAGGGAGCATCTAGAAGCTTTGCCTTAACATGATCAGGCAGAGTTTGTTCCTTTAACCAAGCATGCCTACGTATAACAGACCCAGTGACAGCTGCTCTGCGGGAGGCCTCCAAAGAATCAAAAGTACAGTTTTGTACCTACCATAAATGTAGATGCTCGAGGATCCACATTGCTGCAGTCATAACCTGTGGGTAGTCCGCTGTCCTCGGTCGGCCCGAATACCAAAGTGTTAGGCTGGCGTCGGTCATAGTCGCTCAGATCTGACGTCAGTACGCAGTGGTACTAAAGCGCATGACCGACGCCATATCCTCAGTCTTTCTTGCCCCAGATGTCTGAAGGCCTAAAAAGGAAAGGCCATAGCCAAACATAGAAAATACCCAACTACCCATTACAGAAAAAATAATCACCCCAAAAGCAACACAGCAACCCTAAACTACAGAGGGGAAGGAGGGAGGGTAAATTGGACTGCAGCAATGTGGATCCTCGAACATCTACATTTATGGTAGGTACAAAACTGTACTATGTTCTTCGTCTCACATTGCTGCAGTCATAACCTGTGGGTAGAATCCCAAAGCAAAGGTAAGGGAGGTTGGCCAAATCAAAAAGCACTAGGAGCTGCTAACATGCCCTGTAAAACTGCAGTGGCAAACCCAGCCCTAGATTTGGAATAAAGAGGGAGATGGTAATGTTTAGTAAAAGTGTGCACTGAACTCCAAGTAGCTGCCTCCAAAATATCCTTAGTAGCTACTCCCTTTAAAAAAGCAGTAGAAGTGGCAGTAGCCCTAGTGGAATGAGGTCTAATCCCAGCCGGAACCTCCTTTCCATGATGAGAATAACAAAAAGCAATACAATGGCTAATCCACTTAGAAATAGTTTGCTTTGAAACAGGTTTTCCTTGTGAACCCAAGGCAAAAGAAATGAATAACTGTTGAGACTGCCTGAACCCTTTAGTTCTGCTCAAATAATAACGCAACTGCCTGTGAATATCCAAAGAGTGCAAAATTTTTTCCCCTTTATTTTGGGGATCAGCATAAAAAGTAGGCAAATGAATAGATTGGTTCAAGGCCACATCAGAAACAACTTTAGGCATAAAAGAAGGGTTAGTACGTAAGGATACCCTATCCTTATGAAATATTAGGAATGGTTCAACTGCCATTAGAGCCTGTAATTCAGATACCCTTCTAGCAGACGTAATGGCCAACAAAAAAGCAGTCTTCCAAGACAAAAACTTCAACTCAGCTGTAGCAGCAGGTTCAAAAGGAGGTAAAGTCAGCTTTTCCAACACAAAATTGAGATCCCAGGAAGGAGTAGGAGCTCTACGTGGGGGTCTTATATTCTTTGCCCCTCTAAGAAATTGCTTAAACAAAGGGTGAGAAAATAATGGTGGGTCACAGTCATAGTGAGCAGAAATGGCTGCAGCATGAACTTTCACGGAGGAGAAAGACAAACCCTTGTCTAATAATTCTGTAAGGTACTGTAGTGTAACACTCAAATTAGGCCGTGAAACATCAAAGCTCTTTGCTGTGCTCCAAAGAAAAAATCTCCTCCATTTATTAGCATAAACATTTCTTGTACTAGGCCGCCTGGCTTCCAAAATGACATTTAAAACTTGCTGAGGAAGCTGCGACCCCCCAGGGTCTAAAACAGAATATGCCAGGCTGTCAGATGCAGGGACTGTATCTTGACATTGAGGAAATGATTGTTTGCCTGAGACAAAAGGTGTGGAATTGTTGGCAAAGGCCAAGGAGGCTCCCGAACTAAACTCCTCAGCAAAGGGTACCAGTGCTGACGTGGCCAATCTGGAGCTATAAGGATCATGCAAGGCTTGTCCTGTCTGACCTTCAAGAGCACCTTGGGAAGTAGAGGCAGAGGAGGAAAGGCATAGACGTGAAGGTTGTTCCAACTGAAAGATAGAGCATCCACTTTCCAAGCTTCTGGGTGAAACATCTTTGTGCAAAATTTTGGCAGTTGGAAATTTTGTGGGGACGCGAACAGATCTAAGTCTGGAGTTCCCCAAGCCACTGTCAACTGTTGAAATACATGGGGATCCAATTTCCACTCGTGGGGATCCACCAGTTGCCTGCTCAAAACATCTGCTAAGGTGTTCTGTGCTCCTGGCAGAAACCTTGCTTGAAGAGTGAGGTGCAAACTCAGAGCAGTCTCCCACAAAACCATAGCTTGTCTGCAAAGAGGGTACGAATGGGTTCCCCCCTGCTTGTTGATGTACCACATGACTGTTGTGTTGTCTGTTTGAATCAACACCTGTCCCGGTTGAAGTAGATCCTTGAAAGCCATCAGAGCAAATTGGACTGCTAACATCTCCTTCATGTTGATATGCAAATGCTGTAGTTTGGGAGGCCACGTGTCTTGAACCCATCTCCCATTGAAATGTGCTCCCCAAGCCATGTCCGAGGCATCTGTCGTTAGGATCTGACTCGCCTCTGGTCGGGTCACAGAGAGTCCCTTGTTTAGGTGACATTCCTGAGCCCACCACAAAAATTCCCTTTGGATGCAAGGTATTATCTGAATGACAGTGTCCAAATCGTGGCAGTGTTGAGTCCATACACTTTTGAGATACCATTGTAACTTCCTCATATGTAGTTTGGCATTGGGAAGTACCAGAATACAAGATGCCATGAACCCCAAGGCTTGAAGGACTGTCCTTGCAGTCAGCCTGGACAGTAGGGATAATCTCTGAAAGTATAGGGGAAGATTTCTTTGTTTGTCCGGGGTCAGAAAAGCCATCTGAGAGGCTGTATTCAGTCTCATACCCAGAAAGCACATGTCCTGAGAGGGTACTAGACTGGACTTTGTTTCATTCACAGAATACCCTAGGCACCTTAACACTGCCATTACATACTGTAGATGCTGAAGTAATGTGACTTTGTCTTGAGCAAGAATCAGGCAATCGTCCAGATAAGGATAAATTTGTATTCCTCTTAGTCTTAAGAAGGCTATCACAGGAGCCAGGACCTTTGTGAACACCCTGGTCGCAGTAGATAAGCCAAAGGGCAATGCAGAGAACTGATAATGAAAAGTACCAGCCCGAAAACGCAGGAACCTCCTGCAGCTGGGCCTGATAGGAATGTGAAGATAAGCCTCTTTGAGATCCAGAGTTACCATCCAGTGATCTTTGCCTAGCAGAGGCAGAAGTTGCTGTAAAGTTAACATCTTGAATTTTGGGATGTCTAGGTATGTGTTGAGAATAGACAAATCCAGAATTGGCCTCCAAGTGTTCCCCTTCTTTGGCACAAGGAACAGGCGAGAATAAAATCCTAGGCCTACTTCTGACGGAGGTACCACCTGAATAGCCCCCATTTTTAAAAGTAAAGAAATCTGTTTGTGAGCCTCCAGCTTTTGCTGAGGAGGTACGTCCGGCATGCCTTTGAAAGGAGGCAAGGTGTGAAAATAAAACTTGTAGCCTCGATCTATAATATCCAACACCCATTTGTCCTGGGTGACCAAAAGCCAATTTTGCTTGAAGAGTGCCAACTATCCTGCTAGAGGAGCTGCCAGACAGGAGGAATCTGGCAGCTGGAGATACAGGTCATTGGGTCTGTTTACGAAAAGGCTGACCCCTGCCCTCACCAGAAGATTGTGCAGGAGAACTCCACGTCCTAGGTCTGAAAGAACCCTGAGCATGAGCTCTGCCCCTACCACGTCTAGATCTGCCCTTAGACTGGTAATCGGAAGAAGGATATGCCCATCCTTTTGCAGGCCAATTTCTGCTAAACTTAGGGGGCTGCACTTGTAAAAATTCCTTAACTGTCTGCATGGACTTAGCTTTGTCTTCCATTTTCTTCAAAACTGACTCCACAGGAGAACCAAAAAGAACTTCAGGTTGGAGGGGAGCATCCAAAATTCGAGCTTTAACATGCTCTGACAAATTCTGATCCTTAAGCCAGGCGTGCCTACGAATAAAGTACAGTTTTGTACCTACCATAAATGTAGATGTTCGAAGATCCACATTGCTGCAGTCCTTACATATGGGGTAGTCCGCTGTCCTCGGTCGGCCCGAATACCAAAGTATTAGGCTGACGTCGGTCAAGGCGCTTAAAACTGACATCAGGACGTCAGGGTACAAAAGCACATGACCGACGTCATTTCCTCAGTCTTTTCTTGCCCCAGATGTCAGAAGGCCCTAACAAGAAAGGCCAAAGCCAAAAACCAGCAAAAACTAACCAACCACCCGTGCACTAACCATATTTACAATATGTACAACACAAACCACACCACCACCTTCAACAACAGAGGGAAGGAGGGAGGGTTGGACTGCAGCAATGTGGATCTTGAACATCTACATTTATGGTAGGTACAAAACTGTACTATGTTCTTCATCTCACATTGCTGCAGTCCTTACATATGGGTAGAATCCCAAAGAAGAGGTAAGGGAGGATGGCAAAACTATAAAGCATTAGGAGCTGCCAAAATGCCCTGTAAAATTGCAGTGGCAAATCCAGCCCTAGATTTAGAGTAAAGTGGAAGGTGGTAATGCTTAGAGAAAGTATGCACTGAACTCCAAGTAGCTGCTTCCAAAATATCTTTAGTAGCCACCCCTTAAAAAGCTGTAGAAGTGGCAGTAGCCCTAGTGGAATGAGGCCTAATCCCAGCTGGAATCTCCTTACCATGATGGGAATAACAGAAAGCAATACAAAAACCAATCCACTTAGAAATAGTTTGTTTTGAAACAGGTTTGCCCTGAGAACCCAAAGCAAAAGAAACAAACAACTGCTGAGACTGCCTGAACCCTTTAGTTCTGCTCAAATAATATCGCAACTGTCTGTGTATATCCAAAGTGTGCAAAATCTTTTCCCTTTATTTTGGGGGTTTGCATAAAAGTAGGCAAATGAATAGTTTGGTTTAAAGCCACACTAGAAACCACTTTAGGCATAAAAGAAGGGTTAGTACGCAAAGACACCCTATCCTTGTGGAAAATTAAGAAAGGCTCAACTGCCATAAGGGCCTGTAATTCAGAAACCCTTCTCGCAGAGGTAATGGCCAACAAAAAAGCAGTCTTCCATGATAAATATTTCAACTCTGCCGATGCTGCAGGCTCAAAAGGTTGTAGAGTGAGTTTCTCCAACACAAAATTGAGATCCCAAGCAGGAGTAGGAGCTCTACGTGGGGTCTTATATTCTTTGCCCCTCTAAGGAATTGCTTAAACAAAGGCTGAGAAAATAATGGTGGGTCACAGTCATAGTGAGCAGAAATTGCTGCAGCATGAACCTTTATAGAGGAGAAGGACAAACCTTTGTCCAATAACTCAGTAAGGTATTGAAGCGCAACACTTAAATTAGGTTTAGAAACATCAAAGTCCTTTGCTGTACTCCAAAATAAAAATCTCCTCCATTTATCTGCGTAAACTTTCCTTGTACTAGGCCTTCTGGCCTCCAAAATAACATTCAAAACTTGTTGTGGAAGCTGAGACCCTCCAGGGTTTAAAACAGAATATGCCAGGCTGTCAGATGTAGAGAATGAAGTTTGACATTGAGTAAATGACTGTTCTCCTGAGACAGCAGGTGAGGAATCGAAGGCAAAGGCTATGGAGGCTCCTGTACCAGACTTCTCAGTAATGGGTACCAGTGCTGTCGAGGCCAATCTGGAGCTATTAAAATCATGTTTGGCTTGTCCTGTCTGACCTTCAGCAGTACCTTTGGGAGGAGAGGCAGAGGTGGAAAGGCATACACGTGAAGATTGCCCCAATTGAATGAGAGAGCATCCACTTTCCAAGCTGTGGGATGAAACCTTTTTGTGCAAAACTTTGGCAGCTGGTAATTTAGTGGAGAAGCGAACAGATCTATGTCTGGAGTTCCCCATAACACTGTCAATCTCTGAAACACATGAGGATCCAATTTCCACTCGTGGGGATCCATAATTTGTCTGCTCAACACGTCTGCTAAGGAGTTCTGTGCTCCTGGCAGAAACCTTGCCTGAAGATTTAGCTGTAAACTGAGAGCAGTCTCCCACAAAATCATTGCTTGTCTGCATAGAGGATAAGAATGCGTTCCCCCTTGCTTGTTGATGTACCACATGACAGTTGTGTTGTCTGTTTGAATCAACACCTGCCCTGGAAGAAGTAAATCCTTGAAAGCTATCAATGCAAATTTGACTGCTAACATCTCCTTCAAGTTGATATGTAGATGTTGAAGTCTGGCAGGCCACGTGTCTTGTACCCATTTTCCATTTAGATGAGCTCCCCAAGCTTTGTCTGAGGCATCTGTCATTAAAATCTGACTCGCCTCTGGCCGGGTCACAGAGAGTCCCTTGTTTAGGTGACATTCCTGAGCCCACCACAAAAATTCCTTTTGAATGCAAGGTATTATCTGAATGACAGTGTCCAAATCTTGGCAGTGCTGTGTCCATACATTCTTGAGATACCACTGTAGCTTCCTCATATGCAGTTTGGCATTGGGAAGTACCAGAATACAAGATGCCATGAACCCCAAGGCTTGAAGGACTGTCCTTGCAGTCAGCCTGGACTGACGAGACAATTGGTGGAAGTAAAGAGAAAGATTCTTTTGTTTGTCCGGGGTCAAAAAGGCCATCTGGGATGCTGTATTCAGTCTCACACCCAGAAAGCACATGTCCTGAGAGGGTACTAGACTGGACTTTATTTCGTTCACAGAATACCCCAGGCATCTTAACACTGCCATCACATACTGTAAATGATGAAGTTTGTCCTTTTCTTGGGCCAGAATCAGGCAATCGTCCAAATAAGGATAGATTTGTATTCCTCTTAGCCTGAAGAAAGCTACCACTGGAGCCAGAACCTTCGTGAACACTCTGGGCACAGTAGATAAGCCAAAGGGCAATGCAGAGAACTGATAATGTGAAGTCCCAGCCCGAAAACGCAGATACTTCCTGCAACTGGGCCTGATAGGAACATGAAGGTAAGCTTCCTTGAGATCCAGAGTCACCATCCAGTGATCTTTGCCCAGCAGAGGTAAAAGCTGTTGTAACGTCAACATTTTGAACTTGGGAATGTCCAGATATGTGTTGAGGATAGATAAATCCAAAATTGGTCTCCACGTGTTTCCTTTCTTTGGTACTAGAAACAGGCGAGAATAAAATCCTAGGCCCACTTCTGGCAGAGGGACCGGTTGTATGGCCCCTATTTGAAGTAGTAGAGACATTTGCTTGTGAGCCTCTAGTCTTTGCTGAGGAGGAACGTCCGGCATGCCTTTGAAAGGAGGCAAGGTATGGAAATAAAACTTGTAACCCTGGTGTATGATATCCAATACCCATTTGTCTTGGGTAATCAACATCCAATTTTCCTTGAAGAGTGCTAACCTTCCTCCCAAAGGTGCTGCCAGGCAAGAAGGATCTGGCAGCTGAAAAAGTAGGTCATTGGGCCTGTTTACGAAAGGACTGGCCCCTGCCCTCACCGAAGATTGTGCAGGTGAACTCCCTGTTCTAGGTCTGAAAGAACTCTGAGCTCTGCCCCTACCACGTCTAGATCTACCCCTAGACTGAGAATCATAAGAAGGATACGTCCACCCCTTAGCAGGCCAATTCCTACTAAACTGGAGGCTGAACTTGCAAAAATCTTTAACAGCCTGCATAGACTTAGCCTTGTCTTCCATTTTCTTCAAGACTGACTCCACAGGTGAACCAAACAACACATCAGACTGCAAAGGAGCATCCAAAATCCTTGTCTTAACACGGTCAGATAAATTCTGATCCTTCAGCCAGGCGTGCCTGCGAAGAACTGAGCCAGTGGCAGCCACCCTAGACGAGGCCTGCACAGCATCAAAACCACACTGTAATGAATGCTTACCCACCTGTTCAGAGACATGCACCAAATCTTGTAATTCTTTACACTCAATGCCTTCCGCCAGAGCATCCACCTTAGACTTCAATTGAGAAAGAAGAAAGTTTTGATATTTCAACATATGAAACTGGCAATTCAAAGCCCTCATAGCTAAGGTAGAAGATGTATAGACCTTCTTTCCCCATCTATCCAAAGCTCTGGCTTCTTTATCTAGAGGAACCGGATTTTTCACAACAGAGGCCTTGACACCCTTAGGTCCCTGACTAATAGTTTCAGGGTCCGCCCTAGGACTCTTATAAAGATATTTATGAGCCTCAGGCACCCTGTAATACCTATCCGGTTTAACAGGAGCAGGAGGCAGAGAATCAGGATTAAGTGAAGCCTCTGCAAACACATCTTCCACAACATCCAGAACAGGGGTATAGCCAAGGGCCTATGCTGGGGTAACAGCAAAATTCCCTAAGCCTTTTCCGAGAATCAGAGAAGTCCTGACCTTCCCACTTAAAATGTTCCCTCATAGAATGAAGTGTCTCTGAAAAAGAAAAATCCTCTGGAGGAGAAGCAGAAGGAGTGGAATCATCTGCATCAGAATCAGAATAAGGAGAGTACTCCTGCAAGTCTTCAGCTGAAGACTCTGTAACATCGAAGCCTGCTCAAAACTTCCCAACTCTGGCTCCACGCTAGGCCTCTTAACAGGAGGGGGCGAAGAACCTCTAATCAGAGTAATCAAATCTTCTGCCATTTTAAGCATGTGGTTCTTAGGCACAGACCCTGCTGAACTAGGAGTGACACCAACAGAAGCTAAAACTGGCCTGCCTCTGGGAGAAGCCTTGGAAACAGAAGGAGAAGGCCTAACCACCCTAGGAAGGAGGGAGTACAGTAACGTGAGAAGCCCCTTCAGCCTGACCTGCCTCCTGAGAGACCACCTCCTGCAAAATCAAAGTCTCCCCCTGAGACTCCAGAGAAGTCTCCGTCGGAACCACCGGTTCCACTGAAACCTCTAAAGAACCGCATCCGAACGGACGACTCATCTTGCCTGGGTTTAACTGCTTTGTCTTTGCGCTTCTTCGCAGAAGCAGGCGCCGGAGAATCCGACGGCATATTATAATTGCACCGCTTCCCAAAGACCAGCCTAGCACAATCTAACCTTCGCAATAGTGCGTTTATTGAACCTAGCACAAAAGCGACACCCAACAACGTCGTGCTCAGGCCCCAAACAAGGAATACACAAAGAATGATAATCCCTATGCGGTATCTGTTTCCCACAAGAAATACAGTTATTCACTTTTTCTGACATCTGGTAAAACACTGAGGCAAGAAAAAACCAAAATATTCCCCAACGGGGTACTTAGCCAACTTGGATTCGGTCTGAAACTCCAAATTCGAAAAATTTCAGAACGCCGAACGGCACTTGCAACGCTGCTTCTGCATCGGACCATGCGGCAAAAAAGACTGAGGAAATGACGTCGGTCATGCGCTTTTGTACCCTGACGTCCTGATGTCAGTTTTAAGCGCCTTGACCGACGTCAGCCTAATACTTTGGTATTCGGGCCGACCGAGGACAGCGGACTACCCCATATGTAAGGACTGCAGCAATGTGAGATGAAGAACATCTGAACCAGTGGCAGCCACCCTGGAAGAAGCCTGAAGAGCATCAAAGCCACACTGCAAGGAATGCTTACCTACCTGATCAGAGGCATGAACTAAATCCTGCAATTCCTTACACTCTATACCCTCAGCTAAAGCATCTACCTTAGATTTCAACTGACTTAACAGAAAATTCTGGTACTTCAGCATATGAAACTGGCAATTCAAAGCCCTCATAGCTAGTGTGGAGGAGGTATACACTTTTTTACCCCACCTATCCAAAGCTCTAGAATCTTTATCCAGAGGAACTGGATTCTTTACTACAGAAGCCCTGACACCCTTAGGTCCCTGGCTAATAGTTTCTGGGTCAGCTCTAGGACTCTTATATAAATATTTATGAGCCTCTGGAACTCTGTAGTATCTGTCTGGCTTGACAGGGGCGGAGGTAAAGAATCAGGATTAAGGAAGCCTCAGAAAAAACATCCTGAACAACATCCAAAACAGGGGGAATGGCCAAGGGCCTATGCTGTGGTAAAAACAAAAATTCCCTAAGCCTCTTACTAGAATTGGAGAAATCCTGACCTTCCCACTTAAAATGCTCCCTCATGGAATGCAGGGTTTCAGAAAAAGAAAAATCCTCTGGAGGAGAAGCAGAAGGACAGGAGTCCTCTGCATCCGAATCAGAATAGGGAGGAAAATCCTGAATGTCCTCAGCTGAAGACTCAGAGTAATCTGAGGAATGCTCCAAACCCTCCACCTCTGTCTCCACCCTAGGTCTCTTATCTGGAGGGGGCATAGAACCTCTGATTAATGTAATCAAATCCTCTGCCATTTTTAGCATATGTTTTTTAGGAACAGAGCCTGCAGAACTAGGGCTGACGCCTGTGCCAGAAAGACCAGGCCTAGCTTTAGAAGGTGCTTTAGTGACAGAAGTAGAAGGCCTAACAACCTTATGTAAAGAAGGAACTACAGAAACTTGAGAGGCCCCCTCGGCCTGACCTGACTCCTGCGAGGCCAATTCCTGTAATATTAAAGGCTCCCCCTGAGACTCAGCTGAAACCTCGGCTGGATCCACAGATTCCACCGTAGTTTCCAAAGAACCGGCGTCCGCAACAGACGACTCATCCTGCTTAGACTTTAACGATTTATCTTTTCGCTTCTTAGCGGTAGCGGGCTTCGGAGGATCCGACGGCATGTTGTAGTTGCACCGCTTACCAAAAACAAGTCTAGCACAATCTAACCTGCGTTTAATGGTGCGCTTATTAAATCTAGCGCAAAAGCGACACCCGACTACGTTGTGCTCAGGCCCCAAGCAAGGAATACAGAGAGAGTGGTAGTCCCTATGAGGTATCTGTTTCCCACAAGAAATACAATTATTAACTTTTTCTGACATCCGGACTTAACTGAGGCAAGAAAAGACAAAAATATTCTACGGGTACTTAGCCCAACTTGGTCTTCGGTCTGAAACTCAGAATACGAACATTTCAGGATGCCGAACGGCACTTGCAAACGCTGCTTCTGCTTCGGACCATGCGGCAAGAAAGACTGAGGATATGGCGTCGGTCATGCGCTTTAGTACCACTGCGTACTGACGTCAGATCTGAGCGACTATGACCGACGCCAGCCTAACACTTTGGTATTCGGGCCGACCGAGGACAGCGGACTACCCACAGGTTATGACTGCAGCAATGTGAGACGAAGAACATCCCACATTGTAAGGTGTGTTTGCCCACCTGTTCAGTTGCATGCAACAGATCCTGCATTTCTTTCAATTCAGACTGTTGAGGGAAAGTGGTAATTTTTTGCTATAACTGAGAGATTAGAAATTGCTGATACTTAAGCATGTGAAATTGGCAATTTAGTGCTCTCATAGCTAGAGTGGCTGAGGTGTAAACCTTTTTCCCCCACCTGTCTAGTGCTATGGAATCCCTCTCAGAGGGTACAGGATTTTTAGCCATAGCAGCCTTAGCCCCTTTGGGACCCTGGGAGATTGTCTCTGGGTCAGCAACAGGGCTTTTATAAAGAAATTTGTGGGAATCAGGCACTCTATAGTATCTGTCAGGCTTGGCCAGAGCAGGAGGTAGAGAGTCTGGGTTCAAACTGGATTCTAAGTAAACATCATCCACAATGTCTAAAACAGGTGGGATGGCAAGTGGTCTGTGCTGGGGGAGTAAAAGAAACTCTCTGAGCCTTTTCTTCGAGTCAGAGTAGTCCTGACCTTCCCAGTGAAAATATTCCCTCATAGTGTGTAAAGTTTCCCCAAAGGAGTAGTTTTCAGGAGGAGAAGCTGAGGGAATGGAATCCTCAGCATCAGAATCTTCATAAGGGGAGAAGGAGTAATCTTGGTCTTCAGAGGAGGCTGAAGAAATGGACACTTGTTCAGAGGATGCATAATCTTCCTCTTGTCTAGGCCTTTTGTCAGCAGGGGCCTGGGAATCCCTGATTAAAGAGATCAAATCTTCAGCCATTTTGAGCATCTGTTTCTTAGGCATGGGGCCTTGAACAGGGGACTGAAGTGCAGTCCTTTTAGATTAAATAGGAGTCTTCGTCTTAGGATACGTTTTAATGGTGAGCGTCGTCGGTCTGAAAACGCCTTCAGAAACTGATGGTGTTTCTGCAGCACCGACATCTTTTTCAGCAATGTCGTCGGTAGGGTCTGAACAAAATTGTTGTGTCGGCCTGGTACATTCCGCCAAATGTTCCGAAGCGGCCTCGGGCTCCAGATCTGCGGTAGTCAGGGACTGCGTCGGAGCCTCACTGAGGACCGGAGACCGGACCAGCCGAGGCCTCGGAATCTGGCTTAGGCCTGGGCTGTCTGTCCTTATCCTTGTGTTTTTTGTGCACTCCGGTAGTCGGTTGCTCCGACGGCATAGTGTAATTAAATTTTCTACCGAAGTAGTGTCGTGCGAAATCAAAGCGTCATTTAATAGTACGTTTATTAAACCTAGCACAAAAACGACAACTAGTGACGTCGTGGTCTGGGCCTAGGCAAGGTATGCAATAAGAATGAAAATCCTTATGTGGTATTTGCTTCCCACAAGAAATACAATTGTTAACTTTTTCTGACATCGGTCTGAGGCAAGAAAAGTTTCCCCAACGGGGTACTTAGCTTTATAGAAGACTTCGGTCTGAAATTCGAAAATCTCAGGAGTCGGCCAACCGGCACTTGCGAACTGCTTCTGCTTCGGGCACCGTGCGGCAAGAAAGACTGAAGAAAATGGCGTCGGTTGCATTATGTATACCCCTGGCATACTGACATCAGGGAATAAGCGACAGCAACCGACGCCAGACCAAGACTTTGGAATTCCGGCCGACTGTGGGACCGCCTGACGACAGGATAACCCAAGTGTGATGACTGCAGCAGGGTAACACGATGAACATCTGCAGTGGCAAAGCCTGCTCTGGATTTAGAGTAAAGAGGTAAGTGGTAGTGCTTTGTAAAAGTGTGCACTGAAGTCCAAGTAGCAGCCTCCAAAATATGCTTGGTTGGTACTCCTCTGAGGAAGACTGCTGAGGTGGCTGCTGCCCTGGTCGAATGTGGCCTAATTCCTTTAGGCACTGATTTGCCATGTTGTAAATAGCAGAAACAAATGCAGTGTCCTATCCATTTTGAAATAGTCTGCTTTGAGATAGCCTTTCCTTGTGATCCTGCAGCATATGCCACTAAAAGTTGCTCAGTCTTTCTGAAAGCTTTAGTTTTGTCCAAGTAGAAGCGTAGCTGTCTGTGTATGTCCAAAGAATGCAGAAGTCTCTCCCCTTTATTCTGGGGGTTTGAATAAAATGTAGGCAAATGAATGGTTTGATTGAGAGCCACAATGGATACTACCTTAGGCATAAATGTTGGGTTTGTCCTTAGAGAAACCCTGTCTGGATGGAAAATGATAAAAGGTTCCACAGCCATTAATGCCTGTAACTCTGAAACTCTTCATGCTGAAGTTATTATTAGGAGAAGAGCTGTTTTCCATGATAAGAATTTTATCTAGGCTGTATTGGCTGGCTCAAAAGGAGGCAGTGTGAGCTTTTCCAAGACAAAGTTGAGGTCCCATGCAGGTATTGGTGCTCTTCTTGGGGGTCTTATGTTTTGGGCCCCTTTAAGGTACTGCCTTAGTAATGGATGTGAAAAAATAGGTGGGTCCGTATTGTAATGAGCTGAAATGGCAGAGGTATGGATCTTAATCGATGAAAAGGATACGCCTTTGTTCAACATCTCAGTTAGGTATTGTAAAATCTGAGGAATATTTGGTACAAGCATGTCAATTCCTTGTGCCTGGTTCCAAGCACAGAATATTTTCCATTTTTCTGCATATGATTTTCTGGTGCTGGGCCTCCTGGCCTCCAGAATAACATCCATAACTGCTTTGGAGAGAGGTGTGTCCTGAATGGTTACATTATCTGCCATGCAGCCAGATTTAGGGTTCTGAGTTGGCTGTGCAGTATCTGATTGCTTTGTTGGGTCAGTAAATGAGGAATTTAAGGTAATGTCCAGGCTGGCCCTTGAGACAAGCTCTTTAGGATTGGGTACCAGTGCTGGCGTGGCCAGCCTGGGGCAATCATGATAATTTTTGGCTTCTCTTGTCTGACCTTGAGGAGTACCTTGGGGAGGAGAGGCAGTGGAGGAAAGGCATATACTGTAAGGTTTTTCCAGCTGAATGACAGAGCATCCACTTTCCAAGCTAGCTTGTGATAAGTCCTTGTACAAAAATCTCTGTAGTTGGTAGTTGTGAGGGGAGGCAAAAAGATCTATGTCTGGGCATCCCCATTTCCTTGTTATTATGCTGAAGATTTGTGGATCTAGTTTCCACTCGTGAGGATCCATGAGGTTTCTGCTTAGTTTGTCTGCCAGAGTATTTGTCTTTCCTGGCAGGAATTGTGCTTGCAGGTGTACTTGATACGTCAATGCTGTGTTCCACAAAATCATGGCTTGTCTGCAGAGGGGGTAGGAGTGCGTGCCTCCCTGCTTGTTTATGTACCACATGATTGTAGTATTGTCTGTCTTTATCAGCAGTTGTCCTGGATGAAGTAGATCCTTGAAAGCTGTCGGGGCATTCTGGACAGCCAGCATTTCTTTTAGATTGACATGAAGATGCATTTGGCTTGTGGGCCATGTGCCCTGAATACATTTTCCTGCCATGTGGGCCCCCCAGGCATAATCTGATGCATCTGTTGTTATTGTCTGCCTGGCAGTGGGTAAAGTGAAAGGCTGTCCCTTGTTGTGGTGACAGACCTGTGACCACCATTGAAACTCCTGTTGCAGGCAGAGAATGAGGGTATTAAGTTTTTCCAGGCTATGGCAATGTTGAGTACAAACGCTTTTAGATA
The DNA here is from genome assembly GCF_019279795.1 of Protopterus annectens. NCBI lineage: Eukaryota > Metazoa > Chordata > Ceratodontiformes > Protopteridae > Protopterus > Protopterus annectens. The sequence goes on along the minus strand of NC_056742.1, from coordinate 273,698,880 downwards.
CCATTGAAGTTTCCTCATATGCAGTCTTGCATATGGAATTAACAGAATGCAGGATGCCATGAAGCCCAAAGCCTGCAGAATTTTTCTTGCAGATAACTGGGTTTTTGTTGCCAACATTTCAAAGTAAGAAGTCAGTTGCCTTTGTTTGTCTGGCATGAGATAGGCCATCTGGGCAGTTGTATTTAAGCTTGCACCCAGGAATATTATCTCTTGAGAGGGTACTAGTTTTGATTTATTTTCATTTACTGTGTACCCTATGCAAATTAGTAATCTTTTTAAACATGCCAGATGCTTTAGTAGAATGTCCCTGTTCTCTGCTTGAATAAGGCAGTCATCCAAGTAGGGATATATCTGAATTCCTCTTTGTCTGCAAAAAGCAATTACTGGTGCCAGGCATTTTGTGAAGACCGTGGGCGCAGTAGATAAGCCAAAGGGCAGTGCAGAGAATTGGTAGTGCATTGAGCCAGCTAAGAATCTGAGGTACCTTCTGCAAGATTGTCTGATTGGGACGTGCAGGTATGCCTCATTTAAGTCCAAGGTTACAAGCCAAGCCTTCTTGCCCAGCATGGGCAGAAGCTGCTGCAGAGTCAACATTTTGAACTTTGGAACGTCCAGAAAAGTGTTTAGAATAGACAGGTCCAGTATTGGTCTCCAGGCTTTGTCCTTTCTGGGTACCAAGAAAAGACGTGAGTAAAATCCTTGTCCCTGCTCCTGTAGTGGTACTCGCTGAATGGCCCTCATGTGCATGAGGGATGAAACTTGCTTTTGTGCCTCTGCCCATTGATTGTGTGGCAGGTCTGGAACGCCTTTTGCCTTTGGCAGGATGTGAAAGTGGAATCTGTAACCCTGAGACACTATATTCAAGACCCATTTGTCCTGGGTGATCATGTGCCAGTTTTGTGAAAAAAAGGGCTAGTTTTCCCCCTAAGGGAGCGCCCAAAAGATAAGTGCTTGGTACTGGTAGAGGAAAGTCATTGGGACTGTTCCTGTAAGGTTGAGATTTGTCTTCTCCGCTTTTGGAGGTAGAAGCACCCCATTGTTTAGGCCTGTATGAGCCTTGGGGCTGGGATCTGCCTCTGGGGTGCCTGTATCTGCCTTTTTGTGTCCTATCTGACACTGGAAAGGACCAATTTTTTGAAGGCCAGTTCCTGCTTAATCTGGGTGGCTGTACCTGTAAGAAATCCTTAACTGTCTGCATAGATTTCGCTTTATCCTCCATTATCATGCTGTAATGGAGCATCTAATAATTTTGCTTTAACATGATCAGGCAGATTCTGTTCCTTCAACCAAGCATGCCTCCTAATCACAGAATCCGTTACAGCGGCCCTACAAGAGGCCTCCAAAGAATCAAAACCACATTGCAAAGTATGTTTTCCCACCTGTTCAGCTGCATGCAATAAATCCTGCATTTCCTTGTCTTCAGCACATTCAGTATTTGTCAACATTTTCTGTTTTAACAGTGATATTAAGTATTGCTGATATTTAAGCATATAAAACTGACAACCTAAAGCCCTTACAGCCAAGGTAGCAGAAGTGTAAACTCCCCCCCCCCATCTGTCCAGTGCTCTAGAATCCCTATCAGAGGGAACATGTTTTTTTACAGTGGAAGCCTTGACCCCTTTGGGACCCTGAGATATAGTTTCTGGGTCAGCAGCAGGATTTTTATATAGAAATTTATGAGAGTCTGGAACCCTGTAGTACCTGTCTGGCTTACCGGGTGCAGGGGGTACAGAGTCTGGAGACAGGCCGGACTCTGAAAAAACATAATCTACAATGTCCAGAACAGGAGGAATAGCAAGGGGCCTGTGCTGAGGAAGTAAAAGAAAATCTCTGAGCCTTTTCTTGGATTCTGAATAATCCTGGCTCTTCCAATGAAAGTGCTCCCTCATAGTATGCAGGGTTTCCCCAAAAGAGTAATCCTCAGGAGGAGAAGCTGAAGGAAAAGATTCTTCAGCATCAGAATCCTCATAGGGAGGAAGAGAGTATTCCTGATCAGAGGAGGAATCAGAGGAAATGGAAACCTGATCTGAAGATTCATATTCTGTCTCTTGCCTAGGCCTCTTATCAGGATGGGGATGGGAAACCCTGATCAAAGTAATAAGGTCTTCGGCCATTTTGAGCATCTGTTTTTTAGGCATGGAAGTCTGTCCTGGAAAATGCTGTACTTGTTTCTTTGTCTTTAGAGCTGCTTTAGTCTTTGGCTTTGAAGCTGAAGATGGCTTTACATATAACTGTGTCGGTCTGAAAACACCCTCAGAAGCCGATGCCTGCACAGCAGCTCCAGACCCAACCGAGGGACTTGTTTCCGAGGATAAAATACCTTGAGTTTCCAGAGGCCCAGTCGGCTCCACGTGGGAGTCGGAAGCGGCCTGTGGCTCTGAGGTAGCGGGTGTCAGGGGCTGCGAAAGTGCCTCACTGAGAACCGGCGAACCGACAACTAGCTTAGAGGAATCCTTGTCGGTTTTAGACCTCGGATGCCTGTCCTTGTCTTTATCCTTGCGTTTTTTATAGACTCCGGTCATCGGCTGTTCCGCCGGCATTGTATAATTGAATCTGCGGCTAAAGTAATGAAAGGCAAAATCGTACCAACGCTTAATAGTGTGTTGGTTAAATCTAGCACAAAACCAACAACAAGCAACGTCGTGGTCAGGGCCTAGGCAAGGAATACAGTAAGAGTGAAAATCCTTATGAGGTATTTGCTTCCCACAAGAAATACAATTGTTAACTTTTTCTGACATCGGTCTGGAGCAAGAAAAAAGTTTCCCCAACGGGGTACTTAGCTTTAATGAAGACTTCGGATCTGAAATTTGAATTCGAAAATCTCAAGAGTCGGTCGACCGGCACTTGTGAACTGCTTTTGCTTCTGGCACCGCGCGGCAAGAAAGACTGAAGAAAATGGCGTCGGCTGCATCTTATATACCCTTGACGTCAGGGAAGAGGCGACAGCAACCAATGCCGTACCCGTTCTTTGAAATTCAGGCCGACTGTGGGTAGCCTGCCAGCAGGATATCCCAAGTGTAATGACTGCAACAATGAAACACGATGAACATCTGCAGTGGCAAAGCCTGCCATGGATTTAGAGTAGAGAGGTAAGTAATAGTGCTTTGTAAAAGTATGCACTGAACTCCAAGTTGCAGCTTCTAAGATGTCTTTGGTTGGTACTCCTCTGAGGAAGGCTGCTGAAGTGGCTGCTGCTCTGGTGGAATGTGGCCTAATGCCCTTAGGCACTGATTTGCCATGCTGTGAACAGCAGAAATGAATGCAGTGGCCTATCCACCTTGAAATAGTCTGCTTTGAGATGGGCTTTCCTTGTGATCCTGCAGCATATGCTACTAGAAGTTGTTCAGTCTTTTTGAAAGCTTTGGTTCTGTCCAAGTAGAAGCGTAGCTGTCTGTGAATGTCCAAAGAATGCAGAAGTCTCTCACTCTTATTCTGTGGGTTTGGGTAAAAGGTAGGCAAGTGAATTGTTTGGTTAAGGGCCACACTGGTCACTACCTTAGGCATAAATGTAGGGTTTGTCCTCAGAGAAACCCTGTCAGGATGGAAAATGATAAAAGGTACCACAGCCATGAGTGCCTGTAACTCTGAGACTTGTCTAGCGGAGGTTATTGCTAGGAGCATAGCTGTTTTCCAGGATAAGAATTTTATATTAGTTGTAGAGGCTGGCTCAAACGGAGGCAGTGTAAGTTTTTCCAAGACATAGTTGAGGTCCCATGCAGGTACTGGTGCTCTTCTTGGAGGTCTTATGTTTTTGGCCCCTCTGAGGTACTGCCTTAGTAATGGATGAGAAAAAATAGGTGGTTCTGTATTGTAATGAACTGAAATGGCAGTGGCATGAATTTTAATTGATGAAAAGGAAAGGCCTTTATTCAGCATCTCAGTTAAGTATTGCAAAATCTGAGCAATATTTGGAACAATCGTGTCAATACCTTGTGCCTGGTTCCAAGCACAGAATCTCTTCCATTTTTCTGCATAAGATTTTAAGGTGCTATGCCTCCTGGCCTCCAAAATCACATCCATGACTGCTTTAGAAAGAGTTGTGTCTTGAATGGCTACATTATCCGCCATGCTGCCAAGTTTAAGGTCCTGAGTTGGCTGTGCAGTATCTGACTGTCTTGTTGGGTCAATAAGTGAGGAATTTGAGGTAATGTCTAAGCTGGCCACTGAGACAAGCTCTTTAGGATTGGGTACCAGTGCTGGCGGGGCCCGTCTGGGGCAATCAGTATAATTTTTGACTTCTCTTGTCTGACCTTGAGGAGTACCTTGGGGAGGAGAGGCAGAGGAGGAAAGGCATATACTGTTAGGGTTTTCCAGCTGAAAGATAGAGCATCCACTTTCCATGCTTGCTTGTGGTAAGTCCTTGTGCAGAATCTTTGTAGTTGGCAATTGTGAGGGGAGGCAAATAGGTCTATGTCCGGGCATCCCCAGTTCCTTGTTATCATGCTGAAGACTTGTGGATCCAATTTCCACTCTTGGGGATCCATTAGGTTTCTGCTTAGTTCGTCTGCCAGAGTATTTATCCTTCCTGGCAGGAATTGTGCTTGCAGATGTACTTGCTAAGTCAATGCTGTGTCCCACAAGTTCATGGCTAGTCCGCAGAGGGGCTAGGAATGTGTGCCCCCTTGCTTGTTTATGTACCACATGACTGTGGTATTGTCCGTCTTTATCAGTAGTTGTCCTGGATGAAGTAGATCCTTGAAGGCTGTCAGGGCATTTTGAACTGCTAGCATCTCTTTTTGATTGATATGTAGATGCATTTGACTTGCGGACCATGTGCCCTGAATACATCTTCCTGCCATATGGGCCCCCCAGGCATAAGCTGATGCATCTGTTGTCAATGTCTGCCTGGCTGTGGGTAAGGTGAATGGCTGTCCTGTGTTGTGGTGACAGGCTTTTGCCCACCATCGAAACTCTTGTTGCAGACAGGGAATGAGGGTAATTACTGTTTCCAGGCTCTGGCAATGTTGAGTCCAAACACTTTTTAGATACCATTGGAAGTTTCCTCATATGCAGTCTTGCATATGGAATTAGCAGAATGCAAGATGCCATGAAGCCCAAAGCCTGCAGAATTTTTCTTGCAGATAACTGGGTCTTTGTTGCCAACATTGTGAAATAAGTAGTCAGTTGTCTGTGTTTGTCTGGCGTGAGATAAGCCATCTGGGCAGTTGTATTTAAGCTTGCACCCAGGAATATTATCTCCTGAGAGGGTACGAGTTTTGATTTCTTTTCGTTTACTGTGTACCCTAGGCCTGTTAGTAATGTGTCTACAAATGCCAGATGCTGTAGTAAAGTGTCCTTGTTCTCTGCTTGAATAAGGCAGTCGTTGAATTCCGTCTGCAAAAAGCAATTACTGGTGCCAGGCATTTTGTGAAGAATCTGGACGCAGTAGATAAGCCAAAGGGCAGTGCAGAGAATTGGTAATGCAATGAGCAAGCTATAAGTCTGAGGTATCTTCTGCATGACTGTCTGATTGGGACATGCAGGTATGCCTCTTTTAGGTCTAAAGTCACAAGCCAAGCCTTCTTGCTCAGCATGGGCAGAAGCTGCTGCAGAGTTAACATTTTGAATTTTGGAATATTCAGGAATGTGTTCAGGATAGACAGGTCCAGTATTGGTCTCCAGGTTTTGTCCTTTCTGGGCACCAAAAATCCCAGTTCCTGCTCTTGCTGTGGTACTTGCTGAATCGCTCTCAAGTCCATGAGGGATGAAACTTGTTTTTGTGCCTCTGCCCATTGATTGTGTGGCAGGTCTGGCATACCGTTTGGCCTTAGCAGGGTGTGAAAATGGAACCTGTAGCCCTGGGATACGATATTTAAGACCCATTTGTCCTGAGTGATCATGTGCCAATTTTGTGCAAAAAGTGCTAGTTTTCCCCCTAAAGGAGCTGACAGAAGATAAGTGCTTGGTGCTGGCAGGGGAAAGTCATTGAGACTGTTTCCTGTATGGCTGTGATTTTTCTTCTCTGCTTTAGGAGGTAGAAGCACCCCATTGTTTAGGCCTGTATGAGCCTTGGGGCTGTGATCTGCCTCTGGGGCATCTGTATCTGCCTCTTTGTGGCCTGCCTGACACTGGAAAGGACCAATTCTTTGCAGGCCAGTTCCTGCTAAATCTGGGAGGCTGTACCTGTAAGACATCCTTGACTGTTTGCATAGATTTAGCTTTGTCCTCCATTTTCTTCAAAACCTCTTCTGCTTTAACACCAAACAAGGTATCATGTTGTAATGGAGCATCTAATAATTTTGCTTTAACATGATCGGGCAGATTCTGTTCTTTTAACCAAGCATGTCTCCTAATGACAGAACCTGTAACAGCGGCCCTGCAAGACACCTCTAGAGAATCAAAACCACATTGCAAAGTATGCTTTCTTACTTGTTCAGCTGCATGCAATAAATCCTGCACTTTGTTTTCTGCACATTCTGAATTTGTCAACATTTTCTGTTTAAGCAGTGACATTAGATATTGCTGACATTTAAGCATATGAAATTGACAATTTAAAGCTCTTACAGCCAAGGTAGCAGAAGTATAAAGCTTTTTCCCCCATCTGTCCAGGGCCTTTGAATCCCTATCAGAGGGCATAGGGTTTTTTGCAGTGGAAGCCTTGACCCCTTTGGGACCCTGAGAGATAGTTTCTGGGTCAGCAGCAGGGTTTTTATAAAGAAATTTATGTGAATCAGGAACCCTGTAGTATCTGTCTGGTTTAACAGGAGCTGGTGGCAAATAGTCAGGAGACAGTCTGGACTCTGAAAATACATCATATACAATGTCTAAAACAGGAGGAATAGCAAGGGGGCCTGTGCTGAGGTAATAAAAGGAAGTCTCTGAGCCTTTTCTTGGATTCTGAGTAATCTTGGCTCTCCCAGTGGAAATGCTCCCTCATAGTATGCAGGGTTTCCCCAAAAGAATAATTCTCAGGAGGAGAGGCTGAAGGAATAGATTCTTCAGCATCAGAATCCTCATAGGGAGGAAGAGAATATTCCTGTTCGGAAGAGGAATCAGAGGAAATGGAAACCTGATCTGAAGATGCATATTCTATCTCTTGCCTAGGCCTCTTATCAGGAGGGGGATGGGAACCCCTGATCAAAGTAATTAGGTCTACGGCCATTTTAAGCATCCGTTCTTTAGGCATGGAGGCCTGTCCAGGAGAATGCTGTACTTGTTTCTTTGTCTTTACAGCTGCTTTAGTCTTTGCCTTTGAAGCTGAAGATGGTTTTACATATAACTGTGTAGGTCTGAAAACACCCTCAGAAGTCGATGCCTGCTCAGCGGCTCCGGACCCATCTGAGGGAATAGTTTCCGAGTGTCCAATACCTTGAGTTTCAAGTGGCCTAGTCGGCTCCACGTGGGACTCGGAAGCGGCCTGTGGCTCTGAGGTAGTGAGTGTCAAGGGCTGCGAAAGCGCCTCACTGAGAACCGGTGAACCAGCAACAGGCCTAGCGGATGTATTTACTTCCCACAAGAAATACAATTAACTTTTTCTGACATAGTTCTGGAGCAAGAAAAAAGTTTCCCCAATGGGGTACTTAGCTTTTATGAAGACTTTGGATCTGAAATTCGAATTTGAAAATCTCAGGAGTTGGCCGACCGGCACTTGCGAATTTGCTTTTGCTTTGGGCACCGCGCGGCAAGAAAGACTAAAGAAAATGGCGTCGGCTGCATCTTTTATACCCCTGGCGCACTGGCGTCAGGGAGGAGGCGACAGCAACCGACGCCGGACCTAGACTTTGGAACTCAGGCTGACTGTGGGTAGCCTGTCAGCAGGATAACCCAATTGTAATGGCTGCAACAGTGAAACACGATGAACATCTAACAATCTCCTGAACCTGTGATGAATGGGGATGTAAAGGTATGCATCTTTTATATCTAGAGATGCCATGTATACTTGTAAAAAGATAAGGGGGAATAAAGTTTGGAGTGTTAGCATTCTGAAGGTAGGAACCTTTAGGAAAGTGTTAAGATGGGATAAATTCAATATTGTTCTCCAGGGGCGATCATTTCTGGGTACCAGGAACACTCTTGAATAGAAATCTTTTCTCCTTGAGGATTGTGGAAACTTTGGAATAGAGCCCTGTTGCTGAAACTCCAAAAGGAGCTTTGGGAAGAGGGGTAGCTGCTCTTGTGGGGGGCTGAGTGATGCCCCTGAAGGTGGGGGGGAGGGGTGGAGTCCCAAACCATGAAATATCCTTTTTTAATTATGGAAAGAACCCACGTTTCTTGGGTGATGCTTTCTCAGACCAAGTGAGTGTTGCACAGGTGAAGGGAGAGATGGGGAAAGGGGGGCATCTGCAGGGTAATCACAGAGTCCCTGCTTTGTCAGGAAAGGACTGTTTTTGTTGTGCGGATGGCTGAGAACTCCTAGGCTTATGATGTCTCTTGCCTCCTCTAGAAGGTTTACTGGAAGGGTGTTGAGTGCGGCTATGGACAAAACAGGCTTTGAAGGGAAATGTGAAACCTGGGCACAGGAGAAACCTGGATGTGTTTCAGCTCTTTGACTTCCTTGTTTCTTCCTGTACGGACTTCAGTAAGGAGACTGCTGCCTTACCAAATAAGGCTAAATTGTCTAGTGATGCATCCATTAACTTAGATTTGAAGTCATTCTGGAGGGGCTGCAGCCTGAGCCAGGAAAATCTTCTAAGAACTGAACCAGTAGCTGCTGCCCTGGCACAAGCCGTAGTAGCATCACAGCTGCATTTAATGGAATGTTTTGCTACCTGGGAGGAAGTTCCCAGGATAGACAGAGACAAGGCTTTTCTGTCTGAATCTGAAAGATCTGCAATGGCACTAGATGCCTGGGACAAAAGCTCTAAGGAGTACTTTGTCACAGGTGGCTGGTACTTGATGGCCCTGAAAGCCAAAGTGGCTAACATATAGGCCTTTTTATCCAATGAAAGAAGATTAGAGAAATAAAGCATTCTAGAAGGATTGTCTGGAGCTACAGAAGTAACTGCTGGGTCTGCTGCAGGGCACCTGAAGAGGAGTTTGCAATCCTCAGAGACCTTGTAGAAGCAGTCTGGTTTCTTGGGGGCCGGGGCCTGGGAGGCTGCAGTTTGTGAAGCATTATGAAAAGCATCCAGAAATGCAGGATGCACAGGAACCGCAGAGGGGCCAGGGACATCAACTTGTAGTAGTTGATATCTTTTCTGGATTTCGGAAATTTGGGAAGTATCCCATTTAAAATGTTCTCCTATGTTCAAGAGAGCTTCATCAAAGGATATCTCCTCCAATGGGGAGTGCAATTGACTCCTCTTCAGGGGAAACATTCCTGGGGAGATGGGATTTGTGTGGAATAATCCAGAGATTCCTCTTCATCAGAGGAAAAATCATCAGAAGACTCACTGTTCCTAATTCTTTTTTGAGACGGTTGGGAAGCAGCTGTAGGAGCAGGCTGAGAAGAAGGCGGCTTGAGTGCCATGAAGGCCTGAAATAAGCTTTGAGAAAAGGCCTGCCAATCTGAAGGGGCCTCTCTGGTAGGGGACATACGCTTAGTCTTTTGTTTTTTCTTAGCAGGAGAAAAGATCATATGCAACATCGGAGGACTGGACGAAGGCCTGCATTCAAAAGTATCAGACTAACTCTTCTCCTGCTTGGGTGCGTGGTACTACTCCCCCCGGACCCTTTGTAGTTTCAAGCCTAGGTTCCCCCACGACATCCTGGTCGGACATCTGGTTGACCTCCACAGATGTGAAGGCAGCCTCAGCAATGGGCTCAGCTTGTGAATCCATGCCTGAAGTCAGATGAACCTCCGGGTTGATAATCCCCTCAGGAGAAACATCTGATGTTGCAGGTGCAGCAGAAGCCAAAAGCCGAGGTTTCTTGGCCTTGTGCTTCATCAGCTTGGCATCAGACACCAAGGTACCTTCCATACTCTTAGCTAGTAGCTTAAGGCATTGGTTTTCTAAATATATAGCAAGAGAGGAAAGCTGGCTTCTAAGAGTATTTGGAAAGTACAGTTTTGTACCTACCATAAATGTAGATGTTCGAGGATCCACATTGCTGCAGTCATAACCTGTGGGTAGTCCGCTGTCCTCGGTCGGCCCGAATACCAAAGTGTTAGGCTGGCGTCGGTCATAGTCACTCAGATCTGACGTCAGTACGCAGTGGTACTAAAGCGCATGACCGACGCCATATCCACAGTCTTTCTTGCCCCAGATGTCAGAAGGCCTAAAAAGGAAAGGCCATAGCCAAACATAGAAAATACCCAACCACCAATTACAGAAAAAATAATTACCCCAAAAGCAACACAGCAACCCTAAACAACAGAGGGGAAGGAGGGAGGGTAAATTGGACTGCAGCAATGTGGATCCTCGAACATCTACATTTATGGTAGGTACAAAACTGTACTATGTTCTTCGTCTCACATTGCTGCAGTCATAACCTGTGGGTAGAATCCCAAAGCAAAGGTAAGGGAGGTTGGCCAAATCAAAAAGCACTAGGGGCTGCTAACATGCCCTGTAAAACTGCAGTGGCAAACCCAGCCCTAGATTTGGAATAAAGAGGGAGATGGTAATGTTTCGTAAAAGTGTGCACTGAACTCCAAGTAGCTGCCTCCAAAATATCCTTAGTAGCTACTCCCCTTAAAAAAGCAGTAGATGCGGCAGTAGCCCTAATGGAATGAGGTCTAATCCCAGCCGGAACCTCCTTTCCATGATGAGAATAACAAAAAGCAATGCAATGGCTAATCCACTTAGAAATAGTTTGCTTTGAAACAGGTACTCCTTGTGAACCCAAGGCAAAAGAAATGAATAACTGTTGAGACTGCCTGAACCCTTTAGTTCTGCTCAAATAATAACGTAACTGCCTGTGAATATCCAAAGAGTGCAAAATTTTTTCCCCTTTATTTTGGGGATCAGCATAAAAAGTAGGCAAATGGATAGATTGGTTCAAGGCCGCATCAGAAACAACTTTAGGCATAAAAGTAGGGTTAGTACGCAAGGATACCCTATCCTTATGAAATATTAGGAATGGTTCAACTGCCATTAGAGCCTGTAATTCAGATACCCTCCTAGCAGACGTAATGGCCAACAAAAAAGCAGTCTTCCAAGACAAAAACTTCAACTCAGATGTAGCTGCAGGCTCAAAAGGAGGTAAAGTCAGCTTTTCCAACACAAAATTGAGATCCCAGGAAGGAGTAGGAGCTCTACGCGGGGGTCTTATATTCTTTGCCCCTCTAAGAAATTGCTTAAACAAAGGGTGAGAAAATAATGGTGGGTCACAGTCATAGTAAGCAGAAATGGCTGCAGCATGAACTTTCACGGAGGAGAAAGACAAACCCTTGTCTAATAATTCTGTAAGGTACTGTAGTGTAACACTCAAATTAGGCCGTGAAACATCAAAACTCTTTGCTGTGCTCCAAAGAAAAAATCTCCTCCATTTATCAGCATAAACTTTTCTTGTACTAGGCCTGGCTTCCAAAATGACATTTAAAACTTGCTGAGGAAGCTGCGACCCCCCAGGGTCTAAAACAGAATATGCCAGGCTGTCAGATGCAGGGACTGTATCCTGACATTGAGGAAATGATTGCTTGCCTGAGACAAAAGGTGTGGAATTGTTGGCAAAGGCCAAGGAGGCTCCGAACTAAACTCCTCAGCAAAGGGTACCAGTGCTGACGTGGCCAATCTGGAGCTATAAGGATCATGCAAGGCTTGTCCTGTCTGACCTTCAAGAGCACCTTGGGAAGGAGAGGCAGAGGAGGAAAGGCATAGACGTGAAGGTTGTTCCAACTGAAAGATAGAGCATCCACTTTCCAAGCTTCTGGGTGAAACATCTTCGTGCAAAATTTTGGCAGTTGGAAATTTTGTGGGATGAACAGATCTATGTCTGGAGTTCCCAAGCCACTGTCAACTGTTGAAATACATGAGGATCCAATTTCCACTCGTGGGGATCCACCAGCTGCCTGCTCAAAACATCTGCTAAGGAGTTCTGTGCTCCTGGCAGAAACCTTGCTTAAAGAGTGAGGTGCAAACTCAGAGCAGTCTCCCACAAAATCATAGCTTGTCTGCAAAGAGGGTACGAATGGGTTCCCCCCTGCTTGTTGATGTACCACATGACTGTTGTGTTGTCTGTTTGAATCAACACCTGTCCCGGTTGAAGTAGATCCTTGAAAGCCATCAGAGCAAATTGGACTGCTAACATCTCCTTCATGTTGATATGCAAATGCTGTAGTCTGGGAGGCCACGTGTCTTGAACCCATCTCCCATTGAAATGTGCTCCCAAGCCATGTCCGAGGCATCTGTCGTTAGGATCTGACTCGCCTCTGGTCGGGTCACAGAGAGTCCCTTGTTTAGGTGACATTCCTGAGCCCACCACAAAAATTCCCTTTGGATGCAAGGTATTATCTGAATGACAGTGTCCAAATCGTGGCAGTGTTGAGTCCATACACTTTTGAGATACCATTGTAGCTTCCTCATATGTAGTTTGGCATTGGGAAGTACCAGAATACAAGATGCCATGAACCCCAAGGCTTGAAGGACTGTCCTTGCAGTCAGCCTGGACAGTAGGGATAATCGCTGAAAGTATAGGGGAAGAATTCTTTGTTTGTCTGGGGTCAGAAAAGCCATCTGAGAGGCTGTATTCAGTCTCACACCCAGAAAGCACATGTCCTGAGAGGGTACTAGACTGGACTTTGTTTCGTTCACAGAATACCCTAGGCACCTTAACACTGCCATTACATACTGTAGATGCTGAAGTATCGTGACTTTGTCTTGAGCAAGAATCAGGCAATCGTCCAGATAAGGATAAATTTGTATTCCTCTTAGTCTTAGGAAGGCTATCACAGGAGCCAGGACCTTTGTGAACACCCTGGGCGCAGTAGATAAGCCAAAGGGCAATGCAGAGAACTGATAATGAAAAGTACCAGCCCGAAAATGCAGGAATCTCCTGCAGCTGGGCCTGATAGGAATGTGAAGATAAGCCTCTTTGAGATCCAGAGTTACCATCCAGTGATCTTTGCCTAGCAGAGGCAGAAGTTGCTGTAAAGTTAACATCTTGAACTTTGGGATGTCTAGGTATGTGTTGAGAATAGACAAATCCAGAATTGGCCTCCAAGTGTTCCCCTTCTTTGGCACAAGGAACAGGCGAGAATAAAATCCTAGGCCTACTTCTGACGGAGGTACCACCTGAATAGCCCCCATTTTTAAAAGTAAAGAAATCTGTTTATGAGCCTCCAGCTTTTGCTGAAGAGGTACATCCAGCATGCCTTTGAAAGGAGGCAAGGTGTGAAAGTAAAACTTGTAGCCTCGATCTATAATGTCCAACACCCATTTGTCCTGGGTGACCAAAAGCCAATTTTGCTTGAAAAGTGCCAACTTTCCTCCTAGAGGCGCTGCCAGACAGGAGGAATCTGGCAGCTGGAGATACAGGTCATTGGGTCTGTTTACGAAAAGGCTGACCCCTGCCCTCACCAGAAGATTGTGCAGGAGAACTCCACGTCCTAGGTCTGAAAGAACCCTGAGCATGAGCTCTGTCCCTACCACATCTAGATCTGCCCTTAGACTGGTAATCGGAAGAAGGATATGCCCATCCTTTTGCAGGCCAATTTCTGCTAAACTTAGGGGGCTGCACTTGTAAAAATTCCTTAACTGTCTGCATGGACTTAGCTTTGTCTTCCATTTTCTTCAAAACTGACTCCACAGGAGAACCAAAAAGAACTTCAGATTGGAGGGGAGCATCCAAAATTCGAGCTTTAACATGCTCTGACAAATTCTGATCCTTAAGCCAGGCATGCCTACGAATAACTGAACCAGTGGCAGCCACCCTGGAAGAAGCCTGAAGAGCATCAAAGCCACACTGCAAGGAATGCTTACCTACCTGATCAGAGGCATGAACTAAATCCTGCAATTCCTTACACTCTATACCCTCAGCTAAAGCATCTACCTTAGATTTCAACTGACTTAACAGAAAATTCTGGTACTTCAGCATATGAAACTGGCAATTCAAAGCCCTCATAGCTAGAGTGGAGGAGGTATACACTTTTTTACCCCACCTATCCAAAGCTCTAGAATCTTTATCCAGAGGAACTGGATTCTTTACTACAGAAGCCCTGACACCCTTAGGTCCCTGGCTAATAGTTTCTGGGTCAGCTCTAGGACTCATATAAATATTTATGAGCCTCTGGAACTCTGTAATACCTGTCTGGCTTGACAGGGGCCGGAGGTAAAGAATCAGGATTAAGGGAAGCCTCAGAAAACACATCCTGAACAACATCCAAAACAGGGGGAATGGCCAAGGGCCTATGTTGTGGTAAAAACAAAAATTCCCTAAGCCTCTTACGAGAATCGGAGAAATCCTGACCTTCCCACTTAAAATGCTCCCTCATGGAATGCAGGGTTTCAGAAAAAGAAAAATCCTCTGGAGGGGAAGCAGAAGGACAGGAGTCCTCTGCATCCGAATCAGAATAGGGAGGAAAATCCTGAATGTCCTCAGATGAAGACTCAGAGTAATCTGAGGAATGCTCCAAACCCTCCACCTCTGTCTCCACCCTAGGCCTCTTATCTGGAGGGGGCATAGAACCTCTGATTAAAGTAATCAAATCCTCTGCCATTTTCAGCATATGTTTTTTAGGAACAGAGCCTGCAGAACTAGGGCTGACGCCTGTGCCAGAAAGACCAGGCCTAGCTTTAGAAGGTGCCTTAGTGACAGAAGTAGAAGGCCTAACAACCTTATGTAAAGAAGGAACTACAGAAACTTGAGAGGCCCCCTCGGCCTGACCTGACTCCTGCGAGGCCAATTCCTGTAATATTAAAGGCTCCCCCTGAGACTCAGCTTAAACCTCGGCTGGATCCACAGATTCCACCGTAGTTTCCAAAGAACCGGCGTCCGCAACGGCCGACTCATCCTGCTTAGACTTTAACGATTTATCTTTTCGCTTCTTAGCGGTAGCGGGTGTCGGAGGATCCGACGGCATGTTGTAGTTGCACCGCTTACCAAAAACAAGTCTAGCACAATCTAACCTGCGCTTACTGGTGCGCCTAGTAAATCTAGCACCAGAGCGACACCCGGCTACGTCGTGCTCAGGCCCCAAGCAAGGAATACAGAGAGAGTGGTAGTCCCTATGAGGTATCTGTTTCCCACAAGAAATACAATTATTAACTTTTTCTGACATCCGGATTTAACTGAGGCAAGAAAAGACAAAAATATTCCCCAACGGGGTACTTAGCCCAACTTGGTCTTCGGTCTGAAACTCAGAATACGAAAATTTCAGGATGCCGAACGGCACTTGCAAACGCTGCTTCTGCTTCGGACTATGCGGCAAGAAAGACTGAGGATATGGCGTCGGTCATGCGTTTAGTACCACTGCGTACTGACGTCAGATCTGAGCGACTATGACCGACGCCAGCCTAACACTTTGGTATTCGGGCTGACCGAGGACAGCGGACTACCCACAGGTTATGACTGCAGCAATGTGAGACGAAGAACATCAAAGGACTGCCAAATGCTACAGGACTTGTGGTCGTGATTAGGGCCTAAACCAAAGAGACATTGAGAATGACTGTCCTTATGTGGAATTTGTCTTCCACACTAGCTTGCCCTTCTTGGATGACATAACCAAAACAGTAGTAGGAGAAATAATTCTCCAACACGGCACTTAACTGACAAAAAGCTGAAGTTGCAAATGTTGAAACAATCAGACCGATGGTCAGAATGGAGTTCTGACTGGCGGCACAAAAGTTTAGAGTATGTGTGTACATCGGTTTTATGGCATATATCTGACAGCAGTTTATGTGCCATGCCTCACGTACCCTACAGTACGTTTCTATACATACTGACCGATGCTGGGTTGCCTGCAGGTGGAAGATCCTACAAGTTAAGATTACTGCAGCAAGTGAATAGAACATCATCTGTTATATGCCGTGGATAGAACAGAATCCTCACATTAACTGCTCCCAATATATTGGCTCCTTGTTCTGTGTCATCCAGTTTTCACTTCCTCTTGGAAGCCTCCTATGTGATCTTCCTAGCCATAAAGGCATATTATCAACTTTCCAGTGGTTTCCTGTTTTCAACGTCAGACGTTTTGTTACTACTTTGTGAATATACTGTCAAGTGCAGTGCAGGGTTTTCTCTTAGTGTCTGTGACCATATGTTTCAAAGGATCATAGGACGTTACTAGGCTACTGGCCCTGAGGCCCTTACAAGCCTAGCAAAGAATTTAGCCCATGTTCTGCCAAGTCAGCACCCAATGCCCCTGTCCAGCAAGAAAGTACAGTTTTGTACCTACCATAAATGTAGATGTTCGAGTGCTAATACAGCTGCAGTCATAACAGATGGGTTCCCCTGCTGTCAGGCGGGTCCTCGGTCAGCTGAATTCCAAAGTCTAGGTCTGGCGTCGGTTGTCGTCGCTTCTTCCCTGACGTCAGTGCGACAGGGGTATAAAAAAACTAGCCAACGCCATTTTCTTCAGTTTTTCTTGCCCCAGATGTCAGGTGCCCCCAGAAGGAAGGCAATACATAAATTTGTGTAATAAAGCAATGCCATATAATCAAAATACAGTAGTGCAAGCAAATACATCATGAATGAATACCCCAATCTGGTTGCATGAAGATATGTTAGCCAATAGGCCTGTCCCGAGAGGGGAAGGAGGGAGGGAAACCTGGACTGCAGCTGTATTAGCACTCGAACATCTTCATTTATGGTAGGTACAAATCTGTACTATGTTCATCGTGCATACAGTTGCAGTCATAACAGATGGGTAGAATCCCAAAGCTAAGAAAGGGGTGGTAGGCACTAGGTGGAACTAGGAGGAGCCATAATGCCCTGCAAGACTGCAGTGGCAAAGCCCGCTCTAGATTTGCAGTATAGTGGAAGGTGGTAGTGCTTGGAGAAGGTATGCACAGAACTCCAAGTGGCTGCTTCTAAAATATCTTTGGTAGCAACTCCTCTGAGAAAGGCTGCAGAGGTAGCCGTGGCCCTTGTAGAGTGAGATCTGATGCCTGTAGGTACAGTTTTGCCATGAAAAGAATAGCAAAAGCGTATGCAGTGGGCTATCCATTTTGAGATTGTCTGTTTGGAAACTGGCTTTCCTTGAGCTCCTATAGCATAGGACACAAAGAGCTGTTCTGATTTTCTGAAAGGCTTTGTTCTGTCCAAATAATAACGCAGTTGTCTGTGGATGTCCAAGGAATTTAGTAATCTCTCCCCTTTGTTTTGAGGATTAGGATAAAAGGTAGGTAAGTGTATGGCCTGATTCAAAGCTACCCTGGATACCACTTTTGGCATAAAGGACAGGTTGGTTCGTAATGAAACTCTGTCCTGATGGAAGATGATAAAAGGCTGCACAGCCATGAGAGCTTATAGTTGTGAAACTCTACGAGCTGTGGTAATAGCCAGAAGGAAAGCTGTTTTCCAGGACAAATATTGCAAATCTGATGAGGCAGCTGGCTCAAAAGGAGGCAAGGTCAGTTTTTCCAGAAGGAAATTGAGATCCCAAGCAGGTATTGGTTGTTTCCTTGGGGGTTTTAGATTCTTAGCCCCTCTGAGGAACTGTCTTAAGAGGGGGTGAGAGAATAAGGGTGGATCAGTGTTGTATTCTGCAGAAATGGCTGAGGCATGGATTTTGATGGAGGAGAATGAAAGTCCACTGCTTAGCAGCTCAGCTAGATACTGTAATATTTGAGGTAAATTCAGTTTTCCAAGATCCTGGCCCTTTTTCTCATTCCAGACACAAAACCGTTTCCATTTTGCAAAGTAAGCTTTTCTAGTAGATGGCCTTCTGGCCTCCAAAATGACATCCTGCACCTCCTTGGAGAGTAGGATCTGTTGTGATGCTAAGGAATCTTCCATGCGGCTAGATTGAGTGTTTTTAGCTGACTGTGAAGAGTTTTGAAGCTGTGCTGAGTCAGGAGAAGAGGCGTTAGAGGCAGGGTCCATGGTGGGGAATGCGTCAGGCTCCTCAGGAGTGGGTACCAGTGTTGTCTTGGCCAGTCTGGAGCAATGAGAATCATCTTTGGTCTGTCTGCTCTGGTTTTCAATAGAACTTTGGGCAGCAGAGGAAGAGGTGGGAAGGCATAAATTGTCATTGATGTCCATCTGAAAGAGAAAGCGTCCACTCTCCAGGCCGTTGGATGAAAAATCCTTGAGCAGAATTTTGTCAATTGGTGATTTTTGTGGGAGGCAAAAAGATCTATGTCTGGCCTTCCCCATGCTTGGATTATCTCTGTAAAAACTTGAGGATGCAACTTCCATTCGTGTGGATCTGTCATATTTCTGCTTAGGTTGTCTGCCAGCGTGTTTTCCTTGCCTGGCAAGTACTGCACTTGTAGTTCGATTTGTAAGTCCATGGCCATGTTCCAAAGTGACATGGCCAGTCTGCATAGGGGGTATGAATGTGTTCCTCCCTGTTTGTTTATGTACCACATTACTGTGGTGTTGTCCGTTCTTATCAATAGTTGACCTGGTTGCAGAAGGTCTTTGAAAGCTATAATAGCATTTATTACTGCTAGCATTTCCTTTTGATTGATGTGAAGGTGCTTTTCATTTTGGGACCATTTGCCCTGAATGCACCGATCTGTCATGTGCGCCCCCCAGGCGTAGTCCAAGGCGTCTATTGTGATGACTTGATTTGCTTGAGGCTTGCTGAATGGAAGACCTGTGTTTGTTTGGCATGCTTAAGCCTACCACAGAAATTCCTTTTGAAGACATGGAATTAGTGGTATTATTGTTTCCAAACTGTGGCTGTGTTGAGACCATAGGTTTTTCAGGTACCATTGAAGTTTCCTCATATGCAGCTTTGCACATGGGATTAGTAAGATGCAAGATGCCATGAATCCCAGAGCCTGCAGGATTTTCCTTGCAGTCAGCCTGGTGCAATTTGCTAGTGCTCTGAAGTATTGAGTAAGTTGCCCCTGCTTTTCTGGCGTGAGGTAAGCCATCTGGGTGTTTGTGTCCAAGTTGGCACCCAGGAAAATTATTTTCTGAGAGGGTATTAGCCTTGATTTCTTTTTGTTGACTGTGTATCCCAGAGAATTCAACAACATTATTACATAAGGCAGGTGTTTCAGAAGAATGTGCTTGCTGTCCGCTTGGATCAGGCAGTCGTCCAAATAGGGGTATATTTGTATCCCTTGAAGTCTGCAGTAGGCAATTACTGATGCTAGGCATTTCGTGAATACTCTGGGCGCAGTAGATAAGCCAAAGGGCAATGCAGAGAATTGATAATGGGTTGAACCTGCAAGAAATCTGAGGTATCTTCTGCAATTTTGTCTGATTGGGACATGCAGGTATACCTCCTTGAGGTCCAATGTTACCAGCCAAGACTCCTTGCCCAGCATGGGAAGAAGCTGCTGTAGAGTGAGCATCTTGTATTTTGGTACGAGTAGAAATGTGTTTAGGATGGATAGGTCCAAAATAGGTCTTCAATCTTTTCCCTTCCTTGGTACCAGGAATAGTCTGGAATAAAACCTTGACCTTGTTCGCATGTAGGTACCTCTTGAATAGCTTTCATGTCTATGAGATCTGTAATTTGTCTTTGTGCCTCTGCCCTTTGATTGTGTGGCAGGTTTGGCATGCCTCTCATTTTTGGAAGGGTGTGAAAATGGAATCTGTAGCCTCTGTTTATAATGTCCAGGATCCATTTGTCTTTTGTGACACTATGCCAATTTTTTGAAAATAATGCCAGTTTTCCGCCTAAGGGTGCTGCCATTTGAGTCTTGCTTGGCATGCAAAGGGAAAGTCATTGGGCTTGCTTTCTGAATGGTTGCGAGTTATCCTCACCACCTCTTTGTGTAGGAGCTTGCCATTGTCTGCCTCTAAACGATCCTTGGGATTGCCCTCTGCCCCTTGGGCGCCTGTATCTACCTCTTTGGGGTCTGTCCGTGGCTGGAAAGGACCAATTTTTGGAAGGCCAATTTCTAATGAAACGTGGGGGTTGTACCTGTAGAAAATCTTTCACAGTTTGCATTGATTTAGCCTTTTCCTCCATTTTCCTTAATACCTCCTCAGCATTAGCACCAAATAATACATCCTTTTGTAGAGGGGCATCTAGTAATTTAGCTTTGACATGATCTGGCAAAGTTTGTTCCTTGAGCCAGGCATGTCTACGTATGACTGATCCTGTAACAGCAGCTCTACACGAGGCCTCTAGAGCATCAAAACCACACTGTAAGGTATGTTTCCCCACTTGTTCTGCACTATGCATCAAATCCTGCAACTCCCTCAAGTCTGGTTGTTCAGGTTGTGACATTTTACTTTTCAATTGTGATAACAAAAACTGTTGGTACTTTAGCATATGGAACTGACAGTTTAATGCCCTCATGGTTAAGGTAGCTGAGGTATATACCTTTTTTCCCCACCTTTCTAAGGATCTGGAATCTCTCTCGGAAGGTAATGGATTTTTAGCAGTGGAGGCCTTAATTCCCTTGGGGCCCTGTGAGATGGTTTCTGGGTCAGCAGCATGGCTTTTGTATAGAAACTGGTGAGTCAGGAACCCTGTAGTACCTGTCAGGCTTGACTGGGGCTGGAGGTAGAGAATCCGGGTTAAGGCAGGCCTCCGAGTACACATCATCTAGTATGTCCAAGACAGGAGGTATAGTCAGAGGCCTGTGCTGAGGTAGCAAGAGAAATTCCCTAAGCCTTTTCTTGGAATCTGAATAATCTTGGCCTTCCCAGTGGAAGTGTTCTCTTAAGGTATGTAAAGTTTCCCCAAATGAGTAATTCTCTGGGGGGGGATACAGAGGGAATGGACTCCTCTGCATCAGAGTCTTCAAAATGGGAGTAAGAATGTTCCTGATCATCAGAGTGCTCTGAAATAAAGGAGCCCTAATCAGAGGAGGGGGATTCTTCCTCCACTCTGGGCCTTTTGTCCGGGGGGGGGGGTTTG
Organism: Protopterus annectens; assembly: GCF_019279795.1. Classification (NCBI taxonomy): domain Eukaryota; kingdom Metazoa; phylum Chordata; order Ceratodontiformes; family Protopteridae; genus Protopterus; species Protopterus annectens. Next base: position 273,678,071 of record NC_056742.1, on the reverse strand, counting down.
AGAACCCCTGATAAGAGTAATTAAATCCTCAGCCATTTTAAGCATCTGTTTTTTAGGCATGGGGCCTGGAGATGGGCCCCGTGTAGCTTGTCTCTTAGAATGCATGGCTGCTTTAGACTTAGTGAAAGCCTTGATGGAAAAAGAAGAGGAAGGTCTGAAGACACCGTGAGAGGAGGTGGACCTGTCCACATTTTTAGATTCACCGCCAAGAGTGGCTTCGGTATCTGTAGTTGGGGTGTGGGCCGAGGAGCCTGCGACCTCGGGCACAGGAGACACTGCCAACGAAGTGTCGTCGGTAGTCAGGGGCTGCGTAGGCGCCTCGCTGAGAACCGGACCACGTGTAGTCAGCTTTGGCATGGTATCGGTAGAGGCCACGGACCTCGTGTGCCGGTCCTTATCTTTGCGCTTTTTAGACAAAACTGGAGTCGGAGTATCCGACGACATAATATCGTTAAATGTTTTGCCAAAATAATGCTGGGCGAACTCCGCCCGACGCTTAATGGCGCGTTTGTTGAATGTAGCACAAAAGCGACAGACCGAGACGTCGTGGTCTGGGCCTAAACAAGGAATACAGAGGGAATGGAAATCCTTATGCGGTATTTGCTTCCCACATGAAATACAATTATTAACTTTGTCTGACATCGGTCTGAGGCAAGAAAAGTTTCCCCAACGGGGTACTTAGCTTTCAAGAAGACTTCGGTTGCAAAATTTTCGTAATTTCAGGAGCTGGCCGACCGGCACTTGCGAACTGCTTCTGCTTCGGGCACTGCGCGGCAAGAAAGACTGAAGAAAATGGCGTCGGCTGGTTCTTTTATACCCCTGTCACACTGACGTCAGGGAAGAAGCGACAACAACTGACGCCGGACCTACACTTTGGAATTCGGCCGACCGAGGACCCGCCTGACGGCAGGGGAACCCATCTGTTATGACTGCAGCTGTATGCACGATAAACATCACAAGAGGAATCCCAGGGGTATATTTTGGTTCCCCATCCAGTCATCCAGGTTGCACTTAAAAAGGGATAATGAGGTACTCTGCTTGACGTGGAGAGGGAGTCTACTCCACAGAAGGGGGAATCTCTGGGACACAAATATGTCTCGTCAACAAGTCCTATTGCTGTCACAGACCAGGTTGAGGTCGCATGTGTGGCTTACTCGAATGGAGCTTGACTTGCGGACATGCAGCAGTCCCATTAAGGCGAAGTCTGAGATTGCTTTGTATGCCAGACAGAGGTCATCTCTGAGGAGTCATTATGAGACTGAGCAGAGGGAAAGGGCTTTTAGACTATCTGTGTAGTGCAGATGTTTGAGGCCCTGGATTCTCCTAGTGAGGAACCTCTGTGGTTTCCCCAGCTGCTGAATGTGCTTTGTGAGGTACATGCATTGTCCTCAATAATGGTTTTTATAAGGGAAGAATACAGGGATGTTATGATCTCCTTATCCCTGGATGAGATACTCTTATGAATGAGGTGGGCTATGTAGAAAGTTTTCTGCGCAATGGGGCCAACATGGTGATCAAAATTTAGTTTGCTATCAACCTGGGTGCTCACATCCCTCACAACTGACTACGTGCTTAGGACCTTGTTATTAATGTGAAAAAGTAGGGACATCGCTCTCCCCAAAGGGGATGATGTTGCATTTTTTAGAATTCAGTTTGAGGCCATGTTTCTGGCACCAGTCATTTGTTTGGGTGAGACCCTCTTGGAGGATGTCCACATCACTAGGGGAATTGATGACAGCACCCAGCTTGCAGTCATCTAAAAACTTGGTCAGCCATAGCCCACTGGTTTTGACCTGCACCTCAGAATATTTCCCCACCGCTCATTACAGTTCTACTGCTTGAGGTGGCTTCCCCTATTCTGACTAGGTGGGTTCTATCAGTGAGCCAGATTTCTACCCATCTGGTAACATACGGACTGATGCCTAGTTGAGAGTTTATCTATTATACCCGAGTGGGGAATAGTATCGAAAGCTTTGCCCAGGTCAAGGTAGGAGGTGTGCACCGTCTTCCCCTCATCCATGGCTTTGGTGACTGTCTCAAAGTAGTCAATCAAATTTAACAGCCATGACCTCCCCTCAACGAAACCAAACTGTGTAGGATCAAGTGTTTGGAAGTTGCCAATGTCCTTGTTAATGAGGTCCATGATAATGCATATCAGGGCCTTGCAGATCAGGCTAGTTAGGCTGATGGGTCTATAATTTCCTGGATCAGTGGCTGCTCCACCTTTGTGCAAATTGGTGACAGTGACTGTCCTCCGCTCGGGTGGGCCGAAGCAGGTACTCAGGCTTTGGCTGAATAGGGTGGCTAAAGGTGCTGCAAGTTCCTGCCTGAGTTCATGCAGGATGCAGCCTGGGATGTTATTGGGTCCCATGTAGGCTGTGTTTTTTTGTCTTTGAGAGGGCAGTAATGACTTGCTCCCTAGAGATAAGGGGAGAGGGGCAGGTGCTAGGGATGCCCTGATTTACTCATGGGGGGGGACAGAGGGGTGAAGTTTTCACTGAACCCATCTGCCAGCAGGTTGGCTATATCTACAGCGCTTGTGTATGTGGTGTCTTTGACCAGTTCTGAGCAGATCTGAGAGCTTCCTTTGAAACTGTGAACATATGTGAAGAAAACCTTATGACTTGTCTTTAACAGATGAAGCCAGTTTGGACTCAAAAGTTTGCTTTGGAGGATTTCACTAGTGCTCTTATTTGCTTGTTCAGGCTAAGGAGAGATTGTTTCCAGTTAGGTACCTGTTCCTTCTTGGCCCTGGACAGCAATTTTTTTTCCTTTAATTATAGAGTTTATTTATTTCAGATGTTCACTAGACAGGTTTACTCTTCCTTGAGGAGGATGATTTTTGTCCTATCGGGTATTCCTGATTCCATGCAGCTATATAAATGCTTGTGTAGTACTTTGGTGTAGGTTTGGACATATGTGCCAGTTCCTATGGAGGAGAGGGGCTGTGAAACTGTTTATACCTTCCTTCAGGAGGTTGTAATCAGCTATGGAGAAGTTTTTTGTTTGACCCTAGCTGGGGGGTGGGGGGTGGTTCGGGGGAGATGGCGACTTCAAAAATGACTGCTTGTGGTCGTATCTTACCAAGAAGGATGACACTATAGGGATGCTGCAGTGGTTATTCAAGTTGGTTAATACCAAGTCCAAGATATTATCACCTCTTCTGGGGGGTATCGACCAGCTGGTCCAAGGCATTTGCATTGACGAAATCAAGGAATCTCTGGGCATTTATGTTTTGGCATGAGTTGTTCTTCCAATCTATGGTTGGATAGTTAAAGTCGCCTAGGATCAGGGTAAAGGGTTGAATCCTGATAGATGTGGAGAGGTTCAGACAGGTGGAATGGACATCTTGAGTCAAAGTTAGGGGCCTGTAGCTAGCTATGATTTGAATAAGGGTCTTGTCAATGGTTAACTGCACCTGGAGTGTCTCCTGTGCATCATACTCTCTGACCAGCCCGGAGATGTGTATGTTTTTAATATATATTACAACTACACCTCCTTTTGCTTTGCTGCCCATGGTTTGGGGTCTAAATGTATGATAGGGAGAGAGCACAGACTCAAGGTTCTTAATGTAATTGCATCTCTCATAAATTGTGTACCTAGGTGGTAGTAGTAGAGGGCTGTCCATGTAAATGATGCAGTTGCTAAACTGTCTCATGATGCCCATATCAACCAGACTGGCAGTTGAAACCGTAGGAAATTGTCCATCCATATTTGTCAGAATTTGAGAGAGAGAGCCCAGAGAGAGCTAAGGGGGTAAAAGGTGGAAGGTCTAAGAGGAGTACTACTAGGTGATCACAAAAGTGCTACTTAAGGGAAAATTTGTAGCTGGAATACCTCACAATGGGTTAAAAACAGTGCAACTACAATGCATAACATGCAAACAAGCCCAAACCTGTTCAAATGCGGGGTCTAAATACCACAAAAAAAGAAGATTCTAGTAACACAGAGATCTAACCAATCCTGCTAGCCCCAGCTTTCTTTACCAATGCAGTCATCCCTCTGGAATGAGTCCTGAAGGAAAATATCATATCCTTCCTTTCTGAGTTAACAACTGGCTTGCATTATAGTAGTCTTGTAGATTCAGTAGCCCTAGACTCCACTGGGATACTTGCAGCATTAGGTTGTCCCAGTTAGCTACTGCCTTTTTTCCTCCAATATGAAATCTTTTAATTCTTTGCTCAAACCTTTTGACAGACTATCTTTTGTCTGACAGAAAAAGGTTTGACACATATTTAGTATTATGAACATGATAAGCATCTTAATTGCTTCTATTTCATTATCAAATTCTAATGTCAAGGTTTTCCAAACCCATAACCTTTTGGTTATTTTGTGTTTCGTTTCTTCCCAGGTTTGTCTAGCAGCTAGGTCTACTTCCTTCATTACCCACACTCCTAATTACCTAGTTTTTCCATGTCCCAAAGATACACACGGTAAATAGGCATAAAATTAACTTCTACAGCCTTAGTCTAACTTTCATTGGCTTTATAGCCTGCAATATAATGAAATTGTTGCAAGATGGAGGTGTCTTGTTCAGGAAATGCTAGATAAATTAGAATATAATCTGCAAATAATAAAATTTTTCTCACTGTCCACATGAACTGAACACGTTTATTAGAAAAATGTTATTTCACTGACAAGTGGCTTCAAATAAAGTGCAGAAATCAGAGATGAAAGTGAGCATACCTGCCTTGGTTCCCTGTTTAATATATAATCTCACTAAATAGAACCCTCCTGTATTTATTCTGCTTGACAAATCGATATATATTCTTAAGACTAAGTCACTGTTTTTGTGGCAGAGCAAACATATTCGTAACTTTACAGAGTCTGACCCAGCAGACTCTGTCAAATCTCTTCTCAGCATCCTGGTTCATTAACAGCTAGGGGAGCCCTCTTCATTCTGCTTTTTTTTGGTCATCATCATTTACATTAAGCTTTCAAATGTTTGTCTTTCTTTGACAAAGCTGCACTGGTCTAGGTTTATTAATTTTGGATGGGCACTTGCTAATCTGTTTGCCGTCATACTTATAAAAACCTGGTGTAGAATGGACATCGGCTACATGATGTAGAGTCTGCTTGTTTTTTTTTTTTTTTAAACTATTTGGGTATACTGCCACAACCACCTTTTTTCCATGGCAGTAAGATTCCTCCCATACTGTTCAACATTTTATGTCACATTCTTATTAACTTCTTGCGTTGCTCTTTCTAAACATTGACTGAGACCTCCATCCTCCCTGAAGTCTTGCTTGTTTTAGCATTTTTCTAATTAATTTCCTTGTTAGTAATTGGTGATGTCAAACATTCAACTTCCTCAGCTAGGAATTTATGGAGGTTCTGGTCCCATATCAAATTCTGGCCCTACGATGGTAGGAAGAATTCAAGTGACACCCTAACTACATGGGGAGACTGGAAGGAGGAGTTAGAGGCCAAGGTGGGATTTTGGAAAGTGGGATTTGTTTTGGGATCAACAGTGTAGTCACAGCAGCTCCCTGCTGGGAGGTGGTTCCTGAGGGCTTCTCTGCCTCCCCTGTCTTCATGCTGCCATCTCCTCTTTTGTGTCACCTTTCTACCTTTAGGTTGCTTATCTTTATCTTGCCTCCAGTAGTAAGGTTCTTGTTTGGAAAAAAGAAGTTATGTCTTACCATAATGTTCCATCTGTATTGTTGATCCTCGTTCAGTCATTATGTATGGGTATCGGTTCTGACCTCAGAACCGAGCCGGCCATCTTCCAAGTTCGCACCAGCTACAAACTCTCGAGCTAAAACTCTTACCCAGAATTCCCCTCTCCCTGTTGCCTCAGATTGAGTTTGCAAGTCATAAGAAGGTAGAGGCTACCTCTGGTCAAATGACCTAAAGGAACCTGATGGTGAGATCTACTAGAAGCCACAGGAGGGGGAAGGAGGGAGGGTCATAATGACTGAACGAGGATCAACAATACAGATGGAACATTATGGTAAGACATAACTTCTTTATCTGATATTGTTAATCCTCGTTCATTCCTTACGTATGGGACAGAGTCCCCAGCTACCTATATTCCTGGGAGGCTCTCATGGAAGGACATTCCTGAGCACCATAGAACCAAAAGATGCTCTTCCCCTGGAGGCCAAATCCAATTTGTAATGATTGATGAAGGTATGAGGCGTAGCCTAGGTTGCAGCTGCACAGATGTCATGTAAAGAAGCTCTGGCATGGAAGGCAGCAGAAGTTGCCACCGACCTTGTCGAATGAACCTTGATGGTAGTCGGCAAAGGAATATTACGTTGTGTATAAATGAAGGTCACAAGGTCTTTCAACCATCTAGCCAATGTGACCTTAGCAACAGCACATCCTAATCTAGGTTCAGAATAGGACAAAAATAACTGGTCTGATTTACGAGAGGAAACACCAAAAGGCCAGCATAGGTAGATCCACTTGTTTAATAGAGGTAAAGACCAAACGGACTAGTCGAAACAACACAAAACTCAGACTCGTTTCTTTCAGTGAATGAAAGACAAACATTTTACAGCAGTCTGGTCATCTTTATATGACTTCAAGGATACAGACCTCATGTATAAAACATAAATATTCAAATGAATTAACATAAACGTTTGGAAAAAAAAATTTTTTTATTCCAAACGTTTATGTTAATTCATTTGAATATTTATGTTTTATACATGAGGTCTGTATCCTTATTGGTTAGGAGTCATATAAAAAGATGACCAGACTGCTGGTAAAATGTTTGTCTTTCCATTCACTGAAGAAGGCGAGAGCCGAAACTAGTCTGAGTTTTGTGTTTGTTTCGGACTTTACTAGTCTGTTTGGTCTTTACCTCTATTAAACAAGTGGATCTACCTATGCTGGCCTTTTGGTGTTTCTACAAGTTTGGTTGGCCGCGCATGTCGTACGTGTGAGGATTAGTGTCTAACTTTCTGATTTACGAGAGGCCTTAGCCCTATTCAAGTAGAAGCGAATTTGCCTGTGAATATCTAGGGTATGTAGGCAATACTCTCCTCTGTATGAATGATTGGGGAAGAAAACTGGCAATTCAATGGTTTGATTAATGGACATTTCAGAGATCACTTTTGGCAGAAAGGAAGGATTAGTTCTCAAAGACACTCTATCTCTATGAAAAATCAAGTATGGACTCTTGATGCATAAGACTTGAAGCTCAGAGATACGTCTGGCAGAAGTAATGGCGACCAAAAACAAGGTTTTCCATGACAAATATTTGAGATCGCATGAAGAAGTTGGTACGAAAGGTGGCAGTGTCAGAGCTTGTAGAACTAATGACAGGTCCCATGGTTGAATAGGTTCTCTAAAAGGGTGCTTCAGATGATTCACACCTTTTATGAAGGTCTTGCATAACTTGTGTGACATAAGAGAGGAGTCTTGGACACCCTCATGGAAATTAGATATTGCAGCCAAATGAACTCTAATAGTACAGGCCGATAGACCCGACTGGAATAGATCAGCTAGATACTCTAGTACTATCGACACTGGTGCTGAAAAAGGATCTACTTGCTTTTCTTTCAGCCAACAGGCAAATCTTTTCCACTTGCTTAAATAAATAATTCTAGTGGAAGACTTATGAGATGCAATAAGAATGTCCCGTACTGGTAAAGAAAGATCATTCTGCCTGGCAATCAAGGGAACTGGAGGAGCCAAGCTGTGAGCTTCAGGCTGTCGTAAGTTGGGATGAATGAGATTCTGCAGATGGGAGATCAACCCCCGGGTTGGATGGAGGATCCATGGTTGATCTACCAGGTGAGGCCAAAGGAAGGGGAACCAAATCTGTCAAGGCCAATATGGTGCTATGAGGATCACCTTGGTCTTCAACCGACGGGCTTTCTTCAGAAACTGGGGAATGAGGGGAAGAGGTGAAAAAGCATAAAGAAGACCAGATGGTCAATCGTGGACTAGAGCGTCCCTTGGTGACTGTCCCGGAGGGGGAATCAGGGTGAAGTAGTTGCCATATTTGTAGTTGGTCGGGGATGCAAAGATGTCGTAACAAGGATGGCCCCAGCGGTGGAACATCTCCTCCGCTATCAAGTGATTCAGAGACCACTTGTGAGGTTGTAGAATGCACCTGCTGAGTCTGTCTGCTATCACGTTGGAACTCCCGGGAATGTGCGTTGCTAGAAGAAAACAGTTGGTAGCCATTGCCCATTGCCATATCCTCATGGCCTCTCGACAAAGGGGGTAAGACTTGGTTCTGCCCTGTTTGTTGATGTACCAGACCACAGCCATGTTGTCTGATTGTATCTCAATAGTCCCAGACGGCAGCAGAGGATGGAATGCTTGCAACGCCAGAAGCACCACCCTCAGCTCCAGAACATTTATATGCAGTTGAGCCTCCAATTCGGACCAAGCGCCTTGGACTGTCTGACCCTGACATAGCCCCCCACCCCATCAGGGAGGCATCTGTGGTCACTGTAGCCTTGGGCTGCTGGGGGGAGAAGGGGTGAGATCATTGTGATGGGCTGTGGGTCATCCACCAATTTAAATCCTGTTTGCACCTGCGAGTTACTCGAATCTCGGCTGAAAGACAATGCTGAAAAGGATACCATTGGGTGAGCAGTAGCCATTGTAGAAGCCTCATGTGAAACCTGGCCAGAGGGACAATGGTGATGGACGCTGCCATCAACAACAACAGCTGTAGGACAGAGTGAGCTGTGGATTTCTCCCTTGAAAGGATTGGGATCAGTTGCTGCTTTATCCTTAGAATTCTGTGCTCTGGAATGGATGCTCTGCAATTCTTTGTATCCAATATGACCCCTATGAATTCTGTGGACTGAGATGCAGTGAGATTGGATTTTTGCCAGTTTATGGTTATGCCTAGCCTTTTTGAAACGAGAAGCGAGTATGCCTCGGCTTCTTCCAATAGATGTCTGGTGGGTGCGGAGATGAGCCAGTTGTCTAGGTATGGAAACACCTGGAATCCTTGTAGTCGCAAGTGAGCTGTGACAACTGCCATGCACTTTGTGAACACTCTAGGGGCTGTAGAGAGTCTGAAGGGCAGTACTCTGAAATGGTAGTGACTGGCTCCCGCACGGAAGTGCAGAAATCTTTTTGATGGCCAGTCCACTTTTATGTGGTAGTACGCATCTTGAAGATCTATCGAGCACATCCAATTGTCTTTTTCCAAAAGTGGGAGGATAGACTGTATTGTGACCATCCAGAACTTTTGTACTCTTACAAACTTTTTCAATACACTGAGATCCAAAATTGGTCTCCAGTCCCCGGTTTTCTTTGGCACCAAAAATAGTCTTGAGCAGAATCCGGATCCTATCTGGTCTGGAGGGACTATTTGGATGACTCTTTTTCTTAGCAGCTTTGCTATCTCTAGTGCTGCTTCTTCCGTTTGAATGGGTTGAACGTTGGGTAAGTTTGTTGGGGGGCAGGACAAAGATCGAACGGGATATGGTAACCTCTGGTTATTATCCTTTGTACCCAAGAGTCGGTGGTGATGGTTAGCCAGGCAGAAGGGTACAAGGAGAAATGACCCCCAACCACCTCCAGAGGAAATGAGTTGGGCCGCTCTTCAGGAGCACTGATAGGATTGACCAGGATTGACCAGGAAAAGAGTCCCTGGAACCCTGGTTAGCGAACCCCCTCTGCCCCGAAAGGGGCATCTACTGTGTGAGTTTCCCCCTCTGCCTCTATGGGAGAACTTGGCCTGTGTGTCACAGAAAGGACCCTGAGACTTTTTGTACCATATCTTCCCACTCTTCTGGTTTCTGGAGAAAGCATGTTGAGGGGAAAAATAACAGACACCTACAGCAGAAAGGGTCTTACCGTCCTGTTCACATCCGGCTAGTGTGCTTTTAACTTTGGGTCCAAACAATGAAGAGGCTTCGATGGGAGCATTGAGAAAGGAAGCCTTGAAGGGTTCTGCGAAATTACATAAGTGCATCCAGGCGTGCCGTTTCAAAACAATAACTGAACTAGCCGCTCTAGTTGCTCCTTCTGATGCATGAGATATTAGGCGCATGGAGGAGTTTGATATCGATTCAATGATAGCCAGCTGAGAGGCCACTTTGTCACGGACCTCATCAGACATGGCACCAGCCAAAGTTTCAGAGAGCTCAGATACTAAATCCCTTTGAAGCCTGGTGAAGTGTGCCATACAATTTAGGGACCTGATTGCAAAGGTCGCTGATGCAAAAGTACGCTTCCCTATTCTGTCCAGAGCCCGTGACTCTTTGTTGGGCGGATGGACAGTCTGGCGTTCTTCTTCCGCCAGGTCCTTCTTGGTTGCGGCTGCCACCACCAGAGCATCTACAGGAAGACCTTTGGACCAATGGGGGTCAGTAGCAGGAGGGGCAAAATTTTATCTGGCCTCCGGGGAATGGCCTCAATGTTGTCAGGAGACTTCCACGCACGCTGCACGATGAGCCGGACCAGTTAGTTGGCAGGCGGAGTAACCCAGGAGGTAGTGGGCCGGGCGTGAAAGGCCTGCAGGAACACAGACTCTTCAAAGGTCAGGTTAGAGGGCTGCCAGTCACCTCTCTCTTTAAGGATTTCAAGGATATCACCAAAGGATACCTCAGAGGGTGAGCGAGGGGATCCTTCCCCATCATCAAAGTCTGTGTCTTCAGTAAGGGACTCCTCTGTGGCGTCCATGTGCTTCCTCTTGCACAAGCTTTTGCAATGAACTTCTTCAGAGGGAGAAGCTGGGGAAGACAACACAAAAGGGGTTTCCTGTGGGAGTATATCCTGAGGCCCTTGTGCCCGGTGTCCGCTAGGAGTGACTTGTGTACATAGTGGTCCAGAGGAGGGTGGGGAGATTGACAGCATAGTATCGCCAGCAGATGCCAAAGCCTTCTCCATTAGTTGGAAGGCCGGTCCACCTGAAGATGGGTGAGTGTCCTGGACAGGGGTTACCCCTCCCCTAAGTGGCACAGCCTGCCGACTTGGAGTCCTTGGATGGCTGTGAAAGACCAAATTACGTACGCCACAGCTAACATCCTGGGTCGTAGCAAAACTCTCCTGCCATGAAGGCAACTGTGGTTCCTTAGTGAGGTCCATAAAGGGAACCGTAGAGGGGGAAGACTGTGCTATATCAAGGGGCTTCAAAGGCAATGAAGGAGGAGAATAAGTAGGGGTCTTTGGCAAAGGGTGATCACCTCCCAAGGAAGGATAGGTCCTGGGGGGGCAGGATACCTCTGGCCAAAAGCACTTGATCCACAAGAAGCAACACGTCATGTTCAAAGAGGCTTCTAGTAGATTTCATGGACACGGCTGAGGGGGAGTCAGGTCTATCCACAGAAGGGACAAGCTCGGTGCCCACATCACCAGTCTGCACTGAAAACAACGGTGCCGTAAGAGACTGTACTACAGGTGTCTGCACCGAGGAAATCATCGGTGCCGAAGTCATGGTCTGCACCGACAGTAAGGTCGGTGCTGAAGTGGTTGTCCGTGCTGAGACTGGGACTGAATAAATCGGTGTCAGTAACTGAGTTGTCAGTTCCGGGTAAAGTATCGGAGCCGGTGTGGTTACAGTCTGCGCCGACAGGATAGTTGGTGCCAGTAGAGAGGTCTGAACCGAGGAGCCCCTCGGTACCGATACGGTAAAGGGCACGCTAGTGGGTGCTGAAGTCACAGATGGCGCAGATGGCCTCGGTGCTGAGGGTCTTGGCGCCGAAAGAGTCAGATCCGAAGTAGAAAGCTTAGCTTTCTTGGGTCTCGGTTGATGGGAGTCCCCAGCCGGGGACGAAGGAAGAGATTTGGCCTTTGAAAGATCATCAGTCTTTTTCTTATGGGATCTTGGAGGGGTTGAAGCCTCCGACCCAGAAATAGCCTCTGAAAAAGGAGATTTGAGTAGCCCCTTCAGTAACAATTTATTTTTCCTCTCAATCAACGTCCTGTTAGTGAGGTTCTTACAAATTCCACAGGGCGGATCAACTGATAAATGTGGCACACCCAAACAATAGACACACAGAGAATGTGCATCTGAAGTAAGTAATTTATGTCCACAATCTGAACATCTCTTAAATCCTGGACTACATTTTTTATCCATGATAGAAAAGAATGAAATCAGAAAGAATACCTGCAATGGTACAAGAAATACCCGAAGGTAATGAAGAAAAGGGGTCTACCAATGATGGTATAGAAGAAAATACCTCGTGGTAAAACGATGGAAAAATTTTAAGAAGAGACAGTCGCTAAATGCGATAAGGTAAAAGAAAACAATTTAGACAATTTTCTGAGAGAAAAAGTTGTTTTAGACTAGAATGACAACAAATATTGTACTTAGCTCAAGAGAAGTAGCTTGACACGACCGAACGGTGACGCGGCAAATGAAATCTGAGGTAACAGGGAGAGGGGAATTCTGGGTAAGAGTTTTAGCTTCAGAGTTTGTACCTGGCGTGAGCTTGGAAGATGGCCGGCTCGGTCCCGAGGTCGGAACCGATACCCATATGTAAGGAATGAATGAGGATTAACAATATCAGATTATAAATTTTATTATATTTGCGGAGTTGAGGGTGGAAAAATATTTTAGGAACTGACCATAAAGAATAGTTGTGCATAATCTTAACATAACAATAGATGTCCTTCTCTTATCTTTTGCAGTATTCATACTATGAGGGAGTTCCCCACCGTAGGTGACTTGACGTTGGCCAGTATACAAAAGACTTCACTACTGTAGGGTGCGTAGTACGTCACATGTTGACTGTGACTGGACATCGGCCCTAAAAGTGATGTACACATGCACCAGAAACTGCTCCAGGAGGAATGCCAGCCTAAAGAAGTATGGTAACAATCATCCAAGAAGAAGCAAGGCCAGGGGGAAGAAGGGAAGGACAGGACTATTGCAACAGAGAAGAGAAGGACATTTGTCATTATGCTAAGACTTTATGCAACCATTTGATGTCTTTCTACTCATCTGTTGCAGTATTCATAACATGAAGGAGAATACCAAAGCTTGTGAAGTAAGGGAGGAGGGAGTAGCTGAGAAGCTTTCCAGGAAGCCCTGCAGTATGGTTCTGGCAAATCCTGCTCTCGATTTAGAAATTACATCTAATGTATAGTGTTTGGTGAAGGCATGAACTGAGGTCCATGTAGCTACTTCAAGAATTGAGTTAGTGTCCAATTCTTGAAAAAGGCCCCAGATGTGGCAACAGCCCTGTGGAATGAGCCCTAACAGGTGAATGGACAGTCTTACCATGGTGAGTGTAGGAGAAAGAAACAGTCTTGGCAATCCAGGGGGAAAAAGTCTGCTTGGACACAGCCCACTCCAGAGCCCGGAAGTGTTAAGAAACAAAAAGCCAATCTGACTTTCTAACAGCCTTGGTTTTATCCAAATAAAATCTAACTTGCCTGTGGACATCTAACGTATGGAGTACCCTTTCACTAGAGCTCTGGGGAGAAGGGAAAAAGGTAGGTACGTGTATGGACTGATTTAGAGATAGGTCATTGACTACCTTAGGCATAAATGAGGGGTTTGTGCAGAGGGAGACCCTGTCTTTGTGGAAGACCAGAAAGGGTGGTTGAAGTTAAGGCTAGGAGTAATACAGTTTTCCAGTAACAGTGCTTAAGAGAAGCTGATGAAGCTGGCTCGAAGGGTGGGACAGTCAGCTTAAGTTAAGGTTCCAGGGAGGTGGAGGAGAAAATCGTCGAAATACAGAAAGATGGGCAATCGTGAGAGCAAGGCATTTGGTGAAGACCCTGAGTGCGGTAGAAAGTTCAAAGGGCAAGGCACAGAAAGTACAGTTTTGTACCTACCATAAATGTAGATGTCCGATAGGAATGCATCTGCAGTCCTTACAAATGGGTTGTCCTGTCGTCAGGCAGCCCTTCGGTCGGCCGGATTCCAAAGTCTGGGTCTGGCCTCGGCTGGTGTCGCACTTCACCCAACGTCATAGCTGCAGTTATTCGGGTATAAAGGCGCCAGCCGACGCCATTGTCCTCAGTGTTTCTTGCCCCAGATGCCAGGTGCCCTCTAGGAAGGCTAAATTTGGATAAATGCCAATGATTCCAAATAGTAAAGAGCAAACAAAAAATAAGCATGGATGTACATATATACAAACAAATACACCATAATAGATTCCCCCAGCTAGCTATAAGATGGGCAAACACCCTAGGAGTACCACAGAGGGGAAAGGCGGGTGGGTAATCCTGACTGCAGATGCATTCCTATCGGGCATCTACATTTATGGTAGATACAAAACTGTACTATGTCCTTCAAAGATGCATCTGCAGTCCTTACAAATGGGTAAAATACCATAGCCAAACTGGGGGAGGAGGAAAAATAAAATTATGGTGTAGTTAAGATCCCTTGCAAAACAGCAGTGGCAAAACCTGCTCGGGATCTAGAGTATAAAGGTAAATTATAATGCTTGGCAAATGTATGCACGGAGCTCCAAGTAGCAGCCTCTAAAATGTCCTTGGTAGCCACTCCTCGTAAGAAAGCTGTGGTAGTGGCTGTAGCCCTTGTAGAGTGAGGCCTGATGTTTTCTGGAGTTTTCTTTCCATGGTAGGAGTAACAAAATCGAATGCAATTTCCTATCCACTTGGAGATTGTCTGTTTTGAAATTGCTTTTCCTTCCATTCCTGTTGCATATGCTACCAGTAGCTGGTCAGTTTTTCTATTGCCCTTGGTCCTGTCCAGGTAGTAGCGTAATTGTCTATGTACATCCAAGGTATGCAACAGTCTTTCTCCCCTGTTCTGTGGGTTGGGGAAGAATGTAGGTAGGTGGATAGCCTGATTTAAAGATACTCTGGAAACCACCTTAGGCATAAAAGTAGGATTTGTTCTCATGGACACTCTATCTTGATGGAAGATCAGGAAGGGTTGTACTGCCATTAATGCCTGTAGCTCAGATACCCTTCTTGCTGAAGTGATTGCCAGCAGGAAAGCAGTTTTCCATGATAAGTATTGTAATTCTGCTGTTGCTGCTGGTTCGAAAGGAGGAAGTGTCAATTTTTCTAGCACAAAGTTCAAGTCCCATGCTGGCAATGGTGGCTTCCTAGGAGGTTTTACATTTTTAATTCCTCTCAGAAACTGCCTGAGCAGAGGATGTGAGAAGACTGGAGGATCCAAGCCGTATTCTGCTGAAATAGCTGATGCATGAATCTTAATGGAAGAATAGGACAGGCCTTTGTGGAAGAGCTCTGCCAAGTATTCCAGGATGTTGGCTATGTTTACCAGTGACACATCTTCTCCTTTTGCAGTACTCCAAATGAGATATCTTTTCCATTTTGCTGAATAATTTTTCCTTGTTGAGGGTCTGCAAGCCTCCAGGATAATGTCTTTAACCCTTTGGGATAAATTTGGGTTAATTGGTCTTATGCAATGTTCCAGGCAGTCAGCTGCAGAGTTTTCAGGTTTGGATGCAGGATGTTGTAGTTGTTCTGTGTTAACAGCAAGGGAACCAGGGGCAGGGGCCATTTTTGTTCCCGAGACATGCTCCTCAGTAATGGGTACCAATGTTGTCTTGGCCAGTCTGGAGCTATCAGAATGATCCTTGGACGGTCCTCTTTGATCTTCAATAGCACCTTGTGCATCAAAGGAAGTGGTGGGAATGCATATGCTGTCAGGTTTTTCCAACTGAAAGATAGGGAGTCCACCTTCCAAGCAAGTGGGTGGTACGTCCTTGTGCAGAATTTCTTTAGCTGGTGATTGCGTGGGGATGCAAATAAGTCTATTTCTGGGAGTCCCCATTTTCTTGTAATGGCTTTGAAGATGTCCGGATGCAGCATCCATTCGTGGGCATCCGTGGTAGTCCTGCTTAATATGTCTGCTAGAATGTTTTCTTTTCCTGGTACAAAAATTGCTTGTAACTGAATGTTGTAGCTCAGGGCCACATTCCAGAGGTCCAGTGCCATCCGGCATAGAGGGTACGAATGTGTGCCTCCCTGTTTGTTGATGTACCACATAACTGTGGTGTTGTCTGTCCTTATCATCAATTGACCTTGTCGGAGAAATGGTCTGAATGTCTGAATTGCCAGTTTTACTGCCAGCATTTCCTTTAGATTTATGTGTAGGTGCAGCTGGTCTTGAGTCCATAAACCTTGTATGCACTTGTCCAGCATGTGGGCCCCCCAACCGAGGTCTGAGGCGTCCGTCGTGATGGTTTGGCTTGGTTGAGTGCTGTGGAAGGGCAATCCTGTGTTTGAATGACAGGCCTGAGCCCACCATAGGAATTCTTGCTTCAGGCATGGAATTATTGGAATTTGGGTTTCTAGGCTGTGTTTGTGTTGAGACCATAAATTCCTTAGGTACCACTGTAACTTTCTCATGTGCAGTCTGGCATATGGAACCAATATTATGCAGGATGCCATGTAGCCCAAGTCTTGCAGGACTTTTCTTGCTGTTAGATGGTTCTGCTTTGTTAATGCCAAGAAGTAGAGAGGTAGTTGCTCCTGTTTTTCTACTGTTAGGAATGCCATTTGTTTCGATGTGTCCAGCTCTGCACCCAAAAAGGTTATCCTTTGGGATGGTATCAGCCTTGACTTTTTTATATTGACTGTGTATCCCAGGGCTTGTAGTAGGTAAATGACCCTTTTCAAGTCTTCTGCTAGCTTGTTTTTGTTGTCCGCTTGTATCAGGCAGTCGTCCAGGTAAGGGTAAATTTGGATTCCCTGAAGCCTGCAATGAGCAATTACTGATGCCAGGCATTTCGTGAACACTCTGGGCGCAGTAGATAAGCCAAAAGGCAATGCTGAGAATTGATAATGCTCTGATCCTGCAAGAAATCTGAGGTATCTTCTGCAATTTGGTCGTATGGGGACGTGCAGGTATGCCTCCTTGAGATCTAGAGTTACCAGCCAAGACTCCTTGCCCAGCATCGGAAGAAGCTGCTGTAGAGTCAGCATTTTGAATTTTGGAACAATGAGGAATGTGTTTAAAGCGGACAGGTCGAGAATAGGTCTCCATTTGCTTTCTTTTCTTGGTACCAGGAAGAGTCTGGAGTAAAATCCCTTTCCTTGCTCCATAGATGGTACCTTTTCCACAGCTCTCATCCTTAATAATTGAGATATTTGTTTTAGAGCTTCTGTCTTTTGATTTGGAGGTAGGTTTGGCATTCCTCTCTTCCCTGGTAGAGTATGGAAGTGAAACCTGTAACCTTGGTCTATTGTCTGCAAAATCCACTTGTCTCTTGTGATGTAATGCCAGTTTGTTGAAAATAAGGCTAGCTTCCCGACTAAAGGTGCTTCTAGTTGTTCCCTGGTAGGCGGTGCCAGAGCCAAGTCACTGTGATTGTCCTGTAGTTGTGGTGGTGGCTGTGTCTGTGGCTGTACCTCGCTGGTTGTTACTCTGCCACTGGCGTCCCCTGTAGGCACCCCTGGATTGGCTTCTGCCTCTTGAACGCCTATTCCTGCCTCTCTGAGCTCTGGAGGAGTCTGGAAAGGACCAATTCTTGGAGGGCCAATTCCTGCTAAACCTTGGAGGTTGGACCTGTAAGAAATCTTTCACTGTTTGGACAGATTTTGCCTTCTCTTCCATCTTCTTCAGCACCTGTTGTGCAGGAGAGCCAAACAAATTGATCTTATCCATGGGAGCATCTAATAGTTTTGATTTGACATGGTCTGGTAAGGCCTGCTCTTTTAACCATGCATGCCTTCTGATAACTGTGCCAGTCATGGCTGATCTAAAGGAAGCCTCCAGTGCATCATAGCCGCATTTTAAAGAATGGTTACTGACTTGCTGAATGTTATGTACCATTTCCTGAACAGATTTTTTGTCTAATGGTTCATCAGAGGACAGCTTTTTGGTTAACTGGTCTAGCATAAATTCTTGATACTGGATCATGTGAAATTGACAGTTCAAGGCCCTAGCTGAAAGAGTAGCAGAAGTGTAAACTTTTTACCCCATCTCTCTAAGGATCTGGATTCCCTTTCAGAGGGGAGGGGGTTTTTGGCAGAGGTAGCTGCTACAGCCTTAGGTCCTTGGGAGATAGTCTCGGGATCTGCAAAAGGAGCCTTATACAAATGGTAATGCGTGTCCGGGACCCTGTAGTACCTATCGGGCTTAGCAGGGGCCGGAGGTAGAGAATCAGGAGCAGTACAAGCATCATTAAATGCATCATCTACAACAGAAAGAACTGGAGGTATGGCTAAAGGCCTATGATGTGGTAAATGCAGAAAGGTTCTAAGCCTTTTTCTGGAGTCTGAAAAATCCTGGCCCTGCCACTGAAATTGTTCCCTCATAGCATGCAAGGTTTCCCCAAAGGAAAATTCCTCAGGCGGAGAGGCAGAAGGGATGGACTCTTCAGCATCAGAGTCTTCATAAGGGGAGAAAGGAGCCTCTGGGGGGTCTGTATCATCTGAATCATCAGAGGAATCATCTGTAGAAACTGGCTCAGGGGGCTCTGCTCTAGGCCTCTTCTCTGGAGGTGGGTGAGAGGCCCTGTCTGGTTGAGGTTGGGATCCCCGGATTAAAGAAATGAGATCCTCTGCTAAGCTAAGCATTTGTGAACTAGAACTAGGCCTGTGAGAGGGGGTCTTAGCAGGCACAGATTTAGTAGCTTTAGCTGCTTTAGCCCTGGCAAAGGCCTTAATGGACATGGCTGCAGGTGGCCTAGCAGCTCCATGTGCAGGGGTTGAAATATCCAAGGGAATAGTGTCAGATAATTCCTGAGAAACTGCAACAGCAGGTGGGATTTCAGAAGCCGATTCCACCAGGTTGGAAGAGGCCTCGGTAGAAGGTAAGTTTTCGGCTGAAGGAAGAACTGCTTGCTCGGTTTCAGCCGAAACCGAGACACTCGCGGTTGGCTTAACCGCGGTTTCGGCCGAAACCGCGGACCGCGAGTGTCGGTCCTTTTCCTTGCGCTTTTTAGATATTTGCATAGTCGGAGGATCCGACGGCATAATATAAGCAAAATCGGAGCCGAAAAACTCCTCAGCAAATTCCGACTGACGTCTAAGCGTCCGCCGGTTAAAAGAAGCACAGGCTAGACAAGCTGCTACGTCGTGGTCTGGGCCTAAACAAGGTAAGCAGTAAGAGTGGAAATCTTTATGAGGTATTTGTTTCCCACAAGTTAAACAGTTATTCACTTTTTCTGACATCGGCTGAGGCAAGAAAGAGTCCCCAACGGGGTACTTAGCTTTTTAGAAGTCTTCGGTAGTAGTAGAAGTATTCGGTAGTAGTAATCTCTGGTTCTGACCGACCGGCACTTGCGAACAGCTTCTGCTTCGGGCGCCACGCGGCAAGAAAGACTGAGGAAAATGGTGTCGGCTGGCGCCTTTATACCCGAATAACTGCAGCTATGACGTCGGGTGAAGTGCGACACCAGCCGAGGCCAGACCCAGACTTTGGAATCCGGCCGACCGAAGGGCTGCCTGACGACAGGACAACCCATTTGTAAGGACTGCAGATGCATCCTTGAAGGACATCTGAAAATGCCATGATGACAGAGAACTGTAAAAACTTTTTGTAGTTGGGATGGACGGTAATGTGACGATATGCATCTTTGATATCCAAGGTGATCATGAAGGCTTGGGGCAGAATGAGTGGGAACAGAGTCTGCAGAGTCAGCATGTGGAAAGTGGGCACTCTTAGGAAGGTATTGAGATGGGACAAGTTGAGGATGGGTCTCCAGGGACCTTCCTTTCTGGGCACCAGGAACAACCTGGAATAAAATCCTTTGCCTATTTGGTTTTTGGGGACGCAGTGAATGATTCAATAATTATAACAGAATTTCTGGGAAAAAGGCAAGTTGTTCCCTGGGAGGTTGATGGATGCCCCTGAAGGAGGGTAATTGATCCACACCATGAAGTACCCTTTCTGAACAATTGAGAGGACACAGGCATCTTGGGTTATGTTTTCCCAGGCTGGTAGGGATAGATAGGGGGAGGTGCTGGGAAAGTAGGATGTGGGTAGGAGGAGGAAAGCAGTCAAAGAGAGGCCAGCTTGTCTGAAAAGGGCCGCTTAGATGGCAGGGTTGCCAGTAGGGCCCTAGGCTGTTGTGGTCTCCTGTCATTCTCTTTTGTTATGGGTTGTGTGTGACGGGAATGTCTACACACAAATTCAGGCTTTGCAGGGTAATTTCTTTGGAACTTGGGTACTGGGGAAACAAAAATATGTTTCAATTCCTCCAGTTCCTTACCCTTTTCCTGCAATGGTTTGAACAGGTTTGCTGCTGCAGGTCCAAACAGGACAGAATTGTCCAGAGGAGCATCCATAAGCCTGGCTTTTATGTCCTCAGGTAAGGGATGAAGTCTTAGCCAAGAAAATGTTCTCATCACTGAACAAGAGGTAGCTGCTCTGGCAGAAGCCTCTGCAGCATAGCTGCATTTTATGGAGTCACGTGCTACTTGGGAAGAAGCACCAAACAAAGTAGCAACCAAGGTTTTACTTTCTGAGTCAGGTAATCCTGCAATTACCTGCTGAAAGTTGGGACCTAAGTTCTAAAGCAAATTTGGTCATATGTAATCATGTAGGTACATAGGTAATTTATGGCCCTGAAGGCTAGAGTGGCAGAAGTGTATACTTTTTTTTGCCTAATCTATCCAGGATCCTGCTATCCTTATCAGATGGTAAGAGGTTAGTGGAGGGCAGCAACTTTGATGGCTTGTCAGAAGCCAAAGAAATTACAGAAGGGTCTGCAGAAGGACATCTGAAAAGAAACTTACAGTCCTTTTAGACCTTGTAGAAGCGGTCTGGCTTTTTGGGGGCAGTTGGCTGGGAATTTGGTGTCTGTGAAGCTGAAGAAAAGCACTGAGAAAGGCAGGCAAGACACAAGGGATGGATGATGGGCTAGGTGATTCCACCTTTAATAGGTCATAGTATCTTTTTTGTTCTTCAGTTACTTGGCTGCTATCCCATTTAAAGGGCCCCATTTACATTATCAAAAGGTTTGTTAAATGAATGCCCTTTGACTGACACGCAAGTCCCGAACTATGAAAAGTTCAAATGTCCAAGTAAGCAAATTTTTTTTTCCCAGGGGAAAAAAATTGCTTGTCCATTATCGGGAATTTGCCATTTCCTCCACCGTAGTGCGATCTTGGAGTTGGTATATTTAGTTAGTGTGTGTGCGTGGGGGGGCAAATACCCCACTTCTTAGGGTTCAATTTTTTTTTTAACTGGCCAAACAATTTTTTCCCCTGGGAAAAATCGCTTACTTGGCTGATCGAAGTTTTCGTAGTTCGACATTTACGTGTCGATCAAAGGGCATTTGCTTAACAGACCCTTCAACGACATAATATAGACCCCATTTAAAGTGGTCTCTCATCTTAACTAAGGTCTCTCCAAAGGACAGGTCTTCCACTGGTGGGTCTGTTCAATTTGATTCCTCTTCAGGGGAGGCATAATCCAAGGGGGACGGGATCTGAGAAGAGTAACTTGGGATTCATCACCTGAAGATGCCTCTTCCTCAGATGTATCCTTCTCTCCAGTTCTTTTAAGTGGAGAGACGGTACTCGGTGGGGGGCTGTAAAACCGAGAGAAGGCCTAAGTGACATAAGGGCATTGAAAAGGCCCTGAGTAAATTGCTGCTAATCATTACTAGGTTCTTTTGGTGGAGACAAATGCTTGTTTATTTGTTTATTTTTTTCATGCAGGTCTGCTTTATGTAGGGTAGGATGGCCTGACATAGGCCTACATTTGATCAGGTCAGAATCTACCTCTTCCCTAATAAGGATATGTGGAATCCCCCTTACGGCCTTCCTTAATCACAAGCCTTGGTTCCCCTTGGACAGCTGTGAACTGGGCATGTTTCTGGCCTGTCCTTTGCCTCAAGAAAGACATCAGTATCCAGAGATGCAGCAGAAGGTTCAGGCCTTTGCTTTATGGCATTTCACTTCAAAGTTAACTTGGCTTTGTGCCCCAGGGATCCCTCCATAGCGCTTTTTGCTAGCAGCTTTAAGCACTGATTCTCAAGGTAGATAGCTAGGCAGGATAACCTACTCTTTAAAGTCTTTGTGACAAATGCCTGACAGAAATAGCAGTTTCTGTGCTCGTGGTTTGTGCCTAAGCAGAAGAGGCACTAGAGGTGACTATCTTTGTGTGGCATTTGTCATCCACATTGGCACCTGCCCCACTTGGATGACATGAACCCTAACCAAAGACAGTAGCAAAAGTCAAAAAGTTCTCCAATGGGGCACTTATTTGAATTAAAAAGACTTGAAGATGACTCTGAGTCAGACTGTACATTGGAATCTGGCGTTTGGATCTGGTGCCACAGAAGTTCCGAGGATGGTGCGCACATACATCACTTTTATAGCGGACTTCCAATCACAGCCCACATGAGACGTACTACTCACCCTACAGTAGTGAAGTCTTTTGTGCACTGTCCGATGTCAGATTGCCTATAGTGGGGAACTCCCTCATCTTATGAATACTGCAACAGATGAACAGAAGGACATATGTAGATGTTTTGAGTCCATTCATTGTTGCAATCTTCATTTACTGCAAATTCTACCAGCATGTACCCTGGAGGCCATCTTAATTTCCAGAGTTGTACCCACCCCCCCACCTTAGTGGCTTTGGCCAATTTCTTCTCTGAGGTAAGGACAGGCTGATGACATCTTCAGATCTTTCTTGCACTGGCTGGATAAGGAATCTGTCCCAGCTGCAAGAGTGTAAGTGGACTACGTAGGGGTTGCACCAACCCTGACAAGTAGATCCATCACAGAGAGCCCCACTCTCCCTTTCTGAGGTGTTCAACTCTCTTCCCATGACAGGCAAGGACAGACTGATGCTATATTCAGATCTTTCTTGCCCTGAATGGGTGAGGAAACTGAACCAGCCACCAGAATATGAGTAGACTAAGTGAGGGTTACCCTACTCCTAACAAGTAGATTCATTCCAGAAAGAACCAGTCCCCTCTCTGGGGTACTTAAGATCAAGAATGGAGAGGGCCTGCTAGAGAAAGGAGAGGGAAGGTGGTGGAGAGGGAAACGAGTTTGCATCCTAACCCAAGGATACCCAGGATGAAGAAATGGAGGGTGGGAACATAGACAGCAAAAGTGAAAACACTCAAACCTCTACAGCTATAGTAAGCTTTTAACACATCTGTGCTATGTTTATCATACTATTCAGTGTTGCAGTTTTTATCTCTGGGACGACCCCCAGCACATTTTTCCAGTGTGTGGTTGGTCCAGATGGAATCTTCCATAAAAGAATGCCTTGCAGGATAGCAGAGGCAAACTCTGCCCTCACCATGGATGTAATCCCTGTATTACAGTATGGATTGAAGATCAAGTAGCTTCTTTTAAAATGGACTATGTACAAATTTCCCTGAACCTGAATGTGCTTTAACATGCCCTGGAATAGGCTTTTCACAAGAAGAGTAGCAGCAGCAGAAACAGTACGCCAGCTATTTAGATAATACATCCATCCACAATCCCTTTTCCCCATTTTTGCACATGAAGTTGGGGTTTTACTTCAAAACTGACAATCATATAGATTGTGTTTTAACTGGCCTCACCTCTCCATCTTTTGAAAATTATATAAAAAGTTGTGACTTTCTGATTTCCTTTCTTCTTTCTTTTGTGCAAGAAAAATTTCAGTTGTCCATGCAAGTTTAGAGCACATAAAATTATTTATTCCTTGTTATGAGGTTCAGAAGAGAAAAAAAACAAATAGGTAGATGGCCTTAATCAAAGAGGTGTCCATAACTACCTGAGGCCTAAAATAGCGGTTGGTACAAATGGCTACTTTATCCCTATGGATGATTAGAAATGGCTTCTTGCATTATCAAGGCCTGTAATTCTGAAACTGTCCTAACAACTGTGATAGATACCAAAAACAACATACTTCATGATAGGTACTTGTGATGGACTGAAGTAACTGTCTCAGAAGGAACCAGGGTTAACTTCTTTGACAAATAACTGAGATCCCATGGTGAAATGACTTTCCTTGCTGATTATCTAAGATTCAATACCCACTTTTAGAAACTGTTTTACTGATAGTTGAGAATACACAGGAGGATCTACAGTAAGGCTGAAATATCACAGGCCAAAAACACAGACCCATTTTCTAAGAGTGATAAGTAATCTAGAATGGGTACCACTGTAGTGATGTTAGTCTTGGTCTACTGAAAGGCACCACAGTCAGAATCTCTTCCACTCTGCTAGTTATAACTTGCTTTTATTAGGTTTTCTAGCCTCTTGCCTCTCTCATGATGTTTAGCATGTCCTCTGAAAATATAATCTTGACTGGAATGAGGGTTACATCATTCAGGCTGTCAGCCTTAGGGTGGTAAAATTGGGTTGCATGAGGGACCCCTTTTCTGGATTAAGAGCTCCACACTCTGAGGTAACACTTTTGACTCATCCATTGCTAGGTTTACCATGAGGGAAAACCAATGTTCTTTGGGCCTAAGGGGACTGTAGGCACAACTTCTGACCTGTCCTTCTAAATCTTCTGCAGTACTTTGGGGATCAGTAGCATGGGAAGAGAAACACCCAGCACTAGATCCTTCCAATTCTGGGAGAAGGCATCTGTTTTTCAAACTGATGGAGCTGTAGTTCAGCAATAGAACTTTCTCTGCTGCCTATTTTCTATGAAAGCAGTACTTTTGGCAAAACACACCTGTTAGTCAGATTCAGGAAGGTTTCCTTATTCTACATCCATTTGTGTGGGTCTGTCCAAGATCTGCCCAGTCTGGTTTGCTAGGACATTCGCTTGAGTAGGAATGTAGGCCACCTGAGGGTCAGGACTGCCTCCTGGGCCACTTTCCACATCAGCATAGCTAATCTGCACAGAACAGAGTAGTGGGTCTCCCTTATTTGCTGCTGCACCACCTAACTGTGACACAGTCTGTAAGGAGTTGGACAGTACATGCACCCACATTTTTCTGAATACTCTTAATACTGAAAACACAGCCATCATTTCTTTCAAATGTATGCATTTCTTTCTCATGCTTTTGTTGTCCCATGTAGTCTGGACTTTCAAATATCCCACATTGGGCCCTACAGACAGTCCACAGAATATGTGGTTAAGGACTGTGCAGGTTGAGTTAACCTGAAGGGTATCCCTAAGTTCAGATGCACCTATATTTCCACCATGATAGCTCCTTCTTTATGCAAGACAGGGATGATGGATTCTGAGGACTGTGAGCACTGACCCTCCCATCTGTTCCTGAGGCTTTACTGTAGCTTCCTCATAAGTAGTCTTGCTATGGGTACCTGAGGATGTTTGATGCCATGTAACCCAAGAGCCTGAGTAACTCCCTTACTGTGATCAACTCCTTCTCTAAGAGACTTTGGATAAACAGGAATAGATAAAGCACCTCCTCCACTGGGAGGAACACCTTCTATAACTCTGTAGACAGCACTGCTTTCAGGAAATCTTTTCTCCTTCCTGGGGTTAAGTTTGACTTGGCCAGGTTGACACTGAGCCCCAGTTCCTGAAAACACATAAGGGTGAAATTCAAGGTGTCTGAATCCCCTCTGCTTTGTTTGTATTAGGGAATCATACACATATGGAAATATCTGGTCACCCTTTGTCCTTCAAAGGCTATAATTGGAGGCAGACATTTTGTAAAGACCCTGGGTCAACAGACAAACCAAAAGGCAATGAGATGAAAGGGAAGTGATAACCCCCCCATGAGATTTCTGCCTGTGGGGATATGCTCATATGTGAGCTTCAAGTCTAATGTGACCTGAAAGGCCTCTGGACAAAAGAGGTAAGAGGCCTTGAATAGTCAACATTTTGAATTCTGATCCAAGCTGGAATTCAGTCAGTCTTGACAGGTCCATAATAGGTCTCAATGTGCCACTTTTTCTGAGCACAAAAGGCAGACTTGAACAAAAACTGCATTTTCTTCTGCTTTTGGTGCACTTTCTCTGGCCTCTTGTTACATGACTTGTCTTAACAGAGGAGGGACCAGGCTCATGTGATATTTTGGAACTGATTTGATGCCCCCTTGCACTGGTCGGCTTTGGAATTGCAACTTGTATTTCTGCTTGATGATTTTTAGGACTCTCTGAGCCTCTATTACGCCTTCTAATGAAGTGGGGATAGGGTGTTATTTGTGAGTGAGAAAAAGGGTGTGGACAGGCTGAGTCATGACTGTTCCTTCTGGAAGTCTCACGCCTGATGGTTCCTAGACTTCTCTTTGGGTTTTGCTTGCCATTCTCTCCTGAACCTGGCCTTCCCACTCTTGGCTGACTTGCTTTTCTCTTGCTTTAGGTATAGAGACAATGACTTGGCTGGGTAGTTTCTTACAAACTTTGGTACCTATAAGAAAAAAGCTGCTTGATGGACTGCAAAGTCCTACTGTTGCCCTCCAGTTTCTTTGAAGACATATTCAGCAGGGGTTCCAAAGATGAGATCCTTATCCAGGGATGCTTTAAGAAGCTCCACTTTCACATAGTCTGGCATGGGCTTTGTCCTCAGCCAGACATATGTGTATCAACTGTATCACGACTACATTTCTTGGAGTGCCAGGAGTCCTGGGCTGGCAAATGACATAATTCAAGCATCTCCTACTTCAGATTCTTGTTAGTGATCCCCTTTGCATTTGACCACAAACTCTCCAGCAGGATTTGCTGGCAGCTGAGCATATGGGTCTTGCAGTTTAAGGCTCATAAATCGAGCGTAACAGCGGTATATGCTGTTTTTCCAGATGAAATGAGAAACATACTCTCCTAGTACGGGGATTAGGGTTGCTGGATAAAGCCAAAGAGGTTCCCCTGCTGGGTACCAGGGACACCACAAAGGGTTCTTATATTCTACAAGAACTTGTAGGAATCCTAGATCTAGCAGAAGCAGTCACATTTCCTTAGACAGCAGGGGGTTGGAAATCTGGCTCCAAAGATGTAAAAGTAAATGCACCTTCCAAGACATCAGTAACTGGAGGAAAGTACAGTTGTGTACACTTACCATAAATGTAGATGTTCAAATGTATTCACTGTTGCAGTCCTGACTTGTGGGATTTCCCGCCATGGAAGCCCTTGGCCAGCTTGACTACCAGAGTAAAATTCTTCCCTCCTCCTATGACTGGCGGATGCCGTTGCCTGATGTCAGTACACTAGGGTATAAATTGAGTCCGCCGACATCATGACCTCAATTGTGTTCTTGCCCCTTGGAGTTCGGAGCCCCCCAACAGGAGCAGCAGGTCAAGCCCAGATGGATAGGTCAAGGATCCCTAGGCAGGCAGGAGTGAACAGTAAGGAACGCAGGTGAATAAGAAATAGTAGTAGCTACCCTGTAGGCTATGGGGGGAAGAAGGAAGGGCAAGATGACTGCAACAGTGAATACACTCAAATATCTACATTTGTGGTAACTGTACACAACTGTACTATGTTCTTTCTGTTTCACTGTTGCAGTTTTAACTTGTGGGAAGATTCCCAAAGCTGAAAATATGTTGAAGTAAGATGAGAAAATGAAATTTTGCTGGATAATAGAGGCAAAGACTGTATTGGAGCAGAAGAAGGCTGACAGATGTAATGCCTGGTGAAACAGTGTGCTGAAGATCAGTTGGCAGCCTCCCCCCACTCTTGGTAGGTATGCTCTTCAAGGAGGTAGTAGAGGACCCAGCTGCCCTAGTGGAATGGGCCCTTAACAGTTACAGGAGTGATCCTTCCCTGATGATCATAGAAAAGAAGGTACAGAGAGACAGAGTTTGAAAATGGTCTGCAAGTTACAAGATCTCCATCATTGGAGACAGTAACTGTAACATTCCATTGGTCAGAAATTCTGATGGTTTTATTGTGGCCATTTAGAAGGGTAGCAGCCTATGGACATTTGAGAAAGGTAGCATACCCTTCTCCCGGTGCTGTGGGTTTGGACAGAAGAAATACTGATGATTCGCTAAATATAATGAGGCATTGGTGACCAGCTTGGGCCTGAAGGGAGGATTAGGCCTGAGAGAGGGATCCTGTCAGGAAGAAATATGATCAAAAAGGATCACCTGTCATGAGAGCCTAGAGTCTCAGAAATTCCCCAGCTGCAGAGATTGGTAGTAAGATGTATGAGGTCCTTAGGGGGGCCAAAAGTGAAAGGCCCAGCCAGTAGGTGGACTAAAGAAGGGGTCCAGGAGGGGAAGTAGGCTGAAACAGCTGAAACTTGAACCTTGTACAATGAGTAAGAAAGGCCTAGTCAAAGAGGATGTAAAAGTAGGACCAGTTGACAGGGATCTTGGCCCTGATGGGGTCCTGACAGAACTGTTCACCCCCAGTTCAAAAACCTTCTTATTATCTTTCCCAGGCTATCCTGGACCTAAACCTCCTGGCTTTTCCTAAGACAGTCTACACTTGCTAATGCAGGGAGGTGTGGGTGGGGGGTAAGTGTTATCAGGATGAGAACCCTGGATCACCTATGTTTTGTCTCTAAAGTCAGTACAGTAGCACCTAATGCTACAGAGACAGTTGAGCCCCCCCAACAGAGTAACCTTCCGTCTAATAGACAGAATAAGAAGGTATGCCCCATGCTTATAGAAAGAAGGTTAGCAGGAAGGACAAGGAGAAGAAAGTACCAGAGTAGAACTGGCCAAACTAGTATTATAAGGAAGGTCCTGGGCACTCTTCTGTGACTTCTGGGGAATCTTTTAAAAAAGGGCATTGTTATGAAATCTGAAATGAATATGGCTGTCCATAAGAAAGAGAAGGTATTTGTAGCTTAGGCTGAAAGGGGGTTTGGTGCTGGAGCCACTTTTTCCATGGTGTGTTTTCCTTGGTGGGGAAGAGTTCCATCTGTGGTGTCCCCATCCCTCAGCTATGCTGAGAGGAATCTCCCAATGCAACTGCCACCTGCGAGTGCCTACAGATTTCTGATGATTTATCTTCTTGTTGGTACAGCACCCCCAGGATGCAATGAGCGCACTGGTCACACCTCTTAACCTATTAGTGCAAGAAATCTGGACAAAGACACAAATAATGGGGGTGGGGGGGTGAAGGCCTCAAAATAGTGACACTTTTTAAATATTCCTCTTACAAACTTAGAAAGTGGGTGGATAAAACAAACAAAACAACAAGTTATGCATTAGCATGAGTTTTCATGAAAGATATGAATTCTGAAACTCAAATGTGTGCCATTATTTTCCAACTTCAGTCCTCAACGATTTGCCTGTGATTTGCCAGAAAACCACAATTTTATGAGAAACAGACCAAAAATATGAGGAAAAAATCTGGACATTCTGCAAAAATCCGTACAGTTGAGAGGTATGCCACCAATGGCATCCCATATGTAGATCAGAGTGTGTACGGATTGTTAAGAGCTATTCCAGTCTATGGGCACATGCATATAAATACAGAGCACATGTTAGCAAGCATGTTATTTTGTAGTGAGCAGTTGAGGTGTAAAGCATGCATGTGTGTAGTAGTCAGTTTGTTTAAGTTTAATGTTACTGTTCTCCATCCTGATGTACTTATTTTTAATAAATGACTTAAACGAACACCAGCCTCATTGTCTTATTTGAATACACAAGACGAGTGACATGGTATCAGAACCAGAATGGGATTCAAAGTGAAACTTCTACAAGACCATGAGGCATGGAGTTAAAATTGGAGGAGTATACAGGAAAGGAACATCCGAACCTCAACAGGTCAAAAAGATAAATCCAGATACTAAAAGTTGTTTAAATGATTTTTTATTCAACGAATATAAAACAAAGCATTAAAATCGTTCAAAATGACCTTCTAATTAAATGAAATGTTCAAAACCATGACATATGAGAAAAATACTCAAAATGCTTACAAAAGTTCTTGAAATATATTCTAAATCTCATAAAATGTGTAAAAACGAGAAAACTACTGTATTTTGTCAGTGTGCTTCTTTTTCATATTAACTAAAGTTATTCAAAATATCTGAAGTGTGCAAAGTATTGGCCAGTGTGTGCAGTATTACAGTACAGTTATTTTGCAGAATGCGGTCATTTCAAAGAGTTTATGGTGCAGTTGAATATTTTTCATGTACCTGAGATGTGTTTATGCATAATTACAAGAGCATTTTGTTGGCATGGCAGAAGGATTTCACAGACCTGGTCCACTTGTATCTGATAATAATGTTGCTGAAATGTGGAGAGTGTTTGAGCAGGAGTATGACATTTTCATACAGGCTGCTTTTTCTGACAAAGACGCACACACAAAGGCATTAATTTAAATTAGCTCATTCAGAAGCCATTGAAAGAGTGTTCATTTGTGTATGCCCCAGCTGTGTATGCATGGGAGAGGGAACCACCATATTCTGGTACTGACTGAAACCCAGGAAGACCATGAGTGCTTAAAACGTAAATTTAAAGAAATGTGCAACCCCCAAACAAATATTACGATGGAAAGTCACATATTGTAACAAGAGAAAAAAAAGCCTGGTGAAACTTTTGCAGGACATATAACTGATTTGAGAAACAAGGCAAAAATGTGCAGATCTGGTGATTTAAGAGATGAGTTGATAAAAGGCAGGCTAAATATTAGAAGTATATCCAACAAAGTCCATGAACTCCATGCCACCACAGACTTATACTCCCCAGATATAGTCGTCCTGACAGAAACCTGGCTAAAACCTCACATTATCAGTGAGCAAATTCTCCCTACTGGTTACGGCATACTAAGAGTAGACCGGCTAAACAAAAAAGGAGGTGGTGTAGCTATAATATTTAAACAACATCTAAACATCCAGATCTTAAAATCATCAGCTCCACAAATAGGCAATGAAGAAATAATATATACCAACCTCAAAATTAACCGAAACAAAACCATCAACATAATTGGATGCTACTTCCCACCTGGCCAAAACATCCCTCCACTAGAAAACCTGCTCAGCTGGTCTACCCACCATCTCCCCCAAGAAACTATCATCTTAGGTGATTTCAATATTGACTGGAAATCCTGTTCTGGCAACAATCCAACCCATCATGTACACCTTCATGGCTTCACCCAACTAGTCCAGTCACCAACAAGGATAAATAAAAACTCCAGCAAGCACTCTACCCTGGATTGGATACTAGTCAGTAAGAACCCCCAGTCATATATAACAGGCTGCTTATCAGATAGCCTCAGTGATCACTCCCCAACATTCCTACTCAAAAAATACCTAAACCTGTCATCTATCGTCAAATACGTAAAAAATAAACTTTAACCCACTCACATTCATCTCATCCCTCAAAGAATGTAACTGGCATGCTCTAAAGTACCTCAGTCTAGATGACGCAGTTAAATCTTTTAATACTACCTTCCTGAACATCCTTAATTACCATGCCCCCATAAGATTTTCCAGAACCAAAGCACAACCCTCCCCATGGCTACAGAAAACCACTAAGTCAGAAATGAAAAACAGGGATAAAGCCCTGGGAGCACTGGCGCAAAACCAAAACCCCCGCAGCTAGACAGAAATTCCTAGAACTACGCAATAGAGTCAAAAAGCTAATAAAACGGGACAAATTCCAATACTACCAGTCTGCCCTAGACTACTCACAACACAGCCCCAAACAATTCTGGTCCTCCATAAACTCCATCCTCCACCCAGGTAAAGTCAGTACCCCTCCTCCTAACATCCCTCACTCCTCAGAAAATATTGCTACCTCATTCAACACACACTTCACCCAAACCATACTATCACTAGCTAAACAACACAACCCCCCCTCCCCTCCAACCCACACCTTCAACTAGTAATCTCCCCACTGCCTTCTCTTTTTCTCCTGTACCTACCTCCAACATAAAAAAACTCTTAACTAAACTTAAACCCACCAAATTAGCAGCAGACAACCTCCCAAGTGATGACCTACAAATCGCAGCTGATGCTCTGGCCTACCCAGTATCCATCTTGATTAACCGATCTCTGTCAGAAAGTTACGTTCCCACATTGTGGAAAGTCTCACATATAATTCCCCTCCACAAAGGCGGACCCTCTGCAGAACTAACCAATTACCGCCCCATAGCTATTCTCTCTCCACTCTCCAAAATACTAGAGAGATGCATACACTCTCAGGTCTCACACTACCTCCTTACTAACAACCTCCTTTCCAGTACTCAGCATGGTTTCCGACCAAACCATAGCACCACCACTGCCTTACTCTCCTTTACTAACACTATCCTTCAGCATAAAACAATGGCTATCTCTCCTCTGCTACTTTCCTAGACCTATCTAAAGCATTTGACATGGTCCCACACAAACAACTTATCTCTGTCCTCAATAACCTATCCTTCTCACAATCAGTCACCAACTGGTTTCAGAGTTACCTGTCTGACCGCCAACAATCCGTTGTATGGCAGAATGACATATCTCCCCAACTACCTGTCTCCATAGGGGTTCCCCAAGGATCCATCCTTGGACCCCTACTTTTCTCTGTTTACACCAATAATCTAGCCTCTGCCACCAAACATGGCACACTCATCCAATACGCAGATGACTCTACCATCATCTGCTCAGCCCAGTCCCTACCCAAACTGCAAAAGTCACACAGGAAGCCTTTTCCTCTGTTGAAACATGGTTATCCGATGCCCAATTAATACTCAACCCAAACAAAACTAAACTACTCATCTTCCAACCCACAAAACATACTCAAAACAACTCTCACTTTAACATCACAGCAAAAGACAACACCACTATATACCCAACTGAACACACCAAATTGCTAGGAGTGGAAATAGACAATAAACTAAAATTTGACATTCACATATCCATGACCATAAAAAAAGTCCACAAAAAACTAGGAGCATTATACAGAAATAAACAATTTCTCACCAAAGAAGCAAAGATTTCAATAGCAAATTCCCACCTTATCTCCACCCTACTTTATGCCCCTCCAGTATATACCAACCTAAGGCAATGTGATCTAAACAAGCTAGAGACCTGCTACAACAAAATCGCAAAATTCGCCACAGGGGCATCCTACCGTAGTCACCACTGTCTCTCACTTGCTGAACTGGGCTGGCTTGAACTCCCTCACCTCCTTCAGTGGTATCAACTCTCACTCACCCACAAACTAGTAAACCATCCACTAAATGTCCCATCCCTCCAGAATCTACTCCAATCCTATCGCACCACCAGACCACTAAGATCTAGCAACAAAAATCACTTACAGATCACTAAAGCCAATAACTCTGCTGGTGAAGCACTATTCTCTTGCGCCATAGCCAAATTATGGAACTCACTCCCACCCACAATTACCTCCATACCATCATGCACCAACTTCAAAACTTTATTAAAAGCGCACCTAAAAACATGCTGGCTATGCCCTTGCAACTCCTACTCTAATATCATCCACCCATCCAACTACTACCTTTCTTTCACCTCCACTAACTACCTTGATGATAGCAAGCTCAGATGCTCATAAGCCTAGTACATATTATACAGCAGGAACTTCTCATTGTTGCATTTGTTAATGCCTGTTATGTACTTCACAGATAAAGATTCTAGTTGTCTACTGATGTACTATGTTCTTCATCTGTAAATATGTTGCAAGTAATTTCTATGTTAAATTGTTAATCACTATGTAATCCAATGTAACTACTGTCTGTTTATTTTACTGTGGAGCTTTTCTCCCCGGGCCTCCGCTGAAAATGGACCCACGTCCAGTCGGACACTCCCGGTCAACAAATTTAAATAAATAAATAAATAAATAAACTGTCGGTGGTATTAAAGATAATGCAGTGAGATGACTTTACTTCGAGTCAGTGTTTTACTTTGAATAAGGCCACAGAGAATTGTCAGATACATGAGCTGACAGAAAAGCACATGAATATGCCTACAAATGAGAAAAGCATGCTTGCAGTGCCTTCCACTGCTAATATTCATAGTATGCAGCACAAGGTTAAAACATACAGGCCTAAAGGCATGATTGCTTCAGCAAAACCCAGAGCAGCTTCAGTAAAGCCCAGGGCAAACTCAGTAAAGCATAGAGGTGACTCAGCAAAAACTGGGACAAGCCTCACAGTCAACTGCTGTAATTGTGGAAGTAGCCATGAGCCGAAGCAAGAGAAGTGCTTAGCTTTTGGTCAGCAATGCCATACTTAAGTGGAATCATTTCAAAAGGTTCTGTAAATCAGATGGGGCACATTCTTTTATTAAAAGAAACCATTCAAAGAAGCAAGTTGATCAACTAGAAAGCTGTGACCCTAATTTTTATGCTGATGGCATATCTGAGCTTGGTGAAACAATTGATGCAGTAGATTTGTTGGCAAAGAATGAAGTATTTTGTACTGTTCTGATTAATTAGAGACATGTAGAGCTCAAAGTTGACATTGGTTCAAAGTGCAATGTTATGTCAGCAGAAATGTTTGCCAAAGTAAGTGCTGGTGAGAAGCTTGGTTTAGCAAAGTGTGCAAAGCTCGTTGCTTATGGTGGTGAAGAAATTCAAACCCAAGGCTCTGTCTGTAGTGCTTTCATGTTACTCTGCTGGGAACAGCTTTGACTTGCAATTTACATAGTCAAAAGGCATGTATAGTCATTGTTAGGCTTCAGAGACAGTTTGAAAATGAGTCTGCTTTCATTTAATGTAGACTTCCACCATGTAAGCATGTGTAACAACGAAAATTTCACACAAACTATTTTTTCCGACTATGCTGATCTTTTCAAAGATAAGTTAGGCAAACTCCTAGTTGTGTATTCCATGAAGTTAGATCCTGAAGTAAACCTAGTCATCAGACCGGCATGGAAAGTTCCAGCAGCCATGCAGGGCAAACTGAAAGCTGAGCTAGACAGAATGGTACGTCTACAGTAATTTGTCCAGTAAATGAACCAAATGACTGGGTATCCTCCATGGTGGTAGCTCATAAGAAAAGGTCAGATGAGATTAGAATATATATTGATCCAAGAGACTTGAACAAAGCACTAAAACAACCTAAGCATCCAATGCGTACAGTCGAAGAAGCTGCTGCTCTTATGCCTAATGCCACTGTTCTTTCTGTCTTAGATGCGAAAAGTTAATTTTGGCAAATTTTGGTTGAAAATCTTCACTGCTAACCACTTTCTGTACACCATTTGGAAGGTACATATTTTTGAGAATGCCATTTGGGATAAAGTCTGCCAGTGAAGTCTTTCAACGTGCGATGGAACATTTTTTTTCTGGCTATCCATGTGCAATTATAGTAGATGATACAGGAGGCAATGGTGAAGTCGTACATGACAAAAACCTCAGGAAAGTTTTGGAACGTGCTCATGAGATGAATCTTAAGCTGAATCCTCAGAAATGCATATTCAGGCTACAAGAAGTTACTTATGTGGGTCATTTATTTACTAGTTCAGGCTTACGACCAGATCCTTCCAAGCAAACTGCAATTCATGAGATGCCAGCTCCAGATGATGTGACTTCCTTACAACGTTTTCTTGGCATGGCCAACTATTTGAGCAAGTTCATTCCAGATGTGAGTGAGCTTTCAGCACCGCTAAGAGAGCTGACATGCAAAGATGTAACCTGGTCCTGGTTGGAACAACACCAAAGAGCATTTGATGTCTTGAAACAGAAAATTGCCAGTCTACCACCTTAAGATATTATGATGTTCACAAATATGTAACTCTTTCCTGTGATGCCTCGAAGTTTGGTCTCTGTGCAATCATTCTTCAAGACGGTAAACCAGTAGCCTATGCATCCAGAACTCTAACCCAAACTGAAATGCAGTATGCTCAGATAGAGAAAGTGGTCTTGGCAATTGTGTTTGTATGTTCAAAGTTCCATGATTTTGTTTATGGCCGACCTATTCAAATCGAGTCTGACCACTAACCTTTAGTCACTATTT
Source organism: Protopterus annectens (assembly GCF_019279795.1). Taxonomy (NCBI): domain Eukaryota; kingdom Metazoa; phylum Chordata; order Ceratodontiformes; family Protopteridae; genus Protopterus; species Protopterus annectens. Next base: position 273,642,527 of record NC_056742.1, on the reverse strand, counting down.
TGAAAAAAAAACAATGCACACAGGTCCTGTGAGATTGCAGCACATGATGTTAAAATTGCAAAAGTACAATTTTCACTTGGTTTACACAAAAGGCAATCTTCTTTATCTTGCTGATACTTTACTCAGATCACTCAGAAAAAATCTGAACAGCATGAAAATGAGAAACCTGATTTTGAAGTTATGGAAGTGAAACTTTTTTCTTCCACACGTCTTGATGAGCTTAGAACTCATACAGCTTCAGATCCAATTCTCCAGATGCTCAACCACTTTATCAGTCGAGGATGGCCATCAAAGCAGTCTTGTTTACCACTATAAGTGCAAAGTACAGTTGTGTACACTTACCATAAATGTATATGTTCGAGTGTATTCACTGTTGCAGTCATCACACTTGGGTTATCTGCCTGCAGGTAGCCCTCAGTCGGCCCGAATTCCAGAGTCTTGGGATTTCAGCATCGGATGCTGTCGCCTCTTCCATGACATCAGGTCGTCAGGGGCATAAAACATGCAGCCGATGCTATTAAATCAGTTTTTCTTCTCCAGATGTCAGGAGCCCCCAAAATAGGAAGCAATTACATGGTGTGGAACACCTCCAGTAAAAAGTAAATACCATTGATATGGCCAAAAAAGAGGATAGGTAGAAGTATTGAAAAATCAGGGGGCTGGAGGGGGGTAACCAGGACTGCAACAGTGAATACAATCTAACATCTACATTTATGGTAAGTGTACACAACTGTACTATGTTCTTCGTGTTTCACTGTTGCAGTCATCACACTTGAATTGATTCCCAAAGCTGAGGAAGGGTGGAGGCAGTCAAGAAGTATTAGGGCTGGCTAGCAGGCCTTGTAAGACTGCTGTAGCAAATCCAGCTCTGGATCTAGAAAAGATAGGTAAGTGGTAATGCTTGGTGAAGGTGTGCACTGAACTCCAGGTTGCAGCTTCCAGGATGTCCCTGGTAGGGACTCTCCTGAGGAATGCTGTCGAGGTTGAGGGTAGCCCTAGTGGAATGGGTTCTGATCCCCTGTGGAGTAGGTTTTCCTTGGTGCTTGTAGCAGAAATGGATGCAGTGTGCTATCCATTTGGAAATGCTTTGCTTTGAAATGGCCTGCCCTCTTCCCCTGTAGCAAAACTCACTAGCAGCTGGTCAGATTTTCTGAACGGTTTAGTCCTGTCAAGGTAGAACCTAAGCTGTCTGTGCATGTCCAAGGAATGCAGGATCCTTTCCCCTTTATTCTGAGGATTAGGAAAAAAGGTTGGTAAATGGATGGATTGGTTTAAATTCACACTGGATACCACCTTCGTCACACATGATGGGTTAGTCCTGTGGGAAACCCTGTCCGCATGGAAGATAATGAAGGGTTCCACAGCCATAAGGGCCTGTAACTCAGACACTCTTCTTGCTGAAGTGATGGCTAGAAGTAAGGCTGTTTTCCAACAGAGGAATTTTAACTCTGCTGTAGCAGCAGGCTCAAAAGGGGGAAGTGTCAGCTTCTCTAGTACAAAGTTAAGGCCCCAGGCAGGAATGGGAGCTCTCCTCGGGGGTCTTAAATTGTTAGCTCCTCTCAGGAACTGTTTGACCAGAGGGTGAGAGAAGAGGGGTGGCTTAGTATTGTAATGAGCTGAGACGGCAGAGGCATGAATCTTAATGGATGAAAAGGGTAGGCGTTTGTGGAGCAGCTCTGCTAGATAATCTAGGATTTGAGGTAAGGTGGGCACACGGTTGCATTCTTTCCCTGAGACTGGCTCCAAGAATAGTATCTTTTCCACTTTTCTGAATAGGATTTCCTAATACTAGGCCTCCTGGCCTCAAGGATGACATCCAGCACCTGTTTGATGAGGGCTGCTGGTGATGTATTCAGGGAATAAGCCAGGCTGCTAGGTTCAGGGTTTGCAGCTGAGGATGCAAAATCTGGCCCTCCTGCTGGGACAACAGAGAGGTATGATGCAGGTGCCAGGGTGGCACTGTTGTCAGACTGCGTAAAAGTGGGTACCAGTGCTGGCGTGGCCAGTCTGGTGCAATAAGGACTGTCTTTGGCCTGGCCTGTTTGATCTTGAGTAGTACTTTCGAGAGGAGGGGCAGAGGGGGAAAGGCATAGACTGAGAGGTGTTCCCATGTAAAGGATAGGGCATCTACTTTCCATGCTTGGCTGTGGGGAGTTCTGGTGCAAATTTTGCTCAATTGATGGTTCTGGGGGGAAGCAAAGAGGTCCACCTCTGGTGTCCCCCACCTGTGGATTAGAAGCTTGAATGAATTGGGTTCCAGTTTCCACTCGTGCAGGTCCATTAGATTTCTGCTTAAGTCATCTGCCAGTGAATTTTGTTTGCCTGGCAGGAATTGAGCTTGCAGGTGCACTTGGTTGCAGGCTGTGTTCCACAGAGCCATGGCCACCCTGAGAAGTGGGTAGGAATGAGTTCCCCCCTGCTTGTTTATGTATCACATGACTGTGGTGTTGTCTGTCTTTATCAAGAGTTGTCGTGGAAGGATAAGGTATTTGAAGGTTGTCACAGCATTCTGTACAGCCAACATTTCTTTTTGAATGATACGCAGGTGCATTTGTCCTGGGCTCCATTTGCCTTGAATGCATTTTCCTGCCATGTGAGCCCCCATGCATAGTCTGATGCATCTGTTGTCAGGGTTTGGGCGGCGGGGGGGGGGTTGACTGAAAGGGAGTCCCTTGTTGTGGTTGCAGACCTCTGCCCACCAAAGGAACTCTGTCCTTAGGCAAGGAATGATCGGAAACACTGTTTCCAGGTCCTGAGAATGTTGACACCACAGACTTTTTAAGTACCACTGAAGTTTCCTCATATGCAGTCTTGCAAATGGAATTAGGAGAACGCATGAGGCCATGAACTCTAGAGCTTGCAGTATTTTTCTTGCAGATAGCTGGGTTTGGGTGGCCAGTAGTTTGAAGTAATTTGTCAAATAAACCAGCTTTTCTGGAATGAGGAATGCCATCTGTAAAGTTGCACTCAAGCTTGCTCCCAGGAATACAATTTCTTGGCTGGGTACTAGATGTGATTTACTTTTGTTGATGGTATACCCCAGAGAAGTTAGGAGTCTCTTTACAAATGTCAGGTGCTAAAGTAACAATTCCTGACTATCCGCCTGAATCAGGCAATTGTCCAAGTATGGGTAAATTTGAATGTTTTTCTGCCTACAGTATGCAATGGCTGAAGCCAGGCACTTTGTGAATATCCTGGGCGCAGTAGATAAGCCAAAGGGAAGTGCAGAGAACTGAAAGTGGTAAGATCCTGACCTGAAGCGGAGATACTGCTTACAAGATTCCCTTATGGGGATGTGCAGATAAGCTTCTTTTAAGTCTAGGGTGACCAGCCAGGAGTACTTGGCTAGCATAGGCAGCAGCTGTTGGAGTGTAAGCATTTTGAACATTGGTAGCACCAGGAAGGTGTTGAGAATTGACAGATCCAGGATAGGGCGCCAATAATTTTATTCTCTGGGCACCAGAAACAGTCTGGAGTAGAAACCCTGTCCCCTTTGCTCTGTTGGAACAGGTTGAACAGCCCTGATACTGAGAAGAGAAAGTACTTGCTTTTGGGCCTCTGCCCACTTGTTTGGGGGAAGGTCTGGCAATCCACTTGGGGTTGGCAGTGAATGGAAGTAGACTCTGTATCCCTGGGATACAATGTTTAAGACCCAATGGTCCTGGGTAATGTATTCCCAGTTTTTTGCATGCAGGGCGAGTTTTCCTCCTAGGGGTGCAAGTACTTGGGCATGGCTGGGAAGGATGCAGGAGAAGTCATTGTGAACTTTTTCCATAAGTGGGTGGCTTACCACTCCCTGTTCTTGAGGTGGGAGCACTCCATTGTTTAGATCTGTGCATACCCTGAGACTGTAGTCTTTGTGGTCTGTTGCCCCTGGGTTTAGACTGAGAAGGCCTGGGAGGGACTGGAAAAGACCAGTTTCTTGAAGGCCAATGCCGAATGAATCTAGGTGGCTGTACCTGTAAGAAATATTTTAACAGTTTGCATAGATTTAGCTTTTTCCTCCATCTTTTTAAGGACTTTTTCTGCTTTTGTGCCAAACAAACATTCTTGATTTAATGGAGCATCTAGTAATTTTGCTTTGACATGGTCTGGCAAGATTTGTTCCTTCAGCCAAGCATGCCTTCTCAGAACAGAGCCAGTGACAGCAGCCCTGCAAGATGCTTCTAAGGCATCAAAACCACACTGCAAAATAGGTTTACCAACTTGGTTTGCAGAATGCATCAACTCTTGTAAATCTTTATTTTCTGCACAATCAGGAATCAACAACATTTTTTGTTTAATTAGTTCCATAATATGCTGCTGGTACTTCAACATGTGAAACTGGCAATTTAAAGCCCTGATGGCAAGTGTTGCAGAGGTATATACCTTCTTTCCCCATCTGTCTAAAGCCCTAGAATCCCTGTCTGAAGGGGTAGGGTTTTTGGCTGCAGTAGCCTTAATACCATTAGGTCCCTGGGAAATGGTCTCTGGATCCGCAGTAGGAATTTTAAAGATAAATTTGTGACAGTCAGGTACTTTGTAGTACCTGTCAGGCCTTCTAGGAGCTGGAGATAAAGTATCAGGGGTAAGACTTGATTCCACGAAGACATCATCTACAATATCCAGGACAGGGGGTATAGCTGGAGGCCTGTGCTGAGGCGTTAAAAAATTCCTTGAGTCTCTTTTTTGACTGAGGGCACTCCTGGCAATCCCAGCGGAAATGCTCTCTTAGGGTATGCAAGGTTTCACCAAAAGAAAAGTCCTCTAGAGGGGAGGCAGAGGGAATGGAATCCTCTGCATCTGAAATCTCATAGGTGGATAAGGGTATGTCCTAGTAATCAGAGGGGTCAGAGTCATCGGACTCATGGTCTGTAGAATCCGAAGGAAAATCAATTCTTTGTCTTTTAGAGGAAGAAGGCTGGCTTCCCCTAATTAAGGTAACAAGGTCTTCAGCCATTCTAAGCATTTGTTTCTGAGGCATGGGAGCTTGAGAATGTGCTTTGGTTGTCGGTTTCCTAGGTGTAGTGTAAACTCTGGGCTTGAGAAATTCTGTAGTTTTAGGCAAAAACGAAGAAGTCGGTTTAATATGAACATCGGAAGGCCACAACACACCCTCAGAAGCCGGTGCCTGCACAGCGGCTCCGGACCAATCGAAAATAGACACATCTGCAGGTTCCATAATCGAAGCGTCTCGTGGCATACCGGACTCCGAACGGGTCTCAGTAGAGGCCTGCGAATCTCTAGAAGTGGGTATCAGGGACTGCAAAAGCGCCTCACTGAGTACTGGAGGACTGGCAACTAGCTTAACGCAAGTGCTGTCAGCAGTTTTGGACCTATGTGGTCTGTTTCTGTCTTTATCCTTACTTTTTTTCAGAAGATCGGTAGTCACAAGGCTTAACGAAGCCATTTCAGAATACAGAGAATGAGAGTGAAAGAATTTAGCGACAAAGATAGCCTGACGACGAACAGTTCAGGCATTGAACATGGTGCAAAACTGACAGAGAGGAACGTCGTGGTCTGGGCCTAAGCAGGTGACGCAGTAAGAATGAAAATCTCTGTGAGGTATTTGCTTTCCACAGGCAAGACAATTGTTAACTTTTTCTGACATCGGTTCGAGCAAGAAAAAAGGATCCCCAACAGGGTACTTAGCTTTAGAAGACTTCAGGTTTGAAACTCGAAAAAAGAAAATTTCAGGTAGCGGCTGACCGGCACTTGCAAACTGCTTCTGCTTCGGGCTCCCACACGGCATGAAAAGCTGATGTAATGGCATCGGCTACATGTTTTATACCCCTGATGACCTGACGACATGGAAGAGGCGACAGCATCCGACGCAGAAATCCCAAGATTCTGATATTCGGGCCGACTGAGGGCTACCTGCAGGCAGATAACCCAAGTGTGATGACTGCAACAGTGAAACACGACGATCATTAGTATTTTCCTTACAGAGACGAGATTTTGATGCAAGATGGTATCATCATAAAAGGTCCAAAAGTAATTGTTCCAAAATCCTTGCAACAACAATATATTAAGTTCTTGCATCATGGCCATCCAGGAGCTGACTCTACCAAAAGAAGGGAGAGAGGAACAGTATTTTGGCCTTCCATGTCAAAAGACATTGAGAGAAAACTTTCATCTTGTTCTGTTTGTAATAGTACTAAATCGCATCAACAAAAAGAAGCACTTCAGCTAAGCCAGATTCCTGAACTGCATTGGTCGACAGTAGCCATGGACATTTTCAACTGGAATGGTCAGCATTACTTGGTATTGGCAGACTCTTATTCAAATTGGTTTTAGCTTGACCTACTTCCTAATCTCACGTCCAGTACTGTCATTACTAAACTGAAGAGACATTTTTCTGTCCATGGTAGTACACACAAACTCATTTCTGAAAATGGTGCACAGTTTACAATTCAGCAGTTCAAGAGATTTGCTAAAACATGGGACTTTGTTCATGTCCTGACTACCCACACTTGGCAGAAATGACAGTTGTGTACACTTACCATAAATGTAGATGCTTGAGTGTATTCACTGTTGCAGTCATCACATTTGGGTTATCCCTGCCAGAGCAGTCCTCGGCCGGCCCGAATACCACAGGCTTAGTATTTCTGCATCGGTTGCTGTCGCTTCAGGACTGACATCACGTCGTCAGTAGTATAAAGTAAGGCATCCGACGCCATTACGTCAGTTTTTCTTTCCCTAACCTGTCAGGAGCCCCCAAGTAGGAGCCAGGTTTTGGTGGAAGAACCCCACCAGTAGAAAGTAAATACCAATGTGTCCCTTGTAAGGAAAGAGAAGAAAAAGGGGGATGGAGAGAGAGAAACCAGGACTGCAACAGTGAATACACTCGAACATCTACATTTATGGTAAGTGTACACAACTGTACTATGTTCTTCGTGCTTCATTGTTGCAGTCATCACATTTGGGTTGATTCCCAAACCTGAGGAAATGGGTGGAGGCAGACAAGGAAACTAGGGGCTGGCTAGGATGGCCTGCAAGACTGCAGAGGCAAACTCTGGCCTGGATTTGGAGAAGAGAGGCAGGTGGTAATGTCTGATAAAAGTGTGAAGAGATGTCCAGGTGGCAGCCTCCAGGATGTCCCTGGTGGGGACTCCTCTAAGGAAAGCTGCAGAGGTGGAGGCTGCTCTGGTGGAGTGAGTCCTGACCCCCTTGGGGGAGGCTTTCCATGTTGTTTGTAGCAGAAATGGATGCAGTGTGCTATCCATCTGGAAATGGTTTGTTTGGAGATGGCTTTGCCTTCTGCCCCTGTAACAAAGCTAACCAGCAATGTACTAGATAGGATCTAAGCTGTCTGTGCACATCTAGAGAGTGCAGGATCCTTTCCCCCTTGTTCCGAGAATTAGGAAAAAAGGTGGGCAAATGAATGGATTGGTTGAAAGCCACACTGGACACCACCTTGGGCATGAAGGATGGGTTAGTTCTGAGGGACTCCCTGTCAGCATGGAAGATGATGAAGGATTCCACAGCCATGAGCACTTGAAGCTTGGAGACTCTTCTGGCTGAAGTGATGGCCAGAAGGAAAGCTGTCTTCCAGGAGAGAAATTTTAGCTCTGCAGAAGAAGCTGGTTCGAAGGGGGGGCAAGGTGAGCTTTTCCAACACAAAGTTAAGGCCCCAAGCTGGGGTTGGTGCTCTTCTGGGTGACCTCAATTTGGTAGCCCCTCCTAGGAACTGTTTGATCAAAGGGTGTGAGAAAAGGGGCTGCTCAGTGGGAAAATGAGCAGAGATAGCAGAGATATGAATTTTTATAGAGGAAAACAAAGGCCACTGTGTACCAGGTCAGCTAAGTAATCCAGGACGAGAGGGAGCAAGGGCTGTGCTCTATTGGCTCCCTTAGCCTGAATCCAGGTGCAGAAGCTTTTCCATTTGTCACCATAAGACTTTCTATTGCTAGGGCATCTGGTCTCATGTATAACATCTACAACTTGTTTACTGAGGTTGGCAGATTGATTGGGGATTAGGCAATAAGCCAAGCTGCCAAATTGAGAGTCTGCAATTGGGGATGCACGAATTCCCCTTCCCTCTGGGTCAGGAGGTTTGGAATCTGAGGAAGATGCCATGGTGGCAGTGGGAACAGGCTGCACAGCAAGGAGTACCAGTACTGGTGAGGCCAGTCTGGAGCTATAAGAATTGTCCTTGGTATTTCCTCCTTTATTTTCAGAAGTACCCTGGGGATGAAAGGTAGTGGAGGAAAGGCATAGACCGATAGATCGACCCAGGGGAAAGACAGGGCATCCACTTTCCAAGCCATGCAGTGATGCTCCCTGGTACAGAATTTGCTGAGCTGATAGTTGGTGTGGGAGGCAAAGAGGTCGACCTTCGGGGTGTCCCATTTCTGAGTTATTAGGGTGAAGGGTCTTCCGTTAAGCAGCCACTTGTGTGGGTCCAGAAGATTTCTGCTTAATTGGTCTGCCAGAGAGTTGAGAGAACCTGGTAGAAATTGTGCTAACAGGTGGAGTTGCATGGCAGAGGCTATGTGCCAAAGGGTCGTGGCCAGTCTACGTAGAGGGTAGGAATGAATCCCTCCCTGCTTGTTGATATACCACATCACAGTGGTGTTGTCTGCTTTGATCAGGAGAACCCCTGGGTAGAGAAGAGGCTTAAAAGCTATCAAGGCGTGCTGGATGGCCATCATCTCTTTTTGGTTGATGTGCAGAGGGATTTGCTGTGGGCTCCATTGGCCCTGTATGCACCTGCCGTCCAGGTGTGCACTCCAGGAATAGTCTGATGCATCTGTGGCGAGGGTCTGGGCTGCAGGGGGTGGTGAGAAATGTAGTCCCTTGTAGTGGGAGCATGCTGTTGCCCCCCAAAGAAAATATTTTCTGAGGCAAGGAATTATAGGTATAAGAGTCTCCAGGTCTTGAGAGTGTTGACACCAAAGGCTTTTTAGGTACCAGTGAAGTTTCCTCATATGCAGTCTGGCATATGGAATGAATAGTATGCAAGATGCCATGAAGACCAGAGCTTCCAGAATCTTCCTTGCAGATAACTGGGGTCTGGTGGCTAGTTGAGAGAAGTAGGCTATCAGGAAAATTTGCTTTTCTGGTGTAAGGAATGCCATCTGGGATACTGTGTCCAGGCTTGCTCCCAGGAATATAATCCTTTGGGTGGACACCTGTTTGGATTTCCTTTCATTGACTGTGTACCCTAGGGTGGTTAGCAGGGACTTTACAAAGGTCAGGTGCTTGAGCAGCTTTTCCTGGCTCTCTGCCTGAATTAGGCAGTCATCTAAGTATGGGTAAATTTGGATATTCCTTTGTCTGCAAAAGGCAATGGCCGGAGCCAGACATTTTGTGAAAACTCTGGGAGCAGTAGATAAGCCAAAGGGAAGCGCAGAGAACTGAAAGTGCTGAGATCCTGCCCTGAAATTGAGACATTTCCTGCATGATTCCCTGTCCTGACAGGAATGTGGAGGTAGGCCTCTTTTAGATCTAGGGTGGCTAGCCAAGCATCCTTGGAGAGCATGGGTAGCAGCTGCTGGAGGGTGAGCATTTTGAATTTTGGTATCACCAGGAAGGTGCTTAGAATGGATAGATTGAGGATGGGGTGCCAGGTGCCCTCTTTTCTGGGTACCAGAAAAAGTCTGGAGTAGAAACCTTGGCCTATCTGTTCTGCAGGAACATGCTCTACTGCCCTCATAGACAGCAGGGAAAAGACTTGCTTTTGAGCCTCTCCCTACTGGTTTGAAGGTAGATCTGGGAACCCTTTTGGGTTTGGAAGGGTGTGGAAAGAAATTCTGTATCCCTGGGACACTATGTTGAGAACTCAGCGGTTGCTGGTAATGGTGGTCCAGGTGCTTGCGTGAAAGGAGAGTTTTCCCCCTAGGGGTAAGTGAAGGTGGGCAGAGGGGTGTGGTGGGGGAGGTGAGTCACTGTGAGTTTTTATGATAAGGTGGTGGCCTTGAACTCCCTGGTTTTGAAGCGGAGGTAGTCCACTGCTTAGATCTCTGCATTCCCTGTGGCTGCTGTCTGGGGGGGGTCTGGTTCCCCTGGGTCTGGGCTGGACCGGCTTAGTGGGAGCAGGAAAGGACCAGTGCTTGGTGGGACAATGCCTGCTGATCCTGGGTGGCTGGACGTGTACAAAATCCTTAACTGTCTGCATAGATTTTGCTTTTTCTTCCATCTTTTTTAAGACCTCTTCTGCCTTAGTTCCAAATAAGTTGTCTTTGTGCAAGGGGGCATTCAACAATTTAGATTTGACATGGTCTGGCAAGGGCTGTTCCTTAAGTCATTTATGCCTTCTAATGACAGACCCGGTGACTGCTGCCCTGCAAGAAGCTTTTAGGGTGTCAAAACCACACTGCAAAGTATGTTTATTTACTTGACTTGCAGAATGCATTAACTCTTGTAACTCTTTAGATTCTGCACAAGCAGGAAAGTAAGACATTATTTGTTTGAGGAGTTCCACGGTGTGTTGCTGAAATTTTAGCATATGGAACTGACAATTTAGTGCCCTGACAGCAAGAGTAACTGAGATGTATACTTTTTTTTACCCCATCTGTCTAGTGCTCGGGAATCCCTATCTGAGGGGGTGAGATTCTTAGCAGAGGTTGCTTTAATGCCTTTAGGCCCTTGAGAAATTACCTCAGGGTCAGCAGTAGGATTTTTAAAAAGAAATTTGTGTGAGTCAGGGACTCTATAGTACTTGCCTTGTTTTCTGGGTGCAGGAGGAAGGGTGTCAGGAGTCCAGCTAGATTCCAGGAAAACATCGTCCAGGACGCTGGGGAATGGCCAAGGGTCTGTGCTGTGGAAAATCTAAGAATTCCCTGAGCCTCTTTTTAGACTGAGGGTAGTATTGACTCTCCCAGTGGAAATGCTCCCTTAAGGTATGAAGGGTTTCCCCAAAGGAAAAATCCTCGGGGGGAGAGGATGAAGGGATGGAATCCTCTGCATTAGAATCCTCATAAGTAGAGAAGGGTTGCATGTATTCATATTCAGATGCACAAGAGTCATCTGACTCTTGTTCAGACAAAACTACAGGGGACAGATCTCTACTCCTTTTGGAGGGAGTAACCTGGCGTCCCCTGATTAGCATGATAAGGTTTTCCTCCATTTTAAGCATTTGAGACCAAGGCAATAACGTAGGTGCTTGAGATTGGGTTGTCGGTTTCTTGGGTGTGGTTTGTACCCTGGGCCTAAGAAACTCAGTAGTTTTCGAAAGAATGGTAATCGCGAAAGAAGACATCGGTTTGTGTTGAGAACCAGAAGTGCGAAGGACTTCCTCAGAAGCTGGTGCCTGCTCAGCGGCTCCGGACCCATCCAAGGTAGAGACGACCACAGGATCCTTAGTCGAAGAAGAGTTTTGCAGCATACCGGACTCCGAAAGGGTCTCGGTAGCGGCCTGTGAATCCACAGAAGTGGGCATCAGGGGCTGCAAAAGCGTCTCACTGAGGACCGAAGAACTGACAGCTAGCTTAACAAGAGCACCGTCGGTAGGTTTGGACCTGTATGGTCTGTCTGTCTTTATCTTCACGTTTTTTTTCAGAAGATCTGCTGTTGGACGGCTTACCGAAGCCATATTGGAGTTCGAGGACTGTAAGCAAAAATATCTAGCTACAATAAGGGCCTTATGATGGATAGCTCTGGAGTTGAACAAAGCACAGAAGCGACAACTGGGGACGTCATGGTCTGGGCCTAAACAAATGACGCAGTAAGAATGAAAGTCTCAGTGTGGTATTTGCTTTCCACAGGCAAGACAATTGTTAACTTTTTCTGACATTGGTTAGTGCAAGAAAAAAGGATCCCCAATGGGGTACTTAGTTTTAGAAGACTCAAGCTTCAATTCGATAGGCGAAACTCTGTTAGCGGCCGACCGGCACGCGTACGAACTGCTTCTGCTTCGGGCTCCATGGCAAGAAAGACTGACGTAATGCAGATGTTCAAGTGTATTCACTGTTGCAGTCCTGGTTTCCCTCCCTCCATTCCCCTTTCTTCTCTTTCTTTACAAGGGATACATAGGCATTTACTTTCTACTGGTGGGGTTCTTCCACCAGAACCTGGCTCCTACTTGGGGGCTCCTGACAGGTTAGGGCAAGAAAAACTGATGTAATAGCGTCGGCTGCCTTACTTCATACTACTGACGACCTGACGTCAGTCTTGAAGCGACAGCAACTGACGTAGAAATACTAAGCATCTGGTATTCGGGCCGGCCGAAGGCTACCCTGGAAGGGATAACCCAAATGCGATGACTGCAACAGTGAAACACGAAGAACATTGTGCAGTTCAAACAGCTGTTGGAGAAATCTAAATGAGATAATACTGATGTTTTCTTAAATCTCCTAAATCTCAAACATTTCTTAACCAGCAAACCTCTAAATCCATTGAAAGAAGGAGAGATAGTAAGGATGCAAACAAAAGGATTTGACTGAATAGGACTTGTGAAACATTTGTGTGAGAAACCAAGATCATACATCATTGTGTCACAAGGTATAGAATTCAGGCAGAATCAGAAGCATTTACTGCCAATGTTACAGCATCTTGCCTCAGACTCTAATTCTCATAGTGATTTGTCTAATGTTCCTGTTCCAGAAGGCAATTCATCGTCTGTTCCTGCTCCTGAAAGTATCCCTGAAAATCTTCAAGAACATTTCACAGTGACTGTCCATGTTGCTAAACCCACTGGGTAGGGGATTTTTGGATGAGCTGGTTATGGAACCCTTGGGTCCAGGACCAAAAACCTGTGTGTCTGCTAAAGAGTTATTAAAAAGTTGCTTATTTGAAGCCATGACCCTGTAGAATCTGTCAGATTTTCTGGGTGCAGTAGGAAGGGAGTTTGGTCCCAAAGATTCTTGAAGGACGTCATCAACCATCTCCAAAACTGGGGGAACTGCCAGGGGTTTAAGTTCTGGGAGGTGGAGGAATTCCCCTGATTCTTTTCCTGGACTGGGGTTAATACTGTTCTTCCCAATGAAAATGTTCCCCAAGGGAGTGTAAAGTTTCCCCAAAGGAAAAATCCTCAAGAGGGGAGGCAGATGGCAAGGTTTCCTCTGAGTCAGATTCCTGAAAATGAGACAAAGAGGGATCATCTTCAAAGGATGAGCCCTCTTGCTCCGAGTTCTGCCTAGTCTCAAAGGGATCAGTAGGAACCCCGGGGATTGTGTCTCTTCTTTTCCCAGAGGTAGATTCGGGAGGGAGGGGGTCTGCCCATTACCAGGGAAAGCAGGTCCTCTGCCAGTTTAAATAAGTCCTGCTGAGAGGTCTGACACTGGGAGCTGGAATGAAAAGTAGAAGACTTCCCAGGAGTAGGTTTTTATTCAGGCCTGGGGAGGCGTCGGAAGCACTGACACCTGAGGTGTAATGGAAGTGCTGTGTTTGCTGGAAGCCAAGGTCTGCAGCGCGGTCTTGGACCCATCTGATGAATGGCGATCACCAACTGGTGTTGGTGTTGAGGGGCCAGATGGTATATCTGCTTCCAGAAGGGTCTCGGAAGAGGCCTTCTCCACCACCTAAACTGTGGGAGGAGGGCTGCAAAGGCACATCACTGATTTCCGTGATAACCAGTCCTCGTGGGTTATTTGATGGTGAACAGCTGTCTTCAGAAGGCCTGAGCTTAGGAAGTTTGTGTTTTGGCAGATCGACATCAGGAAGCGAGATGGACACCATAACATGGGGAGATGCAGAGTACTCGCTAACAAATCAAGCTTAAATGTCTGCCCTACGCCAAACAGTTCTGGAGTTGAAACGGGCACAGAAATGACAGTTGGGAATGTCGTGGGTAGGGCCCAAACAAGTAGCACAGAGGGTACGAAAATCCCGGTGTGGAATTTGTTTCCCACAATGGAGGCAGTTGCTAAGTTTGTCTTACAATACTTAAAAAAAGAAAGAGTTCCCCAACGGGGTACTTAGTTTTTTAAAGTTTTCACTCTGGCTGAGACCAACCAACTCATGTAGTGGATGTCTGCTTTCGGCTCCAATGGCAAGAAAGAACTGAGGTCATGACGTCAGCGGACTCCACTTATACCCCGGCATACCGACATCAGGCAAGAGTGACTGCCGGTCATAGCAGGAGGGAAGAATTTTACTCTGGTAGTCGGGCCAGCCAAGGGGTTCCACAGCAGGGAATCCCAGAAGTCAGGACTGCAAAAACACAAAGAACATCTGCTAGTGCTCTAGACTGAGGCAGACCCATGAAGGATCAATATCTGAGATGTGTCTGAGTATACTCTAGACTCCCACTACAACTCAGATTTCATCTTGTGAAGACTATCCCTAAATAAGAGGTCCTCTGGGAGTGAGGCAGGGGATGGTGTGTAATGAGTGTAAGAATTATGAATGAATGTGCTCTAAATACATGCTTGATCTTCACTGAACAGTGGCAAGAAAGAAATGAAGGTGGCATGGATGGATGTCCCTTTTATATCATTGACATCCTGATGTCCAGAAGGGAAAGTGCTCACACGGCTTACAGGGGAAGGCTGCTAAGTTTAAGTCTGTTTATATGTCGGGCATTCTGCAGCAGAGGTTCTATGAGTTAATGCTGCAAAAGTAAACCATATATTGAACATCAAATGTTCACATATCCTGTATGAAAAGGAAGACCACAATATTAATCCAACTTCTTTATCAGCTGAGGGCAAATGCATGTGCTGTAGTCTACACTGTTTACCTTACTTCCATAATTTTCCCCATTAAAATATGAATGTGGAATTAAGTTTTATTATTGGCACCACAGAATCGACTTTTGACATTTTAAAATTACCTATTCGACTACGGTGATTTATGGTCTTCAGGATCATCACAGGTAATAATCCATCTGGAATGGTGTCATACACCTGTGATAGGGCTTTCTCCTGCTTGTCTTCATCATCAGCTGGGGTTACTGCAAACAGAAATATTCATGTTTTACACTTTAGGCTTACACACAATTTCTTATTTCTCAGTGCAGTACAGTTACAAGTTGGAGTGCACTGTAGTAGAATAGGCAGTTAATAGGCAGTTACAAGACAGCAATTACTTTTTCAATGCTTGCGGTTATACCACACAAAACAAATGAGCAAACCCAAACTCTACACTAGTTTAAAATACTTTACAAAACAGCAGTATGTGCAGGACACTGTAGTAAACGTGAGGATTACAAACATTAATTAGTACTAAAGAGCACAAATATCATATAGTAATAACTGGTAGTCATAGGACCAGCCAGTTAATGTCCAGCTGATACTTAATAGTAATTCATAACATCAAAACAGCAACAAAAAGAGAGGAAAGCAAGAAAAGATAACAGTAAAGGAAAGTTAGTAGCAGCACTGAACTATTCCAAAGAGAAAGCAGTAGAATCAAGGACGTTGTTGGGGCTACGGTAATGCTCCCCTCAGAGGAAGAGGAACTAGGCTAGTCGGGGTATTTTGATTGATACACCCCTTGAAGACAGGCATGCCTCCAAAGTTGGATAATGAAATTTACTATGAAAAAGACTATTATCCACACAGACTTTCATTTGAGGCAATGGCATTTTACTTCTTTTTCAGTAATAGGAGTGCAGGTAAAAGTTTCATAAAGTTTGTCAGCAAACAGGTTCCAGAGTTTAAGGCTCTAGCTGATAACATCTCTCTTTTCAATCTCAGCATCCATCTAATTATACAACACTCAGATAAAAAGAATGAAATATCTAAAAAAGAATATTCTATTAATAGTGAGATATCTCTGTTTAACCAATATTTTAACAATACTCAAACTTAACCTAAGCAGTAGTTCATAAATCAGGAAGAGCTTGCTGCCCAAAAGCCAAATTAATTTCTCAAGGACTATGTGCTGTGGAGTAAGTAGGACAGAAAGAAATTCTGTTTTGTAAAGTTTAAATAGTCGATGTGTTTATTTGAAGAATCAAAAACTACATATTTTATAATTATTCCCCTTCCAGTGGTTTCTTTAGCTTCCTTGCTAAACAGTACAACTGTAGCAACCTTACAACTGTAGCAACCTTGATCCTTTAGTACTCTGTTGAACACACATCCAGTGTGTCTTTTAAAAACCAAATGAATGTCAAACCAAACTCCCAGACACCCAAGTACAGAGACAGCCTTTAGCAATGACTCATTAGAGTAGTCGGGTTCAAATCACAGTTCATGTTCTTGAGATCTGGGCGGTGTCAAACACTGCTTCACCTCTGCCTCATCAATAGCCAGGTATGGTAGCTGAAGCCATTGAAAGATTACAGAAAAGTCTTTTGGTGAACTCAGCCATACTGTACAGGGCAAGATATATTGTGAAGAGTTTTGTGAACAGACTTGAGTAGAAGAGGCTTTTTGACTTATCCCTGCTTGCCACTACAGTGGTTCATGAACTATCCCATCCCATTCATAATCAACACTTCTTTCATCATTATTCCTGGCAATCTAACATTCTCTCCTGCACTCTATGATCATCTAACAACAAAATCAGCCCCTCTTTCCACTCCAGCCTCTACTAATATCTTCCCCATAAACACATTCTACTATACACAACTCTCCTCACCATAAAAAATACACTCATAAGTTCCACATCAAAATTCCTAACCATCTCTACAAATTTATCCCAGCTGTTCTATGTCTTATCAGAGTCAACACTGAAACTAACCCAGAGCCTCACCACCCCTTCCCTCCATCTACAAACTGCACAGACTCTCATATCTCCTGTGCCCCCAGCACTGCACAAAACACTGCCAATAAGCTTGACCAAATAAGTGCCATTCTTTCTTCTCAGAAGCCAGACATTGCAGTTGTCATTGAATCTTAGATCAAACCAAACAGCTTCAATGTTCATCACGTTCCCTCCTCAAACAATTACGAGTATGACACAAGACCTGGTAATAAGAAAATGGAAGGCTGTCTGTTACTCTGCCAATGCCATATTAACACCACTGTCCTAGCCACAGCCAACATTACAATGGACACAGATCCCAACCAGGTCCTCCTAAAATTCAACACCAAGAAACATGAACCCTTAAATATTACAGCAGCTGCATATCTTCCTCCTCCTTCGTCTCACTCTCTTTCTAAATTCAATTCCCTAATGGTAACTTCAGTAGGAAAGGACTCCACAGCGAAAACAAACACCTGATTATCCTGGGAGGATTTAACATTAACTTCCCAGGTCCTGTCTCGAGCAGCATTTCTGAATTTCTAATAAACAAGGACTTCTTACAGATAATCACAGAAACCGCCCACTTGAATCTGAACTCCCAACAACCACTTAGCTCTGGACCTACTAATCCCTAACGAACCGCCAGCTGCCTCAAACATTTCCTTTCTCCCCTACATTTAGTGATCACTCACCAGTCATCTTTTCACATCAGCAACCTGTCTCTAAAATCTCCCCCGAAACGCTCCTTGAGACCCAAATCTACACACTATATTACCAAATTGAAAAATAAATCTGACAACCTTTACCTGGTTTACCATATTGAACATTCAAGACCCTAACACAGCAGCTACAACCTTAACCCCAAAGCTCCACCAACTCCAGAACAAACTTCCCCATGGTAAAATGCCTTTTCACATAAGAACAAACCTCGTGCCTCACTAATGAGCTTAAATCTTTTTTCACGCTAAGGGATGAAGCATGGCAGTTATTAACAAACTGTGGAACTTGGCTAAACAATCCATACAGAGGCACACAACAAAGCATTTCAAAAACAAGCAACTTTACCTCTAAAACAAATCAATAAACTTGAGGTTTCTGCTCAATGGGCACAAGTCCTCTGACAACAAGTTGTCTCTAAACCTAATCCAGACTAATCCCGGACCACTCACATTTTCTGACTTTGTTGAAGAATTTAGACACCCTCCACAAACTATCAACAGCATCTCCACTCCCTTTCTACTCTTCCCACAGCTCCCTCTCTGCATCCCCCTTCTACTTAAAAAAAATCTTACTTAAATAAATCAGTATTATACTTGAAAATATGCCCACAGACCCCGCCCTCCCCTGGCTCAGACCAAATATTCCCTGGTTTATCTGACGCTGTAGGGAATGTCTAAACCAGCCTCTTCATCACATCTTTTACCTTTGTCTGACACAAAAATAATGGTAAACATCTGGAAAACAGCACTCATTACTCCTCTTCAAGCAATCTAAACCTCAAAACACCTTACACTTTTGTCCTATTCTCATTCTACCCATTCTTGACAAGGTGATAGAAAAAATAATTTATATCTAACACTCGAGCAATATTTAGCAACATCATCTCCTTACCCAAAAATAGCATGGATTCTGGACAGGTTTTAATATACTGATGTCACTATGGTTTCTAAATGATGACATTCTCCTCAGCATTAACAAAGATGGCTTGACAGATGCAATATGCATTGACCTCACAAAGGGTTTTGATCTAATTAAGCACCAACTCCTTCTCCTTCTCCCTCTTCAGGACACTGGCATTAGTAACTCATCCATTACCTGGTTACAAGACTTCTTGTCAAACCGGTGTCTAGTGCTCCCCCCATACCATGTCTTACATACTGCAAAACTTGTTCTATTATTTTTCAGTGGTTTTATGCCATGATAAGCGCAATGTCTCTGGTGTGTAGTGATCCCAATACTGCAGATTTGTTCATTAGTCTAGGAGAGTATACAAGTATAATAGCCACCACATACACAAATTCATGCATACACACACAGCCCTCCCACCCAATAAACTTATGGACGCACTCACCCATCCACCTACACACACACACACACACACACACACACACACACACACGCACACACACACACACACACAGACTTACCCTTCCTATCCCCTAATTAACCCCCATGGTGTGACCACCCGGGTAGACATACACGTTGCACAAACACTCACGTAAGAGGCCATTCATACCTCTGCATACACTCACACATGCAGCAACACACACATACAACCCCATTCATCCATACCTTGCTGCTAAACTCTCTAGCATTTAACTCTGTTATCTCATGCATTGGAAGTAATGGGCAAACATGAACTTTTGACTGTGTTCACAGCTGGCTGAGGTAACATTTCCTAGGGAGAGCATATGACTAATTAGCATAGGCCAATCCTCAATAATGCCTCAGTATCATTTGCAGTGGGTCACACTGTCATAGTGACAGCTAATGGCAGTGGTACACCTCTTCATGGTACTGCACTGTGGTAGGGCTGTCTCTGAATCAGAAATAGTTAATTCAAGCAGTAAAGCTGCCTTACTGTTAACAGCAGCCTTTCTGAATTCTGCCCAGTGTTTTGTTGCATCTAATATAGAGCTTATACTCTTATTATGTACAGAAATATGTATTCCATTAGTAAGGGGGAAAGGCACTCCCCTTAACCCCTCCACCTTTCAAAACTAGACAGGAGTGGGAGTGAAACAGACATCAACCTGCTTACTTAGAGAATAGCAACAGAGACCACATAACAAATTTTCAATGTAGGCACTATAAAATATGCATGCCATGGGAGCATTTAATACACTACCACTCCTAGCTATGGCAACCTTTGAAACCATGTGGTACATAAGAGATGGTAGTAGGGGCAAGCTTCCACTATCCATAAAATGCTCCCATGGCATGCATCTCTAATAGCCTCCAATAACCAAAGTCTAGCTCCTGGCCTTCACATGTGGCTTAGTTTCGAAGTCCGGCAAAACCATTTGTACTGACAGAAGAAGGGGCAAAGACAGATGACTGGTGCCTTAAAACAAATTGTATCAGGCAAGTGAGACAATACCTAGTCATGGTGAAGGCTTTGGGAGTAAACCCTGATGAAAAATCTGGAGATGGAGCCCCTAATGCAGTCTGAGGATGTACTCAACCTCACTCTGGCAGCTCCTGCGACAACACTGATGCCAAATTGTACTGGCCTTGCCTTTCCCCTTGGATTACATCAGTGGCGCTGAGAGTGGGAACCTGTTGCTGGGCATCAGCTGTTTCCTCAAATTCACTTGCCCAGGCTTGCACCCTGGAGAGGATAATCCAGCTTCGCTCTGTGAGCGGTGACACAACACGGGAAGCAGCAGTTACTCGTAATAAGCCAATGCACTCAACTGACGTAGAGTAAGGAACCAGGGCTGCTTCCTACCATGGGAGAGATCCCTTGATCTCACTGGGCAGCTACCACCTGCCTTAAGCTGAGCAGCCCCCAGCCAAATAGGTGCTGCCTTGCCAAGGTCCACTTGCTCCACTGGGTGTGTGGGGCTTAGGGAAACCCTAACAGGTGGATCACTAACCATATAACTGGAAAAACAAAAAAGCAACAAAATAAACCAGCCTTTAGGCTATGCACATGTAATGCAAGGACGATTACTCCAGGCCTTATGGAAGATCTACAGAACATCAGTGATGCTGGGAAGACAGCAGTCATTAACAATAAGCAGAGAAGACTGCAGATGGACATTGTGGCTCTTCAGAAAACAAGGTTGCCATCCACTGGATGTCTCAGGGAGAAGGACTTTACTTTTTTGCTGGCATGCGAAACTTCCAGAAGAGACCAGGTAACATGGTGTTGGTTTTGCAATCAGAAACAACCTCATTGGCTCAGTCATAACCACTAAATATGGGAAATGAGGGACTGCTGAAAATTCAGCTACAAACACCAGTAGTCATGGTTAACATCTTCAGCATCTATGCTCCCACTTTAACTTCCACCCAGCAAGTCAAGGACAAGTTCTATGATGAACTCAGTACTGTCCTCAGTGAGGCCCCTTCCCATGAACTATTATTTATTCCTGGCAATTTTAATGCCAGAGTTGGCAATGACCATCACAGATGGCAATCCTGTCTGGGACAGTTTGGAACAGAAAAGATCAATGAAAATGCACAGCATCTCCCTGAACTTTTTTTGAATATGACTTCTGCATAACCAGCATCTTCTTCAATGTCAAACCCCAGCACAAAGTTTCATGGCGACACCCAAAACTGAAACATTGAGACCAACCTGACCTTGACCATACCAAATGCAGCAGTTTAGGTAGTCTCAGGGAAGCACTCAGTTACCACAGCGCAATCTGTGATACTGACCACTTGCTCATGTGCAGTAAGGTAAACATCCAGAAGGGAAGGTTCTTTCGCTCTAAAAAGGAAGGGAGGCAACGGACTGACATAAAGGAGACTCGTGATCCTTCAAAAGTACGCAAGTTTATTCAAGCACTTGAAGAGGCCTTGCCCTGCCTGGGTGGCAATGACACCAGCAAGTGACGGGAAAACTACGGGATACTGTCTAGAACAATGCAGTATCTATCTTTGGGAAGAAGGCAGTCGAGTGTGCTAATTGGTCTGAAGCCCACACGGACATGCTGTCACCCCTGATGAAGAAGAAGAGACAGGCACTGGCTGCATACACGTCCCCACCTAATGAGGAGAACTTGCAGGCACTCCAGTGTGCTCAGAGTCAAGTGCAGCAGGTAGCTTGGCAATGTGCAAATGATTACTGACTCCAACTTTGCTTAAAGATTTAGCAGGCCGTGGACATTGGTAACAAGCAAGGAATGTAAGATGAGATCAAGCAAAACATCGGTCCATCGCAAAGGAAGATCTCCCCACTTAAGTCTAGCCACAGCAAGGTCATGAAGGACAGAACCAAGCAGATGAAACTCTTGGTGGAACCCCACTCATAGCTGTATGCCAGAGACCATAGTTATGGTGACAGCCCTGAATGCAATCGAGCCTCTGCCAACTATGACAGAACTCGATGATGAGCTCACCTTGGAGGAACTCAACGATGGACTAAAAGCACTCTTCTGGAAAAGCTCCTGGGAAAGATGGTATTCCCACAGAATTCTTTAAATGTGCCAATGGTACCCTCATCTCAGAGCTGCATGCAATACTTTGCCAATGCTGGAGAGAAGGTAATGCACCACAAGATATGAGGGATCTGACATAGTTACTATCTACAACAACAACAGTGACAAAAGTGAATGTAACAACTATCGCAGCATCTCCCTTCTTTGTACTGTGGGGAAGCTGTTTGCCCGTGCTGTCCTGAAGTGGCTCCATGTTCTTGCTGACAGCCATCAATCAGGGCGAGCGACTTTAAGCTGCAGACTGTCCACAAGTTAGTGCACCTAGGCTCTATAGTTTCTGACAACTTGTCACTTGATAACAAGATCAACAAGTGCATTGGAAAAGCCCCCGCAACATTTTCCAGGCTGACAAAGCGAGTATGGATTAATAATATGCTCACCATGCACACCAAGGTACACATTTACACAGCCTGTATTTTGAGCACATTACTGCATGCCAGTGAAACATGAACTCTGGGATCAAAACAGGAGCAGCAGCTCAATGTACTCCATATGTGCTGCCTTAGGCACATACTTGGTATCTCATGGCAGGACAAGATTCCAAACAGCACAGTGCTTGAGAGAACAGACATCACCTTCATGTTCACCTTCCTGAAACAGAGATGTGTGCACTGGTTGGGTCATGTATCATGCACAATGGATGGCTGAATACTGAAAGACCTCATTTTTGGAGAGCTGGGGTCTGGAAAGAGGCCAAAAGGATGACCCAAACTGCACTACAAGGACATATACAAGTGTGATCTCTCCATCAGTGTGAACACTTGGTATTCTCTCACCTCAGACAAGAGTGCCTGGAAACAGGAAGTGAAGAAAGCTCTCACTATGTATGAAACTACCTTAGTAAGGACAGCAGAAGATAAGAGAGACCTCAGGAAGATCTGTGTCCATGCACCAGACAAGACATTTGCCTACTGCTGCTCAGAATGTAGAAATGACTGCCACTCCCAGACTGGATTGCACATATGCAGTAGACGCCGCTCAAATCAGTCCAATAGAGGCACAAACCCATGATCCTTTGGGATTGAAGGATACCTACTATTGTAAGACATATCATGGATGTACTACATTTAACTGACCACTCTAAAATGTTCCTAGATTTAGACTGGAGCTTTTCTCTCTGGGTTACATTGTAAAGCTGTTTTTGACCAACTGAATTTACTGTTATCAAGAAAAAATAAGCAAACAGGTTACAATGATGGAACCAGTTAAAAAGAGCTGAAGAATATATTTGTTGCCCTTGCTGAAATGTTTCAATAAATGTTAGCATACAACACTATTCAGTGCTCGACTACATTTCTAAAGAAAAAAAAACATTACTTAGTGGTCCCAAACACTCCATTTAAGAGTATGGACCTAGTACTTTCCCCATCTAAGAAGCCCCCTTCCATCTGCTTTAAGATCTTCTTTATAATAGCTAACACATCTTCCAAGGCCAGTCACTTTCTGGTCATCACTTGTTTGTCTGTCTGTTAACATAATTAAAGTTAATAACGCATCCATCTGCCCTGACATCCTTGCTTCCCTTCTCCAGCTGTTACATCATCTCTTTAGTAACTTCGACTTGTACACCCTGCATATGTGCACCTGACCCATTTCAAAATGCTTCTTTAAACTTTGTCATCTCTGCACCCTCTCAAAAAACATGCTCCCAGTTTCAACTCTACACCCTCCCAAAAAATATGCTCCTGATTTCTTCGCTTACTCCCTACGCACCTCCAATAGTTAACTCCTACGCAACTTGAGCTTATTTTAACTACTGGCTGTATTTTAACTTCATATTACAGTTGAAACTTTTTACCAATATACTTACATTTTACTTTATAACAGTTCTAATACTGTTCTATGCTACAGCAGAGCACATCCCCTTCATCCCAGTTGGACTGCCTGTGTCTGTTTTTCAGTCATTACACTTCTAACGTAAACACCAGGTTAGCTGCTCTGTCCAGTTTTCTTTGGGCATTCTTGGGTGCTTACTGACAGGGGTTCAGCATTACTTCCCTGCAGGTAACAGTGGGAACTCTTCTCTCCTTACAATACCTACAGTCCTAATCCACTATCAACAGCAGGTAACAGGGACCCATTCTCCCAAGACCCCACTTAGAGCTCTACATCCTAATGCTAGGTCCACTTGCAACAAGGCAGGTATTATTTCAGATCTTTTACATGACATTGACCTTGCTTTTACAACTGAGACCTGGCTGAATGACAAATGTGGTCCACACTTGGTTGCTGTTGTCCTGCTGGAATTCTTGGTAATACATTACCCAAGGAGGGGCAGGAGCAAGTGTGGAGTTGTGGTTTGTAGTAATGACAAGCTCAAGTTAATCAAAGAGGGCATTAGAGAGACCAGTTCTTTTAAATATGCCCTAGTGGTAGGAGCAAACTGTACGTTCTCCTTCTTCTATTATCCACCAAGTGGTGCAAGAATGTTCCTTCAAGAGTTAATAGATGTACTCATCAACTCACTGATGGATCACCAGCATCTAGTTGTACTGGAACATTTTAATACTTGCGATGATGATAAATCTGTCAATCTAGTTAATTAATTTAGTTGTATTATGAAAGGTTTGCGTCTGTTTAAGTTGTTACCTCTGCAACACATGAATCAGAGGACACAATGGACTTGGTCTTTCTACTGGACATAGAGGAACCAGTCTCATGGTCAGATCACTTAACAGTTAATTTTGGTCTTCATCTGCCACACTACAGTCCCCTGATCTTAAACTGAAGGGTGTTCATAATACCGACTGTATTGGCTCTGAAATTTTTTCAAATACACTCCTTTAGTTTGATGCAGACGACCGGTGCTGATTCAACAGATACCTTAGCCAATGATTATCATAAGTATTTGTCATTGATTTTGGATTCCTGGGACCCTGGTTAGATTCACTCAGACTACTAAGTGGTGTGACCCTTGTTCTGACTGCTGTCATCTGTGTAGGGCTGGAAACAGGCTGGAGCATCACTGGCACTAAAGTGGACTATGGTGTGACAAAAATTATGCTTGATGAACACTATGCTGTTATTCAAGCAGAAAAATATATAATTTCTACTTAGGGAGATCTCTTTGGCAATCAGTTGACCACCTGCACTTTTTTGGGTGGTTAAGAGTTTATCCAGCCATACTTATCTAGTCACTAGTAGACCTTTATCCAGTCAATAATGTGTCTGCAGTTTGATTTTTTTGCCAACAACATTGCCTCTAATAGACACTGCTCCCTACAGATGACTCCAAAGGTTGCAGAGTAACTCCACATCTCCTTCTCACAGTGCCTTGGTTGGTGTTTGACACTCATGATTTTAATAAGTTTACTTCTATTACTTCTTTTATGTAATTGACACTTTGCTGCCTGGATCCTTGTCCAGTTAAAGTAGTGATGGACAGTTTTGACATATTGGGTCAAGTAACATATCAGATTCTGGTCTCATCACTGAGGGAAGGGTTACTCCCCTCAGCTTTGAAGGTGGCTTTGCTCAGCCCAACCAACAAAAAAAAAAACTTGCCTAGACCCAAACACTGCAGACAATTACCACCCTATCCCTAACCTCCCTCTTCTTGGAAAAGTTACTGAGAAAGTTTTCTACAAGCAACTAGAGTCCTTTCTTTCAATTACTGGACTAATAGGCCCTTTACAATCAGGTTTTCTTACTCAATATAGTCCTCAGACTGCTCTCATAAGACTTGTCTATGAGCTCATAATGGCCAGAAATAAGTGGCACTATACCCTGCTGGTCTTCCTGGATCATTCTGCAGCCTCTGATACAGTGGACCACAGTATTCTGATACAGCATTTACTTATCTACTAAAGTTTTTCACCTACTGTCCTTCACTGATTTATCTCATACCTGTCTAGCCATACTCAAAGGGACTGCTCATGACTCAACATTTTTCACCCGAAGCTACACCCTTTGAAGCATTGAGTATGTTGTTTTATGCTGCATTTTTGTATATTTTTTTTAAAATATGTTTTTAATGATTTTTGGATACATTTTGAATTTTGTGAAGTATAGAATTATTGAGGTTAATATTAATGTAATATATAAAAATGATTTTACAATGTTTGTAAGCATCATTACCAACAGGATTTTATACTAGGTTCACTGTGTTTTTAAATGATGATTGATGTCTTAATCAGTTCTTTTTTCTGACTGGCTTCATTGCATTTAAATACAGATGGTTTGACTGTTATTATTTAGGTCTGAAGAAGCTACCTGGCAGGTAGCAAATGTGCTTACCTTTTGTGCCTGTTTTATTGTTTTGTAGCCTTTTATGTCTATTTATTAAAGTTTCATTTACCTCACCATGGTGTGCACATAGCTTTTTCTCAGTTTTTTACTTTGGTGTCTGTTGGTGCACTTTACCAACCACAAGAAACTTTGTTTCAAAGAACAGCATTTACTTATCTACTAAAGTTTTTCACCTACTGTCCTTGACTGATTTATCGCACACCTGTCTAGCCATACTCAAAGGGACTGCTCATAACTAAACATTTTTCCCAGTACCACCTTGATTACGGAATGCCATAGGGTTATGTCTCAGGTCCACTACTATTCAGGTGCATATGTTTCCTTTAGGAGAACTATTAAGGGGAAGGAGGATTAGCTTACTACAGCTATGCTGACAGCACCCATCTCTACTACTCCTTTCCACAAGACAATACGGTGACTACCTATTTTCTTGCAGATGATCTAGAAGCCATACATACTTGGCTTACTGGAAACTGGTTAAACCTGAAGACCAAGAACAAATCTGCCCCGCCAACAAGTCCTATTGTGGTCATAGATCAGGTTGAGGTCACGTGTGTGGCTTACTCAAGTGGAGGTTGACTTGCGGATATGCAGCAGTCCCATCAAGGCGGGGTTAGACAAAGGCACAGTATACTAACCTCAAAAAAGGGCATAGCAAAATTAATTTAAAATGGGTGGTGAAAGCCAAACACATTCTGGCTAGGCTTATAAATGCCCTAGGGCATATAGCCTAGTACGAACCTATGAACCATCAAAACTAAGGCCTTGGCAGTTCATGGAACCTTGGGAGATTCCTCTGTTGTTCTGTCACACAACTTTAATGTTTACAGGACCATGGGATCGCAGGAAGTTACCAGGCTATTGGCCATGAAGCTCTTATAAGCCTAGCAAGAGTTTATCCCATGTTTAGACAAGTCAGCACCCAAAGCCCCTGTCAAGCAAGGACATAGGTGGAATTCCAGGGGTGTATTTTCTGTTTCCCATTCAGTTATCCAGGTTGCACTTAAAAAGGAATAATAAGGTACTCTGTTTGATGTAGAGAGGGAGTCTATTACACAGATGGGGGAGTCTTTGGGAAACAAATCTGTCCCGCCAACAAGTCCTATTGTGGTCATAGATCAGGTTGAGGTCACGTGTGCGGCTTACTCAAGTGGAGCTTGATTTGCGGATATGCAGCAGTCCCATCAAGGCGGGGTCTGAGACTGCTTTGTATGCCAGACAGAGGTCACCTCTGAGGAGTCTGTATGAAACTGAGAAGAGGGACAGGGCTTTTAGCCTATCTGTGTAGGGTAGATGTTTATGACCCTGGATTCTCCTGGTGAGGAACCTCTGTGGTCTCTTCAGCTGCTGCATGTACTTTGTGAGGTACATGTCGAAGGGGGCGTTGTACTCAATAATTGGTCTTATAAGGGAAGAACACAGGGATGTTATGACCTCCTTATCCTTGGATGAGATACCCTTACTTAAGAGGTGGGCCATGTAGAAAGCCTTCCGTACAATGGAAGCAACATGGTTGTCAAAAGTCAGGTTGCTTTCAACCTGGGTGCCCAAATTCCCTCATGACTGATTGCGTGCTTAGGACGTTGTTATTAATGTGATAAAATGTGGGGACATCACTCTCCCCAAAGGGGATGATGCATTTTTTTGGCATTCAGCTTGAGACCATGTTTCTGGCATCAGTCATTTGTTTGGGTGAGACCCTCTTGGAGGACGTCCACATCACTTGGGGAATTGATGACCGAACCCAGCTTGCAGTAATCTGCAAACCTGGTCAGCCACGGCCCACTGGCTTTGGCCTGCTCCTCAGAGAAGTATATCCTGAATAACAGCGGCCCCAGGACCGATCCCTGGGGTATGTCACTCATTACGAGTCTACTGCTTGAGGTGGCTTCCCCTTTTTTGATTAGGTGGGTTCTATCAGTGAGCCAGTTTATTACCCATCTGGTAACATATGGATCGATGCTTAATTGAGACAGTTTATCTGCTATGCCCAAGTGAGGAATATTGTCGAAGGCTTTTGCCAGGTCAAGGTAGGCAGTGTGCACCATCTTCCCCTCGTCCATGGCTTGGGTGACTCGTCTCAAAGAAGTCGACCAGATTTAACAGACATGACCTCCCACTGACAAAGCCAAACTGTGTGGGGTCGAGTGTTTGGAGGTTGCCAATGTCCCTGTTAATGAGGTCCATGATAATCCGTTCCAAGGCCTTGCAGATCAGGTTAGTTAGGCTGATGGGTCTATCATTTCCTGGATTGGTGGATGCTCCATCTTTGTGTAAAGGGATGACAGTGGCTGTCCTCCACTCAGCTGGGACAAAGTCGGTACTCAAGCTTTGGTTGAATAGGGTGCCTAATGGTGCTGCAAGTTCATGCCTGAGTTCATGTAGGATGAATCCTGGGATGTTATTGGGTCCTATGGTGGCTGTATTTTTGGCCTTTGAGATTACCTGTTCCCTAGAGATAAGGGGTGGGGGGCAGGTACTGGGGATGTCCTGATTTACTGATGGGGGGCAGAGGGGTGAAGTTGTCGCCAAATCGGTCAGCCAATAGGTTGGCTATAGCTACAGCATTTGTGTATGTGGTGTCCCTGACCACCAGTTCTGAACAGATCTGGGTGCTTCCTTTGAGACTGCGGACATATTTGAAGAAGGCCTTATGTTTGTCTCTAGTAGATGTGGCCAATTTGGACTCGAAGTTGGCTTTAGAGGATTTCACTAGTGCTCTTATTTGCTTGTTCAGGATAAGGAGAGACTGCTTCCAATTGGGCACCTGCTCCTTCTTGGTCCTGGACAGCAATTTTTTTCTTTTTGTTATATAGTTTATTTTTTGCAGATGTCTACCAGACAGACCTTCTTTTGAAGAATGACTTTGTCCTATCAGGTAGTCCTGATACCATGCGTCTATATAAATGCTTGTATAGTACTTTGGTGTAGATATGGACATTGGTGCCAGTTCCTACAGAGGGAGAGGGGGCTGTGAAGTTGTTTATACCATCCCTCAGGAGGTTGTAATTAGCTTTGGAGAAGTTTTTTTTGTTTGACCCTAGCTAGAGGGGGGGGGGGGTCAGGGGAGAGGTTGACTTCAAAAGTGACCGCTTCATGGTCAGATCTTACCAGGGAGGATGATACTGTAGGGGTGCTGCAGTGGTTACTCATGCTGGTTAATATCAAGTCCAAGATATTATCACCTCTTGTGGGAGTATCGACTAGCTGTTCCAAAGCATTTGCACTGGTAAAATCAAGGAATCTATGGGCATTTATGTTCTGGCATGAGTAGTTTTTCCAATCTATGGCTGGGTAGTTAAAGTCGCCCAGGATCAGGATAAAGGGTTGAATCTTGATAGATTCGAAGAGGTCCAGATATGTAGAGTGGGCATCTTGAGTCAAATTTGGAGGCCTGTAGCTAGCTGTAATTTGAATGGGGGTCTTGTCAGTGGTTAACTACACCTGGACTGTCTTCTGTGCATCATACTGTTTGACCAGCATGGAGGTGTGTTTGTCTTTAACATATATTGAAACTCCCATCTCCTTTGGCTTTGCTGCCCACAGTTTGGGGTCTGAATGTGTGATAGAATGAATAACCAGGTAAGGCTGGGGTGCTCTCCACAGCTTTGAACCAGGTTTCTGTGACTGCACAAATGTCAGCATCTTCCAGAGTTAAGAATGCTTGCAATAAGTGCAGTTTCATGTTTAGACTCCTAGCGTTTAGCAGCATAACCTTCAATTTGCGTTTTGTTGACATTTTTATGTTGGTATCGACCTCATGACTTTTCCTAAAATAAGGCACTATGGGGAGGCATGGGCCTTTCCCAGAAGCCTGAAGCTCAAGTGAGACAGATGCAGGCCATCTCTAGCAAAGCATCATGGTCTGTCTATCATATCTTCCCAGGTTGTCAGGTACTGGCTCCCCCTGGAATGACACTAGAAACTAAGCCAACTGCTAAAGACAATAATTTTCTGTTTGTATTGAGGCATCATTCTGGGTGATGGTAGAATGCTGTTTAAGGCTTGGGACATACCTGCCTGGGACGCATATTCAGTGAGCTCAACCATGTCTCTCTTGATATAGTCCAGGGAGGTACGTCTCAAGTTGTTCACCCCAACATGGAGTATTACAGAGCCATAACAGTACCTGTTGTTGAGAGGCTTGACTGCGTGTGTGATACGGTGGATTCTGGCACCTGACAAACAACTAACCATGACTTTCTCCTTACCCAGCTTGGTGAGAGGCATATCTGTGTCTCACACAATGGAGTCTTCTATGACTAATATATTGGACTTATGATTACGCCTTAGTGGTTGCGAGACAGGTGTGTGGACTATGCATGGTATGTGGTGTGCAGGGTTGTGGAGTTCACATGTGTTTTTGCCTCTGAGGTCTCCTTTGTTTGGGTTTGTTTTTGTTGAGAACTTCCACATATGTGGGTGTGTGTTGTGTAGTTGTGGGTGATGTTTGAGGTGTATTGATTGTGTTGAAAATCTTCTCAGTGCCAGATATACTGGCTTGTGAGGGAGAGAGCATAGACTCTAGGTTCTTAATGTAATTGCATCTCTCACAATTTGTGTTCCTAGGTGGTAGTAGTAGATGGCTGTCCATGTACATGAGGCAGTGCTACACTGTCTAACGATGCCCATATCAACCAGGCTGGCAGGGGAAACTGTAGGAAATTGTCCATCCATATTTGTCAGAATCTGAGGGAGAGAGGCCAGGCAGCGCTAATGGACAGGCCTAAAGCCCAAGTGCTTAAACCAAAACTAAGAGGCTTAGAAAGATATGTACAATTTAAACAGGCTAAAACAAGCAGTAATAAATGCAGCAGAAAAGATGCAATTGAACACTTTAGAGAACAAGTAGCAGAGAACTCAAGATGAAGTAACAGAGTAGTAGGAGGAAACATAAATACTGAAAAAATGGAGTAGGAGGAGGAAAGACAAATACTGTAAAAACAGCTGAATAAAGTTTTTTTTATATACTAAAGTGGAAAGGGAGACAGGAGGAACAGAAGATAATTCAAAGTTAAGAAACTAAGGGGCTGGCCTTCCCAAATGTTCTTTCTGTATTAAGTAGAAAGAGCTAATGAGACTGGAGTGGGAGGAGTGTCCCAGGTCAAATTTACAGTACCACGGCAACTGCAAAGCCACCAAGTTTAAGAACGACAACAATAGGGAGAGAAGATTGGAAACTATGCTACAGCTACTAGCTACACTATTTTAGGTGGAAAACACTGCAGAAATGTTTATCGTAGCAGAAAAACAGCAGTGAGACACTAAATGAAAGTTTTAAAAAGAAAAAGGAGCAAGGAGACTCTATAGAGAATGGTTTTAACTCCAAACAAACCAGTTATATGATGCATTCCTTGGCAGAAAAATC
Source organism: Protopterus annectens (assembly GCF_019279795.1). NCBI lineage: Eukaryota > Metazoa > Chordata > Ceratodontiformes > Protopteridae > Protopterus > Protopterus annectens. Next base: position 273,611,183 of record NC_056742.1, on the reverse strand, counting down.
AGAACAAATAAACAGATGCTTAACAAATTGTGAAAATTTCCAGTTAAAATCTTTCACACAGTGAAACTAGCTAAAAAGCTTTACAAACAGTGAGACAGTAACAAAAGTGATTTAACAGGCCCAGTAAGGCAGACAACAGTAGTACAACAGTGCAGGTTAGTTTATAGCAATAAAATACAGTAAAACTTAGGCAGCAGACAGTAAAAGTGCAATAAATGGTAAGAATGAGCAATAACTAGTAAAAATAAGCAAGAAAACAGCATACTTACTGTTATATATCACAGATCAGAGTTGGGGTTAGTGCTCCTCCTCCGTTCAGCTCAGTGTGAATAAGCAGAAACCCTCTTAAAGGTATGGCTTTAGGGCTTAGGTACCCGAAGGTACAAACCTATGACAACTTTAAAAAGCTCAAAAGAACCAATGAGGTGCTTACTCCAATCCTAGACCAGCCAAACTTCACCAACCAGTGGCCAATCAACATGATCCTCTCACTAAAGTGAAGAATGTCTTCACTTTACCCAAGATAGCCGGGAAAATGTGCTCAGAACAAACAGCCACTGCAAACAAACAACCAGGCCCAAAGACAGCAACCCTGAAAATGGACTATGCTACAGCTACTACCTACACTACTTTAGGCAGAAAACACTACAGAAATGTTTATGACAGCAGTACAATAGCAGTGAGACACTAAATTAAAGTTTAATCAGAAAAAGGAGCAAGGAGACTCTAGAGAACGCTTTTAACTGCAAACAAATCAGTTACATGATACTCTCACTGGCAGGAAAATCAGAACAAACAGACAGATGCTTAACAAATGGAGAACATTTCCAGTTAATATCTTTCACACAGTGAAACTAGCTAAAAAAGCTTTACAAACAGTGAGTCAGTAACCAAAGTGATTTAACAGGCCCAGTAAGGCAGACAATTGCAGTACAACAGTGCAGATTAGTTTACAGCAATAAAATACTGTAAAATGTTGGCATCAGACAATAAAAAGTGCAATAAACTGTAAGAATAAGCAACAACTAGTAAAAAATAAACAAAAAAACAAGATACTTATTGTTATATATCACAGATTAAGAGTTGTGGTCAGTGTCCCTCCTTCGTTCAGCTCAGTGTGAATAAGCCTATGGTGGTAATAAACCCGAATTTATTAATAAGGTGCAAAACCTTGGAATTATTTCTTGATTTACATCTGTCAGCTATTATGAAGTCATCTTGTTTCATTTGCAAAATATATCCAGGGATAAGTACCTGTAATCTCAAGCAGATTTCTCTATTGTGGTTCATGTCATGGTCTTTTCCAGACTGGATTACTGAAAAGTTCTTTACCTGGGAAAACCTAACACTGTGTTTGATTGCTAGCAGACGGTGCAGATTTTTGCAGCTTGACTACTTAATGGTATGAATCACTGCCTACATAATTTGCATGTTCTGTGCAGTATTCACTGCTCCTGCTCATTACAAGATTATCTACAAGACAGAATAGTTGTATAAAATCTTACCATAACCATATATGTCCTCTTCTACATGCTGCAGTATTCATCACATATAGGAGTTTGCCTCCAGCTAACTGGTATGTCTGGCCAGTATACAAAAGACTACATGCTACTGCTAGGCAGGTGCCATGTTACACATCCTCTCTCGTACGTCGGCCATAAAGGGATGCTGGGTAAAAAGTGGACGTCAGCATGCACCAACCTCAGAACTGAATGCTGCCAAGCACCATCCTGAGCCTAGGTGAAAAAACATATCACCAGGAAAGATAGGCAAGCATCAGGAGGAAGGCGGGGGGGGGTAGCGATACTGCAGCATATAGAAGAGAAGGACATCTATGGTTATGTTAAGAATTTACACAACTATTCTATGTCCTTCTATTCATATGTTGCAGTATTCATCATATATGGGAGAATGCCAAAGTTCATGCTTGGGAAAGCTGCGGGGGAGGAGGAGCAGAAGCTTTTTCTACAAAGCCATGTACAATAGCCCTAGCAAAAGCAGCCCTAAATTTGGAGAGGACTTCTAATTTATAATGTCTAGTGAAGGTATGAATATAGGACCAGGTAGCTGCCTCCAGGATAGAACAAGTGTCCAAGCCTTTAAAGAAGGCCTCAGAAGAGGAAACTGCTCTAGTGGAGTGTGCCCTTACGTCAGAAGAAAGGCTCTTACCATTGGCTGAGTAACAGAAACAGATAGCTTTAGAAATCCAAGAAGAAATAGTTTACTTGGAAACCGGCTGATCCAGGGCCCTTGGGTGGTACGACACAGGCAGGTGTTCAGATTTTCGGATAGGTTTGGTTTTATCCAGGTAGTATCTGAGTTGCCTTTGCACATCCAAAGAGTGCAGGATTCTCTCACTTTTAGATTGAGGGGGAAGGAAAAAAGGTGGGAAGATTGATAGACTGGTAAGGGACAACTCACTGACCACCTTGGGCATAAAGGAAGGGTTAGTACGCAAAGAAACCCTGTCCCTGTGGAAAACAGTGAAGAGGGGATTAGACATCAGAGCTTGCAGCTCAGAAACCCTTATAGCAGCACGAGCAAAACTGTTTTCCATGTGCAATGTTGAAGGGAAGAGGAACTTGCTTGCTCAAAAGGTGCCAACGTAAGCTTCTATAACACAAAGTTGTGATCCCAAGGAGAAGGAACTGGTTTCCTTGGTGGTCAAATATGAAGGACGCCTTTAAGGAAAAGTTTCACATCTAAACTCGCGGCTGTGGGGGGACACAGGCAGACAAGCTGAGATAGCTGAAAGGTGAGCCTTCACTGAACAGTAGGATAGGCCACCTTTCATCAGTTCACACAGATAGGACAAAAGCATCAGGACATCCAACAACAGTGACTATAGATCCTTCTTGTGACACCAGATGGAAAACCTTTTTCCATTTGGAAACACAGGATTTCTTAGTAGTGGGTTTTCTGGCCTCCTGCAGAACTTGAAGCAAGTCCTCTGAAAATAGGTGTCTAAAGGGAATCAAAATCGTATCACCCACAGAGCCAGGTTCAGAGTTGACAGCTGTGGATGCATCAGAGTTCTCTTGTTCTGTGTGGGTAGATTCATCTTGTGGGGGAACTTGTGATGACTGCCCCTGGCTAAGTGCAGGAGAAGGGGGAACCAGTGCTGCCTTGGCCAAAAGTGAGCAGCAAGATTTTTGGTTGATCCTACTGAATCTTCAATAGGACCTTTTGGAGGAGAGGTAAGGGGGGATGCATCCAGAAACATCCCCTTCCAAGGAAATGGAACCTCACAAATGGATGCTTCACAGAGAGGTGTTTCTGAACATTGTACATTGGTGGGGTATTCCTTAAGTGGACCTTTTTGCCTCCATTCTGAACAGGCAAATTTCTCAATTCTGTTCTAAAGTCCCAAGTCCTTTGACTTTGAAGGTGGATGCCTTGTCCTTTTCTTGGAAGGGGATTTTCCTATATGCTTACCATTTTCCTTCTCTTCTTCCCAAGATCTTGCACAAAGATAAGGAAGGAATCCCCACAATGAACTTGGAGGATTCCTTTTGAATCTTCAGAAGTACCCTGCATATTAGTGGAAAGTGTGGAAAAGCATAAAGAACATTAACATTCTGTCCAAGGAAAGGAAAAGACATCTGTCTTCCAGGCCTTCTTGCATGGAACAGAATCTTGCCACTTGAATGTTCAGAGATGAGGCAATAGGTCTACTTGAGGAACTTCCCACAGATGGATCAAATCTTGGAAGACCCCTTGATCTAGTTTCCATTTGCGAGGGTCTGACCTAGTCCTGCTAAGCTTGTCTACCACAAACTTTTGTTCTGATGGAATGTAAGATGACTTTAGAGTGAGAATCTATACAGGTTCATAGGTAAATACTAGGTTAGATACCTTGCAGGCCATTTTAAGCCTAGCGAATTTCCCTTTTTATGCACAAAATAACCTACCAAATTTGGTTACAGATTGGCCTTACTCATTCTGTGGTTGATAATTACAAATTACCCCTAATGATAATAAATGGGATCATACCACAGGTACTTTGAAGGGAGCCATACATGGGATAAAGCATTTAGAAGCTGCCTCTGTTCATCAGTAGTACATGGGGCAGTTGTGGGGTAAATTGTCCATTTCCCCTCTGTAGAGCTAAGCTGCGCTTGAGTATGGACAGGGATAAACTATTTCTTTTATGTAGATGATGAGTCTGTTTCAGAGCAGCAGTGTCCTCTGCAAGGAACACATGTCCCTCCAAACCATTCTGTTGATGTTGCAGAAGAGGCTTATATCCCTAAACAGAGTATTTTTGATGTCATCTGACTTGCTGATGTGCACTAACTCCATCAGTAATGGTCAGAAGATGCCTTGTATGCCAGTCACATGTCATCTCTTAGCAGGCTGTAGGATAAAGAGTATAGTGACAGGCCCTTAAGTCTGTCTATGTAGGACATGTTGTTTAGGCCTTCTATCCTTCTAGTAAGGCATCTCTGTCGGTGTTTCAGTTGTTGCATTTGCCTGGACAGACACATGTCAAAGGGGGGCATTATATTCAGTCATTGGTCTAATGAAAGCTAAGTAAAGAGGTACAATGACATCCCTAGATACAATCCCTTTGTTTATAAGCTGTACAATATAGAAAGGCTTTCTTACAACAACAAATACATGCTTGTTAAAAGTTTGGTCACTGTCCACATAAGTTCCCAAATCCTGGACAATCAGGTCAACGTTTAGGGGAGTACTGTCAATATGGTAGTTCCCTGGGGAAGATGACTTCCCAAAAGATAAAATAATGCATTTTTTGGCATTTACTTTCAATCCTTGACTTTGGCACCAGTTGTGTATTTGGGATAAACCTTCTAGCAGCATGGCCAAGTCATTTGAGGATTAAGTGACTGCTCCTAGCTTTTAGTCACCTGCCAACTTAAGTCAGCCAGTGCCCTTTGGTACCGATGTTTACTTCAGATAAGTAGATGCTAAACAGGAATCTCAGCACAGAACACTGAAGGACTCCACTGGTGAATGGTCTCTTGTGGATGCAACTTCCCCTGTTTTGATTATCGGCATCCTATCTGTAAGCCAGCTGGCAATTCAGCGAGTGATATAGAGGTAAAATACCAGTTTATTTAGCTCTTCTACTATGTCTGAGTGGGAAATTGTGTCAGAAGCTTTGGTCAAGTAGAGGTGTGCTGTGTGCATATCTCAACCTAACATGGCTAGTCTGCAAAGGGTGTACGACCACATGACTGTGGTATTGCCTGTAACCACCTAAAGAGGTCCCATGGATGAAAGATCGTTCCGAGAGTTGAGTGCCTTGATCAGAGCAATCATCTTGTTTATATTTATTTGCTTGCATCTGTCATTGGTGTCCCACACCCCCTGCACTTTTATTCATCTTGAAATTGCTTCCCAAGCTAAATCCAAAGCGTCTGTAGGGAATGACTACTTTGGGGCAGGGAGAGAGAAGGGGAGACTTGAATTTAGGTACATCTGTTGATTCCATCCAAAACATTTCTCTTTTGACACACCCCAGCAATTGGTGTTGATGCTGGGACCAAAGCGATTTCAGACATATCTTTCTCACATGCAGTCTTGGCAGGGGTTCAGTGAGAATCATAGATGCCATGAAAAGTACAGTTGTGTACATTTACCATAAATGTGGATGTTCAAGTGTATTCACTATTGCAGTCATCACATTTGGGTTATCCCTGCCAGGGTAGCCCTCAGTCGGCCTGAATACCAGAGGCTTAGTATTTCTGCATCGGTTGCCTTCGCTCCAGGACTGACATCAGGTCTTCAGTGTTATAAATTAAGGCAGCAGACGCCATTACATCGTTTTTTCTTCCCTAACTGTTAGGAGCCCTCAAGAGGGAGCTAGGTTATGGTGGAAGAACACCAGCAGTAGAAAGTAAATACAAAAACATCCCTGTAATGATAGAGAGGGAGAGAGAGAGAGTGAGAGAGAGAGGGAAGGGGGATGGAGGATGGGAAACCAGGACTGCAACAGTGAATACACTTAAACATCTACATTTACGGTACGTGCACACATCTGTACTATGTGCTTCGTGTTTCACTGCTGCAGTCATCACATTTGGGTTGATTCCCAAAGCTGAAGAAAAGGGTGGAGGCAGTCAAGAAGACTGGGGGCTGGCTAGGATGCCCTGCAAGACTTCTGTGGCAAAGCCTGCCCTGGATTTGGAGATGATAGGCAGGTTGTAATGCTTGGTGAAGGTATGAACAGATGTCCATGTTTTAGCCTCCAGGATGTCCCTGGTGGGGACCCCTCTGAGGAAAGCTGGAGAAGTGGAGGTTGCTCTGGTGGAATGTGCCCTGAACCCCTTGGGGGGAGGTTTCCCGTGTTGCTTGTAGCTATCCATTTGGAAATGGTTTGTTTGGACATGGGCTTGCCCACTGCTCCTGTAGCAAAGCTGGCTAACAATTGATCAGTTTTCCTAAATGATTTAGTCCTTTCTAGGTAGAATCTGAGCTGTCTGTGCACATCTAGAGAGTGCAGAATCCTTTCCCCCTTGTTTTGTGGGTTAGGGAAAAAGGTGGGCAAACGAATGGATTGGTTGAGAGCCACAGTAGACACCACTTTTGCATGAAGGATGGGTTTGTTCTGAGGGAGACCCTGTTAGCATGGAAAATGATGAAGGGCTCTACAGCCATTAGAGCTTGTAGCTCAGATACTCTTCTAGCTGATGTGATGGCCAGAAGCAAGACTGCCTTCCAAGAGAGGAACTTTAACTCTGCTGATGCTGCTGGTCCAAAGGGGGGCAGGGTGAGTTTTTCCAAAACAAAGTTAAGGTCTCAAGCTGGAGTAGGTGCTCTTCTGGGTGGCCTCAAGTTGTTATCCCCTCTTAGGAACTGTTTGATGAGAGGGTGTGAGAAAAGATTTGGCTCTGTGCTGAAATGAGCAGAGATGGCAGATGCATGAATTTTAATGGAAGAGAAGGATAGACCCCTGTGTAGTAGGTCAGCCAGGTAATCCAGGATGAGAGGTAGGGAGGGCTGTGCAGTTCCGGCTCCCTTAGCCTGGATCCAGGTGCAAAACCTTTTCCACTTGTCAGCATAAGACATTCTAGTGCTAGGGCGTTTGGCCTCACGTATAACATCTACAACTTGTTTGCTTAGATTGGCAGCTTTTGGAGTAGTCAGAGAATAAGCCAGGCTGCCAGACTGAGGGTCTGCAATTGGGGATGCATGAATTCTCCATTCCTCTGGGTCAGGAGTGTTGGGATCTGAGGGAGATGCCATGGTGGCAGTGGTGACAGGCTTCGCAGTAGAGGGCACCAGTGCTGGTGTGGCCAGTCTAGGGCAATCACGATTATCCTTGGGTTTTCCTCCCTTATTTTGAGAAGTACCCTTGTAATGAGCGGTAGAGGGGGGAATGCACAGACCAAGAGGCTGACCCAGGGGAAGGATAGAGCATCCACTTTCCAGGCCTTGTCGTTAAGTTCCCTGGTGGAGAATTTGCTGAGCTGATGGTTGGAGCGGGAAGCAAAGATGTCGACCTTCGGGGTGCCCCATTTCTGGGTTACAAGGATGAAGGTTCTTTGGTCCAGCTGCCACTCATGTGGGTCCAGAAGATTTCTGCTTAAGTTGTCTGCCAGAGAGTTTAGACAGTCTGGCAGGAATTGTGCTAGCAGGTGTAGTTGCATGGCTGAGGCTGTGTGCCAAAGGGTCATGGCCAGCCTGCACAAAGGGTACGAGTGAGTCCCTTCCTGCTTGTTGATATACCACATCACAGTGGTGTTGTCTGTTTTGATCAGCAGAGGCTCTGGGGAGAGTAGGGGTCTGAAGGCTGTCAGAGCTTGCTGAACAGTTAATGAGAAGTTATGTACCTACCATAACGTTCCATGTTAGTTGTCTTCTTCTCAAATTCTTTCTTGCTGGATGGGTTCGGAGCTGATCCTCGGCTCCGACTCGGCCTATACTAAAGCTCGAGAGCTATTTTTTACCGGCTTGAGGCTACCCTATATCCCACATTGCTAGGCGCTAACTACCCAGATCTCGTTTGATAGCTGAAACCATAGCAGTTCTGATCTCCAAAATAAGGAGAAGAGGAAACCTCACTCGTAAGTCACCTAGACCTATAGCTACCAGTAAAAGATAGCCAAGGGGGCTAATACTGAGGCAGAAAGAAGATCCCCAAGGATCCTTAGGTCTGTCCAGGCTAGGGGGATGGGGGGTGGGACGCAAGAAAGAAAGCGAGAAGAAGACAACTAACATGGAACGTTATGGTAGGTACATAACTTCTCAATGTTAAGTTGTCAATCTCGCCTTCATTCTTGCTGGATGGGACCGCGTCACTAGCACCTTCACCCTGGGTGGCTCATCGGAACAGACTCTTGAGAACGTGGAACCAATATTAGCCCGGCTTCGGGAGGCCATGTCTAATTTGTAATGAGAGATAAAGGTATGAAGAGAGGCCCATGTGGCTGCCGCACAAATGGAATCTATTGGTAATCTAGCCTAAAAAGCTATTGACGCGGCTAATGCTCTAGTTGAGTGAGCCCTGGGCCTTGACGGTAGCTTTTGGCGTCTGAGGTCATAGATGAAAGTAATCACAGAGGCCAGCCATCTAGAAAGGGTTACTTTGGAAACTGGAAGGCCTTTCCTCCCTGCCGCATAAGAAAGGAAGAGCTGCTCAGATTTCCTAGCTTGCTTGGTTCTATCCAGATAGTAACAGAGCTGACGATGAACGTCCAGAAAATGCAGCTTTTGTTCCGCTCCGTTGGGAGTAGTTGGGGAAGAAAACTGGGAGATCGATAGTCTGGTTTAGGTTCACCTCAGAAGAAACCTTGGGTAAAAAGGATGGGTTAGTCCTGAGAGACACTCTGTCTTTATGGAAAACTAGATAAGGTGGACGAATGCAAAGGGCATGAAGTTCTGATACTCTTCTCGCAGATGTTATGGCGACTAGAAAAAGAGTCTTCCAAGAGAGCAACTTCAAGGAGCAGGAAGCTGCAGGTTCAAAGGGGGGAAGAATCAAGGAAGTTAGAACCAAATTTAAGTCCCACTGTGGTAGGGGGTCTCTGATTGGGGGCTTAAGCAAAACGATACCTTTAAGAAAGGTTTTACAAAGCTTATGGGACATGATACTGGAGACCGAAAAGCCTACATGAAAGTTCGAAATAGCCGCTAACTCTACTCTGATGATGGAAGAAGAAGACCCTGAGTGAAACAGTTCGGTTAGGAAGTCTAGGACTGATTGGATGGGGGCAGTAAAAGGATCCATATTTCTAGCTCCTGCCCAGAAGGAAAAATGCTTCCACTTGCTGGCATAAATCCTTCTGGTAGATGACTTAAGTGAAGCTATAAGGATGTTACGCACAGAATGGGAAATAAGGGGAAGCCTGGCTTGGGTTGGAATCGGAGCAACCAAGCTGTGAGGTTGAGAGATTGGAGAGAGTGGTGCAGCTGTCCCGAATGATGGGTCAAGAGATCTGGCACTGGGTCCAGATGCCAGGGCTGCACCAAGAGGTAACGATGCAGGAACGGAAACCATATCTGTCGAGGCCAGTAAGGAGCGATGAGGATCATCGTGGCTCTCAAGGTGGTAGCTTTCTGAAACAACTGAGTGATTAATGGAAAGGGAGGAAAGGCATACAGAAGTCCCCGGGGCCAATCGTGGACTAGAGTGTCTCTGGGGGGGGTGGCCGGAAAGAGGGAAGAGAGTGAAAAAGTCGTGGCACTTGCTGTTTTGAGGTGTTGCAAAAAGATCGCAGCAAGGTCGACCCCATTTCTGAAAAATTTCTTCCACTACTGCTTGCTTGAGAGACCACTCGTGTGGCATGAGAACGGCTCTGCTCAACCTGTCCGCTATGATGTTGGACTTCCCGGGGATGTGCGTTGCTATCAGAAACCGCTGAGAGGAGATCGCCCACTGCCAAAGTCTGAGTGCCTCTTGACATAAGGGATAGGACTTGGTTCCGCCCTGTTTGTTGATGTACCACACTACGGACATATTGTCCGTCTGAACTGCAATAGTCCAGATGGGAAGAGAGTCCTGAAGGGCTTACAATGCTAAAAGTACTGCTCTCATCTCCAAGACATTTATGTGCAGGTGGCATTCAAAAGGTTGCCATGTGCCCTGGACCGTCCTGCCCTGAAAATGCCCCCCCACCCCCACCCGACCAGGGAGGCATCTGTTGTCACCGTGGCGACCGGGGGAGAAGGAAGACGTGGTCTGCCCTGAAGGACTTGAGGGGAGACCATCTACCAAGAAAGGTGTTTCTTGCAAGACAGGGTTATTAAGATGTTGTGTGACATTGGAAGATGTTGAAAGGACCACTGGGAAAAAAGCATCCACTGAAGGATCCGCATATGAAAGCGAGCTAGGGGAAGTAGTGTAATGGCTGCCGCCATGAGACCTAATACCTTCAGGACAAACCTGGCCTGGATTCTGTTGTTCTGAAGGAGGATGTGAACATGCCTGCGAATATCTAGAACTCTTTGCTCGGTTAGTTTTGCGGAGAGTCGGACTGTGTCCAAGGTGGCGCCTATGAAGGTAATAGACTGACAAGGTGACAAGGCAGACTTTTCGAAATTTATGGAGATACCTAGCCCTTTGCAAGTATGAATGGTGTAATCTCTGGAGAGGAGAAGCTGACGCCTGGTGGTGGCAGTGAGGAGCCAGTCGTCTAGATATGGAAACACCAGGAATCCTTGACACCTCAGATGAGCCGTAACCACTGCCATGCATTTGGTGAACACTCGGGGGGGTTTAGTGAGACCAAAGGGCAGGGCCCTGAACTGGTAGTGACTGGCTCCCAGCCAGAAGTGGAGAAACCTCCTGGAGTGCCTGTGCATCTTGATGTGGTAGTACGCATCCTGAAGGTCTACTGAGCACATCCAATTGTCTTGACCCAGAAAGGGTAGAATGGACTGCAGCGTGACCATCCGGAACTTCGTTCTTCTTACAGACTTGTTTAGTCTGCTGAGATCCAATATTGGTCTCCAGTCCCCTGTCTTTTTTGGTACCAAAAAGAACTTGGAGTAAATTCCGGATCCTTGTTGGTCTGCTGGGACTGGCTGGATGGCTCTTTTTGTTAGCAGTTTTGATATTTCTAGTACTGCTTGTTCCCTTAGACTGGGTGGAACGTCTGGAAGGGGCCCTTTTGGCTGAGTTGGGGTGTGGATAAAGGGAATTTTGTAACCCTCGGATATAATCGACCGTACCCGTTTGTCTTGGGTGAGTGAAAGCCAGGCTTCTGGGTACAGTGATAACCTTCCCCCGACTGCCTCCGAAGGCGGACAGTCGGGCAGCTTCTCAGGGATGCTGGAAGGGTTTGTCAGAGAGAAACTCTCTGCTACCCTGATTTTGCGGACCTCCTCTGCCTCCAGGGTGGTGTATGTTATTGTTCCCCCCCTGCCTCTAGAGGGGAACTGACCTCTTGCATCAGGCGCGACCTCTTGTGGTTTACGGAACCACATTTTCCCACCCTTCTGACCCTTAGGATATGGTCTAGATGGGGTGGAAAAATGGACTCCCATGGCAGAGAGAGTCTTGCCTTCTTGCTCGCATCGGGTCAAAGTATCCTTCATCTGAGGTCCAAACAAAGATGAACCGTCAAAGGGGGAGTTAGTGAAGGACGCCTTGAAGGGGGCTGCAAAGTTACAAAGCCGCATCCAGGCGTGACATCATAAGGCCATGCCTGTGCCTGCAGCCCTACTCGCCCCATCGGCCGCATAGGAAATAAGCCGCATGGAGGAGTTGACAATGGAATTCAGGGTTGCCAGCTGGGAGATGATTTTGTCTTGAGACCCCGCAGCTGTTGGATCCTGTAGGGCCTCACCCACTTCTCTGAGCATGTCTCTTTGAAGGCAGGTGAAATGGCACAGGTAATTCAGCGACCGCATGACAAAGGTCGTTGAAGAAAACATCCGCTTGCCGTACCTATCCATAGTCCTAGACTCCTTGTTAGGAGGATGGACAGGTACTGAAGGATCAGCCAGTTCCTTCTTAGTGGCTGCAGCCACCACCATGGCATCAACCGGGACACCCTTGGCTAAAAACTGTTTGTCCGAAGGTGCTGTTATGAATTTTGAAGGCCTCCGTGGGGTAGGTTCCATCGTTTCAGGGGCCGTCCACACCTTCCGCGCCACCACTTCCATGAGGGGGTCAAAGGGTGGAGACACCCAGGAGGTGGAAGGGCGAGAGCCAAACGCCTCTAGGTAAACCGACTCGTCCTCGGAAGGACTGAGGGTAGACCAGTTCCCCCTCTGCTTAAGGATCTCAAGGATGTCTGAAAAGGAGACATCCTCAGAGGGGGACCGTGGGGACCCTTCCGACTCATCCAAGTCGGTATCAGATGTAATGGACTCGGGGGAGTCCACATGCTTCCTCTTACATTTCCTCTTCCGAGGGGGTTCCCCTGACGGATCAGGGGAAACCTCAGAAGAGGAGGATATTCCCAATGGGGAAACCTGAGGCGTTGGATCTCTACAGTCAGGAATGAGAGGGTGGGTAGAGACCGCAGCAGGCACTACAGAGGGAGGAGCTGAGGGAGCCGACCGTGGAGCAGGCACAGGGGCCAGCATGCTCCTCATGACTTCAAAGGCACCCCTATCAGGCAGGGTAGAAGGTCCCCTGCTCCGAAGAGATAAGGACCCCTCCCGGCACCAAGAGCGATGGCTCCGAAGCCGTTGTTGGGGCCGAACTCACCAGCGCCGAAGCTCCGAGAGGGAGAACGGGGTTGGACAAGGGTCCGATGCCACTCACCCCCTCGGAGCCGACGAGGATGTCCATGCACCCGGATCCCTCTAAGGATGGGACCATGGAAGAGACCAGAGCTGACGACGGAGCCGAAAGGTGAGGTATCGGCTCCGACGTATCAACGGCCACGGCTCCCACAAGCTCCAGCTCCGAACTCAAGGGAAGAGTCGGAGGAGGAATCAAAGATGTAGTGGGAATAGCCACTGTCTGTCGAGAAGGGCTATGAAGCATCTGGGCTAGTGCCGGAGACTTAAGAAGTCTACTAACTACCCTCTCGAGGTCATGGTCCGAGAGCCTGAAAGACCTAGAGGAATGGGATCGATGGCTCCGCTCCGAGAGTAAGGGAGACCTCGGAGCCGAATGAACAGATTCCAAGGATGGAGACCTGGACCGTTTACGGCTGGCAGATGGCACCGACACAACTATTGGCACCGACTGAGTCTTAGAAACATCAGCTCCGGCTCGAGCCGATGTAGAAGACTGCGTTTGAGAAACATCGACTCCAGCCGGAGCCGATGAAGAAGACTGTGTCTTAGAAACATCGGCTCCAGCCGGAGCCGATGTAGAAGCAGTTAGAGCACCCCCAGTCGAAGGCTCTGAACACGAAGCAGATGGCTTGGAAGGCTTTGAAGGCTTCCCTGACGATGACTTGGCTGTGGAACCTTCAGGCTTTAATAAGCCTCTCAAAATTAACTTATTTCTGCATTCCTGCAGGATTCTTGGACTGAACGCATGACAGACAGAACAAGAGTCCCGCAGGTGCAGAGGGCCCAGGCAATAAACACAAGAAGTGTGACCGTCTGTCAGCGACATTTTCTGACAGCAAGAGTCACACTTCTTGAAGCCTGAGACCCTGGTGTCTTTAGACTTCCTAATAAAGGACAACAACAAAAAAACACACACACACACACACACACACACACACACACCCCTTAACACAATTTAAGTCAGTCGCACAAACAATTTTACCTGACGATTTAAAGAAAAGGGGAATGGGCCCAAAGGCCTAACCTTTTAAACTAAACAAGGGGTTAGGATACTAAGGGATTTAAGGGACCGGAAGGAAGTTAAGCTAAGAGGGAAAGCTAATGGGATGGGTACTAACAAAAACTATCTGAAACACTGACTAAAATAGAGAAATTTAAGAATAATTAAATCCAACCTGCAGAGCCGGTAAGAAATGCACCTCGTAGCTGAAGCGGCAAATGAGATCCAGGTAGTTAGCACCTAGCATTGTGGGATATAGGGTAGCCTCGAGCCGGTAAAAAATAGCTCTCGAGCTTTAGTAAAGGCCGAGTCGGAGCCGAGAATCGGCTCCGAACCCATCCAGCAAGAATGAAGGCGAGATTGACAACTTAACATCATCTCTTTTTGGTTGATGTGCAGATGTATTTGGCTTGGGCTCCATTGGCCCTGAATGCATCTGCCATCCAGGTGTGCACCCCAGGCATAGTCTGATGCATCTGTGGTGAGGGTCTGGGCAGCATGGGGTTGTGATAAGGGTAGTCCCCTTGTTGTGGTTGCATGCTGCTGCCCACCAAAGAAAATCTTTCCTTAAGCAAGGTATCATTGGTGTAAGAGTTTCCAGGTCTTGGGAGTGCTGACACCAAAGGCTTTTTAGGTACCACTGTAGTTTTCCCATACGCAGTCTGGCATATGGAATGAGTAGAATGCAAGAAGCCATGAACCCCAGAGCTTGCAGGATTTTCCTTGCGGATAACTGGGGTCTGGTGGCTAGCTGAGAGAAGTAGGTTGTCAGGTAGGTTTGTTTTTCTGGTGTAGGGAATACCATCTGGGATGCCGTGTCCAGGATTGCTCCCAGGAATACAATTTTTTTGCGTGGGTACTAGTTTAGATTTCTTTTTGTTGACAGTATACCCTAGGGAGGTCAGTAGGTCCTTTACAAAGGTCAGGTGCTTTAGCAGCTTTTCCTGACTGTCTGCCTGAATCAGGCAGTCGTCTAAGTATGGGTAAATTTGAATATTTCTTTGTCTGCAAAAACCAATGGCAGGAGCCAGGCATTTTGTGACAACTCTGGGAGCAGTGGATAAGCCAAAGGGAAGTGCAGAAAACTGAAAGTGCAGTGATCCCACCTTGAAACGGAGATATTTCCTGCAAGATTCCCTGACTGGGATGTGTAGGAAGGCCTCTTTTAGGTCTATGGTAGCTAACCAAGCATCCTTGGAGAGCATAGGTAGAGGTTGCTAGAGGGTGAACATTTTGAAATTTGGTATCACCAGGAAAGTATTTAGAATGGATAGATTGAGGATGGAGTGCCAGGTGCCCTCTTTTCTAGGTACCAGGAAGAGTCTGGAGTAGAAACCTTGGCCTACCTGTTCTGCAAGAACATGCTCTATTGCCCTCATCAAGAGCAGGGAAAGGACTTGCTTTTTGCCTCTGCCCACTAGTTTGGGGGAAGATCTGGGAACCCTTTTGGGGTTGGTAGACTGTGGAAAAAAAATCTGTATCCCCGGGACACTACGTTGAGGACCCAGTGGTCAGTGGTAATGGTGGTCCAGGTGCCTGCATTGAAGGAGAGTTTTCCTCCTGGGGGCAAGAGCAGGTGGGCAGAGGGAGGGGGTGGAAGCGTGAAGTCATTGTGAGTCCTTACCATGAGGGGGTGGCTTAGCACTCCCTGGTTTTGAAGAGGAGGAACTCCATTGCTTAGATCTCTGCATTCCCTGGGGCTGCTGTCTGGGGGGCCTGCTTCCCCGGGGTCTGGGCTGAGCTGACATGGAACATGAACATGGGGGCGGGAAAGGACCAGTGCTTGGAGGGGCAATCCCTACTGAACCTCAGTGGCTGGACCTGCAAGAAATCTTTAACTGTCTACACAGATTTAGCTTTTTCTTCCATCTTTTTTAAGACCTCCTTTGCCTTGGTGCCAAATAAGTTGTCTTTGTGCAGTGGTGCGTCCAATAATTTGGATTTGACATGGTCTGGCAAGGGCTGTTCCTTTAGCCAAGCATGCCTTCTAAGGACAGAACCGGTTACTGCTGCCCTGAAAGATGCTTCTAGGGTGTCAAAACCACACTGTAAGGTGTGCTTAGTTACTTGACTTGCTGAATTCATTAACTCTTGTAACTCTTTATTTTCTGCACAAGCAGGAAAGGAAGATATTTTTTGTTTGAGGAGTTCCATGGTATGTTGCTGATATTTCAGCATATGGAACTGACAATTTAGTGCTCTAATAGCAAGAGTAGCAGAGGTGTATACTTTTTTACCCCATCTGTCTAATGCTCGGGAATCCCTATCTGAGGGGGTGGGATTCTTTGAAGTTGCTTTAATTCCTTTAGGTCCTTGAGATATGACCTCAGGGTCAGCAGTAGGATTTTTGAATAGAAATTTGTGAGAGTCAGGAACTCTATAGTACCTGTCTGGTTTCCTGGGAGCAGGAGGAAGTGTGTCAGGAGTCAAACTGGACTCCATAAAAACATCATCCACAACATCCATGACAGGACGAATGGCCAGAGGTCTGTGCTGTGGAAGATCCAGAAATTCCCTGAGTCTCTTTTTTGACTGAGGGTAGTCCTGACATTCCCATTGGAAATGTTCCCTTAAGGTATGTAGGGTTTCCCCAAAAAAGAAGCCCTCGGGTAGAGAGGCTGAAGGGATAGATTCCTCTGCATCAGAATCCTCATAAGCTGAGAGGGGTTGCATATCTTCATAATCAGATGCATCAGAGTCACCGGACTCCTGTTCAGATAAAACTACTGGGGACAAATCTCTTTTTCTTTTGGAAGGGGTAGCCTGGCTACCCCTGATAAGCATTATAAGGTCTTCCACCATTTTAAGCATCTGAGACTGAGGCAAGAAAGCAGGTGCCTGAGATTGGGTCATCGGTTTCTTGGGTGCGGTTCATACCCTGGGCCGTAGAAACTTGGTAGTTTTCAAAAGAATGGTAGACGTGAAAGAAGTTGTCAGTCTGTGTCGAGTATCGGTAGTGCGAAGTACTTCCTCAATTGCCAGTGCCTTCTCAGCAGGCTCCGGACCCATCCAAGGTAGAAACATCTGCAGGATCCTTGGTCGATGAAGAGTCTCATGGCATACCGGACTCCAAAAGGGTCTCGGTAGCAGCCTGCGAATCCACAGAAGTGGGCTTAAGGGGCTGCAAAAGCGCCTCACTAAGGACTGGAGAACTGATGACTAGCTTAATGGAAGCATCGTCGGCAGTTTTGGACCTGTGCAGTCTGTATCTGTCTTTATCTTTACGTTTTTTTTCAGAAGATCTGCTGTCGGATGGCTTACCATTCAAGGACTGACACTGAAAATATCTAGCTACAATAAGTGCCCGACGACATATAGTTCTGGTGTTGAACACAGCATAAAAGCAACAGTGGGGGACGTCATGGTCTGGGCCTAAGCAAGTGACGCAGTAGGAATGAAAATCTCGGTGTGGTATTTGTTTCCCACAGGCGAGACAATTGTTAACTTTTTCTGACATCGGTTAGAGCAAGAAAAAAGGATCCTCAATGGGGTACTTAGCTTTAGAAGACTTCAACTTCAATTTCGGAAATGAAAAACTCAGGTAGCGGCCGACCGGCACTCGTGTGAACTGCTTCTGCTTCGGGGTCCTCGGCAAGAAAGACTGATGTAATGGCATCAGCTGCCTTAACTTATAACACTGATGACCTGACGTCAGTCCTGGAGCGACGACAACTGAGGCAGAAATACTAAGCTTCTGGTATTATGGCCGACTGAGGGTACCCTGGGAGGGATAACCCAAATGTGATGACTGCAACAGTGAAATACAAAGAACATCCCCAAATCCTGATGTATTCCCTAGCGTTGACTGAAGTCTGAGTGGGAAACCTTAGGAAGAAATCTAGATAAAGAGCTATTTTTCTGCGGAAGAAAAGCTTTTTGAACTGAAGTGTCTAGCTGACATCCCAGTAAAACAATCTTGTGTGAAGGAGTCAAGAATGACTTTTGAATACTCTCTTGGAATCCCAGCTTGTGTAAGAGATCTCCCACCCAGAAGACTCTACAAAGACAAGTCATTTAAATACAGATTGAAATTAACTATAATTGGGGCTTGACAATTTATGAACACTCTTGGTGCAGTGGATGCTCCAGTGGGTAAAGCAGAGAACTGATACCATGATCCAGAATCCTGACACAAAACCTTAAGAAACGACTCAAGTCTGAATGAACAGAGGATGTGATGATAAGTATCTTGTAAGTCTAACATTTCCAGAAAACTTGAAAGAAGAAGAAAAGGTAACAGGCTGTGAAGTGACAATTTTGAATTTGGGAATTATCACACACAGGTTTAGTAAAGAAAAATCCAAAACTGGTCTCCAAGAATTTTCTTTCTTTGGCACTAGAGACATTCTTTGACTAAAAACCCTTCCCCACCTGGGAAGGAGGAAATGTTTTCATCACTTCTTGGGTCAACATGTGATGAAGTACCACTGGAAACAAAACAGTCTGATCCTGATGATGAGGAATGACTCACTGGAAAGGAGAATTTAATCCCACTGACAACATTAACCATGACGAATGATTTTCAGAACATTTTTCTGAAACTTTTTGCTGCCAGAGAGGAAAACTGAGATTCAAACTTTCCAGAAGAAAAATGAGGCCAGCGTGGGAGGGATTCAGACTTGCTGGACTGTGCCTGGTTTTGGGAGGTGCAAAACTTCTTTCTGGAAACCCCTTGCCATTTCTTCTTAAACACGTTTGGCTGTATTTTGTTAAGACTGTTTGTCTGCTTTTCACCAAAACTGGATAATAAGACAGAAAATCCCTTGGAAATTTTGGAAAAGGAGGGTTGAAATATCTTGGAGATTTCCTTCATTAATTGCCCCTTTTATCACACTTTTTGATCACCTCTGCAGCAGAGGGCCAAACACTAAATCTCTATATCTAAGGGAGAATTTAAAATCTCGTTTATAACCTCATCTGGGAGGTTCTGGAAATGCAGCCATGCAACCCTCCTCAAAATAGCAACACTGGCCATAGCTCTGAAAGACGTATCAACAGTCTTGCACACACTGTAAACAATAAATGGTGATCTGTGCAATAGCAGAAACTACGTTATTTCAAGCAGACTTTTCCTCACAAGAAGAAAATGCAAATAAAACATTCCTTACACTTTCACAATTTATCAGAACAAACTTTTCCAGCCTTATCAGAAAGAGTAGGACTGAAATTAACTAAATGCTTAATAGCAGTAGGATCAACTAAAGCTATAGCTGCTGGGTTAGGTTTGAAAAATAGTGTACAAAATTTAAAAGACTGAAGAACTTTATACATCCCTGGCTATCAGAAAACTTGCAAGCAGTAACACACACATCCTCTAAAGCAGCCAAAACAGGAGGGATGGGTGTAGGTTTTGGAAAATCTTTCTGTAACACCTCATAGTACTTTCTGAGGGACTGGGAAAGGTATAGTTGTGTACACTTACCATAAATGTAGATGTTCGAGTGTATTCACTGTTGCAGACATCACGTTTGGGGTATCCCTGCCAGGGTAGCCCTCGGCCGGCCTGAATACTAGAGGCTTAGTATTTCTGCGTCGGTTGCTGTCGCTTCAGGACTGACATCAGGTCATCAGTAGTATAAAGTACGACAGCGGACGCCATTACATCAGTTTTTCTTGCCCTGTCAGAAGCCCCCATGTGGGAGCCAGGTTATGGTGGAAGAACCCCACCAGTAGAAAGTAAATACCAAAACGTTCCTTTTAAGGAGAGAGAGAGAGAGAGAGAGAGAAAGATGAGGGGGATGGAGGGAGGGAAACCAGGACTGCAACAGTGAATACACTCGAACATTTACATTTATGGTAAGTGTACACAACTGTACTATGTTCTTCATATTTCACTGTTGCAGTCATCACATGTGGGTTGATTCCCAAAGCTGAGGAAAAGGGTGGAGGCAGTCAAGGAGACTAGGGGCTGGCTAGGATGCCCTGGAAGACTGCAGTGGCAAAGCCTGCCCTGGATTTGGAGAAGATAGGCAGGTGGTAATGCTTGGTGAAAGTGTGAACAGATGTCCAGGTGGCAGCCTCCAGTATGTCCCTGGTGTGGACTCTTCTGAGGAAAGCTGCAGTGGTGGAGGCTGCTCTGGTGGAGTGAGTCCTGTCCCCCTTAGGGGGAGGCTTTCCGTGTTGCTTGTAACAGAAATGGATTCAGTGTGCTATCCATTTGGAAATTGTTTGTTTGGAGATGGCTTTGCCTTCTGCTCCCGCAGAAAATCTAACCAGTAATTGATCACAATTACTGGATGATTTAGTCCTGTCTAGATAGACTCTGAGTTGTCTGTGCACATCTAGAGAGTGCAGGATCCTTTCCCCCTTGTTTTGTTGGTCAGGAAAAAAGGTGGGCAAATGAACGGATTGGTTGAGAGCCACACTGGACACCACTTTGGGCATATAGGATGGGTTAGTGCTGAGGGAAACCCTGTCAGCATGAAGGGCTCCACAGCCATGAGTGCTTGTAGCTCAGAGACTCTTCTGGATGAAGTGATGGCCAGAAGAAAAACTGTCTTCTAGGAGAGAACTTTAGCTCTGCTGAAGATGCTGGTTCAAAGGGTGGCAGGGTGAGCTTTTCCAACACAAAGTTAAGGTCCCCAGTTGGGGTGGGTGCTCTCCTGGGTGGCCTCAAGTTGCTAGCCACTCTTAGGAATTGTTTGATCAGAGGGTGTGAGAAAAGGGGCTGCTCGGTGTGAAAATGAGCAGAGACAGCAGAGGCATGAATTTTAATAGAGGAAAAAGGAGACTACTGTGTAGCAGGTTAGCTAGGTAATCCACGATGAGAGGTAGGAATGGTTGTGCCGTACCGGCTCCCTTAACCTGAATCCAAGTGCAGGACCTTTTCCATTTGTCAGCATAAGACTTTCTAGTGCTAGGGTATCTGGCCTCACATATAACATTTAGAACCTGTTTACTGAGGTTGGCAGACTGATCAGTGGTCAGGGAATAAGCCAGGCTGCCAAATTGAGGGTCTGCAATTGGGGAGGCATGAATTCTCCTTCCCTCTGGGTCAGGAGGGTTGGGGTCTGAGTGAGATGCCATGGTGCCAGTGGGGACAGGCTGTGCAGCAGTGGGTACCACTGCTGGCGAGGCTAGTCTGTAGCAATAAGAATTGTCCTTGGTTTTTCCTCTCTTATTTTGAGCAGAGCCCTGGTGATGAGAGGAAGTGGAGGAAATACATAGACCGATAGAATGACCTAGGGGAAGAATAGGGCATCCACTTTCCAAGTCATGCACTGATGTTCCCTGGCGCAGAACTTGCTGAGCTGATGGTTGGTGTGGGAGGCAAAGAGGTCGACCTTCGGGGTGCCCCATTTCTGAGCTATTAGGGTGAAGGTTCTTTTGTCTAGCTGCCACTTGTGTGGGTCCAGAAGATTTCTGCTTAAGTGGTCTGCCAGGGAATTTAGGGAACCTGGTAGGAATTGTGCTAGCAGATGGAGTTGCATGGCAGAGACTGTGTGCCAAAGGGTCATGGCCATCCTGCACAGAGGATATGAGTGAGTCCCTCTTTCCTTGTTGATATACCACATCACAGTGGTGTTGTCTGTTTTGATTAGGAGAGCCCCTGGGGAGAGTAGGGGCCTGAAAGCTGCCAATGCATGCTGGACAGCTAACATTTCTTTCTGGTTGATGTGCAGATGGATTTGCTGTGGGCTCCGTTGGCCCTGTATGCACCTGCCATCCAGGTGTGCACGCCAGGCATAGTCTGATGCATCTGTGGTGAGGGTCTGGAGGCAGGGGGTGGTGAGAATGGTAGCCCTTTGTTGTGGGAGCATGCTGCTGCTGCCCACCAAAGAAAATTTTGTTAAGACTGTTTGTCTGCTTTTCACCAAAACTGGATAATAAGACAGAAAATCCCTTGGAAATTTTGGAAAAGGAGGGTTGAAATATCTTGGAGATTTCCTTCATTAATTGCCCCTTTTATCACACTTTTTGATTACCTCTGCAGCAGAGGGCCAATCACTAAATCTCTATATCTAAGGGAGAATTTAAAATCTCGTTTATAACCTCATCTGGGAGGTTCTGGAAATGCAACCATGCAACCCTCCTCAAAATAGCAACACTGGCCATAGCTCTGAAAGACGTATCAACCATCTTGCACACACTGTAAACAATAAATGGTGATCTGTGCAATAGCAGAAACTACGTTATTTCAAGCAGACGTTTCCTCACAAGAAGAAAATGCAAATAAAACATTCCTTACACTTTCACAATTTATCAGAACAAACTTTTCCAGCCTTATCAGAAAGAGTAGGACTGAAATTAACTAAATGCTTAATAGCAGTAGGATCAACTAAAGCTATAGCTGCTGGGTTAGGTTTGAAAAATAGTGTACAAATTTTAAAAGACTGAAGAACTTTATACATCCCTGGCTATCAGAAAACTTGCAAGCAGTAACACACACATCCTCTAAAGCAGCCAAAACAGGAGGAATGGGTGTAGGTTCTGGAAAATCTTTCTGTAACACCTCATAGTACTTTCTGAGGGACTGGGAAAGGTATAGTTGTGTACACTTACCATAAATGTAGATGTTCGCGTGTATTCACTGTTGCAGACATCACATTTGGGGTAGCCCTGCCAGGGTAGCCCTCGGCCGGCCTGAATACTAGAGGCTTAGTATTTCTGCGTCGGTTGCTGTCGCTTCAGGACTGACATCAGGTCATCAGTAGTATAAAGTACGACAGCGGACGCCATTACATCAGTTTTTCTTGCCCTGTCAGAAGCCCCCATGTGGGAGCCAGGTTACGGTGGAAGAACCCCACCAGTAGAAAGTAAATACCAAAATATTCCTTTTAAGGAGAGAGAGAGAGAGAGAGAGAGAGAGAGAGAGAGAAAGACGAGGGGGATGGAGGGAGGGAAACCAGGACTGCAACAGTGAATACACTCGAACATTTACATTTATGGTAAGTGTACACAACTGTACTATGTTCTTCATGTTTCACTGTTGCAGTCATCACATGTGGGTTGATTCCCAAAGCTGAGGAAAAGGGTGGAGGCAGTCAAGGAGACTAGGGGCTGGCTAGGATGCCCTGGAAGACTGCAGTGGCAAAGCCTGCCCTGGATTTGGAGAAGATAGGCAGGTGGTAATGCTTGGTGAAAGTGTGAACAGATGTCCAGGTGGCAGCCTCCAGTATGTCCCTGGTGTGGACTCCTCTGAGGAAAGTTGCAGAGGTGGAGGCTGCTCTGGTGGAGTGAGTCCTGTCCCCCTTAGGGGGAGGCTTTCCGTGTTGCTTGTAACAGAAATGGATGCAGTGTGCTATCCATTTGGAAATTGTTTGTTTGGAGATGGCTTTGCCCTCTGCTCCTGCAGAAAATCTAACCAGTAATTGATCACAATTACTGGATGATTTAGTCCTGTCTAGATAGACTCTGAGTTGTCTGTGCACATCTAGAGAGTGCAGGATCCTTTCCCCCTTGTTTTGTTGGTTAGGAAAAAAGGTGGGCAAATGAACGGATTGGTTGAGAGCCACACTGGACACCACTTTGGGCATATAGGATGGGTTAGTCCTGAGGGAAACCCTGTCAGCATGAAGGGCTCCACAGCCATGAGTGCTTGTAGCTCAGAGACTCTTCTGGATGAAGTGATGGCCAGAAGAAAAACTGTCTTCCAGGAGAGAACTTTAGCTCTGCTGAAGATGCTGGTTCAAAGGGTGGCAGGGTGAGCTTTTCCAACACAAAGTTAAGGTCCCCAGTTGGGGTGGCTGCTCTTCTGGGTGGCCTCAAGTTGCTAGCCAATCTTAGGAATTGTTTGATCAGAGGGTGTGAGAAAAGGGGCTGCTCGGTGTGAAAATGAGCAGAGACAGCAGAGGCATGAATTTTAATAGAGGAAAAAGGAGACTACTGTGTAGCAGATTAGCTAGGTAATCCACGATGAGAGGTAGGGATGGCTGTGCCATACCGGCTCCCTTAACCTGAATCCAGGTGCAGGACCTTTTCCATTTGTCAGCATAAAACTTTCTAGTGCTAGGGTATCTGGCCTCACGTATAACATTTAGAACCTGTTTACTGAGGTTGGCAGACTGATCAGTGGTCAGGGAATAAGCCAGGCTGCCAAATTGAGGGTCTGCAATTGGGGATGCATGAATTCTCCTTCCCTCTGGGTCAGGAGGGTTGGGGTCTGAGTGAGATGCCATGGTGCCAGTGGGGACAGGCTGTGCAGCAGTGGGTACCAGTGCTGGCGAGGCCAGTCTGTAGCAATAAGAATTGTCCTTGGTTTTTCCTCTCTTATTTTGAGCAGAGCCCTGGTGATGAGAGGAAGTGGAGGAAATACATAGACCGATAGAATGACCAAGGGGAAGAATAGGGCATCCACTTTCCAAGTCATGCACTGATGTTCCCTGGTGCAGAACTTACTGAGCTGATGGTTGGTGTGGGAGGCAAAGAGGTCGACCTTCGGGGTGCCCCATTTCCGAGCTATTAGGGTGAAGGTTCTTTTGTCTAGCTGCCACTTGTGTGGGTCCAGAAGATTTCTGCTTAAGTGGTCTATCAGGGAATTTAGGGAACCTGGTAGGAATTGTGCTAGCAGATGGAGTTGCATGGCAGAGACTGTGTGCCAAAGGGTCATGGCCATCCTGCACAGAGGATAGGAGTGAGTCCCTCTTTCCTTGTTGATATACCACATCACAGTGGTGTTGTCTGTTTTGATTAGGAGAGCCCCTGGGGAGAGTAGGGGCCTGAAAGCTGCCAATGTGTGCTGGACAGCTAACATTTCTTTCTGGTTGATGTGCAGATGGATTTGCTGTGGGCTCCGTTGGCCCTGTATGCACCTGCCATCCAGGTGTGCACGCCAGGCATAGTCTGATGCATCTGTGGTGGGGGTCTGGAGGCAGGGGGTGGTGAGAATGGTAGCCCTTTGTTGTGGGAGCATGCTGCTGCTGCCCACCAAAGAAAATCTTTCCTTAGGCAAGGTATCAATGGTATAAGAGTTTCCAGGTCTTGACAGTGTTGACACCAAAGGCTTTTTAGGTACCATTGAAATGTCCTCATATCCAGTCTGGCATATGGAATGAGAAGAATGCAAGATGCCATTAACCCAGAGCTTGCAGGATTTTCGGATTTTCCTTGCAGATAACTGGGGTCTGGTGGCTAGTTGACAGAAATAGGTAAGTTTGCTTTTCTAGTGTAAGGAATGCCGTCTGGGATGCTGTGTCCAGGCTTGCTCCCAGGAATATAATCCTTTGGGTGGGTACTAGTTTGGATTTCTTTCATTGACTGTGTACCCTAGGGAGGTCAGTAGGGATTTTACAAAGGCCAGGTGCTTGAGCAGGTTTTCCTGACTGTCTGACTGAATAAGGCAGTCGTCTAAGTATGGCTAAATTTGGATATTCCTTTGTATGCAAAAGGCAACTGCAGGAGCCAGACATTTTGTGAAAACTCTGGGATCAGTAGATAAGCCAAAGGGAAGCACAGAGAACTGAAAGTGCAGAGATCCTGCCCTGAAACGTACATATTTCCTGCATGATTCCCTGATAGGGATGTAGCGGTAGGCCTCTTTTAGGTTTAGAGTGGCTAGCAAAGCATCCTTGGAGAGGATGGGTAAAAGTTGCTGGAGGGTGAGCATTCTGAAATTTGGTAACACCGGGAAGGTGTTTAGAATGCATAGATTGAGGATGGGGTGCCAGGTGCCCTCTTTTCTGGGTACCAGAAATAGTCTGGAGTAGAAACATTGGCCTATCTGTTCTGCAGAAATGTGCTCTATTGCCCTCATAGAGAGCAGGGAAAGGACTTGCTTTTTTGCCTCTGCCACTGGTTTGGATGTAGATCTGGGAACCCTTTTGTGGTTGGAAGAGTGTGTAAAGAAAATTTGTATCCCTGGGACACTAAGTTGAGGACTTAGCGGTCGTTGGTAATGGTGGCCCAGGTGCTTGCGTGAAAGGCAAGTGTTCCTCCTAGGGGTAAGTGTAGGTGGGCATGGGGGGAGTGGGGGAGGAGAGTCATTGTGAGTTCTTACCATGAGGGGGTGGCTTAGAACTCCCTGGTTTTGACGTGTAGGAATTCCACTGTTTTGATCTCTGCATTCCCTGTGACTGCTGTATGGGGGGGGGGGGGGGTCTGCTTCCCCGGGGTCTGGTCTGAACTGACCTGGTGGGAGCAGGGAAGAACGAGTGCTTGGAGGGGCAACACCTGCTGAACCTTGGTGGCTAGACCTGTAGGAAATCTTTAACTGTCTGCATAGATTTAGCTTTTTCTTCTTTCTTTTTTAAGACCTCCTCTGCCTTAGTGCCAAATAAGTTGTCTTTGTGCAAGGGTGAATCCAATAATTTAGATTTAACATGGTCTGACAAAGGCTGTTCCTTAAGCCATGCATGTCTTCTAAGGACAGAACCGGTGACTGCTGAGCTGCAAGAAGCGTCTAGGGCGTCAAAACCACAGTCTAAGGTATGCTTAGTCACTTGACTTGCAGAATGCATTAACTCTTGTAACTCTTTAGATATTCTGCACAAGCAGGAAAGGAAGACACTTTTTGTTTGAGGAGTTCCAAAGTATGTTGCTGAAATTTTAGCATATGGAACTGGCAATGTAGTGCTCTGATAGCAACAGTAGCAGAGGTGTATACTTTTTTACTCCATCTGTCTAGTGGGCGGGAATCCCTGTCTGAGGGGGTGGGATTCTTAGTAGAGGTTGCTTTAATTCCTTTAGGCCCTTGAGAAATTACCTCAGGGTCAGCAGTAGGGTTTATGAAAAGAAATTTGTGAGAGTCAGGGACTCTGTAATACCTGTCAGGTTTTCTGGGTGCAGGAGTGAGGGTGTCAGAGGAGTCAAACTGGATTCCAGGAAAACATCATCAGTATCTTTAAATACTGTACTTCTGTATTTACTGTGATACAATTACTTGATTATTACTTTTTTGTTATTATGGAGCTTTTCTCCCTAGGACTCCACTGAAAACGGGTTCTTCTTGGCCCAATGGACCATCCTGACAAACAAACTGCAAATAAATACATAAATAAATAAATCATCCATAACATCCGGGATTCTGGGAATGGCCAGGGTTCTGTGCTGTGGAAGATCCAAGAATTCTCTGAGTCACTTTTTAGACTGAGGGTAGTCCTGACATTCCCATTGGAAATGCTCCCTTACGGTAAGAAGGGTTTCCCCAAAGGAAAAATCCTCGGGTGGAGTGGCTGAAGGAATGGATTCCTCTGCATCAGAATCCTCATAAGCAGAGGGGTTGCATGTTTTCATATTCAGATGAGCATGATAGGGTCTTCCGCCATTTTAAGCATTTGAGACTGAGGCAAGGAACCAGGTGCCTGAGACAGGGTCGTCGGTTTCTTGGGTGTGGTTCGTACCCTGGTTCTTAGAAACTCTGTAGTTTTCGAAAGAAAGGTAGATGCGAAAGAATACCAAAATCCCAAAGCAGAGGAGAAAAGCGAACCAGTCCAACAGTAACTCACTGACAGTTTTATTCAAAATGAAAAGACGAAAAACGTGAAATCAAGCGCTTTCGCCTGGATAAATACCAGGCTTTTTCAAGATGAACTTGCACTTAAAAAATTACAGATTTATATACTGCAAGTAGTAAAATCACATGATCAAATGTGTTAACAGCTTAATTGGTAGGCAAATAAATTGTTAAACCAATGCAAGCTGAACAACTGAACCATGCTTATGAGTGAATTGTAAGCAATGTCATAATAAAAACACTTCTATAAAGCAACAAGATGTTAAAAAACATTAAAAAACATTAAAAAACATTAATACATCATCAATCAATCCTAAAAATCTTTTGTTAGAATGAATAAGTGAATAAATAGAACCTATAAAACCACAATGTGTGTATTCAGTACACTTTGCGCAAAAAATGCCTGCAAAAAGTAGTAAAATTTATTGGTTGATAAATAAATAAAACTATCTGTTGTGTAAAATAGACTCAGCAATAAAAACTGTAGTTTTGTAATTTATAATTTGGCCCTTCTTAATTTTAGGACACTGATAATGCTGACACTGTCATTCAGGCCTGGGGGTTTAGTGGCATTCAATTTGAGTTGCCACAACAATTCCTTATACTCAAGCCAAGCCTCCCAGTCCCCTCCTCTACTGTCCTGCAGTACTTGTTCTAAAACCATAAATTTCAACTGCATGTTGGGGCATGTGCCAAGATGTTTATAAAAAGCATTAGTGTCCTTCTTTTTGGAAATTTCATATAAATGCTCATAAATCCTTCTTCTAAGGGTTCTCTCGGTTTTACCCACATAAAAACTACAGCATTGTGTGCAAAAACCCAAATACACAACACCCTTCACCCCACAGTTGTAGTAATGTTCAGCCGAGAACCCTTAGAAGAAGGATTTATGAGCATTTATATGAAATTTCCAAAAAGAAGGACACTAATGCTTTTTATAAACATCTTGGCACATGCCCCAACATGCAGTTGAAATTTATGGTTTTAGAACAAGTACTGCAGGACAGTAGAGGAGGGGACTGGGAGGCCCGGCTTGAGTATATGGAATTGTTGTGGCAACTCAAATTGAATGCCACTAAACCCCCAGGCCTGAATGACAGTGTCAGCATTATCAGTGTCCTAAAATTAAGAAGGGCCAAATTATAAATTACAAAACTACAGTTTTTATGGCTGAGTCTATTTTACACAACAGATAGTTTTATTTATTTATCAACCAATAAATTTTACTACTTTTTGCAGGCATTTTTTGCGCAAAGTGTACTGAATACACACATTGTGGTTTTATAGGTTCTATTTATTCACTTATTCATTCTAACAAAAGATTTTTAGGATTGATTGATGATGTATTAATGTTTTTTAATGTTTTTTAACATCTTGTTGCTTTATATAAGTGTCTTTATTATGACATTGCTTACAATTCACTCATAAGCATGGTTCAGTTGTTCTGCTTGCATTGGTTTAACAATTTATTTGCCTACCAATTAAGCTGTTAACACATTTGATCATGTGATTTTACTACTTGCAGTATATAAATCTGTGATTTTTTAAGTGCAAGTTCATCTTGAAAAAGCCTGGTATTTATCCAGGCGAAAGCGCTTGATTTCACATGTTTTTCGTCTTTTCATTTTGAATAAAACTGTCAGTGAGTTACTGCTGGACTGGTTCGCTTTTCTCCTCTGCTTTGGGATTTTGGGATTTATTGGTTTAGAGCTTTTTCTTGGTTTCTTAGATGCGAAAGAAGTCGTCGGTTTGTGTCGAGAATCGGCAGTGCGAAGTACTTCCTCGGCAGCTGGTGCCTGCTTAGCAGCTCTGGACCCATCCAAGGGAGAGACAACTGCAGGATCCTTAGTCGAAGAAGAGTTTTGCTGGATACAGGACTCCAAAAGGGCCTCGGTAGCGGCCTATGAATCCACAGAAGCGGGCATCAGGGGCTGAGAAAGCGCCTCACTGAGGACCAGAGAACTGACGACTATCGTAACAGAAGAGTCGGCGGTAAGTTCGGACCTGTGCGGTCTGTCTCTGTCTTTATCCTTGCATTTTTTCAGAAGATCTGCTGTTGGATGGCTTACCGAAGCCATATGGAATTCAAGGACTGTAAACGAAAATATCTAGCTACAATAAGGGCCCGACGATGTATAGTTCTGGCATTAAACAAAGCACAAAAGCGACAGCGAGGGACATTGTAGTCTGGGCCTAAGCAAGTGAAGCAGTAAAAATGAAACTTTCAGTGTGGTATTTGCTTTCCACAGGCAAAACAATTGTTAACTTTTTTTGACATCGGTTAGAACAAAAAAAAAGGATCCCCATCAGGGTACTTAGCTTTTAGAAGACTTCAGCTTCAATTCGGAAGACGAAAATCAGGTAGCAGCCGACCGGCACTCATGCAAACTACTTCTGCTTTGGGCTCCTCGGCAAGAAAGACTGGTGTAATGGCATCAGCTGCCTTACTTTATACCACTGACGACCTGACATCAGTCCTGAAGCGACAGCAACCGATGCAGAAATACTAAGCCTCTGGTATTCGGGCTGGCCAATTGCTACTCTGGCAGGGATAACCCAAATGTGATGACTGCAACAGTGAAACATGAAGAACATCCTTAGTGTTTCCCCACTGAAAACACTGGCATATTCTAGCAAATGACTCAGAGAAAGAGAGACCGCCACAGGGAGAGTCAGAGACTGAGCTCTCCCCTGAGTTTGAATCAGAAATTTGAGAAAAAAAAAATCATGCATCCTTCCCTGCATTTTCCTTTCCAGATTCAGAATCTTGAATGTTTTCAGGAAAAGAGGAACCCATCTTTCTTTCACTAGAAACTACTTTACAAGAAGGATCAACTGCTGAAATGAACCCTGAGCCAGACCTAGTAAACTACTCATACCCAAAGAAAATTGAGGAGGAATAGATAGATGCTTGGTTTTCTGTTTCTTTTTTATAGGAAAAAGGGGCCAACAGTGTTATTAATGGCAGTAGCAGCTACCCCAGGGATGGACCCCAATAAACACAGAGGACATGGCTAACCCCAGTTCATAGAGACTGTAGGCGCTACACCAGAGGGATCCAGGGCAGAAGATGAGTGGTCTGAAATACAACAAATGGCCACGGCAGAGTCACCCACCTGTGGCTGAGACAATTTGCTAACCTGCTGTGGTGGCAAAGGATGTTTGCTTAATTTTTTTCTTTTTGTGGCTGGAAGAAGGACTGACCATGGGACTGGGTAATCTGTTCCATAGTCAAGTTGAAAATGGTGCCTCTTTCCCAGGGAAGACATGTAGCAACTGCTGGTAAACGCTACCAATGCACAAAAGTTGCTTTTTTGACAATGAAAACACAGTAAAAAGCACTTTATAACACTATTCCAGCCCCCCACAGAAGTAAAATAAACATGTCTCCACAGAAAAAAAAAAATCACTTACTTTACATCACTTTTGAAACTGACAGAAAAAAAATGAGAGCTCCTTCTAAAAGAATGTTACAGTTTCAAGACAGTATGTTAAACCACAACACTCCTAGCTTTAAAATAACTTCCCTGAAGAAGAAAGTAATAAAACATCAACAAAATTATAAAAATGGAAGTTTTTCCCCCAAAGGAAACTTATCTGCCCCGAAAAGGAAAGCATAAGCTGACCGTCGATCCTCAAAATCCTCAGAGGAGAGTACTCTTCGGCGGCAGTAAAGCTCTTAAGGACTTTAAGTTGAAAATATAGTCTATTAGTCAGCTCAAATTGAGCTGTCTGATAATTTGGCCATGTGGAGGGTATCTTGAAGTTTTGGTGGCTGGCCGGCTGTTATATCCTTGTCTGGACATAACCTTATAAAGCTAATGCTTCCGCAACAGTGATAAGTATGGTAAACATCATCTACTGTTATAGTAAATTTACTTATACAACTGTACTATGTTCAAATTAGATCACTACTGCAGTAGCCTAAGCTATTTGGGTAGATTGGCAGATTACCACATCTTAGAAACCAAAAAAGTACAAATAAGTTATTTAAAAATACAGGATCCCCTGGTGAATTGTCTCAGCAAAGTCTGTTCTTGACCTGGAAAAGGAATCCAGTTTTGAGTGCTTTGTAAAAGTATGTACAGAAGATCAAGTCGCTGCCTCTAGAATATTTCTGGACTTCACCTTTTTCCAGAAATCCACTGAAGAATTCAAAGTTGTAATGGAATGCACCCTAACCCTGACTGGAAGCTGCTTGTTATGGTGAGAATAGCAAAAAAAATAGCATGAGACAACATCTAGAAATAGTCTTCTTTGTCACAGATTGTCTTTTTGTCTTACCTTCATAGGAGACAAACATTTGACAGTCTTTTCTGAAGGACTGAGTCTTGTCTCTGTAGAATATCAACTGCCTGCAGACATCCAGAGTATGAAGAATTTTCTTCCTTGTTTTTGGGTTTAGGAAAAAAGACAGGGAGACTAATAGATTGGCTCAATGCAAATGTTGATACCACTGCATGCACAAGAGAAGGCTTAGTTCTCAAAGAAAACACTTTCCTGTGGAAAATGAAGCAGGATGATTCACAATAAGAGCTTTTAGCTCAGATACTCTTCTAGCAAAAGTCAGAGCAATGAGTAAAACAGTCTATGTGAAAAAAAACTCCTACCAGCTTAATGAGCTGGTTCAAATGAAAAAAACTGCAACTTTCCAAGCACAAATTTAAAATCACAAGGAAGAGCCATCTGACTGTTAGGTAGAGATATGCAAGACCCCTTTCAAAAATTGCTTGACTTGAAGACATGTGGAAAGGGAGGCGGGGAATCCAGGGACAAACAAACTGAAACAGCTGATAAATGAACCTTGATGGAGCATTAGGAAACGCCAGAGGACAGTAACTCACACAAATAATCAGGAACCAGAGACAGCCATGTCTTAAAATGGTTCTGGGTTTTGAGTGTCAACTACAAGAACATCTTTCCATTTGCACATATGTGGTTTCCTAGCAGCAGGTTTTTAAGCATCCTTTGATACCTGACACATGTCCTCAGAAAGAAAAGGTCCCAAAAAGGTATCAAAATTCTATCATCCAGGCAGTCAGTTTTATAGCCTTCAGGTTGGGCTCTATCAAACAATCCCTGTCTTCTGTACGTAAATCCAGTCTATGGGGAGGCCTGTGGTAATTGCACTTGGATGCTTTCAAAAGAAGGGAGAACTACTGTTGCCTGGGGGCAGTCAGTTTTATAGCCTTCAGGTTGGGCTCTATCAAACAATCCCTGTCTTCTGTAAGTAAATCCAGTCTATGGGGAGGCCTGTGGTAATTGCACTTGGATGCTTTCAAAAGAAGGGAGAACTACTGTTGCCTGGGCCAAAAGGAGGTCACCACTACCACAACCTTTGGGGACTCCTTCTGTACCTTTAGAATAACCCTGCCTATCAGCAAAAAGGGTGGAAATGCACAGAGGGATATTCCCATTTGATTGGAAAAACTCAAGAAGAAAGTTTTTTGCATGGGGGAAGAAAGGCTCTTCCCAGTACAGAATCTATCAGACAACCCAGGAAAAAATAATTCTGTGATAAGGCATAAGACAGGATTTCTGTAAGTTTACTAGAAAACCCAGACTGAGTAGAAGATTATGAACACTTGTTAAGGAGTACCAGGAAAAAGAGTCAGCAAATACAAGACAATCAACCAAATATGGAAAAATATGAATGCTTTAAAGTCAACAACAAGTAGTTACTGGAGATACTTTGTAAATACCCTTGAAGAAGCAGGTAGTCCAAAGTGTATGACAGAAAATTGATAATGTGAGCTGATACATAAAATTTAGAGAAGCATCCGAAATGCTGGCAAATAAGAATGTGATGGTAGGCATCTTTTAAGTCTAGCTTTACCATGAAAGCTAGTAAGGGGACAAGAGGTAACATGGTCTGGAAGAATAATATTTTGAACTTTAGGACCTTGGCAAAAAGACTGAGAAAGGAGAGGTCTAGGACATACTCCAAGTCTCTTCTTTCTTTGGCACCAGAAAAATCCTTCAATAAATCATTTGCCTACTTGACAAGCAGGTACTGGTTCTATGACTCCCTGGAATAAAATATGTTCTCTGACTGGAAGAAAAAGGGGATAAGTGGTTTACTAGGAAAGCGGAATCCCACTGGGAGGGGGAGAGAGAAAGACAAGAGATAGAAAGAGAGATTCCCATTGAATGACTTTGAGATCCCATTTGTCTGAAACAAACTGGTGCCACACAAGGAGATGAAGACTCATGGAAAAGGAGAAGGTGTGGATGGGTGGTCGATGATGGCAGTGGGCAGCCTAAAGAGACCAACAGTCATTCTAACATTTTGGACTACCCTTCATTTTTTTGTTTAGAACACCTTTATTATATTACCACTTAAGACAGACACATATACATTAATAGAAAAGAAAACAGACTGTATTAACACTCACCATATTATTCATGCATTAAGTATTTATTACAAATATGTTTTCTTTCTTT
Organism: Protopterus annectens; assembly: GCF_019279795.1. NCBI lineage: Eukaryota > Metazoa > Chordata > Ceratodontiformes > Protopteridae > Protopterus > Protopterus annectens. The sequence continues at coordinate 273,577,686 of NC_056742.1, read as the reverse complement.
TTCTTATTCACTCCAGCATTACATAAACTCTTCATTTCCTGTCTTCCCTTAAACTTCACTCTTCCTCCTGAAAATGATACTGCATGTATTGTTCACACACATTTTATTTACATCTATGCAATTTGCTCCTTCCATTTTCTAAAGATCCCACCTCTACTTCTTTTATCTCCTTTACGCTATTCAGTACTTCAATTACAGTTGTTTTAGATTTTAATTTCCATTCTCTAGTAATTGCTTTTTTGACAATGAACAGCATGAAACTTAGTAAAGCCTTATTATGTATTAGCAGTTCAGATCCTGTGTCCCAGCTCAAAATAATCAGTTATTTTCAACCACTTGCTCCCACAACATGTCTGACAGAGTACTCTGTAGTGATTTTTTTAATCTGCTATATCATTACATTTCCAAAAGCATGTTCTCAGTTACCTTTCTTTTCTCCATCACAACTCCAACATTTGCTATCTGTCTGAGGAAAAATTCTCAGAAGTCTGCCCAGGGAATAAAAATACCTAGTGAAACACTTCCAAGCAAAAATCCTAAACCTTCTGGACTTTGCCACATACTTGGTAGCCATACAGATACCCTTCCATTGTTCCTTCGTAAATTGACTTTACACTCTTTCTTCCCAATCTTTTCTAACCTCCTCTGACTGTTGTGCACAGCTATTGTACAACATTTTATATGCCCTACTAACTGTCCCCTGATTAACAATAGGCATATGTTCTAGACCTTTAAATTACCTTTATACTGATGTCAATCCCTGGTAGGGAAGAATGTCTCTAACCTGCAGTCCAGGCTTCTACTTGGCCTCACTCCACTCTATTACTCTTTCCTCTCGCATTATTTGCTTCCTAATTTCAACCCCCTTGCATAATTTCTATAACCCTACATGCAGTTATCCATGCCGGCAAAATCTCATTTCTCCATTCTCATGTTTGCTTAGATCTGAGAATACATTCTGTAACTTTCTGAATATAATACTCTATATAGTTCTTGTTTTTCTTCTTAAGGATCTAAATCCCAAATCCTACACTTCTTGTTTCTCAAAAACACCCTTCCCCATTTCATCATAATTTCTTTCTGCTATGATTTATAACTTCTGCTTGTGTTACCTATACAAGCCTTAAATATGTGGCACTAATATATCCATTCTAATCAGGCAATCCAAAACCAATTGTTAAATGGGGAGGATCAAATTATTCCACCTGAGGCTTGTCCTCTTCCCCTCCCAAATAAATCTCTTTAACTGTTTACTGATTACTGTCTGCAACTTATCTTCTGGTTGATAAAACATTCCTAACTTATACATAAAACTAAAGGGACAAGATACATTTTCACTGCTTGTATCTTACTATCCATATTCATAACCAAGAGCTTCCAGTTTGTCAATTTCTGTATTCCCTTTTGTGTAGTCTCTTACCCCATGTCCCTAGATATCATAACAGAAAAAAAAATTATGTACTCACAATAATGTTACATCTGTATGTCCATTTTCATTCTTACTCAACTAACCGGTTTCAGATCTGATTCAGCTGTTTCTTCCAGATCCCTGGATCCAAACTCTCACTCCTCCCTTTACTCATAATGCCGCGCCAGCCTAACATACCTCAGATCAAGTTTGCAGCCCATAGAAGTCAATGGACAATACCTTAAGATAACTCAAGAAGGTATAGAATAAGTAAAAGAGCTGGAGCTCAAACAAGGAACAATAGTCCCCAAACTGATATCCTTAGGTCTCCCCAGGAGCAAAGAGAAGGGGGTAAGAGGGTGGGAAGTTGAGGAAGACTGAAAATGGAACAACACAGATGTAACATTATGGTGAGTACATAACTTTTTTACCTGATGTTGTCATTTTCATTCATTCCTCAACTGATGGAACAAAGTCCCCAGCTAGATGAACCTTGGGTGGTCCTCATTGACAGGATATTTCAAAGTATCGCAGAGCCAAAAGCAGCTTGTCTTTGTGGAAAACCAGGTAACAAGTTTTGGAAGACAGAGCCTGGAATTTGGATACTCGTCTAGCTGAAGTAATAGTGACTAGAAAAATGTAGAAATTTGGGGATGAGAGGTAAAGGGGGTTAAGCACAGAGAAGACTGGAGGGCCAATAATGGACTAGAGCACCTCTCTGTGACTCCCCCATTGAAGGAATCAGGCAAAGAACCTATCGCCCTTGATGTTGAGGGGAGAAGCAAAAAGGATGTAACATGACTGGCCCCATCAGCAGAAAACTATCTTTTCCATTATGACACTGAGAGACCACTGGTGAAGCATCAGAATGGGCCTGCTTAGTTTGTCTGCAATCACACTGGCTTTCCCTGGCATATGTGTTGCTATGAAAAAACAGCAGGAAGAGATTACCCACTGCCACACTCTCAGTGCCTCTACATATGGGAAAGATCTGGTTCACCTCTGCTTGCTGATGTACCAGACAACAGACATACTGTCTATATGAACAGTAATCGTCTCAGGAGAGGAGAATGTTCTGAAAGGCCTGCATTGCAAGTAGGACTACTCTCACTTCCAGAGTACTGATGTGCATCTTGGCCTCTCCTGGGAAACATGTACCTTGGATTGTCCTTCCCAAGTAGTGCCTCCCTGCCCCACTTGCGAGGTGTCCATGGGTCACCATGGCCGTGGGAAAGGGGAGAACAAATGGATGGCCCAGGAAAACTTTATCCAAGTGAAGCCACCAAAGAAGATATTTTTTGCACGACCTGAGTGATCTTGGCAGGGGTAGATAAAGGCTGCTGAAGGACAGACCACTGTACCAACAGAATCCAATGCAGAATCCGCATCTGAAACCTTGCTAAAGGAACTAGACTGACAGCTGCTGCCATGGATCATAAGATTAAATGTGCTGGCAGAGACATGTGTGAGATCAAATTCTTGACCTGGAATCTGTGTATCTGAATTCATGTAGGTGGAAGAGCGACTAGCTGTGTGACTGTGTTTAGACAAACACCTCTAGCCTCCAGACTTTGCATGGATGCGAGTTGAGACTTGTTGTAATTGACTGTGATGCCTAGATGAAGACACAACTGAACAAGAATCCCTTGCCTGTAGAAGTAGATGTCTGGATGAGGCAGTTAGGAGCCAGTTGTCTAGGTACGGAAACACTTTGAATCCCAGCAGTCACAGGTGAGCTGCTACCACCATCGTTCATTTGGTGAACACCCTGGGGGTTGTGATGAAGCCAAACAGCAATGATCTGATCTGGTAATGACTTGGTTTCCAGCCGAAAGCGCAGATATCTCCTAGAACATCTGTTTACTTAGATGTGATAGTATGCATCCTGAAGATCTATGGAGCACATCCAATTGGCCTTTTGCAGTACAGGCAAAATGGTCTGAACAATGACTATCTGAAACATTGAATATTTCATGTACTGGTTTAACCTGATGAGATCCAGGATGGGTCTCATGCTCCCTGTCGTCTTTGGCAACTAAAAAGAATTTTGACTAACTTCCGGATCCTGTCTGGGCTTTGCCCTCGTGACCAACCACACCAACTGTGGGTAAATCCAGCATTACCCACACCAAAACGTGGGTTATTGCTTAATTGAGGGGTGGCCAGTTGTAAAGAATCTCTATTTTGGTCCTCCTCACGCATGGATCCAGAAAGAGATTTAGAGAGCTCCTTAGTCAAATCTATTTGCAATCTTGTGAAATGTGCCAAATAGTTCAAAGACCACACAGCAAAGGTCGCTGAAGCATAAATATGCTTACCAAATTTGTCCAAGGTCCTAGATTCCCTGTTAAGGGGACAGATGGAAGAGCTTTGTTCCGTAGGCTCTTTGTTAGGGGCAGCTTCCACAACCATGGTATCAGCCCCTTGCTATAGTGTGATCTGTCATTCGACGGGACTAGGAATTTGTCTGAGTGCTTAGGGATAGGCTCCACAGTACCTGGTTCCTTCCATGACCAGCATGAGACAAGATCTATAGGTTCATCAGCTGAGAGGGTCATCTAAGATGTAGCCGGACCAAATCTGAGAGCCTCCAGGAACACCTACTCCTCTTGGGTCAGGGTGTCAGAGGTGACAGTAATCCAGAGGGTAGCCTATTGAAGGAAAAAAGTTGAAAAGACTCACTGTTTTAACCTGAACAACACCAAGAGCTCAAGAGCGAGAGGATCCGCATCTTTGGTGGCAAACAAGATCTGAGGTATGTTAAGCTGGCAGTGAATTATGGGTAAAGGGAGGAGCTTGAGAATTTGGAGCTGAGGATTGGGAAGAATGGATCAAGTTGGATAACCTTCAGTTGAATGAATGAAAGTTGCAACATCAGTTTCCTTTTTATTCCAAACACCTAAATACTTCCATCTTATCATGTACCCATAAATATGGGTTTTGCTGAACCAATTTATGTGAAGTTACATAGCCTACTTCTATAGACTTAATCTTCATTAATTTTTTTTATCCTAAAAAGACTTGAAAATGTCTCAAAATGATTCACAGCACCAAAATAATCATTTCTGGATTTATCAAGTACAAAATGATATAATCTACAAATAAAGCCAACTTTTCCTGATTAACATTTTAGTTGTATCTTTAAATTAGCCATCTTGAAGGAAAGTTTGTCTCAAACACATAACTGGTGCCAAAATCATGGACTGAAACTAAATGCCAAAACATGCATTATTGTATCTTTTGTTGGGTCATCTACCCCAGGGATCTACCACATTGACAATACAACCCTGAACTGACCTAGTTGTTTAAGATTTGGGAACTTACACGGACAGTGACCTAACTTTTGACCAACATGTGTCCACTGTTGTACAAAAGTCATTCCATGTTAAACAGCTTATTACCAAAGGATTGTGTCTAGATCCAGGAATGTCATTGGCCCCCTTTACTCAGCAATCATTAGGCCAATGATTAAATTTAATGCCCCCTTTGGCATGTATCTGTCCAGTCACATGCAGCAACTGAAACATCAACAGAGATACCTCACTAAAAGGATACAGGTCCTAAACAACATGTACTACACAGACCGACTCAAAGCCCTGTCACTATACACAGTATACAAACTGCCAAGAGGTGACAAGTGTCTGGCATACAAGGCATGCTCTGACCTGTTACTGATGGATTTACTGCACAGTGCACATTAGCAAGTCAAATGGCATCAGAAATAGTCTAGAGAGCCCAAGCCTTTTTTGCAATGTTATCAGAACAGTTTTGAGGTACAGGATATCTCTCAGAGGATACCTCTGCTCTGGAAAAGACTCCCTGTCTACATAAAACAAAGTTCATCCCTGTCCATATTCAAGTGCAAGTTAAATCTATGGATAGGAAACAGAAAAACTACCTCAGGACTGCCCCTGGCACTACTAATGGACATACACATCTCCTAAATATTTTATCCATGCATGGGTCCCCTCAAACTATCTACTGTATGATCAAAGTTATTCTCATCGGGGCAATACATAATTATCGACCATGGGATGGGTAAGGCCAATCTTTAACCAAATGAGATATGTTATTTCAAGCACAAGAAGTGAAATTGGATAGACTTAAAACAGCCTGCAAAGCATCTAGCTTAATAATTGCCTAACAACCTATTTGTGAGTCCCTTATTTTCTTTGCCAGTGGCTCCAAATATTGAGCAAATAACAAAGGAAAAAGGAAGCGCCCCTGCTTGGTTCCTCTCCTCTGTTCAAGCACTGCTTACGGGACAGGAAGCCTCCAACTTTAATTCTTGCCTCCGATCTTTCATATAACCTCCTAATTAACCTTATTATTGTGTCAGGTAATGCAAATGCTTCCATTGCTCTACTCATAAAATCCAAGCTTACTCTATTGAATGCTTTCACTGAATCAAGACCCACCAAAACAGTGGTATTTCTTACATTCTGCTTCCCTCTGGAACATCATTGCTTGGTTAATGTTGTCAAATTTTTGCCTCCTCTCCACAAAACCACACTGATACTTATCTATCAATATCTATCTATCAATTTTGGCAATACTTTTGCCATTCTTTTAGCTAGTACAGGCATAAACACTTTATAATAATGGTTTAAAATTGAAATGGGTATATATGAAGCTGTGTCTGATGGGTCTTTATGCTCTTTGGGTAATATAGCTACCACAGCTTCCTTCCCAAATGCCGGTGCTTCCCTCATTTTTATAATTATTAAACAGGATCCTCCAGATCTTTATCATTTTATTCTCTCCTAAACTTCAAACTTCCACAGAAATACCACTTATTCCTGGAAACTTCCTTGTTGACAGATTATACATCACTGTTTTTATCTCATCTTCCATCTTAACTATTAGTTACTGAGCCTCACCTTCCTCTAACATTGGCATAATTAAGTGTTCCATAAACATTTCCATTTGTGCACTTTCTTGACTTCCACATTCATTTGATTTATACAGATTTTCATAAAATTTCTAAAATCTCTCTAAAACCGCTTTAGGATCTCTGGTTATTTTTCTTGTCAGAGGGTCCTTAAATTTGGCAAAAACCTTTTCTACTTTCTACTGTCAAATGCATTGTTAAAAGTTTTTGTGCTCTGAAGTTGCTATCAAAAATAGTTGCTTAACAGCAGTCTTTCTAACTCATACTTATTAGTCAAATACTCCCTTATTGTTTTTTATTCCCACCATTATTACTACTAGAGCCCCGCTAATGATCAGTACTATTACTCCTGCTTTCCTTTATACCTGATATTCTGCTGTACATCAATCCTGCAATCCTTTCATTGTCAAATTCGCATACTTATTTCTTTCCAACTCTATCTCTTGCAGCATTATTTGCATTCAATATTTTTAATATAATTCAATAATACTCTTTCCTTTTTGTCTGTACCCGTAAGGCCATTTACATCCCACAATAGTATAGATAGAGTGGCATTATTTTAAAAAGCTATTGTTTCCATCTATTATACATGACCGCTTTTTTGAAACCATATTTCCAGCTTTTATCTTATATGTACACAATGTTTAGCACGTTGGATCCTTTATAGTTATTTCTTCTCATCTTCATTTGAAGCTGTCACATTTTCAACAATTTTTGCTTTAATGAAAACTGTCAAAAAACTAAATATATTTTAAGAAGAAATCCATCACCTGTTAACTTAGAACAAACACAAAAACTATGTATACTTTCAATAAAAGAAGTTTAACCCTTCAGACAGAAAAAAAACTGCCCCAAATTGACACCTGCATTACCTAATTTAAAATTAATTACGCATACTAAAGTGCATGTTATAGCCTGTGTTCCCACTTACACCGACTGCTGTATGTTCTTTTTTTAACTCTATTTCCATCCCAGATGTGAAAACCAGCTTGCATGCTTTCAGAAAACATTAACTTTTAGCCATAAAAATGTGCACTGGCTACAATTAAATAAAACTAAATTTTATGCTGTTCAATTAAATACATTGAAGTATTAAGTCTGTTGGGGAGGATATTATCTTTTATCCACTTTCCAAAATGTCAGACTTTATTACTGAACTGTTTGCCATTGTGGCTTTAAATTTTTACCTCAGCAAGGGAAGTTTAGAACTCTCAAGATGAATTTTTTGCGCCTGCAGGCACTTGATTCTTGCAGCTTTAAATGCACATGTAGTTTACACTTTTTGGTAACCTTTATAAATCCTTGTCAATATTTAAAGCTGCAAGAATTTCAGTAGAAAAAACTAAAGCTAGGAGGAAGAAGGTGTGACTTACATCTATGCTGTCTGTTCAGTCAGAACAGTGTACACTTAGTGTAGGCATTACTGAATTCATGGGAATCTTTTGCAAATGCAAAAAAATAGCATTTTTCATGTCTTTCATCATCTTGTCTTATTTTTCTGAAGACTGTTTGCTTACAAAACAAAACAAACAAAAAGCTTCTGTATAGCTTAAGTCAATCACATTAACCTAGACATACACCTCTGTAAAATCAAGGGAAATTATTACCTTAATTCTTCATATAATACAATCAGTGCACTTTTACACCCATCCCTACCAGCAGCCCAAGATCACAGTATTAACTTCAACTTGCTTCTGTCCAGCCTTTCTTATCTTGTTATAGTGAAATATTTAACATATACAACAGTCACCGAAAAGAAGCCCCCATATTTAACATACCCCTTACTGCACCCTAAACAAAACTGTTTTACAATATTACATACAGTTTATAGATCATAAAATGTTTTATACAAATACTAATAAGAACAAAAGCTATTTTACTTACAGTTACTTTCTTTTTTCCCTTTATTGTCCTTCTAATCATTAATGACAAAGTGGGGGCACATGCATTACTGTCTACCTACAAATTTAACAATGTCAACATAACTCCAGTCTTTCTCAGCCACTTTATCTTGCAAAGATACATTTCATAAATCTGACTGATGCTTTATAGTCTCCTATTTATTCACTAATTTCAGTACTGCTGGTCTTCTTCCTGATCATTTCAATCTCCCAACACCAGTCTGGTTCAATTCTGAGGTACTCATAATTCTTTTAGTCAGCTCCTATGCTTTTTCTGTCTCTTTCAAGCATTTGCCATAGGAACAAAGGATAAGGTTTCACTGGCAAAGTCTCTTTATGTGCTTTGTTGTCAAAAGACTGAGAAGCATACTCTTCTGCTTGCTGGTTAAGTCTTTGTTGGATAAACTTTATTATTTTCTACTTAGCTTGTTCTACATCAAGTAATGACTTTGATATTCCAGGAAAAAAAACATATTCTGAAGACAGCTGGAAACGACAGCTTAAATCTCATATCTCCACTAGAAATTCCCAGACAGATGTAATGCATTTGTTTCTCTTCTACCTGGTGTACAGTGAATAATCATTTTTCATAAACACTCTGTTGTCAAAGTTTTAATACTCTCCTTTCTATCCCTGTTTTGTCAGGATCATCTCATTCTGTTAGTATGTTCACATCATTATTAATACAGGTCTTGGCTGCTTTCCCATGGACAGATTTGGTGCATACACTTGATGTGCCCTTTCAGGTAACATATTCTGCTGTAGAACACCAGTCTAGTAGTTTATTTGTGTTTTCATAAAATTAATACAGTCTAATCATTCCAATATCTCTGGTAGAGAAAAAAATCTCAGGTTTTCTCTGCATCTCTGTCTTCCAAATCTACTTTTTTTGGAACAGCTTTTCATGAGAAGCCTCACACTCAGACATACTTTTCTTAATTTCAGTTTCAGATTTTCGCAGTTTTATCAGCTCATTTGAATAACTAATTAAACTTTCTTCTATTTTTTCCACTCTTTTATTTAACGTGATGTGTTCCTTCAATTTTTCATTTACTTTAATTATTTCTGTGTACATTTGGTTTATTTTTTCCTCTAAATTACTGGAAACCAACTCCTGTACCAAAGCTGAAACCTGAACTACTTCTTCTTTCGGCTTTTCCCTATTAGGGGCCGCCACAGCGGATCACCTGTCCGCTCATGATTGGCAGTAGAGTTTTACGGTGTCGAATTGCCAGCCCAGTGCCCAACCTTCCACAGAAGGCACACATACTCATGCACTCACTCCTAGGGCCAATTTAGAGTGTCCAATCCACCTACAGCATGTCTTTGGGATGTGAGAGGAAACCAGAGCACCAGCAGGAAACCCAAGCAACCACAGGGAAGACATGCAGACTCCGCACAGAAGGCACCCCAGCCGAGAATCAAACCAGAGAACCTCTTGCTGTGAGGTGGCAACGCTAACCGCTACACCACTGCGGCCCCCCATAAAGCTGAAACCTGAACTACTTTTTGCTAAATAGCTGCAGGATTCTTCTCAGCCAGAGTTTTTTTTCTCCTTTTCTGGTTGATTTTCTCTCAGGTTTTCCAAATTTCTTCTTTACTGGCATCTAGTTAGTGAAATTATTTACCAAAAACTGACAGTTTCATTGGCTTTTTTTTTCTCAGTTTTTGTTTTCACACTGGGAAAGATGAACTCATCCTGCCGATCATTGTACATCCACTTGTAAGTCCAGACTGTCCACGGTTTTTACAGGCTTTCCTTTTCTTTTTTGATGCCCCCTTGTTATTACGTATTAAAATCCTGTTTAGAGACATCTTACTGCTTGAGTTTTTTTTTTTTTTTTTGAAAAAGGGAGCCGAGAGTGAAAGGATTTTTTATTTATTTATTTACCATGAAAAAGGAAAGTTGGAAGATTTGGGTCACCCCACTGAATTAACTTTCATTTCCCCCATCATCAAATTCTTTAAGCAACTCAGTAGAAGAAGGGCCAAACGGCACTTCATTGTCATCAGTTTTAACATTTTCAGGATGATTCTGAGAATGAATCCAAACAAATCTTCTCATGACTGACCCAGAAGTAGCAGCTCTGGAGCATCATAAGGACACTTTAAGGTATGCTTAATTACATGAGAAGCAGATAGCAAAGAGAGATTCAAAGAGTTTCTAAACGCAAATAAGGGAATGTTAACAGATAACTTGTTCATGTTTACAGAATACAGAAGTAAACACTTTAACATGTGAGCCAGACAGTTTGAAATTCTGAATGTTAAAGTTGAAGAAGAATAAACTCTTCCCAATTTTAAAAAAGCAACAAAAGTGGAGACTGGAAGGTGAAAACTGCGAAGTCCAACAAAATCCACATTCGCAGTTTTCACCTTCCAGTCACCACTTTTGTTGCTTTTTTTGGGTTTGTTCTTTGGTTTCTTCAGTTCTCTTCCCAATTTTGTCAAAAGCTTTCCCACCATTGTCAGAATTAATGGAATTAGAATTAGCAATTTGTTTAGTGGAAGCAGCTTTGGATAGGGAAATCACTGCAGGGTTTGTTACAGCATTAGAATGCAAGTATTTGCGAGACTAGGGTAAGCAGTATAACTTGTCAGACCTCCTAGTGGAAGGAGGCTGACTGTCAGGTAAACTAAAAGCTGGAGAAAAACATCCACAGAAATAGAAATAGAGACAGGAGAAGCCACATTCTTTAGTTTTTGCTTTATTTTTCCTGAGAATCTCCCTAGAAAAAGACAGTACCAAAGCTGACACACTATTCTTGGATTCTGACACCCTTTCCTAGCTATATGGTAGACCTTTACCTACCCCTTCCCTTGAGACCAATAAAAGTGATTCTCCCTTTGCCCATGGAGGGCAATACAGCAGCCAAAGGGTGCATCTATACTCCCAGTGTAGGTGACTATACATACTGTGGTCCTAAGTGACTGCAGGTGCTATACCAGAGAAACTTGGGAAAATTATGAGTTGTCCTCAAAATCAATCCTGGCCACAGCATTGGCAACCGAGGCAAAACTGTCTGACACTCAAAAACTCCTTAATTGATTTGTCTTTTTGGACAGGGGAAGGAAGAACTGAGAAAATCAGTAAATGCTCCATAGGTTCAGATCAAAAAGAGGCACTGAAAATGGATACCAGAGCCTGAGAGAGCTGATAAGCCACATAACATCAAAAAGGTGGTTCTGAGGTAAGAAAAGCACTGACAGTCCCCCCCCCCCCAAAGCATAACTTCCTGCCCCTAATACATAACACCTAGAAAATATATGTAGGAAAAATGTTAAAAAAATAGATTGTACACAGTTTTTCAAAAAAGCATTCACACGTAAAATAAACTGACAATAATTGAAGAATGTTTCCTCTCTCAAAAAAAAAAAAAAAAAAAAAAAAAAAAAAAAAGATTTCCCAGAAATAGCACAACTTTTTTCTCAGAAAAATAGGATTGTGGAAAGTTTTCCCAAACTGGGAAGTTACCTGTCCAGCCTTGAGGGACTGCTAGCCAATTTGACAGTTTTATTAAGCCTACAGAATGAGCACACTTCAGAAACAAGAAATCACAGAAGGTAAGGATAAAGACATAAAGATGTTCTATTTGTTATATGTATTGAATTTTATTGACAATTCTTTATAAAAGGTGTTTTAAAAATGAAAAAATAGAAAGAAAAGAAAGCACTGAAGTTTTTGCACTCTGTCTTTTTATATGAGGCTCTGGACAGAGTGCATGGAGGATGCTCTTAAGCTTTGAAAATCTGTTCGGTTGGCGAAGGATGAGACCCAAATAGCTTAGGCTACGCAACACTGACCTAATGTTGAACATCTAAAAGAACCAATTTTGACAGGCAGACCTAGAGTGCTAATGTCCTTGATGTCACGAAGAGTCAGGCTTGACTAAACAGCAAAGAGAGTGTCAATGTAAAATGTAAAAAGTGGAGAGATTGCAACATTTGATATAGATAGATACATGCATGCATAGATAGATACAGTTATGAAGCATTTTCACCATAATAGTTTCTTCAGATCGATATATTTATAAAGCACTTTTACCATAACAGTTTCCTCAGATCAGTATACAATTTAGGTATCTAAGCCAAGAATGTAAATTTTGACTTGTAAGAGGAAAGTAGTTGGGTAGTAAAAATAAAACAGTAAAAGGGTGTATATAGGTAATACAACTATATACAATTTTAGGCACTCAAGAAAAATATACTTGAACATGCCCCTTAAACACAAATAATATTTGACAGAATGGGTTCAGAAATGGATTGTAAAACAGTAATACATTATTAACTGTAGTGGTCTAGTACAGGATAAAGCTAACACAAAAACATGTAAAGAAAAGTAGAATAATGATGATGTAATAATATATGTATTGTTCTGCCATCACTTAGTGAAAAAGAAGTAAGAATCAACTGAGTCAGTGTACCCTTATTTTGAATTTTAAAAAGGTGGGAGGCTGAACAGGGCAATAACACTAACATCTGAAAGGATTTTAAACTGTAAGTCCAACAGGGGTTCTTATTAGTAATCTCTGGGCTGGAGTACAAAGTGACAGTAAGAATAGTTCTAATTCTAAATGCAGCTTGCAGCTGGAATGAATAAACTTCAGCAGAAATAAAAAAAACTGAAACAAAGCTGAGTAACACACACAGACAGAAAAAAAGGAAAAATGTTAAAAAGTATAAAAATAAAAAAGCAAAAATAAAAATGGTAACCTTACTATAAAGATAATAAAAGATCAAAATAGTCTATCAGATACCACAAAGTCCCTTAGTGTCTGAGTGGATGTTTACTAAAACAAACTGTAGCCATTTTCTGAACAGAAGAACACTTTTTATGGCGCATATACCACTGCGTTCAGAAGATAGTATACCTGCTGTATGATCTCCATTTCAGTTCCTTCTTTTCAAATTTGGTATTAGTGTCTCCTTGGAGTGAGTTATTAACAATTCTATGCACCATGTAGAAAAACTTGGAATTATTCCATTTTTTGTGTGTCTATATGTATACATGTGTGTCATTGAGTAGGCTGAGCTCTCGACTAGACCTATTATTCAGAAAGATTAATAGAAAGTAATGGCTAGGCAAACACAGGTTAAACACCAAGCAGTGATAGAATCTCAAAGGAAATATTGGGATTTTATAAACAGATGTTTGCTCCATGTCATTTGAATTTATATAATAAGGTAAACCAGAGTGAGAAAATTCTGCCAACCTAGAAAGAGGCAATAACAGAGGATGAGGGTAGATTCAACTTTGGCATCTTCCTACAAGCCAGTTTCTACGCTGAAAAAAACTCTTCACTGCAATACTGGCAACCTGTATGATATGTTGGCTTGTGGATTTAATTTATCTTGATCAATGTGGGTTTGACACAGGGATGGAGACACTTGATAACATACTGAAGAAAGACACTGTAATGGGTTTAGCATAGACTCAACAGAAGCATTTAACAGTGGTCAGCTTAAATGTTGACAGGGTAGTGGTACTATCTGACTAGAGCTTTGCTGGCCTTGGGACTTATTCAAGATGTTGTTGACTTATCTGAGGTCAGTTACAGAGAATTAGAGGCCAGATTAAATGCTTATGTGGGTTTGTCCCTAACTTAACTGAGAAGTGGCACTAGACAAGGGTACCTAGTTGTCCCCTCCTTTGTTTACAGTCTGCCTTGAGCCATTAGTGACCTGAATTTGGTTGTCTAATCTACATGGCTACAGGGTGGAGAATGAAGAATTCAAGGCTTCGTCTTTGCTGATTATGTATTTAATTAGTCTGTACGTTGATCTGCCAGCCTTGTTTAGAGGTCTGGACATGATTTGTAAATTTTCTTGATATAAAATTAATGCGACTAAGATAAGCACAGTGGCAGTGAATTATGTACCTTCTGAAAAACCTAAGGATTCAGGATGATTACTTATGGGCATCTCCACATATGAAGCATTTGGGAATGAGGACAGGAGATTCAGGTGAGGCTTCAATGCCTAAAACATATAAAGAGTTGACAAAAAGGTTGACATATGACATTAAGAGGTGGAAGTTGTTAGGGCTGGAAGTATATTAAGGGTACAGATATTACACTTTTAAAGTAGCCATTTTTGCAGTACATTTTTCAAGCTGTTCAGGGCACTGACCTGAACAGTTTTTGTTTTCAAAATTAGTTGACAATATGATACGAGATTGTTTGGTGGTAAGGAAGAAAGCCTACAGTGTCACATTAAGAATATGATTTAAAACTACCAGATCCTTAGTTATGTTATGAGGCTGTCCAGGTGGAGATTTTACGTTTACTAATGGTAAAGACCTTTGCAGCTGTCTGGAAGCAGCTGACCTTAACAACATGACAAACACACTTGGAATTTTTGAAAGAGTTGCAATATGGAAGCATAATGGGACAGAAAAGGGAACCACTACATGTTACTGTGCAGCTTCTGCTGGTGTTAAAGCCAGTTTTTACTGAACAAGAGTTATAGCCTTGGCTGGCTGTGCTCCTGCCAATTAGATATAGTATGTTTTTGTGACAAGGTGAGGATGTACTGATAACATGAGCATGTCACACTCAGTTAACATTTTGGAAGCAACTCTGATGATTATGAGACTGAAGCACCTGGGCACATAACTCACACAGATATGTATGCTGAATTTGGACTTCCAAGTGAAAGGTATGTACAGCTAGGCAAATGGTTCGAATTTGAGAAGACTGTAAGCACTACTTAGCTTTTAAGAATAACTCCCCAAAAGGTAATTTTCATGATACTACATGTGAAGGTGAAGGTATCTATAGTGAAGGTCCAGGTCAGCATGGCTTATAAAACCCTGAAAAAGGTCAAAGTAAACAGATCCAGGAAATTACAACAGTTGCAGAAATTTTAAGATGTTTGCGCTAAGCCTGTATGCTGCTAGGTTAACCAACTGCAATGGATTTTGACTAATTGAAGGAAGTTAAGGGCTTCCAAGATGGCTACATACTGACTAATAGCTTAATTTCAGGTCTTCCAGTGTGAAAACAGAAACTCAGGAAAGAGAGCCAGTAAGCTTTTATTTCTGGGTAAATTTCAATACCTGGCTATTAAGTGCACTGCCTGGATGCCAGCAGAAAAGAAATTCAGAGAACCTTAAAGAGAATCATTCAGAAATGTTCAGGAAGAAAATACTGACTAGGAAGAATTCTGCAGCTGTTCAGCAAAAAGCAGCACAAGCTCCAGCTTTGGTGCAAGACATGACTTGCAGTAACACAGAGGAAAGAAATAAGTCAAACACACTCAGAGTTGATTAAAATAAATGTGACACTGAAGGAGTATATAAACTAAAATAACAAAAGGATGGGAAAATGGAATAAGCTTTAAACAAACATTCAGAAGAGGTGATAAAACTGCAAAAATTAAAGGTCGAAATGAAAAAAAGCCTTCATGAATATGAGACTGCACAAGAAGTGATGTTTCAAAAAATAACAGAATTAGAATACAGAGCATGTTGGGAAAACAAGATTTTCTGCTGTACAAGAGAAGTTGGAAAGAACAGAGACTCTTAATTTTATGAAAGCACAAATAAGCAACTGGACTGGTATTTCACAGCAGGAGGTGTTAACTGAAAGGGCACACTATGTGTATGCTCCAAATGAGGCCATAAGAAAGCAACCTAGACCTTTAATAGAAATGAAGCAACCCTACAAGTAGGAGTTGATTCTGACAAAACTGGCCGAAGGGCAAAGTACTAAAAGTGGAAGACAGTAGAGCATTTGTGGAAAATGATTACTCACTGTACACCATGCATAAGAGGAGTAAATTTATTCCACTAATCAGGGAACGCTGAGAAGCAGGCATGAGATTCAAACTGCTAGACTCGACTATCTTCAGAATATTGTTTTCCTGGAGGGTCAAAATCATTTTTTTTTTTTTATGTAGGATATGCTAAGGAGGAAATACAAAACTCTGTCCAACAAAAAGAAAGTGAGCTGTAAAACAGAAGGAGATCCAGCTTCTTGATCTTCTGGTAATAAAGACCACAGAGAGATTGTGCCAGTGAAATATTTTCCAGTGTTTCAATAGAAAATGCTTTAGAGACAGAAAAAAAAGCACAAGAGTTGATTTGGAAAACCGAGAGTATGCTGGAAATGAAGCAGAAACTAGATTTGGGAGATGGAGATAAACAGGAATAAAACCAGCAACTTGGAAAATGACAAATGTGGGATTACAAAACATTATTTATATTTGTGAACCATGACAGATCAAGAAAATCTAGAAATATTGGACTTCTTTGACTTTGTTAAACTTGTACGGGACTCTAAATCACATGCCCTACTTCATGTAGTTAAAGTTTTAAGAACACTTATGAGAAGGGAAGAGGAGGGGGGCAGTTAACTGAAAATAAAAAAAAGAATTGTTCTTAGCAGTAGTATTTTTATAATGCACGATATAATCTGCATGCTGTAAAAAAGAAGTTATTTCTTAGCATAACATTCCATCTGTGTTGTAGATATTCATTCATTCCTTACTGACAGGACTTTGGTTCCGACCTCGGAACCGACTCAGCCAATATACAAGCTATAGTGCCCCCTCTTCTCCTTTCTCCAAATTGTGTTTGCTCGCCCAACATAGAGACAATGGAAACAACAGAGACAAGGAGGCCCTATATGAGCAAATACCTTATTAGGCTGATAGGACCAAAAGATCCCCAGGAGTCTTTAGGCAGGGGGAAGGAGGGCGGGACGTAATGAATAAATGAAGATCTACAACACAGATGGAACGTTATGGTAAGACATAACTTCTTTATCTGATGTTGTAAATCTTCATTCATTCCTTACTGATAGGACCGAATCCCCAGCTACTTGTGACCTGGGTGGCCCTATGAATGGATATTCCTGAGCAACATTGAGCCAAAGGATGCTCTTCCCCTGGAGGCCATATCCAATTTATAATGTATGATAAAGATATGGGGGGGTTGCCCAAGTGGCCACTGCGCATATGTCATCCATAGACGCTCTGGAATGAAATGGCACCAAAATGGAGACTGACCTGGTGGAATGAACCTTGACTCTAGAAGGCAAAGTTAATTTTTTTTCTGTATATAGATAAAGGTAATGCAATCTCTTCATTTTGACAAGACGACTTTGGAAACAGCGTTGAGCAATCTGGGGCCTGAAAAAGCTATGAACAGCTGATCTGACTTTCTGAAGCATTTAGTTCTGTCTAAGTAAAAACATAGCTGCCTATGTACATCCAGCATGTGCAACTGGTATTCACCTTTGTTAGAGAATTTTGGGAAAAGAACTGGTAAATCAATGGGGTGGTTGAGACTTGAATTTGAGATAACCTTGGGTAAAAAGAAAGGGTTAGTTCGAACTGATACTCTTTCCTTGTGGAAGATCAAATAAGGACGGTTAACGCTCAAAACCTGCAATTCTGATACCCTCCTGGCTGAGGTGATGGCTGCCAGGAATAGGGTTTTCCAGGATAAAAACTTTATGTCACATGTGGCAGAAGACTTGAAGGGTTAACAGGTTAGAGTATGTAGGACCAACGTCAAATTCAATGGTTCAGTTGGGGTTTTAATAGGTGGCCTGAGGTGTATAACTCCTTTCATAAAAGTTTTGCAAAGACAGTGGGACATTAGTGAAGAGTCATTAAAACCATTATGAAAACTGGCGATCACTGCTAAGTGCACCGTAATAGTACAGGCTGAGGCTCCTGCATGGAGAAGGGTCGAAAGGTACTCCAAAACGTCATGGACCAGCATTGAAAATGGGTTTAATCCTTGTTCTTTAGCCCAAACAACAACCTGTCCTATTTGCTGTGGTAGAGATTCCTGGTGGAGGGTTTATGGGAAGCCAGAAGAATCTTTCAGACTGGGGAATATAGGTTAATTTGCCTGGTAATCAGCGGAAGTGGAGATACCAAGTCGTCATCTTGAGACTGTGAAGTTTGGGATGGACCAACCCCGGTGGGAGAGATAGGAGTCCTGGGGTTGGGTCCAGAGTCCACAGGCAGTGAACCAAATGAGGCCATAGGAAGGGGAACTAAACTAGATGGTGTCAATAGCAGGCAATGAGGATAACATTGCTTCTCAGCTGTTGCGCTTTCTTCAAGAACTGTGGAATGAGGGGAATAGGGGGAAAGGCATACAGTAGACCCGAGGGCCAACTGTGAATCAGAGTATCTCTTGGTGACTCCCCCTGGGGGAGATCAGGGCGAAGAAGTTGCTGCATTTGTGGTTCAAGGGGAAGCAAAGAGGTTGTAGCAAGGTCAGCGCCAATGACGAAAAATATGAGTCGCTACTACAGGGTTGAGAGACCACTTGTGAGGCATCAGAATGTTCCTGCTCAAGTTTGTCTGCAATCAGATTGGAATTCCTGGGAATGTGCATTGCTAGTAGAAAGCAGATGGAATCCCAGGAATGTGCATTGCTAGTAGAAAGCAGATGGAAGCTATCACCCATTGCCGCACTCTTAGGGCTTCCTGGCATAAAGGATAGGATCTAGTTCCTCCTTGCTTGTTGATGTACCAGACTACTGACATATTGTCTGATTGGACTGCAACTGTCCCTGACGGAAGGGTTGTTTGGAATGCTTGCAATACTAAGAGCACCGCCCTCAGTTCTAGGACACTGATATGCAGTTTGGCCTCTAAGGGGGACCAAGTGCCTTGGACGATCTTTACTTGAAAATGCCCCCCACCCCATCAGGGAAGCGTCCGTGGTCACTGTAGCTTTGGGTTGGGGGAGGTCGATACCATAAGTCCTCCTCTGGCTTCATCCACCAATTCAGATCCTGTTTGCATCGGTTTGTAATGCGGATCGGGTAAGACATTGGTTGTGCTAGAAGAGACCATTGAGATGACAGGAGCCATTGGAGTAGCCTCATATGGAACCCTGCTAGTGGGACCAGTGAGACTGTAGCTGCCATGGAGCTCAACAGTTGTAGGACCTGTCAAGCTGGGACAATATTTTGAGAAAGTATTACTTGAAGTTGAGATCTTAGTTTTAGAATCCTGTGGACAGGTAGTGCAATTCAGCAGGAAGTTGTGTCGAACTTTGCCCCATTGAACTCTAAGCTCTGAGTCGGAACCAGCTTTGACTTGTCTAAGCTTATGGAGCTTCCTAGGTTTTCTATCAGATTTTTAGTGTATGACATGGCTTGAAGCAGTAGACACCTGGTTGGAGCAGTGAGGAGCCAATCGTCTAGGTACAGAAACACGTGTAATCCTTGTAGTCTCAGGTGAGCTACTACTACTGCCATGCATCTGGTGAACACTCTGGGGGCTGTGGAGAGACCAAAGGGTAGTACTCGAAACTGGTAATGATTGGCTCCCAAACGGAAGCAGAGGTATCATCTGGATTGCTTGTCCATTCTTATGTGGTAATATGCATCCTGAAGATCTATAGAGCATATCCAGTCATCCTTCTCCAGAAATGGAAGAATGGACTGAACTGTGACCATCCGGAATTTTGCTTGTCTGGCAAACTTGTTCAGTATGCTGAGATCCAAAATTGGTCTCCAGACCCATCTTTTTTGGCACTAAAAAGAACCTTGAGTAAAATCCAGATCCTATTTAGGCTGGTGGGACTAATTGGATGACTCTTTTTCTTAGCAGCTTTTGAACCTCTGGTCATTATTCTCTGCACCTTGGAGTCTGATGTTATTGACTGCCAGGTCAAATGGTGCAAGGAAAAATGTCCTCCAACTTCTTTCAGAGGAAAGCAATCAGGCCACTCTTCAGGAGCACTGATAGAGCTGACCAGAGAAGGAATCTCTGGTGCCCTGGTTTTGCGGGCCCCCTCTGCCACAAAAGGGATGTCTCCCAGATGAGCCCCCGCCCTAGGGGATTGCTCGCCACACGTGTTGCGGAAAGGATCTTGGGATTTCTTGAACCACATTTTCCCGCCCCTCTGATTCCTGAAGTAGGATTGTTGAGGGGTTGAAAAATGTATTGCCCACAGCAGATAGGGTCTTTCCGTCTTTCTCACACCTGGATAATGTGTTCTTAACTTTTGGGCCAAACAAGGAGGATTCATCAACAGGAGCGTTGACAAAGGAAGACTTGAAGGGGTCCGCGAAGTCACATAGTCACATCCAGGCGTGTCGTCTCATGACAACGCCTGAAGTGGCTGCTCTGGCTGCTCCCTCGGTTGTATGAGCTATCAACTGCATGGAGGAGTTGGAGATGGACTCTAGGGTGGCAAGCTGAGAGGTGACTTTGTCCCGCACCTCTTCAGGAAGCAGGGTTTCTTGCTGCTCCCGTGCTCGAAGTCCCTGCATAGTGGGCAGCGTCAACTGCACGCTAGACGAAAGGTCAGGTTCCGATGCTGGAGGTGCCAACTGCATGCTTGCAGAAGCAAGAACCCTCTACATCACCTGGAAGGCAGGCCCACCACTGCAATTAGGGATACAGACAATAGGCAATCGGGGTCTGGAATTTTCTGACAAAACTGGCAAAAAAAACAAGGTATTGGGAGCAAATAATCCAAAGGTAACAGAATGGGAAGAGGCCAAGAATTTATTTGGAATGCCTTCCCTATCAAGGATTGATATAAGAGTGCAGGCAAAGTGAAAAAAATAACGGGATCCTAAGCATAAGACAAGTACTGGTAGAGTTTTTAGGAGAATCACAAAACAAACTAGACAAAAGATGCTCCTTAGAAATAAAATCTGGGCTAAATGGAGAGCTACCAAATGTCCATCAGATCAGCTCCACTTTAAGCAGTTAAGAAATGACACCAAAAACGATATTCTCAAAGACAAAAAAGACATTTATCTTCACCTCCAACAAACCAGTCAACAAACTCCACAAAAATTTTTGTTAGGGATTAACAAACTTCTTCATCCAGGTCACTCTGCTACCCCTGCCCCTGTAGGTTTTAACCATAATAACTCCAACCAGATCCCTGATGCCTTTAACACTTACTTTACAGAAGCCATTCAAACCCTAGCCAATTCTTTACCTCCCTTTACTGCTTCTCCACTAAATTCCTCCAAGACTACATCACCTACCTTTCAAATACAACCTGTACCTACTTCTCTCATCAGTAAGCTACTTCAAAAACTGAAACCTTGTACCCCTTCTGCTGAACGTCTCCCATCTGAATACCTACAAATTGCCGCAAAAGCTATAGACTATCCCATCTCTATCCTTATTAACAGAACCATCTCAGAAGGCAAAATTCCATCCATATGGAAAGTATCCCACACCATCCCTCTACAAAAAGTAGGGTCTTCTATTGAGCTGTCTAACTTTCGACCTATTGCCTTACTCTCCCCAACAGCTACAATTATAGAAAAATGTATTCACAAACAACTACTTAACTACCTACTACAAAATAACCAACTAGCCAATTGCCAACATGGCTTCAGACCATTCCATAGCACTACAACTGCCCTACTATCCTTCACAGACTCTATAAATAAAAATTGCAACAATAACTCCTTTTCCTCTGCACTATTTATTGACCTGTCAAAAGCCTTTGATATGGTTAACCATAACTTACTCTTAGACAAACTAAAGATCCTTTCTCTTGAACCACAAGCATTACAATGGTTTAGGTCTTATCTGGATAATAGACAGCAAGCAGTCATTTGGGATAATAATCTGTCTTCACTACTTCCTGTAAATATTGGAGTACCCCAAAGCTCTATCTTAGGTCCCCTTCTTTTTTCCTAATTTATTAACGATCTACACAAATATTCCTCAAGCCACCTGCATTCAATATGCAGATGATTCCACCTTAATTTGTTCAGCCAAGAACATTGACTCTCTCCAGTTCCTCACCCAAACTGTTCTTCATAATGTTGAAAACTGGTTTATGCAACACTGTCTCCTCTTAAATCCCAAAAAACAAAACTACTACTTTTTACCCCTACTCATAAATAACCTACTTCATCCTTCTCTGTAACCTCTAACAATGCTACCAACATAACCCCTGACTCTACAACCCACCTACTAGGTGTTACAATTGATAATCGTCTCAACTTCGATGACCACATCAACACCACCATAAAGTCCATTAACAAAAAACTCAGTACTCTCTATAGAATTAAACCCTTCCTTACCCGTTCTGCCAGGAAAACTATTGCACAAACCCACCTCATTTCTACCCTTTTCTATGCCTCTGCTATATATACTAACCTATCAAAAAATAACCTCTCCAAACTTGTCACCGGTTATAATAACATAGCTAGATTCATTACATGCTCCCCCTTCAAAACTCACCATTGCCTCAACCTCAAACAACTTGGATGGCTAGAACTCGAAAACCATATACTCTGTCAACAATTACTTATCACTCAAAAGATCCTATACCACCCTAACAACACCCCTATCCTCTCTAATCTGATTACACCATATAAAAATCTTGCTACCGTACGCTCTAACAAGCTCCTAGTTTCCACAATTAAATCCAACAACAAAGATGGTGACTCACTTTTCTCTAACACAGCAGGTAAAACTGGAATCAACTTCCTTCTGAACTATCAATCTTAGCTTCTACTTCTCTATTTAAAAAACACCTCAAAGAACATCTTAAAACTCATTGGCTTTGTCCATGTGCTAACCCAGACTGATATCTTTCCCCCTTCCTTCTCTTACTCCGTTCCCTACTCCTCTATCCTATGCCACCTAATCTAGGTACTACTCTTCTTAGTAATTCTATAAAATATAAAGGCCTTTCTCTCTTAATTGGGTTTTACTCTTACCCACTATTGTATTTAGTATAATCGTTTTTACTCTAATAATTTTTTTTAGCATAATTTTTAGAGTAATATTTTTAGAGTTTATAACCTGAGTATTATATATTTTTTTACCAATGCTTTCACTTTATGTAATTTTACATGCCTTTCTATATATGTTTAACATTGTCACTATTCATGTTTGGAGCTTTTCTACCCGGGCCTCTACTGAAAATGGAATATATCCAGTTAGACTAGCCCAGTCAACAAATGTAAAATAAATAATAAAAAACAGAAGCTGCTGTTAAAAAAGTAATAATTAGTAGAACATACAAAATATTGCATGAAAACTGTAAGAATCAATCAGAGGAGGTTAAAAAAGATTGGGAAGAGAGATTGCATAAGCAATTCACAAAGGAACAATGGGGGTATATGTATGTATGTCTCCCAAATATGCAACAAAGTTGAGAAGATTTAGGATCTTTGCTTGGAAGTGATTATATATGTATTTTTATACCACAAGTAGACTCCAAAAAAAGTTTCCTCATGTAGACAGCAAATGTTGGTGGTGTGATGGGAAAGAAAGGCGTAACTGGGAACATATTTTCTGGGAGTGTAATGAGTTGTCAGACTTTAAAGATTCTCTACAGACTACTCTTTCAGAGATACTGGGAGAGCAAATTGGTGTAACTAAAGAAATGACTTTTTGAGCTATGATACAGAATCGGAATTGCCTATACATGTAAGGCCTTGCTAAGTCTAATTATGGTGGCTGCCAAAAAAGCAATTACTAGAAAATGGAAATCAACCAACTGTACTATAAGTAGTGAATATAGTAATGGAGATAAAATAACTTGAAGT
Organism: Protopterus annectens; assembly: GCF_019279795.1. Lineage (NCBI taxonomy): Eukaryota > Metazoa > Chordata > Ceratodontiformes > Protopteridae > Protopterus > Protopterus annectens. The sequence goes on along the minus strand of NC_056742.1, from coordinate 273,553,974 downwards.
GGGATCTTTAGAAAAGGACAGGAGCAAATTACACAGAAAAATGGGAACTGTGGAAATAATACATGCAGAGGAGGAATGAGGTTTAAAAGAAGGCAGGACTTGAATGAGCTATGTAATGTTTGAATGATGATGACTGGATAGACTATAAGTGATGTACAATATTTTGAACTAAAAACACAGCAATGTCAAGGGAAGGCTCCGGACACAAAAGTTTAGTGCTTTTGTTCTACTTTAATCAGAACAGAACTTCATCAGAAAATGTAAAATGGAGATCCACCACAAGAATTTAAAAAGACTGCACATAAATCATGTGATCCACACAGCCAGTGAAAGATAAAACTGATGTCACAAATGTGAAAAATTCCCTTGAAAATGTAAAGTGATAGGACTGAAAAGCAACTGCAATTTATTAAAAGCATACATAAAGTTAACTTCCAAGTAACACTAAATCCTTAAAGCCTGTTAAAAGCATTTAATGTTGATTGTTTCATTAAGAGCTGCGGCTCTGTCTGCCCTCAGTCTAATCTGCCAACTGCTTTCCTTACATTTTAACTGATCTTTATAACTTCCAGTACAGCAGTCAGCATTAACTGAGCCAATTACACAAAAGAAAAACTTACAAAAACAGCATGTTTGGCTACTGTATTTTTATTTATTTATTTAATTTATTTATTTACATTTGTTGACCGGGAGAGTCCGACTGGACACAGGTCCGTTTTCAGCGGAGGCCTGGCGAGAAAAGCTCCACATTAAGTATTATTTGCATTATACAGTTAAAAAACATAGCATTTAAACATTAGTCCAGCTAAAGACGCAAGACAAGAATAAAACATAGATGTAAAACAGCTGTTGAAAGTACAGTTGTGTACACTTACCATAAATGTAGATGTTCGAGTGTATTAACTGTTGCAGTCATTACATTTGGGTAATCTGCTGGCAGGTTGCCCTCAGTCGGCCTGATTAACAAAGTCTTGGGTCTTGCATCGGTTGTTGTCCCTTCTTCCATGACGTCAGGTCGTCAGGGGTATAAAACATGCAGCCGACGCCATTACATCAGCTTTTTCTGCCCCGGATGTCAGGTGCCCCCCAAATTGGGAGATATATATATATATATATATACATATATATATATATATATATATATATATATATATATATATATATATATATATACACACACACACATATGGGTTCCTATCAGTTCACCGACAGTTCAGAACATCGACACTCACATCGTCGACACCAAATCATCGACTGTTCATAACATCGACATTTCAGGTAAGCGATCTTCCCCCTTGCAGGACCCATGGTAGCACTTGTTTCTCTGTTACAACGCGTAAGGTTTACGTGACTCTTTACAATTTACCCTGACAGCGTTGTCCTTAACTTCGTAACAGAGAAACAAGTGCTACCATGGGTCCTGCAAGGGGGAAGATCGCTTACCTGAAATGTCGATGTTATGAACAGTTGATGATTTGGTGTTGAAGATGTGAGTGTCGATGTTCTGAACTGTCAGTGAACTGATAGGAACCTATATATATATATATATATATATATATATATATATATTTATATACTAAGAAACTCAAAAATATACCTCCAAACAAAAGCAAATACACCAAAAAGGCTATTAAGCATAATAAAAGAAAGAAGAGGTATAGTAAAAGAAAAACAGGGGGCTGGAGGGAGGGTAACCAGAACTGCAACAGTGAATACACTCGAACATCTACATTTATGGTAAGTGTACACAACTGTACTATGTTCATCGTGTTTCACTGTTGCAGTCATTACATTTGGGTAGATTCCCAAAGCTAAGGTTGGGAGGATGGATTTATACAGCATTCGGACCAGCTATAAGGCCCTACAAAACAGCAGTGGCAAAGCCAGCTCTGAATTTAGAGAAAATTGGTAAGTGATAATGCTTGGTGAAAGTATGAACTGAGCTCCAGGTAGCAGCTTCTAGAATATCCCTGGTAGGAACACCTCTGAGAAAGGCTGTTGAAGTAGATGCAGTCCTGGTGGAATGAGATCTGATCCCATGGGGGATAGGTTTTCCATGGTGCTTATAACAGAAATGAATACAATGGCTTATCCATTTAGAAATGGTCTGCTTTGAAATAGCCATCCCCTCTGCCCCTGCAGCAAATGCTACCAGCAGTTGTTCAGATTTTCTTTGAGATTTAGTCCTGTCCAAGTAGAATCTAAGTTGTCTATGTACATCCAATGAATGCAGAATCCGCTCTCCCTTGTTCTGTGGATTGGGAAAGAAAGTTGGCAAATGAATGGACTGATTAAGAGCCACACTGGATACCACCTTGGGCATGAATGATGGATTGGTCCTGAGTGACACCCTGTCCGCATGAAAGATGATGAAAGGCTCCACTGTCATAAGGGCCTGTAATTCAAATATCCTTCTAGCTGAAGTGATTGCTAAAAGGTAGGCTGTTTTCCAGGAAATAAATTTTAAGTCTGCAGTAGCAGCTGGCTGGAAAGGAGGTAGAGTGAGTTTCTCCAATACAAAGTTACGGTCCCAGGCAGGGGTTGGAGCTCTCCTGTGTGGTCTCAAGTTTTTGGCCCCTCTGAGAAAAGAAGATAGGGGGTTTTGTGTTGCAATGAGCTGAAATGGCTGAGGCATAAGTCTGAGGTAAATTGAGCACTGCTGTGTTCATCCCTTGAGACTGATTCCAGGCACAGAATCTTTTCCATTTGTCAGCATAAGATTTTCTAGTACCAGGTCTTCTCGCCTCCAAAATTACATCCATCACAGGTTTGCTGAGGGATGCTAAGGGTGAATTTAAGTGATTAGCCAAGCTGCAAGATTCAATGTTTAGAGCTGAGGGTGCAGAATTTGGTTCTCCTGCTGAGACAGTAAGGAAGGTGTCTGAGGCAGGTGCCACAGAGAAATGTGTGACACACTGCGCAGGAGTGGGTACCAGTGTCAGCGAGGCCAGTCTGGAGCAGTCAAAATAATTTTTGGTTTGTCCTGATTGACTTTTAGTAGAACGTTGGAGAGCAAAGGCAGAGGGGGAATGCATAGACTGATAGGTTTTTCCAGCTGAAGGACAGAGCATCCACTTTCCAGGCTTTCTTGTGATGAGTTCTTGTGCAAAATTTGTCCAACTGGTAGTTCTGGGGTGAGGCAAAAAGATCTATGTCTGGGCTCCCCCATTTGCGTGTCAACATATTGAAAATCCATGGTTCCAGTTTCCATTCGTGAGGGTCCATGGGATTTCTGCTTAATTTGTCTGCCAGAACATTCTGCTTTCCTGACAGGAATTGAGCTTGTAGTTGTACTTGGTAGCTCAAGGCCGTGTTCCACAAAGCCATGGCTAGTCTGCACAAGGGGTAGGAATGTGTACCCCCCTGCTTGTTTATGTACCATATAACCGTGGTGTTGTCTGTCTTTATCAGTAATTGTCCTGGATGAAGGTAGTCCTTGAAGGCTGTCAATGCATACTGTACAGCTAGCATTTCTTTTCAATTGATATGAAGGTGCATTTGATTTGGGATCCATTTGCCCTGAATGCACCTCCCTGCCAGATGAGCCCCCCGTGCATAGTCTGATGCGTCTGTAGTTAGGGTTTGGGCGGCAGGGGGTGTTTTGAATGGTAGTCCCTTGTTTTGGTGGCAGGCCTCTGCCCACCACAGGAACTCTAGGAGCAGGCAAGGTATGATAGGAATCATTGTTTCCAGACTGTGACAGTGTTGACTCCATAAACTTTTTAAGTACTACTGAAGTTTTCTCATATGCAGTCTTGCATATGGAATTAGAAGAATGCATGAATGCATGAGGCCATGTACCCCAAGGCTTGCAGTATTTGCCTTGCAGATAGCAGGTTTTTGTGGCCGCCTGTTTGAAGTAAGTCACCAAATGAATTTGCTTTTCTGGTGTAAGGAAAGCCATCTAGGCAGTTTGTCAAGCTTGCACCCAGGAATGTAATTTTTTGAGAGGGTACCAGTTGAGATTTCTTTTCGTTTATGGTGTACCCTAGACAGGTTAAAAGTCTTTTTACAAACGCCAGATGTTGTAGAAGAAGGGCCTGGTTTTCTGTCTGAATTAGACAATCGTCCAAGTATGGATACATTTGAATATTTCTTTGCCTGCAAAATGCAATTATTGAAGCCAGGCACTTTGTGAATACCCTGGGTGCAGTAGACAAGCCAAAGGGCAGTGCAGAAAACTGATAATGCATGCAGCCTGCTTTGAAGTGTAGGAATCTTCTGCAAGATTCCCTGATTGGGATATGCAGGTAAGCCTATTTTAAGTCGAGAGTTGCCAACCAGGCATCCTTGCCTAGCACAGGAAGTAACTGGTGAGAGTAGAGTCAGCATCTTGAATTTTGGAATGTCCAGAAAGGTGTATAGAGTAGACAGGTCCAGAATTGGATGTCATGATTTGTCTTTTCTGGCTACCAGGAAAAGTCTGGAATAGAAACCTTGTCCCTTTTCCTCTTCTGGTACTAGTTGAATAGCCCCCATGTTTAGGAGGGAAAGTACTTGTTTCTGCGTCTCTGCCCACTGATTTGGGGGCAGGTCTGGTCTTTTGCTTGGTGTTGGCAGCATGTGGAAATAAAATCTGTATCCCTGGGACACTATATTTAAAACCCATTTGTCCTGGGTTATAAGTTGCCAGTTTCTTGAGTGAAGTGCCAGTTTTCCCCTTAAAGGGGCGGCTAAGAGGTAAGTGCTTGGTAATTTCAAAGGGAAGTCATTGAGACTGTTTACCATAGGGTGGTGCCTTGTTGTTTCCAGATTTGGAGGTGGAAGCACCCCATTGCTTAGTTCTGAAAGTCCCTTGGGACTGAAACCTGGTGGTTTTGGAATGTCTGGGTTTAGCCGTAGTGGCTCTGGAAGGAGCTGGAAAGGACCAGTTCTTAGTAGGCCAATGTCTACTAAATCTAGGAGGTTGCACTTGTAAGAAATCTTTCACAGTTTGCATAGATTTAGCTTTATCTTCCATCTTTTTTAAAACGTATTCAGCCTTATTGCCAAATAAGCGGTCCTGCTGTAAAGGAGCATCCAAAAGTTTTGCTTTAACATGATCAGGCAGAGATTGCTCCTTAAGCCAAGCATGCCTTCTAAGCACAGACCCAGTAACAGCAGCCCTACAAGAGGCCTCTAAGGAATCAAAACCACATTGCAAAGTATGTTTGCCAACTTGTTCTGCAAATATTTATTTTCCACACAGTCAGAAATCATCATTATTTTCTGTTTAAGCTGTCCCATGATATGCTGTTGATATTTTAGCATATGGAATTGACAGTTTAAAGCCCTGATTGCTAAGGTTGCAGAAGTATAAACCTTTTTACCCCATCTATCCAGCGCCCTGGAGTCTCTATCAGAAGGGGTAGGATTTTTAGCAGTAGAAGCCTTAATGCCCTTGGGCCCCTGAGAAATGGTTTCAGGGTCCGCAACAGGATTTTTGAAAAGGAATTTGTGGGAGGATTTCTGAAAAGGAATTTGTGGGACTCAGGAACCCTGTAGTACCTGAGTGGTTTGCTAGGGGCTGGAGGCAAGGAATCAGGGGCCATACTGGATTCCAAAAACACATCATCAACAATATCTAGAACAGGAGGTATAGCCAAAGGCCTATGCGGAAGAAGAAGAAGGAAATCCCTAAGCCTCTTTTTAGATGCAGAGAAAACCTGACTTTCCCAGTGGAAATGTTCCCTTAGGGTATGTAAAGTTTCCCCAAAAGAGAAATCCTCAGGCAGAGAAGCAGAGGGAATGGATTCCTCTGCATCAGAGTCCTCATAAGTAGGTATGGACAAATCCAGATCATTAGAAGAGTCAGAAGAAAAGTACAGTTGTGTACCTACCATAAATGTAGATGTTCGAGTGTATTCACTGATGCAGTCATTACACTTGGGTTATCCTGCTGGCAGGCTACCCGCAGTCATCCTGAATTTCAAAGTCTAGGTCCAGCATCAGTTGCTGTCACCTCTTCCCTGACGTCAGTGTGCCAGGGGTATAAAAGATGCAGGCGACACCATTTTCTTCAGTTTTTCTTGCCCCAGATGTCAGGTGCCCCCAAATTGGTAGGCTAAAAATTATGCCAATAAGTATGCATGCACTAAAATATTTCCTTCATCTACAAGCAAATACACTACACAGGTTGTATAGGATAGAGAAGTACAGATAAGTCCCAGCAAAGAAAAGGGGGATGGTGGGTGGGTAACCTGGACTGCAACAGTGAATACACTCGAACATCTACATTTATGGTAGGTACACAACTCTACTATGTTCATCATGTTTCACTGTTGCAGTCATTACACTTAGGTTGAATCCCAAAGCTGAGGTTGGGTGGCTGGGTCTAAATAGGATTAGGAGAGGCTATAAGGCCCTGCAGAACTGCAGTGGCAAAGCCTGCTCTGGATTTAGAGTAGAGAGGTAAGTGGTAGTGCTTGATAAAAGTGTGCACTGAACTCCAAGTTGCAGCCTCTAAAATGTCTTTGGTTGGTACTCCTCTGAGGAAGGCTGCTGAAGTGGCTGCTGCTCTGGTTGAATGTGGCCTAATGCCCTTAGTCACTGATTTGCTATGTTGTGAATAGCAGAAACGAATGCAGTGGCCTATTCATTTTGAAATAGTCTGCTTTGAGATAGCCTTTCCTTGTGATCCTGCAACATATGCCACTAACAGTTGCTCAGTCTTTCTGAAATCTTTAGTTCTGTCCAAGTAGAAGCATAGCTGTCTGTGTATGTCCAAAGAATGCAGGATTCTCTCACCATTATTCTGTGGGTTTGGATAAAAAGTAGGCAAATGAATGGTTTGGTTAAGGGCCACACTGGACACCACCTTAGGCATAAATGTTGGGTTCGTCCTCAGAGAAACCCTGTCTGGATGGAAACTGATAAAAGGTTCCACAGCCATGAGCGCCTGTACCTCTGAGACTCGTCTTGCAGAGGTTATTGCTAGGAGCAGAGCTGTTTTCCAAGATAAGAACTTTATTTCAGCTGTACTGGCTGGCTCAAAAGGCGGCAGTGTGAGTTTTTCCAAGACATAATTGAGGTCCCATGCAGGTACTGGAGCTCTCCTTGGAGGTCTTATGTTTTTGGCCCCTCTGAGGTACTGCCTTAGCAACGGATGAGAAAAAATAGGTGGTTCCGTATTGTAATGAGATGAAATGGCAGAGGCATGGATTTGAATTGATGAAAAGGATAGGCCTCAGTTAGGTATTGTAAAATCTGAGGAATATTTGGTACAAAAGTGTCAATTCCTTATGCCTGGTTCCAAGCACAGAATCTTTTCCATTTTTTTGCATAAGATTTTCTGATACTGGGCCTCCTGGCCTCCAAAATAACATCCATCACTGCTTTAGGGAGAGGTGTATTCTGAATGGCTACATTATCCGCCATGCTGCCAGATTTAGGGTCCTGAGTTGGCTGTGCAGGATCTGATTGTTTTGCTGGGTCAATAAGTGAGGAATTAGAGGTAATGTCCAGGCTGGGCCTTGAGACAAGCTCTTTAGGAATGGGTACCAGTGCTGCCGGGCCAGTCTGGAGCAATCAGAATCATTTTTGGCTTCTCTTGTCTGACCTTTAGGAGTACCTTGGGGAGGAGAGGTAGAGGAGGAAAGGCATATACTGTAAGGGTTTTCCAGCTGAATGATAGAGCATCCACTTTCCATGCTTGCTTGTGATAAGTCCTTGTGCAGAATCGCTGTAGTTGGTAGTTGTGATGGGAGGCAAATAGATCTATGTCTGGGCATCCCCATTTCTTTGTTATCATGCTGAAGACTTGTGGATCCAGTTTCCACTCGTGGGGATCTGTGAGGTTTCTGATTAGTTTGTCTGCCAGAGTATTTTTCTTTCCTGGCAGGAATTGTGCTTGCAGGTGTACTTGATAAGTCAATGCTGTGCCCCACAAAGTCATGGCTTGTCTGCAGAGGGGGTAGGAATGTGTGCCTCCCTGCTTGTTTATGTACCACATGACTGTAGTATTGTCCATCTTTATCAGTAGTTGTCCTGGATAAAGTAGATCCCTGAAAGCTGTCAGGGCATTCTGAACAGATAGCATCTCTTTTTCATTGATATGAAGATGCATTTGGCTTGTGGGCCATGTGCCCTGAATACATTTTCCTGCCATGTGGGCCCCCCAGGCATAATCTGAAGCATCTGTTGTTATTGACTGCATGGCTGTGGGTAGGGTGAATGGCTGTCCCTTGTTGTGGTGACAGGCCTGTGACCACCATCGAAACTCATGTTGCAGGCAAGGAATGAGTGTAATTAATGTTTCCAGGCTGTGACAATGTTGAGTCCAAACACTTTTTAGATACCATTGTAGTTTCCTCATATGCAGTCTGGAATATGGAATTAGCAGAATGCAGGATGCCATGAAGCCCAATGCCTGCAGAATTTTTCATGCAGATACCTGGGTCTTTGTTGCCAACATTTTGAAGTAAGAAGTCAGTTGCCTTTGTTTGTCTGGCGTGAGATAAGCCATCTGGGCAGTTGTATTTAAGCTTGCACCCAGGAATATTATCTCTTGAGAGGGTACTAGTTTTGATTTCTTTTCGTTTACTGTGTACCCTAGGGAAATTAATAATCTTTTTACAAACGCCAGATGCTTTAGTAGAATGTCCTTGTTCTCTGCTTGAATAAGGCAGTCGTCCAAGTAAGGATATATTTGAATTCCTCTTTGTCTGCAAAATGCAGTTACTGGTGCCAGGCATTTTGTGAAGACCCTGGGCGCAGTAGATAAGCCAAAGGGCAGTGCAGAGAATTGGTAGTGCATTGAGCCAGCTATGAATCTGAGGTATCTTCTGCAAGACTGTCTGATTGGGATATGCAGGTATGCCTCTTTTAGGTCCAAAGTTACAAGCCAAGCCTTCTTGCCCAGCATGGGCAGAAGCTGCTGCAGAGTCAACATTTTGAATTTTGGGATGTCCAGAAATGTATTTAGAATAGACAGGTCCAGTATTGGTCTCCAGGCTTTGTCCTTTCTGGGTACCAAGAAAAGTCTTGAGTAAAATCGTTGTCCCTGCTCTTGCTCTGGTACTTGCTGAATGGCCCTCATGTCCATGAGGGATAAAACTTGTTTTTGTGCCTCTGCCCATTGATTGTGTGGCAGGTCTGGCATACCTTTTGCCCTTGGCAGGGTGTGAAAGTGGAACTTGTAGCCCTGGGACACTATATTCAAGACCCATTTGTCCTTGGTGATCATGTGCCAATTTTGAGAAAAAAGTGCTACTTTTCCCCCTAAGGGGGCTGCCAACAGATAAGTGCTTGGTGCTGGAAGAGGAAAGTCATTGGGACTGTTTCCTGTATGGCTGTGATTTGTCATCTCCACTTTTGGAGGTAGAAGCGCCCCACTGTTTAGGCCTGTATGAGCCCTGGGGCTGGGATCTGCCTCGGGGGCGTCTGTATCTGCCTCTTTGTGGCCTGTCTGACACTGGAAAGGACCAATTTTTTGTAGGCCAGTTCCTGCTAAACCTGGGTGGCTGTACCTCTAAGAAATCCTTTACTGTTTGCATAGATTTCGCTTTGTCCACCATTTTCTTCAACACCTCCTCTGCTTTAACACCAAATAAGGTATCATGCTGTAATTTTGCTTTAACATGATCAGGCAGATTCTGTTCCTTTAACCAAGCATGCCTCCTAATGACAGAACCTGTAACTGCGGCCCTGCAAGAGGCCTCCAAAGAATCAAAACCACATTGCAATGTATGCCTTCCTACTTGTTCAGTTGCATGCAATAAATCCTGCATTTCCTTATTTTCTGCACAATCAGAATTTGTCAACATTTTCTGTTTTAGCAGTGACATTAAGTATTGCTGATAATTAAGCATATGAAATTGACAATTTAAAGCTCTCACAGCCAAAGTAGCAGAAGTGTAAACCTTTTTCACCCATCTGTCTAGTGCCCTTGAATCCCTATCAGAGGGGACAGGGATTTTTGCAGTAGAAGCCTTGACCCCTTTGGGACCCTGAGAAATAGTTTCTGGGTCAGCAGCAGGGTTTTTATAAAGAAATTTATGTGAATCTGGAACCCTGTAGTATCTGTCTGGTTTAACAGAGGCAGGGGGTAAAGAGTCAGGAGAAAGGCTGGACTCTGAAAATACATCATCTACAATGTCTAACACAGGGGGAATAGCAAGAGGCCTGTGCTGAGGTAGTAAAAGAAAATCTCTAAGCCTTTTCTTTGATTCTGAGTAGTCTTGGCTCTCCCAGTGGAAGTGCTCTCTCATGGTATGCAGGGTTTCCCCAAAAGAATAATCCTCAGGAGGAGAGGCTGAAGGGATAGATTCTTCAGCAGCAGAATCCTCATAGGGAGGAAGAGAGTATTCCTGTTCAGAAGAAGAGTCAGAGGAAATGGAAACCTGATCTGAAGATTCATATTCTGTCTCTTGCCTAGGCCACTTGTCAGGAGGGGGATGGGAACCCCTGATCAAGGTAATTAGATCTTCGGCCATTTTGAGCATCTGTTTTTTAGGTATGGAAGTCTGTCCAGGAGAATGCTGTACTTGTTTCTTTGTCTTTAGAACTGCTTTAGTCTTTGCTTTGGAAGCTGAAGTTGGCTTTACATACAACTGTGTAGGTCTGAAAACACCCTCAGAAGCCGATGCCTGCTCAGTGGTTCCGGACCCATCTGAGGGAATAGTTTCCGAGTGTCCAATACCTTGAGTGTCCAGAGGCCTAGCTGGCTCCACGTAGGAGTCGTCAGCGGCCTGTGGCTCTGAGGTAGTGGGCGTCAGGGGCTGTGAAAGCGCCTCACTGAGAACCCACGAACCAGCGACTGGCTTAGCGGAAGCCTCATCGTCAGTTTTGGACCTCGAATGCCTGTCCTTTTCTTTTTCCTTGTGCTTTTTATAAACTCCGGTCATTGGCTGTTCCAACGGCATTATATAATTGAATCTTCGGCCAAAGTAATGAAAAGCAAAATCGTACCGACGCTTAATAGTGCGTTGGTTAAATCTAGCACAAAACTGACAGCTAGCAACGTTGTGATCAGAGCCTAGGCAAGGAATACAGTAAGAATGAAAATCCTTATGAGGTATTTGCTTCCCGCATGAAATACAATTGTTAACTTTTTCTGACATAGGTCTGGAGCAAGAAAAAAGTTTCCTCAATGGGGTACTTAGTTTTAATGAAGACTTTGGATCTGAAATTCGTTTTTGAAGATCTTAGGAGTCGGCCGACCGGCACTTGTGAACTTCTTTTGCTTCGGGCACCGCGCGGCAAGAAAGACTGAAGAAAATGGTGTCGGCTGCATCTTTTATACCCCTGGCGCACTGACGTCAGGGAAGAGGCGACAGCAACCAACGCCGGACCTAGACTTTGGAATTCAGGCTGACTGCGGGTAGCCTGCCAGCAGGATAACCCCAGTGTAATGACTGCAACAGTGAAACACGATGAACATCAGAGTCCTGTTCAGAAGATTCATAGTCAAATTCAATCCTAGGCCTCTTGGAAGGGGGGGGGGGGTTTGACTACCCCTGATTAGAGTAATTAAATCTTCAGCCGTTTTGATCATTTGTTTTTTAGGCATGGGGCCTGAACATGTGGCGTGGGCATCGGTTTGTTAGACATAGATCGAGATTTAGGCCTTAGCACTGAAGTTGGAGTCAGTTTAATATGCAAGCCTGTAGGCCTGAATACACCCTCAGAAGCCTGCTCAGCGGCTCCGGACCTATCCAAGGTAGAGACATCCGCAGGTTCCATATGTGAAGCATCTTGCAGCATACCGGACTCTGAATGGGTCTCAGTAGAGGCCTGCGCATCAGAAGTAGCGGGTATCAGGGGCTGCGAAAGCATCTCACTGAGTACTGGCAAACTGGCGACTGGCTTAGGAGAAGCGTCGTCTGCAGTTTTGGACCTCAACAGCCTGTCTCTGTCTTTTTCTTTGCGTTTTTTTCAGTATTCTGGTAGTCGGATGGCTAACCAATGACATTTCTGGATAATTAAACCGAGAAATTAAATATTTTGAAGCAAAAATGTACCGACGACGGATAGTGCGCTGATTAAATAAAGCACAAAACCGACAGCAAGGTACGTCGTGGTCAGGGCCTAGGCAAGGAATACAGTACAAATTAAAATCCGTATGAGGTATTTGCTTCCCACAAGTAATGCAATTATTAACTTTTACTGACATTGGTAAGGAGCAAGAAAAAGTTTCCCCAACGGGGTACTTAGCTTTAAGTTGAAGACTTTGGTTCTGAAACTCGAAAACAAAAATTTCAGGAGTCGGACGACCGGCACTTGCGAACTGCTTCTGCTTCGGGCACCGCGCGGCAAGAAAGACTGATGTAATGGCATCGGCTGCATGTTTTATAACCCTGACAAACTGACGTCATGGAAGAAGGGACAGCAACGGACGCAGGATCCAAGACTTTGTTAATCAGGCTGAATGAGGGCAACCTGCCAGCAGATTACCCAAATGTAATGCCTCCAACAGTGAAACACGATGAACATCATAGTACAATTTTAATATGGTGATATATACTAAACATGGTTAGAAATGTAGTTGAGATTCATCAGTGAACAATTGACACAATCTTTTTTTGAGGTACATAACAGCCATTAGCAGTTGTTGCTACAAGAAGTTAGGTAGCTGGGAACATGAATAGCCAAGCTTGCTAAGAGTAAGTTGTTGATAGGGGCTGAGAGAGGTAGTGGGTGGGCGGAGTGGATGGTATTAGAGGGGGGGTTGCAAGGGCATATCTGGCAAGTTTTTAAGTGTGATTTTAGTAAGGATTTGAAGTGGATGCAAGAAGTTACAGAGGTAACTGATGATGCTTCTCCAGCAGAGTTAATGGCTCTTGTGACCTGTAGGAGGTTTTTGTGGCTGGATCTTAGTGGTCTTGTGGTTATGTAGGGTTGGAGTAGATTCTGGAGGGATGGGACTTTTAGTGGTTTATTAGTTTGTGGGTGAGTGCGAGTTGGTACCATTGAAGGAGGCGGGGGAGCTCTACCCAGCCCAGTTCTGCTAGTGAGAGACAGTGGTGAGTACAGTAGGAAGCCCCTGTGGTGAGTTTGGCGATTTTGTTGTAGCAGGTTTCGAGCTTATTTGGATCGCACTGTCTAAGGTTAGAAAATACTGGAGAGGACTAGAGTAGAGTAGAGATAAGATGAGAATTTGCTACCGAAACTTTAGCTGCTTTGGTAAGTAGTTGCTGATTTCTGCTCCTAGTTTTTTTGTGCACTTTTTTAATGGTCATGGAAATTTGAATGTCAAAGTTCAGTTTATTACCTATTTCTACTCCTAGTAATGTGGTGTGCTCTGCAGGATGGATGGTGGTGTTGTCTTTTGCTGTGATGTTAAAGTGAGAGCTGTTTAGGGTAAGTTTGGTGGGTTGGAAGATTAGTAATTTTGTTTTGTTTGGGTTGAGTATTAGTTGGGCATCGGATAACCAAGTTTCAATAGAAGAAAATGCTTCTTGTGTGACTTTTTGCACTTCGGGTAGGGAGTGGGCTGTGCAGATGATGGTTGAGTCATCTGTGTATTGTATAAGTGTGCCATGTTCTGTTGCTGAGGCTAGATTATTGGTGAAAAGAGAGAAGAGAAGGGGTCCCAGGATGGACCCTTGGGAAACCCCAATGGAGACTGGTAGTTGGGGGAATAGGTTGTCCTGCCAAACAACTGCTTGTTGGCGGTCAGATAGGTAACTCTTATTTTTTATTTTTCCAATTAGCCAAAACATCATCATAAATCTGTTTGTTCAAACATCTGACAGTCTTGCCAATGTAAAATGCATTACAAGAACCACAGTCAGCTGCATTTTTAGAAATGCAGCTGAACCCTCCCTCTGCCCAAACCACTATGTTACAGTGTTGAAAAACTACTGAGGATGAATTGTTAATGAACAAGAAGTTATGCACTCACCATAACGTTCGTTGTATGTAGTCCACCTTGCCTCACATTCTAACCCATGGGGTCGGCTCCGACTCGGCCATACTTTAGCTCGAAGTCTTTCAACTGGCTGGGCTAAGATGGTATCCAGTGCTGCACTGCTCTCTATACCCAGATCTAGTTTGCTGTGAGCACCAACACTCACTCTCCATGCATAACAACACCTAAGGAAGGAAGAACAAACCAAGAATGAAGGGAACTCTGAAACCAGGCCTAACCTCCAGATCCTCCAGGAAGGGGAAGGTGGGGTGTAAGTAAGAATGTGAGGCGAGATGGACTACATACATTGAATGTTATGTTGAGTACATAACTTCTTGATGTTATGTAGTCCAATCTCACCTACATTCTTACCCGTGGGACAGCATCCCCAGCACCTAAATCCTGGGAGGCTCAGTGGAAATTACTCCTGAGCACTGTGGAACCAAAGGAAGACCTGTCTCTAGATACCACATCTAACTTGTAATGAGTAACAAAGGTGTGAAGAGATGCCCAAGTAGCCGCAGCACAAGTATCATCCATAGACAATCTGGCCTGAAAAGCTGTAGATGTAGATACAGACCGGGTAGAGTGAGCCTTCACTCGGAACAGTAAATTTCTTCCCCCTGAAGTATAAATGAAAGAAATTCAACTGGAAATCCACCTGGACAATGTGACTTTGGAAACAGGAGACACAATTCTGTTTTCCGAAAATGAAACAAACAACTGATCAGATTTTCTGAGGTCCTTCGTTCTGTGCAAATAAAATCGTAATTGTCTGTGTACATCCAACTGATGAAATTTGAATTCTGCCTTGTTTGAGAACTGAGGAAAAAACACTGGTAATTCAATGGATTGGTTAAGGTTACTAACTGACGCTACTTTGGGGAGAAAGGAAGGATTCGGTCTGAGAGAAACCCTGTCCTTATGAAAAATCAAATAAGGTGGTTTAATTGATAAAGCTTGAAGCTCCGAAACACATCTGGCTGACGTGATGGCTACCAAAAAGACAGTCTTCCAAGTTAAGAATTTTAAATCACAAGTGGCTGCAGGCTCAAAGGGGGGTGAAGTAAGACCCTGTAGAACAAAGTTTAAGTCCCAAGGCATAACAGCTTCAGAGACAGGAGGACGAAGCCACAAAGTGCCTCTCAGGAAAGCCTTACAGAGTCTATGTGCCATTAGACTAGGTTCGTCTGTGACGTGAAAGGTAGAAATCGCCACCAACTGAACTTTAATGGTTGTGGCAGCTGATCCCTGGTTGAAAAGCATAGAAAGGAACTCCAATACTGACGAGCTTGGAGCTGTGTAAGGGTCAATCTGTTTGGCATGTTCCCAGATGGAAAATCTCTTCCATTTGCTGTAATAAATCTTTCTGGTTGAAGGCTTATGAGAGGAAGATAGAATATGAACCACCTCCGGTGAAAAATGGTGAAGCCTAACTAATGACGGAAGTGGAGTAGCCAAGCTGTCAACCGGAGGGTCCGAAGAGAGGGATGGAGCTGCCATGACATGTGAGTCAGTAAGTCTGGTTGTGGGTCCAGAATCCAAGGAGCGTCCATGAGATAGGGATGGAGAAAGGGGAACCAAATTTGACGAGGCCAGTGTGGAGCAATCAGAATAATTTTGCTTCCCAAGGATGGCGCTTTCTGAATAACCTTTGACAGCAAAGGAACCGGAGCAAAGGCATATAGTAGACTGGAGGACCAATCATGGACTAGAGCATCCCTGGGAGATTCCCCCTGAGGGGGGGATAAGGGTGAAGTAGCTGCTGCATTTGGCATTGAGGGGGCTGGCAAAAAGGTCACAGCAAGGCTGGCCCCACCTGCAGAAAATCTGCTCCGCAACCTGACAGTTCAGGGACCACTCGTGAGGCATCAGAATAGCTCTGTTTAGCCTGTCTGTGATCACACTGGACTTCCCCGGAATGTGTGTTGCTACCAGAAAACATTGGAAAAACACTGCCCACTGCCACACTCGCATGGCCTCTCTGAAAAGGGGATACGACTTGGTTCCTCCCTGTTTGTTCAGATACCATACCACCGACATATTGTCTGAGTGGAATGCAATAGTCCCGAGAGGAAGAAAGCTCTGAAGTGCTTGCAATGCTAGTAATACTGCTCTCATCTCCAGGACATTGATATGCAGATGCATCCCGTGCTCTTGCCACGTGCCTTGAACTGTCCTGCCTAGATAATGCCCCCCACCCCATCTGGGAGGCATCCGTGGTCACCGTGACAATCGGAGGCGAAGGAACGAAGGGCTTTCCCGCATTGAGGTTGTCAGTGTGAAGCCACCAACTGAGATCCTGTTTGCACCTGTCTGTGAGTAGAATAGGGTGAGGCAGTGGAAGACGTTGAAGAGACCACTGGGCGAAGAGTAGCCACTGAAGGAGCCTCATATATAACCTTGCCAGGGGGACTAATAATCGTAGCAGCCATTGTCCCCAACAATTGGAGGACCAATCTTGCCTTCACTCTTCTCAGAGGGAGCAAGGCATAAATCTGTTGTTGTAAGACTCTGATTCTTTCCTGTGGTAGAAACGCCCGCATGAGGACGGTGTCTAATTCGGCGCCTATAAAGGTGACACGCGAGGGCAACAAGGTAGATTTTTCCCAGTTCAAGATGATGCCCAGCTGTTGACATAGGTTGATAGTAGTGCCACTGGTCTGAAGTAGCAGATGCCTGGTAGTGGCAGTAAGGAGCCAGTCGTCCAGGTATGGAAACACTTGGAATCCCTGACGTCTAAAGTGAGCAGTCACCACTGCCATGCATTTGGTAAACACCCTGGGGGTTGTGGTGAGACCAAAGGGCAGGGCTTGAAACTGAAATTGACTGGCTCCTAGCTGGAAGCATAGGTGACTTCTGGATGCCCTGTCCATCTTTATGTGGTAGTAAGCATCCTTGAGGTTGATGGAGCACATCCACACTTCTCTTCCCAACAATGGGAGAATAGATTGCAACATGACCATTCGGAACTTGGACTTTTGCACATGGGTGTTCAATCGGCTGAGATCCAAAATGGGTCTCAGGTCCCCTGTCCTTTTCGTCACCAAAAAGAATCTGGAGTAAGTCCCTAATCTGATCTGGTCTGAGGGGACATGTTGGATGGCTCCTTTTTCTAGCAGCTTTGAAACCTCTGAAGCTGCGGAATCCCTTTGACTGGGTGGAACATTCGGGATTTTCTTGATTGGAGGGGGAGTTGACGAGAAGGGAATGACATATCCTCCAGAAATTATTCGTAAAACTCATTGGTCCTGGGTGATATCTTGCCAGGCCTCCAGGTATAGTGAGATTCGACCCCCGACTGGCTCCAGAAATGCACAGTCGGGCCTCCCATCAGGAGCGGCAGTAGGGAGAACCACGAAAGGAATTGCGGTCTCCCGAGTTACGAGGGCCTCCTCTGCCCCTAGGGTGGTGTCTACTAGAATAACCACCCCCTCCTCTGCCTCTGGAGGGGGACTCACCTTGTGCATCGGGAAAAAAACCTCTGTGATTTCTTGAACCACATTTTCTCATCCCTCTGGGCCTTGGGATAAGGCCTAGAGGGAAGGGAAAAATGGACTCCTATGGCAGACAGAGTTTTTCCCTCTTGCTCACACCTAGTGAGTGTGTCTTTCACCTTGGTTTCGAACAAAGAGGAACCATCAAACGGGGTGTCAGTGAATGTAGACTTGAAGGCCTCCGCAAAATGACAAAGGCGCATCCAGGCATGTCTCCTAAGAGCGACTCCTGAACTTGCTGCACTACTCGCTCCCTCGGCTGTGTGAGAGATCAGCCTCATAGAGGAGTTCGCAAAAGAATTGAGGGTAGACATCTGAGCGTTGACCTTCTGAGCTACCGCCTCAGAAACGTTACCCATTAGAGTATCTCCAAGCTCCTTTAGGAGATCTCTCTGGAGCCATGTAAAGTGTGATAAGTAATTCAGTGACCACAAAATAAAGGCTGCTGAAGAAAACGTACGCTTCCCGTACCGGTCCATAGTCCTAGACTACTTGTTAGGGGGATGGACGGTGGAAAAAGTCTCATCTCCCTTGGATAGAAATTCCTTATCAGAAGGGGCAGACAAAAATTTATTGGGTCTCCTGGGGACTGGTTCCACAGAGTCAGGGGCTTCCCACACCCTTTGACAAACCAAATCCAGAAGCTCATCGAAGGGTGGAGACACCCAGGAGGCGGAGGGCTGAGCACCAAAGGCCTTCAGGAACACCGACTCCTTTTCGGAGGGGGCTTTGGATGGCCAGTCACCTCTTTGCTTCAAAATCTCTAGGATGTCTCAGAAAGAAACATCCTCAGAGGATGACTTAGGGGACCCCTCCAATTCCTCGAGGTCAGTGTCTGACGTGAGAGACTCATCTTGGGAATCTGTGTGCTTCCTCTTGCACATTCTCTTTCTGGGTGGCTCTTCAGGCAAAAACTCTGAGGGGCTCTCAAAAATATGGGGACCACTCGTGGGGTACCCTGAGGCATTGGCGCTCTGCTGTCAAGAGATAGAGGGCGATCAGAGACCTGCACCGGTGCTGTAGGGGACAGAGTGACCGAACCGTATGATGCAGCTGACGACCTGGCAAGCGCGCTCCGCATGGCCTCAAAAGCTGGTCCTCCCGGGTCCGAAGATCGACCAGCCTACGAAGCTGAGACAGGAGTCAGGCTTCCCTGCGCTGAAGCACCAAGAGGGAGACTAGGAGCCGAGAGATGTCCCAAAGCCTCTCCCTCAGGTTCGACCTAGGAATCCTGAGTCCTGAACCCCGTGGATGGCGCCAATGGGGTCGGAGCTGACGTCGGAACTGATAAGCCAGGAGGGGCTGTCGGAACCAACCTAGGGACATCACACGGAGCCAAGCACTCTGGCTCCGAAAGCTGAGATGCGCTCGGAAGAGGAAGTATCGATGTAGGTAGAGGGACTGGCTCAGGAGCCGACTGGGTCAGAGCCGAAAACAATTTAGCCAGTACCAGTGATTGATGAAGTCTCTGCACTACTCTATCGACATCCACATCAGATAAGGTCCTGGAGGATTTGGAGGATAGGGAAGAAGATTGAGACCTCCTCTGTGAAGGAAGCCTGCGAGGAGGAGATACCAGCCTAATGCTAGGCAACTGGCTCTGAACAGGCTCCGAGAAAATCGGAGCCAAAGCAGGTTCCATAGACACTGACACTTCCTGCGACCCTGAGGACAATGGAGCCGAGGATGTCACTGAAGATTTAGCTGTTTTCTCCAGTGACTCCGAGGATACTGATGGAGCCGGGGATCGCTTTTTAGCCTTGGAAGACTTAGCTTTTAATAGAGAAGACTTAAAGCTGGAAGCACTCTCCAAACCCTCCTTGAAAGAGGGTTTCAGAAGCCCCTTCAAAATCAATTTGTTCTTCCTTTCCTGAAGAACATGCGGGCTAAAGGCATGACAAAAACTACATGATTCCTGGAGGTGAATCGCTCCCAGACAGTACAAACAAACACGAGTGTCCATCAGTGATGGACATCTTATAACTACACTTGGTGCACTTCTTAAAGCCCGAGGGCTTATGCTCCTTAGTATCTTTAGACATAGTTACCACAAACACCGAGTAACTAACTCAACAATCAGACCAACGGTCAATCAGCCACAAGCGCGGGAACAGAACAAACAAACAGTACACCACAAAGACCTCTAACTAAAACGGTCCTAGAACACAAGTACAAGAGGGAGGATTAATTCCTCTAATTTAAATGGTTTTAGCCCAAGGGAAAAAATTAGCACACAAGGTAAGCAAGAGGACAGACTAGGTCCTCTAACTGAAACGGGCCAAGCCCATTGGAAACAACTAGTGGGATACCACAAGAACACTCTAAAAGAAAAAACAACTTTTCCACAACACAGTTCAAGATACACACACAAATAGCTATGAAAATAGTTTTTTTTGCAAAAAAACTTCTCTGCTATAAAGAAGAAAGGGTACTTAGCCACAGCCAAGAGCGAGACCACATCCGAGCTACACGAGCGGCAAACGAGATCTGGGGATAGAGAGCAGTGCAGCATGGGATACCATCTTAGCCCAGCCAACTGAAAGACTTCGAGCTAAAGTATGGCTGAGTCGGAGCCGACCTTCAGCTCCAAACCCACGGGTAAGAATGTAGGCGAGATTGGACTACATAACATCCCACATTGCTTACAAAAAACACAACTGTAAGTTTCAAGGGTGACCTTTCTTGTTGGTACAACATTAGGACAAAAATTACATTCAAACATAGACTTAAAATTGACAGACTTCTTAAAGTTGAACCTAGGCTTGTCACCGAAAACCTTATACATGTCTGTGTTTCCCAAAATTACCTTCCAGTTTTCTTGCATTATATTCTTGATCATCCACATCTCATTACAAATTGAAATAGGAAAAGCAAAACAAAATCTTTCTTTAGGGACATAAGAAAAAAACATCACTTTCTTTAGGAATTTGACTCCCTTGCTCTTAGAACATTTTGCCAATTACATGTGAAAGTTAAATCCCAAGTTAAAGGCACATACCAAGGTACCTGAGTTCCTTTTTGTGTTTTTTCAGAGAGTTTCATTTTTAAAAGATCATAGTATCTCAGCAATTTCTTTACATTTCAGCAAGAAAAATGTATAGATTGTGTAACACATATCGGTTCAAAATATACAAGGGTTGTTGCAAATCACTGATATTTTCACTAAGGCTTCTGAAACTAAACAGTATTTCACAACGCTTCCATTCTAAGTAAATGGAATTGTGATCTGACAATAGACACTATGGCACTGTACATTTTATCAGCTGTGACTTCACAGTGCATTAGTTGTAAAAAACAGCTTTCCATGAAAATAGCATCACACCAGGATGGTTGTACCCATGGCTGCATTCAGTGTTAGGAAAAAATAAAATAAAATATAACTACTTGCTGTGCTGCATGTAGGTTTTGATTGTGTAAAACTTCTTGACGACAACAAAAACTATATATGCTTTTTTTCAGTTGTTGTCTATAGTGGTCCTTTAAGAGCAAATAGTATACTTAAGTGTTTATCCAGCTGCACCTACAAAACTGAAATAATTTTTTTCAGGAAGATGAGAAGCCGAATAGTTGTTGGCTGATGGCTAATGATACAGCAACTTAGAATTATGATTATGCGTATGGTATTTTGTTCAAGACTCAGTGGTATGGAAAGCCTCAAATTGTGAGAGACAAGCTTTTCATCAAAATGGAAGGGGAAAAAAGTTTTAATTTAAATGCTGCTTAAATAATTTAAGTTACACTTATAGTCACTTGTGTGGTG
Source organism: Protopterus annectens (assembly GCF_019279795.1). Taxonomy (NCBI): domain Eukaryota; kingdom Metazoa; phylum Chordata; order Ceratodontiformes; family Protopteridae; genus Protopterus; species Protopterus annectens. The sequence continues at coordinate 273,532,889 of NC_056742.1, read as the reverse complement.
ATACTTTTTTGTACTCTGCTTTTTGCCCGTGTTTTAGACATCAAAGTTATCTGTTTGCATTTTTTTAGTCTGTTCTGAGACCTTAGTCTTGCAGCTTCATTTGTAGTTCTGGGATGATCATGTACTACTGCAAGATTTTAACATTATTTATACATTATACTGCACATCTATTTACAGAACGAAAATTACATGTGAAAGATAACTTTTTGCATTTTGAACTCAGTCTGGGGCCTCAATCTTTTTGCTTCATTCACAGTTGTGGCAGGGCTATGATCTACTGCCAGATTTGAGCCTCATTTAGTCATATATTACAGTGTTACTGGCAAATTTCCACAAAGTCGGGTGTCTTACTCTGCAGAGGGAATTCAGTAGTGGTAGTACTGTGAACTCTGCTCCATAATTTATGCTTCAGTACTTTTTATAACTGTACATACTTGCTTAAAGTTATACTCCAGTGCCTTTCTGTTTACCTTGCTACAGTTTTTCCCCCTGTTCATTGAGTCTGCTACAGCCCCCACTGAGACAATAAACTAAACATTTCTGAAATTCTAACAATATGATCAGAACTCCAGCTTGAATTTTTCCTGACCCTCCCAGCCTTCTCTTGCTGTGAATTTAAAAGGCAATAACCTAAACATTTTTGAAATTCTAACCATACAGACAGAGCTCCAGTTTGAAATTTTCCCCAACCACTCTTGCTGTGGTTTTAAAAGGCTGTGTCTTTGACTTCTGCCCCTTATAGTAATTTAGTTTCCAAAGTCCCTCCCTCTACTCTTTCATCGCTATTGTCTGTTGTGTAACCTACTTATGTACTTTCCCACCAACTGTTTTCCATATATCCATAATACTAAGAGCCCACCAGAAAACCTGTACTGCACTTGCGTAAACCTCCCTTCTTACAAATTTCATTTTCACAGAACTCTTATCTGCTTGGTGCCCTCACCACAGGGGGCAGTCAGGCAGTCCTGAGTTATTTCTGCTCCATGTTTGGCAATTAAGAGATTATTTCATTGTTCTGCATTTCAGTTAACTGTTTAGAGTGCTACTGCTTTATTTTTGCTTTATTTGTTGATTTTTGCCCTTACATCATTCTAATATGACATTCCATTCCCAAGGTAGTTTGCTTATGTTGGTTTGTTGCAGCATTACTCTCGCAAGCAATCTTTTTTGGTGTTTTTACAGCACGTGGTTAGCAGCACCCTGTACCTGTAAACACCCAAGAAAATGTTATCTATAAAACTACCCTTAGAACTGAAACCTGTAACTTAAAGTGTGTCTAAAGTAAAATCACTTCACTGAGACAAGCTTGGAGTAGCTAGTCTACACATTAAATAGCATTACTATCAATTCTTTTTTTTTCCAAACAAAAAACATCTGTATTAAATTATCACTTATAACACAGGCAATCATACATTTACATAAATGAAAACAACACCATATTGACATAGTTTCAGTTCTAAACATTATACATCACATATGATCTTCTACACAGTCATTGTCAATTGGACACTGTATATCTTATTCAACTTCTGCCTTCCCTTAAACCTCATTCTGCCTCCAAAAGATTATTCGGTATGTATTGTTCCCACAATTCTCAGTTTTTTTCTATGTAATTTGCTCTCTTAAGATCTTACTTTCAGTTGTTTTACCTCTGTTACTATATTCAATATTTCTAGCACAGTTTGTTTAAAAATTACTTCCACTTTCTAGTAATTGCTTTTTTTTTGGTAGCTGCCATAATTAAACTCAGTAAGGCCTTAGCTATGTCTAGGCAATTCATATCTTGTATCATAGCTCAAAAAAAAATCATTCCATAGGTACACCAATTTGCACACCCAGCATTTCCGACAGAGCAGTCTGACTGAGACTTGAGAAATGGAATTTTTAGTCTGCCAACTCATAGCGCTACTATCATATCTTAGCACAGTCTAACCTAGTCTAGTGTCAAACACCAGAGACCACCCAGGGAGACATCTGTATAACCCAGTTCGCATCAGTGCGCCAGTCGTGGTCAGTGGTGCTAGCTTCACTGAGCAGAGTGAAACATCAAATTTGCTGGTTGAGAAATTCAGCTCAAACTTCACCTATACCTCCCACCGCCTCCCCCATGAAATACCTACTAGCATAACCTCCCCAACTATTAACAGGGAGCAGGTCCTGGTGGCGCATGCTAAGGCAAAAAGCATAGCCTCAATGGGCCCCTACAGTATTCTGGGATGCCGCCTAAGTAGCTTGAAACATGATCTCTCAGGATCACTTGAGAACTGGAATGTTTAAAGTCTGCCAACTCATAGCACTATCAAATCTTAGTGCAGTCTAAGCTAGTCTGGTGTCAAACACCAGAGACCACCCAAGGAGACTTCTGTATAACCCAGTTCACAACTTACAGTAATCCATGCAAAATAAAGGTCTGGAAAACATGGATATGCAATTTCCAAATATCTCTGTAGTCAGCTTGGAAGATATGGGCATCCTGAGACAATGTAGCAATTGTCTCATGTTCACAGACGACCATTTAATCCTTACTGAAACAAGCATAGTACGTGACAGATCCACATATACAACTTCATTGGAGACAAAAATCTTGCATACAAACAAGGTTGTTAAGAACACACACACTATATTCACCACACATGCTGTCCACCACTGGTCAGACCACAAAACTGTCTCCTTCGAAATAAAATCAACTTGGTAACCACAGCAAACCCTGTAACAGTTAGGAACTATGTATGCCAAAGCAAATTACATCCTATTAAGTGACAGTTTGTCAAAATTCAGTGCCCCTCTCAATCCTGGATGTACTGAAGCTGCTGTACCTACCATAAGTAAGCTCAAAACAAACTCTAAAAACAAACCACACTGATGGAATCCTAACCTTAATAGGGTATATAACACAAGGAGAAAAGTCAGAACAAGTCCTATTATGATAGGAGCTCTCTGATTAAGTAGTTATCTTAGTTTCCTGCAAACAAGGCCAGTTATGAGGTCAAGATAGTCTCACAGGCTAAAGACAAAGGCCTTCCACAGCTATGTCCAAAACCTCAAAGACAGTACAGATCAGTGTGCCGAATTGGTGGTCAGTGGTGCTACATTCACTGAGCACAGCGAAATTATGAATTTGCTGGTTGACAAATTCAGCTCAAACTTCACCTCCAACTCCCCCACCTCCTCCATGAAATACCTACTAGCATAAATCCCTGGGTAGGAGAGTTAGTATATATAATTAGTAGGGGGTATGGGGAATTTTGTTTACATTTAATATTTGCAGATGCTAAAAAGCAACCTCATCGCATGTGTACTAAGAAGTCGACATTTCTGTTTTCGATGGAGAGTAGTTTACCTTCAGGATGTCGACATTCGTGTTAGTAAACCAACTGAAGGTAAATCGACTGGCATACACAGCATCCCTGGATCTGGCTCATATTCGTCTTTTGCACATCTGTGAAACAAACAACATCAGAGCCACTAGATCCAAGGATTTAAATTTTGTTTCTCACATAAATAAGACATGTTAGTGAGACAGATATGTGTCTCAGAGGATTCTCATGCTGTGGAACAGGCTCCCAATCCACGTGAAGTAGAGTCCATCCCTAACCCTATTTAAGTATAACCTTGACCAATGGATGGGAAATCAGAAATTCACTGTGGGCCTCGCCCCCATGTCTCTGACAGACAAAGGCAGAGGCAGACAGTAATGCCCAAACTAACATACCCCCCTACATAACCTCTAGAAATTTCCTAACTAACATACCCCCTCCTAATAAATACCCATGACACATAGGGACACACATGGGTTGGATTGCATAGCTAAGGTTATAACGGCCCTGGTTCATAGGTTGGTACTAGGCTATCTACCCTAGGGCCTATATACGCCTAGCCATAACAATTCCTTGGCTATTTCTTCCCACACTATTTACTTCCCTGGACCCCTGTCTAGCAGGGCGACTGACGTGATCCCGGGGGTGAATTTCCTTTCTCCCATCCAATCGTCAAGGTTCCTTTTGAAAAGGACCAAAGAGGCACTCTGCCTGACATGTATGGGCAATCTATTCCAGAGTCTGGGGAGTCTCTGGGTCAGGAACCTATCTCTCCAGCATGTTTTGTTTATTGTGACGACAAGGTTTAGATCCCAGGAGCGTGTAGCTCTGATGGATTGGGATTTCTTTAAGTGTAACATGTCCAACAGCTCTGGGTTTGACATGGCCTTGTATGTTAAGCAGAGATCGCTTCTGAGTAGACGATATGCGGACAGAGTATAGCTGGAGTTTTTTAAGGTGGTCAGCGTAGGGCATCTGCTTTAGGCCTGTGATTCTTTTAGTGAGGTATTTCTGCAGCCTTTCCAGTTGTTGCAGATGTCTTGAGAGGTACATACCAAATGGGGCATTGTATTCTATAATGGGTCTAATGAGGGATGAGTACAGTGGGACAATGACCTCCTTTTTTCTGGATGAAAAGCCCTTAGTAATGAGGTGTGCCACATAGAAGGATTTCCTGACTGTTGTGGCAATGTGGTTATCAAAGGTGAGACCACTGTTCACCTGTGTCCCTAAGTCTCTTATCACACTTTCGGTGTTTAGTGTACTGCCACCTATATGGTAATTCACAGGTACATGTTTTTTTCCCAAAGGGGATAACTATACATTTCTTGGCATTGAGCTTGAGCCCATGGCTCTGGCAGCAACCATCTGTTTCTGTAAGGCCCTTTTGTAGAGTATCCACATCATTTGGGGATTCAATAATGGCTCCCAGTTTGCAGTCATCTGCGAACTTTGTTAGCCACAGTCCCTTAGTGTTGGCCTGTACTTCAGAGAAGTAGATGCCAAACAAGAGCGGTCCCAGGACTGAACCCTGAGGTACTCCACTTGTCACTTGTCTGAAGCTGGATTTGGAGTCGGCTACTTTTACAGTGGGGGTTCTATCAGTAAGCCAGTTAGCAACCCATTGGGTGACGTAGGGATTAATGCCCAGTTTAGTAAGTTTATCTAAGATTCCAGAGTGGGGGATGGTGTCGAAGGCCTTGGCAAGGTCTAGATAGGCTGTGTGAACCACCTTACCCTTGTCCATGGCTCTGGAGTCTGATTCAAAGAAGTCAATCAGGTTCAGGAGACAAGATCGGCCCTTCACGTACTCAAACTGGGTGGGGTCCAGTGTTTGAAGGTTGCCAATGTCTTTGTTTATAAGTTCCATGATAATACGCTCCATGGCCTTGCAGATAAGGCTCGTCTGACTGATGGGACGGTAGTTTCCGGGATCCAAGGTGGATCACCCCTTGTGGAGTGGGATAACTGTAGCTCTGCGCCACTCAGTGGCCACTGGCTTAGTATATACCTATGAACCTATAAATGAAACATTGTATGTAATGCTTGGTTTGCTAATGTAAATAAAGATCCATCTGACAAAAAACAAACAGAGATGAAAAGACAATATGGTACAACATGGAATATATAAAAGGGCTTTGTGCCTACCTATGTAAACTTTTAAACAGTATGAGACCTCAGTTCATATCTCACAGGCAATATGCCACTATTTGTACAGTTTCTGGCTGGGAGATCACAAGAAAAAAGTGGTAAAGTCCAAATGTTTGACTTAATGTTTCTGGAAAAGGTATACCTTAAATTCACAGCTTCTTTAATGGCTGAGGTCAACAATCAAGTTTTAAGACACCATTTCATTTTTGTTAACTGCAAACTTTTACAAAATGTTCTGAGATAATCTTTTTTAACTTTTTAAATGTTTATTGTATGGGTTCACTTTGGAATCTTGAAATACTGAAATATTGAATTTTAGTATCTCGAGACCAAAGTGTCGAATCTGCAGTTGCGTGAAACTGCAGAATATCGAACCTGCAGTAGTGATGGCACTTTAGGCAAGTGTCATTTTTTTAAGGGTTTTGGGGAAGGTTTGTGTGTATGTGAGTGTGTTGGGGGAGTTTAGGTGTGAGTTAGGGTAGGTAGGTAAGAGTGTCAGTGTTTAAGTGTCGAGAGTGGTGATGTTTGTATGTATGTGATACGTGTTTGTGCAAGGGGGGTGTAGAATGTGTGGTGGTGGGTTTTCTGTCTTTCATTTTTTAGTGCGATATCAGAGTTTGTATATATAAGTAGCGGGGAAGTGGGGAGTTCAGGGGGGCTTGCCCCCCTGGTTATAGGAAGGGTAGGTGTGTGTGTTTTGTTATGTTCGTGTGTGTGTTGTTTTGGTTTGTTGTAGTGTCGGGAGGTAGGTGTATTTGTGTTTATTTGCGTGGTGTAGTGTTTTTTGACAGTCGCAATTTTGAATTTAGTGGTTTTGGGTTTCAGGTTTGTGAGTTTTCGGCTTTATAGTCTTGAGATACTGAAATTCGATATTTCAGTATTTCAGGATTATAAAGTGAATATATATATATATATATATATATATATATATATATATATATATATATATATACACTTCTTGTAGGTGCATGCTTTGTAATATTTATGCAAATTCTGAAAATTGTTCACACTATGTTCCTACCAAAAAAATTCAGAGTACCTTATAAATTCTGACCAGTTTTTCAAAATCCTTACAGTTTTTGCTTCCTATTTCAGAACTCTGCAAACTTCTTACAGTTAAGTTTCAGTGTTATTCTGGCTCAAAGTACAGCCACATTTTCCATAATTCTGCTACACTTGTACATACCTATCTTAGCACACAGCAAAATCTATATCTTCTGCCGAGTCCAACCCTTACTGCAAAAAGGAAGAATTTCCTATGTTTACACACTCTTTGTGCATCTTCTCTTATTCCTTACCCTTCTTCTACAATATATTACGGTTATGACATTCCCAAAAAGTCAAATAAACCTTCTGTTTTGTCTCCACAACTTCTATAATTTCCTTGATGTACTAAACATTACTTATCCTCTATGTACTACTCTGATGACTTGATCCCATATCTGCAGAATACTACTCTTACAGATTTTAACAAAGTACATACTTCTTGTTTCACCACCTATTTCCCAAATTATGCCTTAATTTTCTTATACCCTCTTCCTCCTCTGATCCCCTACAAACATTAGGGATAGTACACCTACTCAATTTAATACTTACTTCACTAACTCCATATTATCACTACCGACAGATGACACCAATGCCTCCCTAACCATTCCCAAAGGTTTCGCAGAAATAAAAAATACCTTTTCCTTACAGCCTGTACAAACCAACACCATTAAAAACTGCTTAACAAACTTAAACCCACATCTCTCGCTGCTGACAATCTTCCTTCTGAATATCTCATAACAGCTACTGATGCTATCTCTTATCCAGCTTCCATATTAATCAATCGCACCACAACAGAACAGTATGTTTCCAAAATTTGGAAAATATCCTATATCATGCCATTACATAAAGGTGGAACCTCTACAGACCTATCTAACTACAGACCTATTTCTATTTTATCTCCTAACAAATATATTAGAAACATGTATTCATTCCCAGCACATGAACTACTTACTACCTAATAAACTTCTTGCCAATTCTCAGCATGGCTTCCGACCAACCATAGTACCATTACAGCCCTTTTAAGTTTAACAAACAAAATTAAAGGAAAACTCCGGGCTCAACAACAATTTAACTCAACCGCAAGTCTTTTTCTTTCCCTGTTAACTCGTCCCAGCCATCAGCAGTTAACAGAACAGGCAAAGAAGTTTGTCAGTTCTACATTTCTGCCTTTCCCTAGCATAGGGCAGGAAAGCCCATCCCCCAATCATTGGTATTGCATCTTTTCCGGTGGAGTTCGTCTGCACCTTCCTGACGTACCTTCGACACAGTCAAATCAGTAGTTCCCCTCTCATGCTGATCCTCCCACACTGTGACATCACCATTACGTAGCCCAATCCACTTATCAGCTGCTATAAACTACTCAAAAAGTTGTTGCGGAACTTAATTCCATCCACTGTTTCCATCCGGAGTGAAAACAGCATTGTATCCAGTAATTTCTCCAGCAAAACAGCAGGCAAAGTCAGTGGTTAACATACATACATACTTTTCCATATTTGTTTCGGTAAGTTCATTTAACTATCTGGACTGGCTACAACTATCTGGCCACAATTCTGCCGCTAAAGTTTAAAGCCGTATTTTTTTTCCTTTTGTTCTCCTCCTCTATCTTAGCATTGTGCAAATGTATTATTAGTTATTGTCAGGTTTTGGTATGCAATGCCTCCTTAGTAAAATTGCTGTACGATATCGGTGTCCAACTACCCTGCTACAGTGCATGCATGTATGTGTATGAGTGCTTCTGTCTGCATGCGTGCGAGTTGAATGCGTGGCTGAAAGCAGTATGTATATGTAAATGTAGAAAAGTTTTTGTCCGTGAAAGCAGAATGTGTGTGTTTTTGAATCCAGAAATTAGGGTGAATGTGTATGCCTGAACAAGAGCTGATAGTGTATGAGAGAATCTACAGTGCGTGCGTGATAGCAGTATGTATCTCTGTGTGAGTGCAGAAAAGACTGTTTTATGCTTGTGTGTGAGCATGAGAGAATGAATCGGTGTGTAAGCAAGCAGAATGTCTAAGTGTCTGTGTGTATAAGAGACGCGCGTGTGTGTGTGTGTGTGTGTGTGTGTGTGTGTCATGCATCTGGCCATCTAGGGTGCCAGCTAAAGGAACATCCACTTTACTTTTCTTCCCTGGATGTAGGTTTAACTGTAATAAGCCGATCGCTTATAATGTATGGATTGGCTTATTACTGTGTGAAGTCCATTTAAATTTTTTTTTTTTTTTGGCGGGGTTTGCTTCTTCAGATGGGTCAGGCTGCTGCCTTAATAATCTTACAATGTGAAGTCCGTTTTTTTTAATTTATTTATTTTTTATTTTATTCTACAGAGGGGTTGTGGTGCTGCCCTAAAAGACAGAGCCGGGGGGGGGGGGGTGTAGATCACAATGTAATAAGCCGATCGCTTACATGAATGTATCGATCGGCTTATTACTGTGAAGTCCGTTTTTTTTTTTTTTTTTAATTTATTTATTTTTTCTTTGATTCTACAGAGGGGTAGTGGTGCTGCCCTAAAAGACAGAGCAGGGGATGTAGAGCACACTGTAATAAGCCGATCGCTTACATGAATGTATTGATCGGTTTATTACTGTGAAGTCCATTTTTTTTTTTTTTTTTTTTTTTTTTTAAATTTATTTATTTTTTCTTTGATTCTATAGAGGGGTAGTGGTGCTGCCCTAAAAGACAGAGCAGGGGGGAGTAGATCACAATGTAATAAGCCGATCTCTTACAATGTATTGACTGGCTTATTAATGTGAAGTCCGTTTTTTTTTATTTGTTTTTTTTTTTATTTATTTGATTCTACAGAGGGGTTGTGGTGCTGCCCTAAAAGACAGAGCAGTGGGCTGTAGATCACAATGTAATAAGCCGATCGCTTACAATGCACTGATCGGCTTATTAATGTGAAGTCCATTTTTCTTTTTTTTCCCTTTGATTTTACAGAGGGGTTGTGGTGCTGCACTAAAGGACAGAGCAGGGGATGTACAGCACACTGTAATAAGCCAATCGCTTACATGAATGTATCGATCGGCTTATTACTGTGAAGTCCGTTTTTTTTTTTTTTTAAATTTATTTATTTTTTCTTTGATTCTACAGAGGGGTTGTGGTGCTGCCCTAAAAGACATAGCAGGGGGATGTAGATCACAATGTAATAAGCCGATCACTTACAATGTATCGATCGGCTTATTAATATGAAGTCCATTTTTCTTTTTTCTTTGATTTTACAGAGGGGTTGAGGTGCTGCACTAAAGGACAGAGCGGGGATGTAGAGCACACTGTAATAAGCCGATCGCTTACATGAATGTATCGATCGGCTTATTACTGTGAAGTCAGTTTTTGGGACATTGTGTTCTGAATTGAGATAGGGTAGCAAATGGCATTGCCATGGACATTAACCACTGACAGGTTTTGGGTTGAAATGATGAGGAAGAAGAACAGCAGTAACCTGAAAGTAGGAAACAATGGAAGAATTATGAAGTGACACTTCCTTAAGATGCAGTTTTGCCATAAGAGCTGTGCAACTCAAGAAAAAGTATAAACACAATGGATAAAGCTTGAAAGAAGAGTTTTCTATTTGGGGCAACTGCCCCTATATGGAGGGATAACTTCCCTTCATTTTCTCTCAGATATTTGAAAACTGCTTCCATACCTTGTTAAACAACAAACTTCAAGATATATGCTCCGACTGGTAGTTAAATATCATTTACTGAAGCAATGATTAATGACAATGTGAAGGGTGCAAGAATTCCAAAAGTGATGTGTACAGGCAATTGGATACAAGTATCCCTTTTAGTGGCAGACCAGGAGTACTGTCTGATGAAGTGACTAGGTCAGTCCCACAGTAGACAAATGAAAGCTGTGTTAATCAAGCCCTGCATTACAGGAAGCAGTGCATTGACAGCTCCTAACCTTATTCATCTGCAATATCAGCTAGACCTACACTTCTACAGCCTAACACAATGCATTTCACTGTGTGTCTAAGGAAAAGTAGTTAAACTAAAATATATTCAGAGTTAAATATTAACATTAAACTCAGACTTACTGTTGCCCGGTTTATTCACAGCCAAATAATAAACACACTGTCAACACTCTACATAACAGTTTAACCAAAAACTGTACCCAAAGAACATAATTCATTTGATAATAATGCTTTTCTTTTATATTATGACTACTCTTGGATACAGGAGTTTTATTCACACATGCACACACACACACACACACACACACACACACACACACACACACACACACACACACACACACACACACGCACACACACACACGCACACACAACCCATTGTATGACTGCATACTCAGATGTTTGCTTACAGTCAAATGAATGGCCAAATATAAAATAATGAGCTACACATGCATTTCAGCTTGCTGCTGTGAAAAACATATAGTGTATCCCATTGTATGTTCCATGCCACTCTATTTCTTAACTCTGAAATTAGAAATAAAGGCATGAAAATCTGGAAACTATTTTCGGAAGGATATATCCTTTAAAATTCACATGTTTATAGGTTATTATTTTCATAGGTGTTTACAAGCTAATGACCACAAGGGCCTTTTTTAGCCTGCATCAGACCCGGATCCAGCAGTAGGTGACATAGACATTAACCTAGGGCTATATTGCTGGGGAGCCCACTCTGGCTAAGAGGCTTAAGCATTCTTTTTAGTAATATATTAAAAAAAAAAACATCTTAACACCCTGTTGGTGGTGTCTTCTCCTCCGCAGAAGTAAACGCATTCCAAAATTATGCTTGTAATTTAAAACTAGCTGTTCCTCTAAGAGAGAAGGTAAGTGTAATTTTAATTAGAAAATGTTTGTGTATGTATGTACGTGTATGTGAGTACATATAATTTAAACTAGCCATTCTGTTTCTGTATGAGAGAGAAGGCGTGTATGTGCCTTCATGTATGTATGTGTTTGTGATTTCAACTAGCCATTCTATTCATATGGGAGATAAAGTGTAGTGTGTGTGTGTGTGTAATGCCCCAGGTGCTACATGGTGTTGGGTAGAGAATAAGGTTTGAACCCTGTACCTTGGGCCCAGGTGGCAAGAGCCTGAATTCCCTACCCACCACCATTTGTAAAAATGCTGCAGATTTTTCCCTCATATTGGTTCTGTTCCTCATAAAATCTGTGGTTTCTGTATTTTTGCGTCCTTGGCTCCTTGCAAAGCCAGTAGTGCATTGCTGCAGTAGTAGCATTGTTGCCTGACAGCTACATGTTCTCTGGTTTGATTCTTGGATGGGGTGCCTTACCTTCTGTGTGGAGTCTGTGTGTTCTCCCATCTTTCAAAGACATGTGTCTGTCTGGAGTGCTTCTCCCTACGCCTCTGCTAACAATTCGCTTTTGTTCCAAGTTAGACTTTCCTGGTTAACAAATGTTAAAAATGACACGCTTTTGAATATCAGACTTCATATTCTTCAGAAAGTGCATGGTAACACAAAAGCTTTTATTCTAGCAATTTTCTAAGTGTATAAGATGGATATTTGAAATTTGTCCCTACTTTTGGGACTGTATTCCTCCATTATCGGCTTCATCCAGGTTTTGTGCTAAGGTTGACAGCTATGTTAAGAACTGAATTCACTGAATATGTTTGGGAGTTATATTTCCCCAATACTGGCTTTGTCTGGGTGTTTTTTGCTAAGAGGTTGAGAGCTATGGTGAGAACTGAATTCACTGAATGTTTGGGGGCTGTATTCACCCATTATTGGCTTTGTTCAGGTGTTTTGTGCTAAGAGGTTGACAGCTGTGTTATGGTGAGAACTGAATTCAGTAAATGGTAGCCATTTAAGTTTCCGTCTTCCTCTTTCACAAAACAGCTGATTTGGCATAGTGGTTTTCCGCTAAGTACTGTACCTACAGTATGATGGATTTAGACACATGATACATAATAGATTTTGCTGTGGAGCAGGTCTGTGAAGGGGTGGTATCAGTGGCACTTGAGAAGATAGGTTTTGAGAGGTGCATGAGAAATTTAATTAGTAAGGGTGTGAGTATCGGAGTAGTAGCAACAGATAGGCATCGGGGTATAGCATCACTAATGCGTACTCAATTTACTGACATAGATCATCAGTTTGACATTTGGCACATGTGCAAAAGCATTCGAAAAAAAATTATGCTGGCTGCCAAACAGAAAGGACAAGATGATTTTACTGCAATGGTGCCGTAGTGTTTGTAATCACTTGTGGTGGTGTACAGCAACGTGTGAGGGTGATCCAGTATTACTTATGGATAAATGGTTGTCCCTGTCATATCATGTGACTGACCAACACAGCTGGGGGGGGGGTGCAACAAAATATGTGAAATGTCCACATGAAGTACCAGTCCCTCGTGGGATGGATAAGAAATGGTTAGAGGAAGGAGGGGAGTGCCACAGTGCACTGCATAAGATTGTAAGTAACACATTGTTTATAAAAGATCTGAAGCAGATGACAAATTTTTGTCATACTGGCAATCTGGAGGTATTCCATGCATTGCTAATAAACACGAACACACTGAAACGGCTCAAACTTTTGGATACCAAAAACGACAATGAAGTAATTGTGTTTAGCGCTTTCTTCCACTTTATTCATAACATGGACTTCCTCAGAAGCGGAACTCTCCCATGTTCCCGTTTTTATACATTACAGGATGTGATGTCATGTTGATCCCACACATTTTATGTTCATACTAATAGTCACAGTTTACCATTACATTTTGAAATTCTTTCATTATTTTTAAATTTTTATATAAATGATTAATAATGCAATATAATGTGAAATTATGTTCTTACAAAAAAACAGTTGTTTGTACAACTGTTTTTTTGTAAGAACATAATTTCACATTATATTGTATTATTAATCATTTATATAAAAATTTAAAAATAATGAAAGAATTTCAAAATGTAGTGTCAAACTGTGACTATTAGTATGAACATAAAATGTGTGGGATCAACATGACATCACATCCTGTAATGTATAAAAACGGGAACATGGGAGAGTTCCCGTTTTTCTGAGGAAGTCCATGTTATGAATAAAGTGGAAGAAAGCGCTAAACACAATTACTTCATTGTCGTTTTTGGTATCCAAAAGTTTGAGCCGTTTCAGTGTGTTTGTGTTTATTGGTTTTCTGGCTAGTCCGGATTTGGTATCCTGTATTCCATGCATTGCTGTGTCGTTACTGTCCAAAGTTAGAACACTTTAGCTATGGAGGCATGAAAGCAAGAACAATGTTAGCTGTCTTAGACCACAATGCAAATCAAAATAGGGAGCATTTAGTTATTAGATGCCCCTCTAGTCGCTCCGGGCCAGTTGGTGAAAAGAGATACAGAACAGTGTATCCCAAGGCCAAGCAGGAGTGGATAGCAAAGCCTATATTTGAAGGTAGGAAGTATGACCACATCTATGACCTCATGATGAATGTAGTGTCTGCTAAGACAGGTAGTCTGAGTGTGGAGCCAATGCAAGTACCAGAGCTGCCCAGAAACATAGCTAAATCTGAGCGGCCAGAGAAAAATACTGTGATTGCACGGTTACAGTCCCGCTTCAGCAGTAAGTCGTAAGGTACATGTAAATAAATTTACAGTTATGACTGTTTGCTAACTAACTGAGCCCAGGATAAATTAAGGATAAGTTACATGTCATGTCTGTATGCGAAAGGATAAAAATTTTTAAGCAGTGCCATTGGTACATATTAAGTACAAAACAATGTCAGATAGTCTGTGAGACTTTGACATCAGCAGCCAATCTGACTACTGTCACTCAGTACAGAAAAAAATCCAGGTGGAAGCATCACTATTGAAAATGTGAGAAATGGTAGAGTGCGTCAAGCTTCATATTTCTTTGGTTAATGAGACAATCATGGTGAGGCAGTTACAGAAGTAGATGTTAACTGTTTTATGAAAGTTAAATGTAGCTGTTGGATGGGATGGTCCATTCAATTTGTGTCCCATGCACAAAATTGTAGGCAGGGCAGTTATTGAAAGATTACGCAAGAAACAGGGGTTGGGGGGGTGGCCTAATTGTTAAAGTGTTTGACTTACAAACACAAGGTGCAGCATTTGAGTCTCTCAAGGGATAATTGGCTAGGCTTAAAATGGCTCGCAAGGACACTTAGCTTAGTACTAATCTATGAATCAACAGTGTCAGTCTGCGAGACAGAATGAAGTGACCAATCTGAATAGTGTCATTCAGTACAGTAAGAAATGAAGGAAGAAGCATTACTAGTGAAAATTTGTGAAGTGGGTGAGTGCCTCAAGCTTTATATGTCCTTTGAAAGTGACACAAGCTGATGTTAACTCATGTTTGAAAGTGTAATGAAGTTGGTGGATGGGATGGGACATTCAATTTGCGTCACTTGCACTGTATCAGCTGAAGTTAGTCTTGGTTTTCATCCACTTTTACCAGTATTTATGGTGAATGCTTGTATCGCTTTGAACATGGGTGGTATGGGTGAGAAAAATAGGGAATGGCCTTAGCTAATGATATGCAACCTGTTATATTTCCGGTGACGTCAGTGTATAGTAGCTGAAAATGAGTTGAGTGGGTATTAATATATACAGTGCAACAGGTGATCCATGTAAAGTGTGTATGCATATAATGATGTAATTTTTTCCAATGGTTCTCTCTCGTCTATGAGTCCTGTTGATTGAGAAAAAGTGATGTGAAAGTTGGGTGATCCATTTTCCGGTAATGAAATCTTTGCTGTCCTGAACATTGGAGAGAACCGTCCAAGTGACAATGGAAATGGTATTTGACATGGATGCCAGAATTACCAACCTGATAGCAAAGGTGGGTATCACATGTGATTTTACAGCATGCAAAAAGTGAGGATTAAGTCATACATAAGTGTTTATATCTGTAACCTAACAGTATGTGTTATTGATGTGGATTTACAGGTGATGTGAATGTGCAGATCTCAACTGAAGAAATATAACCTGAACGAACTGAAAGTATCGGCAGAGTACTCATGGTAAATATCACACAAAGGAAATATTACAGCCAAGGTAAGCGTGTTTACGTTAATAACGATAGCCCTTGAAGCAAAGATGACAGCTCATAAGCGAGTTATGAAAGGTAGACAATACTCATACTTGTTAGTGAAAGGAACTGTCATCATACTGTGTTGTACATGATTGCTTTATTTATGGTGAAGGAATTATGTTGGAGTAAGAGTAGCATTGGTTCTAGGTTGCATGTTGCCATATCCAAAGTGGTTATAGTGCGAAGATAAAATGTATAGTGATAACAGCATTCAGGAATACCAGCTGGAACAGGTTTCAGCTCACTGCACATTGCTGGACATGAACACTGCAGAGGCATACTGTACCAAGGATGATGGACATTGTGACTGTGACCCATGACAGGGATGGTTGTTGAAACTGTGTCTGTTGCATGATGCACTTGCAAAGGAGAGGGAACAGGAGGGTTTAATGGCAGTCAGTTGATTACATTCTGTGGTGGTATAATAGAAACACTTAACAGTTGCAATGGTCATTGTCTGGTGACTTGACATGCCTGACACACAGCTATGTTAGATATTGTAAGGGAAGGAAAACCCAATGGTTATGGTCGGCTGACTTGAAGTCATGGCGGTGTGACACTATTAAGAATGTTTGATGTGCTAATGGAAGGGAAGCGCAATGATTGGTGGACGGACTGCTTGTAACATTACAATGAGAGGCAGTGGTAGGTCAATGCTACTAATTAGTGGATTTGCAGTTGATGATTTACTATGTGTTATACCAAACATTCATGCACATAGTTAATTTAATTGGAAATCTTATATCCTTATTTTAGCACACTGAATGGAGGTACACCCGTAGGATAAGTATATTGCTGGTTGAGCATGGCTTTGTGTGTTCAGGACTATTTCATATATGTAAATTGCATCATTATTTTTGAGAGACCTTGGTATTACAGAGAGTCTGTTAGTTGCAGTATGGCACTGAATTTGATTAGGCCATGCACAGGGATAAAGGCAAAAATCATACTAAGCAAAGCCATTGTATGTATGAAGTATGTACTGTAAACCAAAAATATATTGAGCTTATGTAACTAGCAGGAACCAATTTCCATAGACACTCTTGCACAATCACTGAGAAGACATTAATTGTTAGACATGAGCCTGAGTAGCAAGTGGGTGGTGACATGGCACAGGAATCACAATGTTCAAAATCCTGTGTGGCAGTTTTGCCCTCCTAACAGCGTTTATAGTCCAAGCCTTTGTACAGTGTGCTCCCTGTCACCTGTGCAGATAATGGTAGCTGGTAACCTTGACACACTGTAACTTGTGTGAACATGTACTAATGTCTGATGCACAGTGTGAGACAGTGTAACATTATACAGCAGTCACCAATTTGATGGCAAAGGGGTTTGTGTGATGTGATACATGTATTTTAGGTATGCTTAAGTAATTTGTAGGGCCTACACACATTTACACAAAGGGGAGAGCGCTCTGACATGTGCTTTTGGATCTCAGGTGGCAATAAGATGTGCAATATTGCCAAAAGGGCACACAGCACTGCCTGGTACAGTGACTTGTAATAACTTAAGACAGGAAAATGATGCAGTCAAAATTGTCATTCTGTACTCATGACACTGACAGTAGTATTACTCTGGTATGCTTACTGTCTGACTTGACAAGTTTAGTTAGTACAACTGCAAATTGGATGCTGCAATCCTTATGTGAGTGAAGGGTGTAAACCCTCTTACGTGCTGTTTTCTGCGAACTGCACGTCTCTTTTGTTGTTTTAAAGAGACCTAAGTCAAATTAGTAATGTGAATAATATGAATAACTGTGTTTGGCTGAGTAGTGTCTACTGCCAATTAACAGCTAGATATATGACCAGTGGAGCAGTAAGATTTGAAATGTGCACACAGAAAGGCAGGGAGGGCCTCAAAGTAAATTTACTAATATGGATAAATGACTAAAGGATTGCTAAATAGTTTGAGCTGAATTAAAGAAGATCATATTAAGCTCCCAAAATGCCTCAGTTATCTGCATTATGCAAGTGATAGATACATGCACAAAATATTTAGTAGCCCCCCAAAAAAAAATGCACTGCATGGAGTACAGAAAACAGTGAGTTTTCAGTACATAATTTTACTGTGCCAGCATCAGACACAGGTTTGCTATCTACTGTTTTACAGTCCTTCAAAATGTGTGGAGATGATGAAAATGTCATGTAAAATACAAAAACAACATGTCACTAGGCTGATGTTCTTCAAAAAGATTGCAAAACAAACATAAGTTAACATAATTATGTCTTGTAGAAATAAGGAGGACATTTAAAAAAAGTGTACACAATTAAATAATCAAAAATTATCCTCAACTGTTTTACGAAATTTAATTTGAAATTTTTTACATAAATCTTTCTGCTGCTGCCTAACAAATGATTCTGCAGGCAGAGGGGAAGACATTTGAAAAGGCACTCCCTTCCTTTCTATTCTGAGCTGTCAGTTGCAGTGACAGTTTTCACACCTCTGCAGTAGTGTGGGAGGAGGGGACTGTCAATTCATGTTGGACTACAAAAGAACACTTAGAACAAAGGCATCCAGGGGTTCAAACTTATTGAAACTATAAGAAAACATTACAGTTTATGGGTTGAAGATTTACTATGTTATGTAATAGAACTTGACAAAATGATACAAACGCACTGTGAATTCACGAGATACAAATACGACTATGAATAAGTCTTCACTAGTATCGACAATTACATGACTAAATTGAAAGCAAATAAGGTTAAAAAACTGGAAAGAGACTGTCACGCTTACAATTCTGGATTGGCCTACCCTATTCCTCCACCAGCACAGGTTTGGAATAAAAGGACTGTCCATTCTAATTTATTAAATATATCTAATGACTGTCAGAATGAGAATATAATTCAAAATGGGGATGATACACTTGAAGGGGATATTTTACACGACAATACGGTCAATCTTAACGACGGGCTATCAGTTCCCTCAACGAATGCAGACAAACCGAGGGGGACCCCATGGAGTGAGAGGTTACGTAGTGCCCAATTTGGCAACAATTAAATTCAACAACACCAAAATTTTCAGGAAGGCCCCTATATGGGGACCAGGCCAAAACAGAAGACCTTCCAGCAACCGCAATACAAGGCAACCGGAGGTACAACAAATACAAGAACTAATTTTTCAACCACGATCTACATATCCATCTCACACTAGTCCTGACAGTTGTAGTGATGAGCCTATTTTGACTCTATTTCCCCAGAGCCCTTTTGATGTTGACAACACAAGTCTATCCCATGATGAAGACTGCCTTGACTTATTACAACCAGTGATCATTACTAACAGAGCAGGGGACTTCAAGCTCTACAATTTCAGTACTATTCAGTTCAGTACTGATATGGTTGACCTTTTGGCAAAGGGTTTGACATTTGTGCCATCTAAACCATGGAACATAGTTGACACAATAGTGGACATTAAGACCTATATTACGAAATAAAATTTCAATTTGGCAATGGGTAATGTCTTCAGCTCTAGTTATGAGGACAAATTGTATATTCTTAGTACTTATAATCCCCATTTGCACCCAGTGTTAGAATTATTTGAAAAATGTTGTGAACCGGATGTTAGACATATTGATATATTTAGACCTGTGAGAAACCCCACTACCAATATTATTAAGGACGAGCGTGATTGTTTACAATTTTTTAGATCTCAGGACTTACGATTTTATAAACCAGATAAGGGGGGTGGGTTGGTGGTCTTCAGTACTTCTGACTACCAGTACCGTATGAACAGATTGCTCAACACTGAAGCATACACTAACAGTTCACGGTCTGAAGTAAACAAAGCTTATAACACTATTAAGGGATGTATAGAAGACCATTTTATTGAAGAGTGTATTGACCAGAAGACTTACAACTATATGACTACTGTCTTCCCTAGATATCCATGCATTTTTGGTATTCCTAAAATCCATAAGTGCATTGAGAACCCCCCGTTGAGACCTTTAGTGGACAGTAGGGGGGCACTACCCTACTCCTGTGCTAAAGTTGTAGATGCTATCCTACAAAAATACTTAATAAACGAGTCTCAAATATGTAAAGATTCTTGGTCATTTTCGACAGGATAGGAATGTTAGACTTCAATGTGAATTACAATTTTCTCACTATAGATGTGAGAGACTTGTATACGTGTATACCTCATGAAATAGCACTGGAATGGGTGGTCCTCATGTTGAAAAAACACAAAGCATCTAGTAGGGAAATCAATCTGGTTTCGGTACTAATAGACTTAGTACTAACTAACAATTTCTTTATGTTCCAAAAAGACTTCTTCTTACAAAAAGTCGAGGTTGCAATGGGGTCTCCCTGTGGGGGTAGTATAGCCAATCTAGTCATGGCTTTTTGGGAAGGAGAGTACATTTTCAAGGGTAATAGGTTTGCTGACACCTTCGTTTTCTACACTAGATTTTTGGACGATATTTTTATATTGTTCAATGGTGTCGAGGGTGACAGCAAACTGGTCATGGATTACCTTAACAGTACTACTGACTTCTTGCAATTCGCGTCTACATTTAACAGATACTATTGCATATTTGGACATTTGTCTGGACAAGAACTATGCCTTGAACAGCTTTACAGCAAAGATCTTCAGGAAAAACACATACTCCAACACTTTTTTGCACTACACCAGTAATCACCCTTTCCACCAAAAGAAATCTGTTATAGAGGGTCAATTGGTGAAAGCTTCCAGAATGGTTACCCTGGACGAAGAATTTGCAGAGGAGTGTAGTGTAATAAAGGCTATGTTCCTCCACAGGGGCTATCCTGAACCCCTTCTTGACAAGCTTATACAAGAAGTAAAGGATAAGAGATGTGATAAAGTTTATGTTCCACTACTAGGTATAAAACCTAATGTAGTACACATTGATACAGGAACTATACCTGAAGAAATCAAGGATAGGACTACTGTTATTATTCAACAGGAGGATGTTCGCACCCCTAGGAAGTTTATTACTACATTCAGCACACATAGTAATGTATGTCCAACTATCCTAAAGAAAAACTGGGAACTATTTAAAATGCACCCAAATGTTTACCAAAAACTGGGTGATGGTCCAAAAGTGACCTATAGGAGGGGTAAGAATCTTAAAACACTTTTAGAACAGTCTGATAATACTGTGGTTAGGAATCCTGGTATGCACAAATGTTTAAACTGTAATTTTTGTAAATTTGTGGAAGAAACAAACTTTTTTCAAATAAACGGCCTACTGTACACGCTTAAGGGTAATACAACTGTAATTCCACCTTTGTTACATATTTGGCAAGGTGTTCATTCTGCGCAGCCTTCTACATTGGGAAAACAGAGAGAAGACTACGTGACAGAATTTATGAACACCAATATGCCATAAAGAAATGTAAACCAGAAAATGCCCTAGAAAAACACATTGCCTGTTACAAAGACCATTCTTTCAAATTTTTAGTAATTGACCAAGTAAAAATAGACAGCAGGGGAGGTCCGAAACCCCTCAAACTAGAGGAATTAGAATTAGCATGGCAGGTGAGGCTAAATGCTTACAATGTTCCGGGACTTAATGACTCCTGCTCTATTAGTAGTGTCTTGAAACTAAATAGCCTCAAGAGGTAAACAAAGAACAATAGGGTTTGTTTACAATAGTAGGTACACATTGTATGTATATATTTTAATTTTTATAGGTGTGCACACTTTTATTAAATAGTGTTAGCTACTTGTTATTAATATTTGTTATTATACTATTTTCCTATCTTATTATTCATTTTTTGCTGTTTTAAAATGTGGGTGTCTTAGGTTAACTTTTTGTTTGTAATGTGTGCTTTTGCTTATTACTTCTATTCACTCAACATGTTACAAAGAGTTAATGTTTTTAAATGGATGATTTAATTGGTGATTATCAATTAATGCAGGTGTATATAAAAGTGATTGTTTTAATGACTGGATTGGTTTCTGAAGAAGTCAGCTACTGAGGCTGACGAAAAGCGCTTCAAACACTTGGCTTAAACCTTTGTTCAGACCTTTTTTCGACTGTCATTTGCTCCAGTTCCTGGTTTTATTTGTTTTAGTCATTTTGCCAGTTTGTTGTGAAGTTTTCTGTTTATTACTTTTTTCCTTAGATAATGACAGAATCTAAAATATGCACTTTCCAGTGCTAGTCAACAGGTACCAACAGAGCACCACAAGAGTAGTAGGCAAGTGTTCTGGAATCAATCATCACAGAGGAACTGGAATTAACTATTTTAGACTCAGGTACTGTTAATAAACAAAAACAAATTAAGATTTTTAATTCTACTAAATCCCTTACCAATGGACATTTTTCCCTGCTTAGCAAGGGTTTTACTTTTTTTTAAATATATGCTAGAAAGGTCAATTTAAAAACATTTTTATTGGTCAAGATAATATACCACGTTTCAAGAGAAATCTATATTCTATCCTCCCACTCATCCGGATTTATTACAGTTACAGAGACAAATGGAATTTGACTTAAGAAACGTAGCATGGGACGGGGTCCATGAAATGTGACTACACTCTTGCCACAATTGAGTCATTAATTACAAAAGATAGGTGCTGATAAATCCCTTTGAGTAATGAAACCCGATAAGGGTGGGGGTGTTTTAATAACTGACATGGATTACAACAATAAGATGTTCCATTTAATCATGAGTGATGAATTTTATTCTACTGCTTCCTATAATGAGAAAGCCTCTCTTTGTTGTCATGCCTACATACAAGTAGCACAGAGATTAAAAAACACATCAGATAAACTTTCTGTTTTGTGTGTATAGTAGAGTATATTAAACTTTTCATATAAATTTAAATATTGTCATTAAGGCATGCATGAAGTCTATTTCAAGAATCTTAAAAGTAATATTATTAACCAATTAGAAATACATTAGTCATAGGTTCCTCTGCTTGAACATCACCTACACTCATAAATACACATAATTTGAACTGCCTACTAAACATAATAGCTTCTGGCTAAAGAGTTTAACTATTTCTCAGTTAAGCAGGCCATTTCCAGCAGTTTTGTTCAAGGGAATCAAAATTTACCTTTAAGACTGTCGTGCATATTCTCTCTTACTTCTAGACAGAAGTTTCTTTCTTCTGTTGTACAACCTATTCACATCAGGATGTTTTTGTGGTTTGCCCTGGGCTTATTTTGGTCTGGTACTGTTGTTTCTATGCAGTTGCTTACATGGTCATATAAGGCTTTTGTGTACGCCTCTGCATAGGCTTCTGTGTTTTCTTGGTTGGGGAAGCTTGGAAACTAGCCATGCCATCACTTAATAGGAGGTAGTTTGCCTTAGAAAAGGTCTTAGAGGTTTTGGGGTTATGTGGGAGGTTCTAGTTTTACATATACTTCAAGGGACACCACTTTGTGAACTGATCTAACCCGTGAGAACATTACACATGGGAGAGTGCAACACTCTCTCGTATTTTTGAGCACCAGGTTTAGGATAGCTGCACCACTCGTGGGAGTGCAGACTAGCTGCTCAAGGGCATTTGCATTGCCAAAGTCTAGAAATCTTTGTGCCTGCATGTTAGTGGTCACATAAGCTTCCTAGTTAATGGAGGGGTAACTGAAATCACACATGAGCATGGTATTGGGCTAAATGGTAAGCAAGTCTAGTAAATTCAGGTATGAGGTATGGTTTTCCTGGTTCATGGTGGGGGTCCTGTAGATAGCAAGGATATGGTAACAGATTTTTCCTTTGGTTAACTGGACACGGAGTAGCTCAAGTATGTCATACAGTCTGAACACTCTTGAGGTATGCTTATCCTTTATGTATGTGGATACAACTTCATGTTTTGTCCCTTCATGTGAAGCGGGTAATCAGAATGTGTGAAAGGCATTACAGCCTATAGATAAGAGGTAAAGAAAATTCCCAGGTAAAATAAAAAGGAAAAGAGCATGAACCAAAGGGGAAGGAGGGAAGAATAGAATACTGAAACATGGAAGAGAAGGACATCAATGGTTATGGTAAGACTTTACACAACTATTCTATGTCCTTCCATTCCTATGTTGCAGTATTAATAACATGAGGGAGAATACCAAAACTCATTAGTGAAGGGGGGGGGGGGTAGGAGCACAAAAAATCTCCAGAAAGCCATGCAGACTTGCTGTAGCAAATCCTGCTCTGGATCTGGAAATGGAATCTAGTTTGTAGTGGTATGGATGGAGGATCAAGTAGCTGCCTCTAAGATGGAAGCAGTGCTCAGTCTTTTAAAGACACTCTAGATGAAGCCACACCTCTAGCTGAATGTGCTTTAACAGAGGAAGATAGAGTTTTCCCCTGAGAGAGACAAGAAAAGGTAATAGCCTTAGAGAGCCACGTAGAAATAGTCTGTTTAGAAAGGAATAGTTGTGTAAAATCTTACCATAAACTTAGGTGTCCTTCTTTTCCATGTTGCAGTATTCTTAGTGTGGGATTCCCCGCATCAGGCGACCTGTATGTCGGCTCCTATAGAAAAGCTTAAGCCTGGCTGCTGTAAATGCATGAGACTTCACACGTAGGGCCATAAACCAGGGACCTTAAATGTGATGTCTGCATGTACAGACCTCTGAACTTAAATGCCCAGTCGGACAGCCCCACAGAAAACAACAAGAGATGTCAGCTAGAGGTGCAAAGTGTCATATGCTGGCTAGTTTGCCCCGATCTTGGGTAGAGCTTCGGAGTGCCTTAAAGGTATGTCAGTAGTGAAAAAGGGGGATAGATGGGTGGGAAGGAATACTGCAACATGGAAGAAAAGGACATCTAAGGTTATGGTAAAACTTTACACAATTATTCTATGTCCTTCTATTCCTATGTTGCAGTATTCTTAGTCTGGGAAGAGTACCACAGCTTAACTGGAGAGAAGGGTGGAGGCAGATGTAGCCGATTCCACAAAACCCTGCAGGATTGCTCTAGCAAACCCTGCCTGGGCTCTGGAGATGTGGTCCAATTTGTAGTGTTTGGTGAAGGTGTGACTTGTGGACCAGGTAGCTGCTTCCAGGATGGAGGCTGTGTCCAGGCCTTTGAGGAAGGCTTTGGAGGGTGCCACGCCCCATGGTAGAGTGTGCTCTTACCCCCTGGGGTAGGTGCTTTCCATGGTGGGAGTAGCAGAAGGAAATAGTTTTCTTGATCCAACAGGAAATGGTTTGTTTGGAGACTGCTTTGCCCAAGGCCCTAGGGTGGAAGGATACAAACAGTTGGTTAGATTTTCTGGTGGGCTTAATTTTGTCTAGGTAGAAGCTTAGTTATCTGTGCACATCCAGGGAATGGAGTATACTCTCATTGTCATTGGTTGGAGAGGGAAAGAAGGTGGCCAGGTGAATGGATTGGTTTAGGGACAGTTTGTTGACCACTTTAAGCATGAAGGAAGGGTTAGCGTGTAGGGTCACCCTATCCTTATGGAAGGTAGTGTAGGGATAGCAAGCCATAACAGCTTATAACTCTGACACTCTTCTAGCTGAGGTAAGGGCTACTAGCAGTACAGTCTTCCATTTACACATTTGGAGTGTAGCAGCACTAGCTGGTTCAAATGGGGCCAGTGTTAGTTTTTCTAAAATGAAATTTAGGTCTCAGGGGGGTGAGATGGGTTTTCTTCGTGGTCTGATGTGTAAGACCCCTTTCAGGAATAGTTTGACATCTAGCCTGGATAGTAAAGGGGAGTCTAGGGGCAGACAGCCTGAAATTGCTGATAGATGGACGTTTACTGCAGAAGTGGGGGGGGGGGGGGGTCCTGCCTGGCAGGGGTCCTTTTCCTTATGGAGACACCATTTGGAGAATCTTTCTCATTTTGATAAGTAGGATTTCCTCGTAGGTTTCCTGGCCTCTCTCAGGACTAAAAGCATGTCCTCTGAGTAGTGGTGTCTGAAAGGAATTAGAAGTTTATCAGTTTAACAGATATACCTAGGTGTGCCTCACCAGTGGACAATGTCTAAAAGGTATCCCTGTTCAACATCCACTCGTGCTGTACGGAGGATGTTCTGCTGAGAATATCCACTTGTTTGTTGTCCTGAGAGGGGATGTCTGTTACCTGCAGGGTTAAGCTGTGCCTGGAGGTGAGGTCCCAAATGTGTAATGTTATCCTGCATAGGAGGTAGGCCTTGGTCCCTCCCTATTTGTTGAGATACCACAAAACTGTGGTGTTGTCTGTGAGTATTTGAAAGGGATCCAGTTGAAGGATAGGAAGAAATGCGTTTAGGGCTAACAGAACTGCAGTCATTTCCCTTACACTGATATGTTTCTTTCGTAGGAAAACAGTCCAGGCCTCATGTACCATGAAATCTTTCATGGTAGCCCCCACCGTAGGTCTGATGCATCTGTATGCATATGCTGGGTTGGAGAGGGTGGTTGTAGTGGAAGGCCCGGATTCAGAAGTATTTGTTGGATCCACCACATTAGTTCTGCTTTGAGGCAGGGTAGGAGAGTAATTTGTTGCTCAAGGGGATGTTGGTGTTGTGACCACATATTTTTCAGGTACCACTGGAGCTTTTGCATGTGTATTTTGTATAGGGGCAGCATCAGGATGGTGGCTGCCATGAGTCCCAGGATCTGCAGGAATTGTCTTGCAGATATCTGGTGAACCTGTAATAGGCTTTAGAAGTGAGTGGAGAGTACAGAACTTTGTCCCGAGGGAGGAAAGCCCACATCAGGTCTGTTCTGATCATGCAGCCTAGAAAGATCTTGTCCTGCTGTGGGATTAAAGATGATTTTAGGAGGTTGACAGTCAACCCCAAGCTGTGACGTAGGAAGGTGGTGAACCTTAGATGATTTTGGAGGGTGTCCTCTGTTTCTGCTAGAATGAGGATGTTTTCTAGGTAGGGGTAGATCTTGACACCTTTGGTTCTGCAGAAAGCTATGGCTGGGGCTAAGCATTTTGTAAATACCGTGGGTGCAATAGACAAACCAAAGGACAAGGCTGTAAACTGAAAATGAGAGCATGGCCCATTGAAACGTAAGAATTTTCTGTTGGAGGGTTTTATAGGAATATTGAGATATGCTTCCTTTAGGTCGAGTATTTAGGTCGAGTATGGCCATAAAGGCCTGGGCTGGCAATAAAGGAAGAAGAGCTTGAAGGGATAACATTCTGAATGATGGAACACATAGGAAAAGGTTTAGAAAGGATAAATATAGTACAGGTCTCCAAAGGCCATACTTTATGGGGGACCAGAATAAGTCTTGAATAGAAGCCTTTTCCTTCCTGCCCTGGAGGGATAGGTTCTATGGTTCCTAATCTCAGAAGGTCTTGCAGTATGTGAGAGATGAGGTGGAGCTGATTTTTTGGGGGGGGAGGGGCTGCAGGTGTAGGGAGAGGCAAGGAAGAAGGCGTAAGTGCCAGGAAGGCATTCAAAATCCCTTGAGAGAAGGCTTGCCAGTCAGGGGAAGGCTCCTGACTGGAGGAAACATGTTTTTGCTTTCTCTTAAAAGAAATTCCTACCCTAGACTGGGAAAGAAGGACCGACATAGGCCTGGGCTCTGGATTTAACGTTGGCACAACCTCGATGGAAGGGCCAGGAGAGGTACTGAACAGAATGTTGGAAAGAGCGAGCCATGGTTCCCCCATATCATCCAAACCGGACGTCTGCAAGATCTCTGTGGACATGCTGTGAGAACCCTCCCTAGTGGCTTCTAGAGTAGTACACACAGAAGGAGGAGGACCCAAAAAACATATGAGCCTCTGGGCCTTCACTGGCCTCAAGAGGGACATCTGGGACCAGAGGTCCAGCTGAAGATTTGGGCCTTACCTTCTTAATCTTTTTCTGATGGACCAGCAGTAGCATCCATACCTAATGCTAACCTCTTAATTTTTCGGTTTTCTAAGTAAATGCTAAGGACAGACAGACGACTGTGCAGAGTTTTAGGGACAAATGTCTGACAGATGGCACAGGCCTCGTAGTCATAATCAGATCTCAGACAAAAAAGACACTGGTCATGGTTGTCTTTGTGTGGAATCTGTCTTCCAATTGCCCTTCTTGGATGACATTAAACTTTAATAAGCATGCAATAGCAAAAGCGTAAAAGAGCTTCCCCAATGGGGCACTTATCTGAATAGAAGAATAACTTTCAGCGATCAGATGGACAGTCAGACGATGTCATTTGGACTGGCGACGGCGAAGTTCTGAGGATGGTACGTGCAGATGTCACTTTTATGGCCAATGTTGTGCTACACTATGTGCAATTGCACATACCTTGCAGTAGCTTAAGTCTTTGGTATACTGACTGGACATTAGGGTCACCTAGGCTGAATCGCTCTCATGTTTTAAATACTGCAACAGAGGAACAGAACGACATCACCCCTTGGTAAAGCACTACTGCCTGTCTCCATCACATTCTCCCAGGCTTACAAATATTGCCCCCTCTTGAATTAACACCAGTAGCCAAGCCAATTAGCCAAGCCATTTATTAAAGTAGTATTGTTGCATCATCCTTGGAGATGGCAGCCTGATGCTTAATGCTAGGCTCATACCCGCCTCTGACACATAATTCTAAGAGCTCAATTATATCTCTTTTTATACAGTCCAGGGAGGTATGTCTCAGGTCATTCATGCCCACATGGACTATGACTGAGTCATACTGGTACCTGGGGTTTAGTGACTTGACTGCTTGCGTACTCTGGTGAGTCCTGGCCCCTGACAGGCAGCTAACTGTAACCTTCTCCTTATTCAGCCTGGTGAGAGGGATATCAGTGTCTCACAGTAGAGTCTCCTATGACCAAAATATTGGGTTGAGTGGTGTTACACCCTATGTGCTTGGTAGTTGAGACACTATGAAGTGTTGTTTTGTGTGTTGTGGTAGGAGTTGTCTTGTTTGTGTGCACTCTGAGTTTCTAGGGACTGCGTCTGGGAGGCCTTTGAGGTTTGGGTAAGTTACATGTGAGTACCTCAGCATATGTGGGTCTATGTGTTTGATCTTTAGTAAGGGTGGTGAGTGTTGTATGTGTGCCACTGACAACTTATTGGTGTTTTTTCACTCTATATGTGAAAGTCTTGCCTCCAGTGACATTGTGTAACTACATTTCTCACATACTGTACTCATCTGTTTCAGAATTAAGTGGTTGTCTGTAAACATAAAGCAACTGCTACATTGCCTCAGGATGCCTATGTCCAAGATGGAAGTAGAGATACCAGGAAAGTGCTAATCCATGGTTAAAGGTACTTCACATCTACATTACAAGGGAACAGAATGGAGAGTGCTTGCAATGGGATGAGGGATGGGTGCTTACGCTGTGTTGTCTACAGCAAACTTATGTTGCAATGCAGCTCAGTGTACAACCAGTTGCTCTTTGGGCAGTGAATGTTCTGGGTGCTGTAATAATATAATCTCAAGATATCTAAATGGGGCAGTGGTGCCCATTGTGCAAACTAGCTTCTCCTTGAGTAACATATCACTGTGGAAAATTTCAGAGGTAGTTCTTATAGGGAAAAGTACAAAAGTACAACTTCTAGTGATTGCATATATATATATATATATATATATATATATATATATACACATACATACTTATATGCAAGTAGGGAAAAAAGCTGGTTTTAAACTAGGTATGTCCATACACCAGTCAGATAAGCACACAATAAGCTTTCCACCAGTAATTCCCAGTTCAGATAGGTGAAATCAGCCCTGTCCTGCCACAAGAGTAAAAACTTTAACCCTCTTAATGTAAAATGACTGGTTTGGAGCCCAAGTGTTATGGAACCACTAAAACAGGAGCCTAAAAGCACTGAAAACAGCAGATACAATGCATATAGACTACTACAATTGCAGAACAGCAGCCCTTACAGCAGTGGCAAAATGCACCTTAAAACTCAAAGCCAAGTGCAGAAAAACAATAAACAGCACTGAAAACTTCAAGAATGCAATGAATACAATGAATACAAGTGCAAAATAATACAACTTCATTTTTCCTGCCAAGGACAACTTTTGATGCATGCAAAATCTCTCAAACTCTCTGGTGTCATCACCAAAAGATAAGCAGCTCTGAAAAACTGAGTTAAGACTTGTACAAATGCAAAGCTTATATAGAAGCAGAAAAAAACAAGTTTTAAACTAGCTAAGTATCACAGACTGAACAGGTTACAAGCAGTTAGCAGTTTTTGCGCAGGAAAGAAATTAGAGTTAGACTTTTAAACTGCATGTTTACAGAGTTCCTACTTGTACTGCATCCTAATAACAGTAAAGCCTTAGAGCATGATTCATGAAATGTCAGCAAATGTGCCCTTCAGAGATCTGCATTAAGACAGTACAATTCCCAAGTCATTCTGCCATTAGTAATAATTCTCAAGTTTTTGATTATCCTCAATTCAAATTAAGGATCACATCAGACCTGAAAGTTATTTTGGTACACAGTTGGTGTAACTCAGCAGCCCACTGAAGGATGCACCCACTCAATCTCATACAGCATGTTACGCATGCTCACATCTTACAAAAGGTATCCTCTTACCCATTACTGATGGATTTAATGCATATCAACAAGTCAAATGACATCAGAAATAATTGGTCTAAGGATCTAAACTTCTTCTGCAATATCAACACAATGGTTAGGAGGGACGGGTATATTTCACAGAGTATACCACTGCTGTGGAACAGACTCCCCTTCCACATACAACAATTTTCATCCCTGTCTGTTTTCAAATGTAACTTAGATCTATTGATGGGAAACAGAAAGTTTACCCCAGGACTGCCCCTGTACTAATAATGGACAGAGGCAGCTCCTAAATGCTAACACTTTCTCCCATTCATTGGTCCCCATAAATTATCTATGGTATGATTCCAGTTACTCCTATTAGGAATAATATATAATTATCGACCATGGGATGGGTAAGTACAATCTATAACCAAACGGGACAGGTTATTTTGAGCACAAAAAGGGAAAGTGGCTAGGCTTAAAATGGCCTACAAGGGCAACTAGCCTAGTACTTACCTGTAAACTTATGTACATTTAGAGGCTAAATGGAGGAAAGACAGTTCATCTACAGCAAGTATTTAGGCTGTGGAAGGAAACCACAGGAGCTCACAAAAACCCACATGGACACAAACAGGACATACATACTCTGCACAAGGCATCCTAGCTGAAAACCAAATTTGAGAACCAACCACTGTGAGCAGCAACATTCAGCTCTGTGCCTCTGTTCCTCCCACATTCAATAATGCGCAGTGCAAATTTGTTGAAGTTTTACTTACTTGGTAGTCCAACTGAGTTATGGTCTACTTCTACTGGAAGTCCAAGGAGAAAAGCTTCACAAGTACAATGCAAGCAAATAAAGGCTACATTTTACCATACTGCCACCATACTGACTGCTCACAGTTTCCAAACACTAATAATCCTTCTGCTATGACTCAGACTGGTAAATGCAATCCTATATATTTTCTTTCTTTTTTTGCAGTCTGCAACCCCTGCTTCCCACCAACAGTTTCTAACTATACTATCGCTAAGGTCACACTAACTTGAAAGAAAGGCCATAGTTTTGCTTCCCCTTTCTTTGATTTGGTACAACTTCAGAGGATATATATATACATTTAGATATTGTAGATGTGGAGACAGAGCACCCTCATATGGGACTGAGACAACCTTGCCAGCACAAAAACACCTTAAATGTCTTTTTTTTTTTTGTAAAACTATTGTCATGATCAGTAAAGTGGAAATTGTTAATTTTGTAACAAAGAAGTCAAAGTATAGCCAAATAGTACAGTTTAAGTAAACTTACCATAACAGTAGATGTTCAAATGGGTTCCCTATTAAAACCGTGAAGGTCCACTTACCCGAATACGGAAACGTCGACACGTATTCATCGAACAGCAAAAACACTGATCGTCCTGAAGCACGAAATCCGAAATGTCGAATCATCATGGTTGGCCCTTCTGCGGTATAGCTCTGTAAGGTAAGTGTGCAATAGTTACGGACCTTAGGGTTAGGGTGCGGGTTAAGGTAAGTGCATAGATAGTAATGTATGTAAGGTTTAGTGTAGGGTTATAAGTAGGGTTTTGTTAAGTGTATGTGTGTGG
Source organism: Protopterus annectens (assembly GCF_019279795.1). Taxonomy (NCBI): domain Eukaryota; kingdom Metazoa; phylum Chordata; order Ceratodontiformes; family Protopteridae; genus Protopterus; species Protopterus annectens. The sequence goes on along the minus strand of NC_056742.1, from coordinate 273,501,400 downwards.
ATTATTTATTTTGTTTGGGTTTAGCTCCTTAAGGTAAGTGTGCGATAGTTATGGACCTTAGGGTTAGGGTGTGGGTTAAGTAAGTGCATACATGGTAGTATATGCAAGATTTACTTTAGCGTTAGAAGTAGGGTTTTGGTGCTTTACCTTAGGGTTAGAAGTAGGGTTTTGGTTAGTGTATGCATGTGGTTTATTTATTTTGTTTGGGTAGGCAGTATGTAGCGGGCGGTGGGGTTGGACAACTATGACGATTCGGGATTTTGAATTTCATGGTTTAGGGAGTTCGGTGTATTCGTAGTTCGGTAATATGTGTCGATGTTTACGTATTCGGTGTATAGGACTTTCGCGCTTCTAATACAGACCCGTTCAAATGATCACTATTGTAACAGCTTTAGCTACATCGCTCATATCATGCATAGGATATAACAGCTGACCAGCTTCCAAAGCTTTGGGACACCTTCTATGCTTCCACACTGTTAACGTCAGCTTGAGCTGAGTTGGCCAAAAAGAAAGGTTTTGGTGCCAAGCCCTTCAGAGCTTTCATGCCATCAGAGAAAGAGGAAGGCTAAGCTTTGAAAGGACAATTCTAAGAACAACACACCATGGCCTGAGCAGCAAGTTAAAAAACAAGTTGGGTGGAGGAAGATAGCAGCTAGTGCACATACAGTGCAAATAATGATTAAATTTATTTGCATATATGATATACACAGAGCAAATGTTAAGTGAATATCCACTTGACAGATGATGGTTAGAATTTGTAGTACACTACTGCTTATGTAAGTCTGTATATATGACAGAAAGTAACAAAGACAATCACTCATGCAGACCAAAGTTTGAGCCAACTATCAAAGTGATACAGATCAAGTTAGCTGCATTCCAGTACTTGTTAGCAGTCAACTTGCAAAGGCAACTGCTGCAGTTAAGAGATAACAATAAATAATTTTCTAAATTCATCATTATTTTGAAACCTCTTATACAAGCAAGCAATTTGTTACAGATAGTACTAACATATAGAGTATGCCAGCATTTGTAGGATAATGAAATGCTAATGAGCATTTTACCATGCTACAAATGTATCTTTGTATGATGGGTACATAACTAGGAGAAAGAAACTCAATTTTCCCATTACTCTGATGATTTTGGAAGTTGTGACTGACATACTAAACCACCACAGCAAAGGTGTCACATGCTGCAGTGCTAAGTCTGTATCACTTTTTGCTGCATGAGCAGCATCAACTTAAGTACACTGACCATGAGTTTTACCTCTCCTTTGTGCAGAGGGAATTTCATAAAAATAAGGATCTGATCTGAGCAGAAGACAAGGAGAAAAAAAACTGGAAAAAGGGATGTTCTTTCTTCAGAAGAAGTAACGATTTTATGTGTTATTTTTAATATAATAAAATTGCATATCTTTCTTATAGTAAGTTTAGTTTCATATCACGTGGTATCCTGTACCCAACATTTTTGCATTTGGGGTTACACATGTATTCCACCTTTGTCATTAAGTCCTTGAGCTCTGTGGTGCTTTGGCTGGAAGCACACCTTAACATTATGATGCACAGCCCAGCACTGCAGTCCCAGCACCACAAAAGTGCCCCTTTCTGATGTTTACTAATGAACACCGGTTTCAGTGATAGTTGCCACGTCTGGTCCCCTTACCTTGATGCAAGAAATCTCAGCATGGTTTGCATGCCACCCAGTTGCATAAGGTGCATGGACCATAATAGCCCAAATGCATAAAAGGTACATACCTATAAACTCTGTTAGCAGCATAATTAAGAACTTCTCTTGTAAGCCATATACAGGTGTCATGTACCACAGAGATACCAGTGTAGCACCAGTAATGGTTACAAGAGGGATAGAATGGATGGGACAAGCATCCATGGATAATAATCACTTTTAAAAGTATAGAGGTCAGACATGAGTGCTTCTGGACTATAAGCACATACTTCAAAGGTATCTGAGATGGGCAAATTTGGAAAACAAGCACCTCTCTTAGTGATGCGGGATGGTGGGAGAATAGCAGTACTCTAACTGGTAATGATATTGGCTGTCAATTAAAGAAAGTACTAGAAACTGGAAATCAATGTCTAAACTAATTGCAATTGAAATACTGAACATTGTAAAGAAGTTAAAAAAACTACTGGCGGGAGCTTTAGAAAAGGGAAGAACCAAATTATGTAAAAATCAACGAAATTTGTAGGAAAAATACATGTAGGATAATGTTCAAGATGAGAAGTGAGACTTAAAGAAAGAGGAATTGAGTATTTTACGTAATGTTAAAGTGAATAATTGCATGAATATGTCAAATGTTAAAATGTCAAACGTTAACATGGTTTGTTTTCTTTTCTATTCATTTATTTGTGCCTTTGTCTTATGTGATACTTTAATTAAAGTGTTTAAAAAATTAATGCAACTTAAACAAAAATAATACATGGCCTGTGCACAACTTTGCAATGACAGCATTGCCATACATGCTAGCTGGTGGAGTTGGTTGGAACACACTGGTCTGTATCATACATTCGAAGGTTCTACTCCGCGAACCTCCATTCATCGAACTGACAAGAGCCAACGTTCACTTAAGTGAATGTTCACATCAGCGAATGTCTAAAACAGGGAATGAAATTAGTTGGCTAACATCAGGAAATTTGTCCTTTTCCCCACTGTAGTGCGATCTCAGAGTTGGTATATATAGCAAGAGGGGTGTGGGGGTGCAGACCCCTCCTGAGTTGGTTTGACATACTGCAGTGTGTGTGACAGTCACAAGGTTGGTCAACTAATTTCATTCCGTTTCAGAAATTCAGTGACGTATTTCATTCCGTTTCAGAAATTCAGTGACGTGAATGTTCGCTTAAGTGAATGTTCGCTCTTGTTGGTTCAATGAATGGAGGTTCGCGGAGCTGAACCTTCATTAATATTATACAGACCCGCAACACAGAGTTAAGGCCACCAATATGCCACCCATGATAAGCTTAAATTTATGTATTTTGTATTCGTCTGACAGTTTGCTTAGATGATTAAGGAGCTGTTAAAGATCTGTTCCTGTGGTCCACTGGTGAAATGTTTGATTCTCTCAGTATCCACTTCCTAACTGTGTGACTCTGAGCAAGTCACTTAACCACACACCTCTCTCGGGCTGAATCTGAAAAAGGTCCATGGAGATCAGTTCTCTACCCTGGAAAACAAATCCAAATAAAATAGACTAAAGAAGACATGTCCTGCACGGCCAGGTGTCACTACATAATGAGGTCTGCGGCAGATCTAATCTAAACAGCATAGCCTGTTCTATGCCACATGCTTAAATTTCATGAGTTCTATTCCCCCCTCATTTTTTTGTTCTTGTTTATCTGTTTACAATGAGATATAATGGTGAAAACATTTATTCATTTATGTACGTTAACCATGTCAGAGCTTTGAACCAATTGGACCCTTTTAGGCTCAACCCAGGGATTGACATGTGACAGTGACACACAAAATTTAGATGGGCATCAAAAAAGCATAGCAAGTATGCAATACCACACAGAAATGGCAATAAAATTAGATGTACACAGTATGTAAAACATTAATATCATGACAGGATACAGATATGCAACAGATAATAAGCACGCATAATTGCACAGAAATAATGCCATACTTCACTTTTTCGCAGAAAACAAAGAAAAAATACAGTCTGGCATTAGTACACCAATATGTTGGCTCTGCTCATTATCACCACAATCCACAGTGAAATAACCCACAGGTTACATGAATGTGTGCTACTTACACTGGCGGTCTAGCAGTGCAACTGCCATGAAATAATGTGCTAGAGCTTTGTAGTGTTCTGCTTTCACTTGCACCATAGCTGCCCATGAAGCAGGAATGTTTTCTTTAATTGGTGTCTGATTCATTGAACTCAGCACAATCTTGTACACCTCACTAACCTGTAAAAGAGTAAAAAAGCGAAAAAATATTACTCTTCTTTGACCAGTACAAGCAAACCCAGTTTAGTACCTATGTGACATTACTAAATGTAGATCAAATGCAGTCAGCTACATACATATGTTACCAACCATTACATAAGTCTGCTTCGCTGTAATGGTTGGTTGTCTTTCTTTTTGCTAAACTGTTTGTAGTCTTCCTTCTCTGAGAGCCCATAACCCTTTGTACCTGCTGTTCTCCCCTCAAGAAAACTCCTTTGCAATGCCCTGAAGCCATCCCCTAAACTATCTAGATCTAATAAAGCAAGCACTATAACTTCAGAGAAAGACAATATTCCTTGATACAGTCAGGGACTTCAGAGATTTTCAGCAATAATTTTTTATTTATTCCATTATGAGAGCATAAGCAGCTACAGGCCCAGTGGGGCACCACACTTCTCCAAAGTATTTCAGGCTTCTAGTTCATATGCTGGAACCATGCCTTACTTAATTCCAAGTTATAAAAAACAGTAGATTAAGGAACTATGCATCAGAAAAGAGATTACTGAAAAGATTGGGTCAAAATTGCAATAATTATATATGCATGAGTTTAGAAAGGTTGCTATTGGGCATCTGTTTTTTGATAATAACAACAGAGCACAAAACCTTTTAGCACAACCCAAGCTATCAACAAATTTAGGGAGCCTGAAACAAGGAAGGTAATGAGATACTATAGAGGTATTACAAATATTTTGGAAATTCTATGAAAATCTCTATAAAGCAGAGAAATACGAAAATCAAGAAAAGACACAAATGGAAATATTTATGGAAGAATTAAATATGCCAAGGTTAGAGGTAAATTAACTTCAATTACTAGCAGTTAGGATAGGAGGAGATGAGATAAAAAATGTGATATATATATATATATATATATATATATATATATATATAGTGATATATAACCATACTACAGGAAAGTCCCAAGGAACAGATGGCATTCCTGTGGAAGTTTGGAAGCTAGGAGGGAAAAAATTGATAAGTGTCTTAAGTCTGTTTTATATTAAAACTTTCTTCTACTGTGGCCAGTTGTGGATTATTTGCTTCCTTTCAAGTTGTTTCCAAAAAAATTTATAAAGATTTGGAAGTTTTTGTTTAAGAGTATTTTAAGAGGAAGAGAAGTACCAACTTCCAGAAAGAAAGCAGTGGTAGCTGTAAAAAGTAAAGTGGGTAAAGATCCATCAGATCCAGCTTCATACAAGCCCATTTCAGTACTAAACCACTGACTATAAAGTGTTCATGTCTATAATGGCTAAAAGAAAGAGAAAGAGAAAAGTAATGCCAAAACTGATCAATGTGATTTTGTGAAGGGGAGGCAAACATCTGACAACATTAACAGAAATTTGATGATCCAGAGGAAAGAAGAATGTAATAAAATACAATTGTTGTTGGTTTTGATGCAGAGAAAGCATTTGGCAGAGTAAACTGGGACTTTATTGGCATGGCAATGGAAGCATTTGCATTTCCTGAAAAAAAATTAAGGTTGATTAGAAGGATATATGAGGGATTGGAGGCGAAAATTCAAGTGGGTGAGGTCCTCTCTGATAACTTCTGCTTGAGCAGAGGAACCAGGCAGGGGCGTCCTCTTTCTCCTTTATTATTTGCATTATATTTAGAACCACTGGCAAAGAAAACAAGGGAAGCAGAAATTCAAGGATGTAATTGGTATGGTAGTCAAGAAAATTTGGCTTTATTTGCAAATGACATTATTTTATACCTGACAAAACCAGAAAGAGACATTACAGTGTTGTGGAACATTTTGAGACAGTTTCAGATATTTTTGAGATACAAAATTAATGAAGCTAAAACAAAGGCAACAGTGGTAAATTATGCACCCACACACAAATTGGTTCAGGAATACTCATTTATTATGGGGACATAAAAAAAAAATATTTAGCAGTATGGATTAAAAATGATTCTAATGTGACAGCTAAGGATATCTGGGAAGAGACTAAACAAAAGATAATACAAAAACTGAGAAAATGGAAGCTTTGTTACACGGATATGGATAATAAGATACAAGCAGTTAAAATGTTTTTCGTCCCTTTAGTCTTATACACAGGTGAGGCATATTTTTATCAACCAGAGGAGAAGTTATGGATAGCAATTAATAAACAGCTGAAGGACTTCATCTGGGAGGGGAAGACGGCAAGAGTCAAATGGGATAAGCTGATTCTTCCAGTACAACAGGGCGGACTGGGTTTACCCAATTTGAAGGGGTATTTCAGAGCTACACAGTTAAGACTCTTATACATAGCACAAGCAGAAAACTGTATTTCAAAATGGAAAGGGTTGATGAAATGGGGGAAACTCAAGAAATAAGGAGAGACTAGGATTTTGGATGCAGGCCTTTAAGGAGAATAACACTAATCATAGAGAATATTATATCCATAAAGTAGCAGAAAGTGTTCTAAGAACTAAGCCAAAAAGGGATTGGAGAAAGGAGATTCTGCTGATAGGGATGACTGGAATTAGGGATATAGACAATAAGCAAGAGGGAGCTGGAATTTACTGGAGAAATTTGGCAAAGGATCAAGGTATTGGGAGCAAACAACTAGAGAGGGAAAGATGACAGAATGGGAACATGCCAATAATTTATTTAGACTGCGAGTTAGAAAATGCCTTCCTTATCAGGGACTGATATCAGAGTACAGGCAAAGAGAAAGATATAAGAGGGTCCTAAACGAAAGACCAGTGCTGGTAGAGTTTTTGTAGAATCTAGAACAGAAGCTGCCATTAAAAAAGGAATAATTAATAGAGCATATAAAATATTGCATGGTAACTATAAAAATCAATCAGAGAATGTTAGAAAGGATAGGGAAGAGAGACTGGATAAGCAATTCACAAAGAAACAATGGGTGGATATATGTATGTTTCCCAAACATGCAACAAAATCTAGATGATTTAGGATCTTTAAATGGAAATGTTTGCATAGATAATTCTATACCCCAAGTAGACTCGAGAGAATATTTCCTCAGGCAGACAGCAAATGTTGGAGATGTGACTGGTTAGAGGTAATTGGGAACACAGTTTCTGGGAATGCAGTGAACTGACAGACTTTAAGGACTCTCTGAGGGATGCACTGTTGGAGATGCTGGGTAAGCAGACTGGTCTGATGAGGGAGATGATTTTTCAGAGCTGTGAAACGGAATCAGAATTGCCTAGGAATGGTAAGGCCTTGTTGTATCTAATAACGGTGGCTGCCAAAAAAGCACTTACTAGAAAATGGAAATCAAAATATAAACCCACTATACTAGAAGTAGTGAATATAGTAACAGAGATAAAACAACTGGAACTGAGATATTTAGAAATGGGTAGGAGCAAACTATATAGGAAAAACTGGGAACTCTGGGAACAATACATACAAGGGAGGAATGAGGTTTAATAGGCGGCAGGACTTAAATGAGTTAAGTACTGTTTGACTGAAAAAGATTGGGTAGACTACAAGTGAGGCACAATGTTTGCAACTGGAAGTGTGTCAGTAGTGTTTGTGGTGTAAAATGCTTGCAACTAGGATTGTGTCGGTGTGGTTTGTTTTCATTTGTATAAATGTATGCTTGCCTATGTATTAAGTGATGGTTTAATAAATATGTTCCTTGTTTAAAAAAAAAGCAGGAATTGAATAATTTATGTAATGCTGCTTAGGTTATATGATATATAGCAATATATGTCAAGTAAATTGTTTATGTTAATTATAGTGTGATCATTTTTAAATGAATGTAAACTTGCCTATATCACAACAGATAATTCAATAAAGGTGTTTGGAAAAAAACTGCAATAACTATAAACTGCATTACTTCACATTACTTAACTTTCTTGATCACTATAACCAACATTTATATAAATGGGGCAACTATACTGTGCAATAGAAAAACAGATCATCTGATTCAATGTACTGACAAGTAGACCACTGTTACAAAAGAATTAAGAAAATATCACTGAAATGAATTATTGAAAGAAAGCATGCTTTAATACAGTCTAAACTGTTAACTGGCAAAATACCCTTGAGTTACACATATAAAGATATGGTGATGCATCTTCACAGAAAGAAATGGAATGAAATGTTGCAATTAAATATACAGTTCAGTGTTCCATGATAAACTCATAAAGTATACATAACATGCTTAATGTCCTGTAGTATGAAACGTTGTACTAAATTTTGTGCAACAAAGCTTGAAACAGTTCAGTGACACCAGTATAGGAGGAGGGGAAGCATCCCTCCAGCATGGGGAGGGCTATGCCCCATACCCCTATTTCTAATTCCTATTCTAAGGTTACAAGACTTTGCACAATAAATACATTTAAAGTTCTGTACAATGCACAGCTTGCCCTTATTCAGAGGTGGCAATATCTCATTGTTAGAAGATGTAGTTTTCTGGACCTCATTGTTTGAATATATAAATGAGCGGCACACCCCCCCCCCCCCACATGCATTGGGTACAGTCTCATTTGCCCTTGAAAACAAAAGCTTACTGTTTTTCACAGCTGTCCTTTATTTCATGTGGAAAAACATGAAATGGGGTTGGGAATGAATGGAAGATGCTCTTTAAATATGTTAGTGTTAATATTACACAGTGTTGTTCATGTTTACACTGAATACTATGATCTCAGGGTGTTAACAATGCAGATGAGGAAGACTTAGTTCTTTCTAGTTGTCAGCATTTTATGTGTTTGCTTATGTGCTATTTTTATATGATTTGCTTTTGATGGATTCCACTTTGGAATATTCTACTTAAGTACCCTGTGCATTCCGACTTACTTTTGGCAATACATTTCAGTTGCTTTATTGATTTATAACCTGTTCCTGCTGGAACAGCAAGTGCCTTTCAAACCAGCAAAATAATGCTAACAAGCTAGCTAGCTAGCTAATACTGTCAGTGGATCAACAGGTAGTACACCTGCCTTTGGTGCTGGAAGAGCATAAGACTGTGGGTTCTGTTCCCATTCTGGTGGCTGTTTTAATTTTAAATCTGCTGACACTGCAGTATAGTAGTAAGGGTGCCACATTCCAGAGTGTGTTGTCCTTCAAATTAGATGTTAGAACAAGGTCCCATCTGCTTGAGTTCATGGTAGCTCAAGTGGATGTAAAAGATCCCATGATACTTATTGAAAAAAAAAGAGTACAGGAATTTCCCCAGTGCCCTGGCAAAATTTTCCCTTGTATAAATACTACCTCAGGTCCTCAGGTTTCCCCTGAAAACAGGCAACTAGCCCAGCTGGATTAACTCAAGTCAATAAAGGATAAATAAAAAAAAAAAAAACAGAAATATGGTGCATTCTCCCTTCAGTGACAGCATACTTTTCCAGAAAGCATTTTTCTCTTGACTGCCAAAAATGATGGTCACCATAGTGGAAACACAAGTCAAACCATAAAATATCCGCAAAAATGTATCACAGTTCAGAAAGTCCAACAACCAAACTGTCACCAAGTTTACAAACTACATTCCCTCCTAAGTGATACATAATTAAAATGGACACTTATTATAATGCACTCTGCAGTTTCCTTCCTTTTGTTACTCTTGCTACTGAGACTTTGTACTACACTGTATAACTTAAAGGAAACACCATCACCTTGCAAGAAAGCTAAGGGTAGAGATACATCAGACCCAGCTTCATATAAAACCATTTCAATTTTAAACCATGATTATAAATTGTTTGCCGTTCAGCAGAGGTGTTGCAGAAATTGATAGATGTGGACTAATATGATTTTGTGGAGGGGAGATAAGTATTTGACAACATTAGTAAAGCAGTGATGATCCAGAGAGAAGCAGAATATAAGAAAATGCCACTGTTGTTGATGGGTCTTGAAGCATAGAAAACATTTGACAGAATAAGTTGGGATTTTATGAGGACGGCAATGGAGATATTTGAATTCCCTTATAATGTTACGGTTAATTAGCAGAATATATGAGGGATCAGAGGCAAGAATTAAAGTGGGAGGGTTCCTCTGTGATAAACTTGAACAAAGGAACTGAAAAAGAGTGCTCTCTTTCCCCTTTGTTATTTGCATTATATTTACAACCACTGGCAAAGAAAATAAGAGATTCACAAATTCAGGGCAGTAAATGGTATGGTAATCAAGAAAACATAAGATTTATTTGCACTTGATAGATTCAGAGAAGGGCATTTTGGTGTTATGGAACATTCTGAGACAGTTTAAAGTCTTTTCAGGATATAAAATTAATGAAAACAGAACAAAGATTATAGCTGTAAGTTTAAGTACCCACACATGAATTTGTTCGGCAATACACATATTTATGGGAACACAATAAGATTAATTATTTAGGTGTATGGATTAAAAAGACTTCTGTTAAAGCAAGTAAGGAAGTGTGGGAAAAGATTAAACAAAAGATAACACAAAAACTGAGAAACTGGAACCTTGTGTTTATGAATAAGGATAGTAAAATAGAAGCAGTGAAAAGGTTGTAGTCCCTTTAGTTTTTTTATATAGGGCAGACATATTTGTATCAACCAGAAGAGAACTTGTGGACAAAAGTTAATAAAGAGTTGAGAGAAATTTATCTGGGAGGGGAAGACAGCAAGAGTTACGGATAAGCTGATCCTCCCAAAAGAATATGGTGGTTTAGGTTTATCTGATTTGAAGGGATATCTCAAAGGTATGTAGTTAAAATTCATATATACAAGACAGTCAAAAGATTATAATTCAAAGTGGAAAGGGGGAATGATGAAGTGAGGGAAAGGGGAGGAGAGTGTGAGATTTTGGATGCAGATCCTTGAGGAAAATATCAACAACCATACAGAAAAAGAAGTTATGTACTGACCATAACACTCCATCCGAGTTGTTGTTCTTCATTTGTCTTCAATCTGTGGGGAACACGGATCCGGAACGGATCCAACTTGGACATATTTCTCCAGCATCGGATCTGAACTCCAAGCTCCTCCCCTACACATAACGTCCCTGTCTTCTTCCTCCCCCCTTCCTATTGAGTGTGCTGCCCACTATAGTAACCCAACCTGACACAATGTCTTACCCCTTGGCAAAATAACCCAGATGGTACCATAAGGAATGACCATTTATGCCAAAGAAAGGGCCATGTCTTTTCCAGCCAGACCACCACACAGCCCATACAAGGCAGGGGGAAGGAGGGATGGATGGTTGAATACAAATAAAGAGCAACAACTCAAATGGAACACTATGGTAAGTACACAGTGTTCCATCTGAGTTTTTGTTCAGATGGAACACTATGGTGAGTACATAAAGTACAGTTGTGTACACTTACCCATAAATGTAGATGTTCGAGTGTATTCACTGTTGCAGTCATCACATTTGGGTAATCTGCTTGAAGGTAGCCCTCAGTCGGCCTGATTATCAAAGTCTTGGGTCCTGCGCTGGTTGCTGTCTCATCTTCCATGATGTCAGGTAGTCAGGGGTATAAAGCATGCAACCGATACCATTACATCAGTTTTTCTTGCACCAGATGTCAGGTGCCCCCATAATGGGAAGCAATTATATACAGGGTTACACCTACAACCAAAAAGCAAATACACCAAAAAGCTTTAAGCATAGTAAACAAGAATAGAGGTATAGTCAATAGAAGTCAGGGAGCTGGAGGGAGGGTAACCGGTACTGCAACAGTGAATACACTCGAACATCTACATTTATGGTAAGTATACACAACTGTACTATGTTCTTTGTGTTTCACTGTTGCAGTCATCACATTTGGGTAGGTTCCCAAAGCTAAGGATGGGAGGAGGCAATTAGATAGCATTTGGACCAGCTAAAAGGCCCTGCAAGACTGCAGTGGCAAAGCCAGCTCTGGATTTAGAAAAAATTGGCAAGTGGTAATGCTTGGTGAAGGTATGTACAGAACTCCAGGTAGCAGCTTCTGGGATGTCCCTGGTAGGGACACCTCTGAGAAAGTCTGTAGAGGTAGATGCAGCCCTTGTTGAATGTGGTCTTATCCCCTGTGGGATAGGTTTTCCATGGTGCTTACAGGAGAAATGAAAGCAAAGGCCTATCCACTTAGAAATGGTTTGCTTTGAAATGGCCTTCCCCTCTGCCCCTGCAGCAAATGCCACCAGCAGCTGTTCAGATTTCCTGAGAGTCTTAGTCCTGTCCAAGTAAAATTCAAGTTGTCTGTGCATATCCAAGGAGGGCAGTATTTGTTCCCGTTTGCTCTGTGGATTAGAAAAAATGATTGGCAAATGAATGGACTGATTAAGGACCACATTGGATAACACCTTGAGCATAAAGGAGGGACTGGTCCTGAGCGACACCCTGTCCGCAAAAAAGATGACGAAAGGCTCCACTGCCATGAGGGCCTATAATTCAGACACCCTTCTTGCTGAAGTCATGGCTAGAAGGAAGGCTGTTTTACAAGAAAGGAATTTCAATTCTGCATTTGCAGCTGGCTCAAAGGGAGGAAAAGTGAGCTTTTCCAATACACAGTTTAGGTCCCAGGCTGGAATAGGGGCTCTCCTGGGTGGTCTTAAGTTTTTGGCCCCTCTGAGGAATTGCTTCAGCAGTGGGTGAGAGAAAAGGGGGTGGTTCTGTGTTGTAATGTGCTGAAATGGCTGAGGCATGAATTTTGATGGAAGAAAAGGAAAGGTCCTTGTGAAGCATCTCAGTTAAGTATTGAAGATTATGGGGTAAATTGGGTACTGCTGTGCCCATCCCCTGAGTTTGGCTCCAGGAACAGAATCTTTTCCATTTTTCAGCATAGGACTTTCTAGTACTAGGCTTTCTTGCCTTCAGAATGACATCCATCACTTGCTTACTGAGGGATGGTAATAGAGAGGTCAGGTAATTAGCCATGCTGCAAGGTTCAGGGTTTGAAGTTGTGGGTGCAGAATCTGGCCCTCCTGCTTGGACAGCAGGGCAGGGGTCTGAGGCAGGTGTTATGGTGCCAGCAGCGGCACACTGCACAAGAGGGGGTACCAGTGTTGGCGTGGCCAGTCTGGTGCAATCAGTATTGTCCTTGGTTTGTCCTGTTTGATCTTTAGTAGCACTTTGGAGAGGAGAGGCACAGGGGGAAAGGCATAAACTGACAGTTTTTTCCAGGTGAAGGAAAGGACATCCACTTTCCAAGCTTGTTTGTGATGAGTCCTTGTGCAGAATTTGTCCAATTGGTACTTTTGAGGGGGGGCAAACAGATCTATCTCTGGGCTCCCCCATTTGTTTCTCAACATGTTGAATATCTTTGGTTGCAGTTTCCACTCATGTGGGTCCAAGAGATTTCTGCTTAGGTCATCTGGCAGTGTATTTAGCTTTCCTGGCAGGAACTGAGCCTGTAGGTGCACTTGGTAGCTCAAGGCTGTGTTCCACAGAGCCATGGCTAGTCTGCAGAGAGGGTATGAGTGGGTTCCCCCCTGCTTATTTATGTACCACATAACAGTGGTGTTGTCTGTCTTTACCAATAATTGTCCTGGAAGAATGTGGTCCTTGAAGGCTGTCAGAGCATTCTGTACAGCTAACATTTCTTTTTGATTGATATGCAGGTTCATTTGACTTGGGTTCCATTTTCCCTGAATGCACTGACCTGCCAAGTGAGCCCCACATGCTTAGTCTGATGCGTCTGTTGTTAGGGTTTGGGCGGCAGCAGGTAGAGTGAATGGCAGTCCCTTGTTTTGGTGGCAGGCCTCTGCCCACCAAAGAAACTCTTATCTTTAGACAAGGTATGATAGGAATCATTGATTCTAGATCCTGAGAATGTTGACACCATAGGCTTTTTAGATACCACTGTAGTTTCCTCATAAGCAATCTTGCATATGGAATTAGTAGACTCAAGAGGCCATGAACCCCAGTGCTTGCAGTATTTTCCTTGCAGACAGCTGGGTCTTTGTGGCCAGTAGATTGAATAGGCTGTCAAATGAACTTGTTTCTCTGGCGTGAGGTAGGCCACCTGGGAAGGTGTATTCAAGCTTGCTCCCAGGAATATAATTTGTTGGCAGGGTACAAGATTTGATTTCTTTTCATTTATGGTGTACCCCAGAGAAGTCAGCAATTTATTTACAAGTGCCAAATGATTTAATAGTATGTCCTGGCTTTCCGCCTGAATTAGACAATTGTCCAGGTATGGGTATATTTGAATATTTCTTTGCCTGCAAAATGCAATGACTGGATTTAGGCACTTTGTGAATACCCTGGGCGCAGTAGATAATCCAAAGGGCAGTGCAGAGAACTGATAGTGCAAGTAGCCTGTTCTGAAGCGTAGGTATCTTCTGCAAGATTCCCTTATTGGTATGTGCATTTAGGCTTCCTTTAAATCCAGTGTTGCCAACCAGGCATTTTTGCCTAGCATGGGAAGCAGCTGATGAAGAGTTAGCATCTTGAATTTTGGGATTACCAAAAAATGTGTTCAGGAAAGACAGGTCTAGGATAGGACGCCAGGAATTGTCTTTCCTGGGTACCAGGAAAAGTCTTGAGTAAAAACCTTGCCCCCAATCTTCTTGTGGGACAGGTTGAATAGCCTTGATGCTTAAAAGAAAGAGAGAACCTGCTTTTGAGCCTCTGCCGACTGATTTGGGGGTAGGTCTGGCCAACTATTTGGGGGTGGTAAGGAGTGGAAGTGGAATCTGTATCCTTGGGAAACTATATTTAGAACCCATTTGTCCTGAGTAATGAGTTCCCAATTTTTTGCATGCAGGGCGATCTTTCCCCCTAAAGGAACAGTCAAGTTGAGCAGGGCTTGGATGGTTTAAAGTTAAGTCATTGAAACAATTTACCATAGGGGGGAGTCTTACTACTCCCTGCTTTGGAAGTGGGAGCCCCCCACTGCTTAGTCCTCTGAGCACCCTGGGGCTGGAGCGAGGGTGTTCTGCTCGTTTTGGGCTTGGACTGAGAAGGCCTGAAAGAGGCAGGAAAGGAGCAATTCTTAGAGGGCCAATGCCTACTAAATCTGGGAGGCTGTACTTACAGGAAATATTTTAACAGTTTGCATAGATTTAGTGTTTTCCTCCATCTTTTTAAGTACTTCTTCTGCTTTGTTGTCAAACAGGTGGTCATGGTTTAAGGGAGCATCCAGTAATTTAGCTTTAACATGATCTGGCAAAGATTGCTCCTTAAGCCAAGCATGCCCTCTAAGTACAGACCCAGTGACAGCAACCCTGCAAGATTCCTTTAACGAATCAGAACCACATTGCAAATTATGTTTTCCCACTTGTTCAGCAGAATGTATTAAATCCTGTAATTCTTTATTTTAAGCACAGTCAGGAATCAACATTATTTTCTGTTTAAGCAATTCAGTAATATGCTGCTGATACTTCAACATATGAAAAGTACAGTTTTGTACCTACCATAAATGTAGATGTCCGATAGGTATGCATCTGCAGTCATCACATATGGGTTGTCCTGCCTCAGGCAGCCCTTTGGTCGGCCGGATTCCAAAGTCTGGGTCCGGCGTCGGCTGATGTCGCCCCTTCCCCGACGTCAGAGCGCCTGGGGTATAAAAGCTTCAGCCGATGCCATCTTCCTCAGTTTTTCTTGCCCCAGATGCCAGGTGCCCCCTAAGGAAGGCTAAATTTGGAGAAATGCAATAAATTCCAAACAAGCACAAAAATATATATATACATATACAAAAACAAATACACCATAATAGATAACCCCAGCTAGCTATGAGAGGGGAATGTACCCAAGAAATACCACAGAGGGGAAGGAGGGAGGGTAAACCTGACTGCAGATGCATACCTATCGGACATCTACATTTATGGTAGGTACAAAACTGTACTATGTCCTTCAAGGATGCATCTGCAGTCATCACATATGGGTAGAATACCATAGCCAATCTGGGGGTGGAGGATCTATGTAAAGGATGGTGTAGCTAAAATGCCCTGCAGGACTGCCGTAGCAAAGCCTGCTCTGGATCTGGAATATAAAGGTAAGTTGTAATGCTTGGAAAATGTATGCACGGAGCTCCATGTAGCAGCTTCTAAAATGTCCTTGGTAGCCACCCCTCTTAAGAAGACTGTGGAGGTGGCTGTGGCTCTGGTCGAATGAGGTCTAATGTTAGCTGGCACAGTTTTTCCATGAAAGGAGTAACAGAAACGAATGCAATTCCCTATCCATTTTGAAATTGTCTGTTTTGAAATTGCTTTTCCTTGTGCACCAGCAGCATATGCTAGAAACAACTGGTCAGTTTTTCTGTAATTTTTTGTTCTGTCCAAGTAGTAGCGCAACTGCCTGTGTATGTCCAGGGTGTGCAGAAGCTTTTCCCCTTTGTTTTGTGGATTTGGAAAGAAGGTAGGCAGCTGAATAGCTTGGTTTAATGAGACCCTAGATACCACCTTTGGCATAAATGAAGGATTGGTTCTCAATGAGACTCTGTCTTGATGAAAAATAAGAAATGGCTGTACTGCCATGAGGGCCTGTAACTCAGATACTCTTCTTGCTGAGGTTATGGCCAGAAGGAAGGCAGTCTTCCAAGAGAGGAACTGTAGTTCTGCAGATGCTGCTGGTTCAAAGGGAGGCAACGTTAGTTTTTCCAACACTAAGTTAAGGTCCCAAGTAGGCACTGGTGGTTTCCTTGGAGGATTGATGTTTTTAATTCCTCTTAGAAACTGTCTTAGCAGAGGATGAGAGAAGACAGGTGGATAAGTATTGTACTCTGCTGAAATTGCTGAAGCAAGAATTTTAATAGAAGAGTAAGACAGGCCATTGTGGAGCATTTCTGCCAAATATTCCAGGATATGTGCCATGTTCATAACTGTTGCATCTAGGCCCTTTGAGGTGCTCCAGGTGTGAAATCTTTTCCATTTTGCTGAGTATGCCTTTCTTGTGGAAGGCCTGCGAGCTTCCATGATGATATCCTTCACTCTCTTGGATAGCTTATCCTGGTGATGAGTCAAGGTATTTTCCAGGCAGCTAGTTGTAATGTTTTCAGGTTGGTATGCAGAGTTTTGTAATTGTGCTGTGTCAGGAGAAGCGGCCATTGTGGCAGAAGCCATGGTTTTGTCTGTGACATGCTCTTTAGCAATGGGTACCAGTGCTGTCTTGGCCAGTCCGGAGCTATCAGAATCACTCTTGGCTGCTCTGCCCTGATCTTCAGTAAGACCTTGGTCATTAATGGAAGGGGTGGGAATGCATACACTGTTAGAGATCTCCAGCTGAAAGAGAGAGCGTCCACTTTCCATGCTTGTGGGTGGTATGTCCTTGAGCAGAATTTCTCCAGCTGATGATTGTGTGGGGAGGCAAAGAGGTCTATGTCCGGTCTCCCCCAAGATTGTGTTATCTGATGGAAGATGTCTGGGTGCAGCATCCATTCGTGTGCATCCATGATGTTCCTGCTTAAGCTGTCCGCCAGTATATTGTCCTTTCCTGGTACAAACTGGGATTGCAGCTGTATATTGAGAGTCAAGGAAAGTTCCCATAGATTCATTGCCAGTCTGCAAAGAGGGTAGGAATGGGTGCCTCCTTGCTTGTTTATGTACCACATAACTGTAGTGTTGTCTGTCCTTATTAGTAGGTGGCCTTGATGTAGAAATAACTTGAAGGCCTCGATTGCATGTATCACTGCCAGCATTTCCTTTTGGTTTATGTGCATGCGTAGCTCTTTTGTGACCATAGTCCTTGAATGCATCTTCCTTCCATGCGCTCCCCATCCGTGGTCTGAAGCGTCCGTTGTAATGGTTTGGCTGGCTATTGGTTTGCTGAAGGGCAAACCCCTGTTTGACTGGCTTGGTTGAGCCCACCACAGAAATTCCCTTTGAAGGCATGGGATGAGTGGTATCAAAGTTTCCAAGCTGTGACTGTGCTGAGTCCATAAACTCCTTAGGTACCATTGGAGTTTCCTCATATGTAGCCTTGCTTGAGGAATCAGAAGAATGCAAGAAGCCATGCAACCCAGGGCCTGCAGGATTTTTCTTGCAGTCAGCTGAGTTTGTCTTGACAGGTTTGTGAAGTAATCCGGTAGTTGGTTTTGTTTTTCTTCTGTGAGGAAAGCCATTTGGGTGGTTGTGTCTAGATCCGCACCCAGAAAAGTTATTCTTTGGGATGGTACAAGTCTTGACTTGTGAATGTTGACTGTATATCCCAATGCCTGAAGAAGATAGATGGCATAGTTCAAGTGTTTTGCCAGAATTTGTTGGCTGCCCACTTGTATAAGGCAGTCGTCCAGATACGGGTATATTTGCATCCCCTGAAGTCTGCAGTGTGCAATTACTGATGCCAGGCATTTCGTGAATACTCTGGGCGCAGTAGATAAGCCAAAGGGCAATGCTGAGAATTGATAATGCTCTGAACCTGCAAGAAATCTGAGGTGTCTTCTGCAGCTTTTTCCTGATAGGGACATGCAGGTATGCCTCCTTGAGGTCCAGAGTTACCAGCCAAGACCCCTTGCCCAGCATGGAAAGGAGTTGCTGTAGAGTCAGCATTTTGAATTTTGGCACAATGAGATAAGTATTTAGTGCGGACAAGTCGAGAATAGGCCTCCATTGCTTTTCTTTTCTTGGAACAAGGAAGAGTCTGGAATAAAATCCTTGACCTTGTTCTGCGAGAGGAACCTTTTCTATTGCTTTCATTTTCATTAAGTTGGAGATTTGTTTCAAAGCCTCTGCCCTTTGATTTGGTGGCAGGTCTGGCATGCCTTTTCTTTTCGGTAATGTGTGGAAATGGAACCTGTATCCTTTGTCTATTATTTGTAGTGTCCATTTGTCCCTTGTAATAATGTGCCAATTTTCTGAAAATAAGGAAAGCTTTCCGTCCAAAGGTGCTTTTAATTGAGCCCTGGTTGGCGGTGTCAAAGTAAAGTCATTGAGTCTGTCCTTGTGCAGCAGTTGTAGGCCCTGCACTACCTCTCTGGTTGGGAGGCTGCCATTGACGTCCTCTGTAGGAGCCTCTAGTTTGCCCTCTACCTCTGGCACGCCTGTTCTTGCCTCTCTGAAATCTGTCTGTGTCTGGAAAGGACCAGTTCTTGGAAGGCCAATTCCTGCTGAATCTTGGTGGTTGGACTTGCATAAAATCTTTGACTGTTTGTACAGATTTTGCCTTTTCTTCAAATTTCTTTGAGACCTCCTGAGCAGTAGAGCCAAATAACTTTTGCTTTTCCAGTGGAGCATCCAGAAGCTTTGCTTTAACACGGTCTGGCAGAGATTGTTCCTTCAGCCAAGCATGCCTACGTATGTCTGCACCTGTCATAGCTGACCTACATGAAGCTTCCAATGCATCATAACCACACTGCAAGAAATGGTTGCTAACCTGTTGAGAGTTATGTACCAGATCCTGAAGTGATTTGCGATCTAGGGGTTCAGATGAGGACAGCGTTTTATGCAATTCATCTAACAAATATTCTTGGTACTGTATCATATGAAATTGACAGTTTAAAGCCCTCATAGAAAGGGTAGCAGAAGTATACACTTTTTTACCCCATCGCTCTAAAGCCCTGGACTCCCTTTCAGAGGGGAGTGGATTTTTTGTAGTGACAGCTGCAACCCCTTTAGGGCCCTGGGAAATAGTTTCTGGATCAGCAGAGTGGGCCTTGTAAAGGAAAAGATGTGATTCCAGGACAGTACAGTTTTGTACCTACCATAAATGTAGATGTCCGAGAGGTATGCATCTGCAGTCCTAACAAATGGGTTGTCCTGGCCTCAGGCAGCCCTTCGGTCGGCCGGATTCCAAAGTCTGGGTCTGGCCTCGGCTGATGTCGCACTTCACCCGACGTCATAGCTGCAGTTCAGCGGGTATAAAGGCATCAGCCGACACCATTTTCCTCAGTGTTTCTTGCCCCAGATGCCAGGTGCCCTCTAGGAAGGCTAAATTTGGATAAATGCAAATGTTTCCAAACAATAGAGAGCAAATAGAAATAAACATGTATATACATATATATACAAACAAATACACCATAACAGATTCCCCCAGCAAGCTACAAGATGGGCAAATACCCTAGGAGTACCACAGAGGGGAAGGAGGGTGGGTAATCCTGACTGCAGATGCATACCTCTCGGACATCTACATTTATGGTAGGTACAAAACTGTACTATGTCCTTCAAGGATGCATCTGCAGTCCTAACAAATGGGTAGAATACCATAGCCAAACTGGGGGAGGAGGTAATAATAAGATTATGGTGTAGTTAAGATCCCTTGCAAAACAGCAGTGGCAAAACCTGCTCGGGATCTGGAGTATAAGGGTAGATTATAATGCTTGGCAAATGTATGCACGGAGCTCCAAGTAGCAGCCTCTAAAATGTCTTTGGTAGCCACTCCTCGTAAAAAGCTGTAGTAGTGGCTGTAGCCCTTGTGGAGTGAGGTCTGATGTTTTCTGGAGTTGTCTTTCCATGGTAAGAGTAACAAAATCTAATGCAATTTCCTATCCACTTTGAGATTGTCTGTTTTGAAATTGCTTTTCCTTCCATTCCTGTTGCATATGCTACCAGTAGCTGGTCAGTTTTTCTATTGCTCTTGGTTCTGTCCAGGTAGTAGCGCAATTGCCTATGTACATCCAAGGTATGTAATAATCTTTCTCCCTGTTCTGTGGGTTGGGGAAGAATGTAGGTAGGTGGATAGCTTGGTTTAGAGATACCCTGGAGACCACCTTTGGCATAAAAGTAGGATTAGTTCTCATGGACACTCTATCTTGATGGAAGATAAGGAAGGGCTGTACTGCCATTAATGCCTGTAATTCAGAAACCCTTCTTGCTGAAGTGATTGCAAGCAGGAAAGCAGTTTTCCATGATAAGTACTGTAATTCTGCTGTTGCTGCTGGTTCAAAAGAGGGAGTGTCAACTTTTCCAGCACAAAGTTCAAGTCCCATGCGGGCAATGGTGGCTTCCTTGGTGGCTTTACATTTTTAATTCCTCTCAGAAACTGCCTGAGTAGAGGATGAGAGAAGACTGGAGGGTCCATGTTGTATTCTGCTGAAATAGCTGATGCATGAATCTTAATGGAAGAATAGGACAGGCCATTGTGGAAAAGTTCTGCCAAGTATTCCAGGATGTTAGCTATGTTTACCAGTGACACCTCTTCTCCTTTAGCTGCACTCCAAATGAGATATCTTTTCCATTTTGCTGAATAAGTTTTCCTTGTTGAGGGTCTGCGAGCCTCCAAGATAATGTCTTTAACCCTTTGAGATAAATCTGGGTTATTTTGTCTTATGCAATGTTCCAGGCAGCTAGCTGCAACGTTTTCAAGTTTGGATGCAGGGTTTTGAAGTTGTTCTGTGTTAGCAGTAAGGGAACTAGGGGCAGAGGCCATATTTGTTCCCGAGACATACTCCTCAGTAATGGGTACCAATGCTGCCTCGGCCAGTCTGGAGCTATCAGGATGATCCTTGGGCGGTCTTCTTTGATCTTCAATAGCACCTTGTGCATCAAAGGAAGAGGTGGGAATGCATATGCTGTCAGGTTTTCCCAACTGAAAGATAGGGAGTCCACCTTCCAAGCCAGAGGGTGGTATGTCCTTGTGCAGAATTTTTTCAATTGGTGGTTGTGTGGGGATGCGAATAAGTCTATTTCTGGTAGTCCCCATTTCCTTGTAATGGATTTGAAGATGTCTGGAGTCAGCATCCATTCGTGGGCATCCGTGGTAGTTCTGCTTAGGATGTCTGCTAGTATATTTTCTTTTTCTGGTACAAATATTGCCTGGAGCTGAATGTTGAAGCTCAGGGCCACATTCCAGAGGTCCATTGCCATCCGGCATAGAGGGTATGAATGTGTGCCTCCCTGTTTGTTGATGTACCACATAACTGTGGTGTTGTCCGTCCTTATCAGCAATTGAACCTGTTGAAGAAACGGTCTGAATGTCTGAATTGCCAGTTTTACTGCCAGCATCTCCTTTTGATTTATGTGTAGGTGCAGCTGGTCTTGAGTCCATACGCCTTGTATGCACTTGTCCAGCATGTGTGCCCCCCAACCGAGGTCTGAGGCGTCTGTGGTGATAGTCTGGCTTAGTTGAGGGCTGTGGAAGGGCAGTCCTTTGTTCAATTGACAGGCCTGAGCCCACCATTGGAATTCTTGCTTCAGGCATGGAATTATTGGAATTTGGGTTTCTAGGCTGTGCTTGTGCTGAGACCATAAATTCCTTAGGTACCATTGCAACTTCCTCATATGTAGTCTGGCATGTGGAATCAATATTATGCAGGATGCCATGTAACCCAGGGCTTGCAGGACTTTCCTTGCTGTTAGCTGGTTCTGCGTTGTTAATGCCATGAAATAGAGAGGAAGGTGCTTCTGCTTTTCTGCTGTGAGGGATGCCATTTGATTTGATGTGTCCAGTTCTGCACCCAAGAAAGTTATCCTCTGGGATGGTATCAGCCTTGACTTTTTTATATTGACTGTGTATCCCAGGGCTTGTAGCAGATGAATGACCTTTTTCAAATCTTTTGCTAATTTGTTTTTGTTGTCCGCTTGTAACAGGCAGTCGTCCAGGTAAGGGTAAATTTGAATTCCCTGAAGTCTGCAATGAGCAATTACTGATGCCAGGCATTTCGTGAATACTCTGGGCGCAGTAGATAAGCCAAAGGGCAATGCTGAGAATTGATAATGCTCTGATCCTGCAAGAAATCTGAGGTATCTTCTGCAATTTGGTCGTATGGGGACGTGCAGGTATGCCTCCTTGAGATCTAGAGTTACCAGCCAAGACTCCTTGCCCAGCATGGGAAGAAGCTGCTGTAGGGTCAGCATCTTGAATTTTGGAACAATGAGATATGTGTTCAGAGCGGACAGGTCTAGAATAGGTCTCCATTGGTTTTCTTTTCTTGGCACCAGGAAAAGTCTGGAGTAAAATCCTTGCCCTTGTTCCATAGACGGTACCTTTTCTATAGCTCTCATCCTTATTAAGTTGTCTATTTGTTCTAGAGCTTTTGTCTTTTGATTTGGAGGTAGGTTTGGCATTCCTCTCTTCCTAGGTAGAGTATGGAAGTGAAACCTGTAACCTTTGTCTATTGTCTGTAAAATCCATTTGTCTCCTGTGATGTAATGCCAGTTTACTGAAAATAAGGCTAGCTTTCCGCCTAAGGGTGCATCTAGTTGTTCCCTGGTAGGCGGTCTCAGAGCCAAGTCACTGTGATTGTCCTGTGGAAGTGGTAGTGGCTGGATCTGTGGCAGTACTCGCTGGTTGTTAGGCTGCCACTGACGCCCCTGTAGGCACCTCTGGATTGACCCCTGCCTCTTGGGCGCCTATTCCTGCCTCTCTGTGCTCTGGTGGTGTCTGGAAAGGACCAATTCTTGGAAGGCCAGTTCCTACTGAACCTTGGAGGCTGGACCTGTAAGAAATCCTTGACTGTCTGGACAGATTTTGCTTCCTCTTCCACCTTCTTCAGCACCTGCTGTGCAGGTGAGCCAAACAAATTATGCTTATCCATGGGAGCATCTAGGAGCTTTGATTTTACATGGTCTGGTAAGGACTGCTCTTTTAACCATGCATGCCTTCTGATCACTGTACCAGTCATAGCTGATCTAAAGGAAGCCTCCAGTGCATCATAGCCGCATTTTAAGGAATGATTACTGACCTGCTGTATGTTATGTACCATTTCCTGAAGAGACTTTTTGTCTAATGGTTCAGGCGAGGACAGTTTTTTAGTTAACTGGTCTAACATAAATTCCTGATACTGAATCATGTGGAATTGACAGTTTAAGGCCCTAGCCGAAAGAGTAGCAGAAGTATAAACTTTTTTACCCCATCTCTCTAAGGCCCTAGATTCCCTTTCAGAGGGGAGGGGGTTTTGGCAGAGGTAGCTGCTATAGCCTTGGGTCCCTGTGAAATAGTTTCAGGATCTGCAAAAGGAGCCTTATACAAATGATAATGCGTGTCCGGAACCCTGTAGTACCTGTCGGGCTTAGCAGGGGCCGGAGGAAGTGAGTCAGGGGCAGTACAAGCATCATTAAATTCTTCATCCACAACAGTAAGTACTGGAGGAACAGCTAAAGGCCTATGCTGTGGCAAATGCAAAAAGGTCCTAAGCCTTTTCCTAGAGTCTGAAAAATCCTGGCCCTGCCATTGAAATTGTTCCCTCGTAGCATGCAAGGTTTCCCCAAAAGAAAATTCCTCAGGCGAAGAGGCAGAAGGAATGGAGTCTTCTGCATCAGAGTCCTCATAAGGAGAATAAGGGCCTTCTGGAGGGTCTGTATTTTCTGAATCATCAGAAGAGAAATCTGAAGAAACTGGCTCAGGGGGCTCTGCTCTAGGCCTCTTCTCTGGAGGTGGGTGAGAGGCCCTGTCAGGGTGAGGTTGGGATCCCCTGATCAAAGAAATGAGATCCTCTGCTAGACTAAGCATTTGAGTACTAGAGCTAGGCCTGTGAGAGGGGGTCTTAGTAGGCACAGTCTTGGTTGATTTTGCTGCTTTAGCCCTGGCAAAAGCCTTAATCGACATGGATGCAGGGGGCCTAGCAGCTCCACGTGCAGGAGTGGATATATCTAAAGGGATAGTATCAGATAAATCCTGTGAACCTGTAAGAGCAGGTGGAATTTCAGTAGCAGATTCAGCCATGCTGGATGAGGCCTCGGTGGGAGGCAAGCTCGGCCGAAGGAAGAACCGAGGCTCGGTTTCAGCGAAACCGAGACACTCATGTTGACTTAACTGCAGTTTCGGCGAAACCGCGGACCGCGAAGTGTCGGTCCTTTTCCTTGCGCTTTTAGCTAATTGTGAAGTCGGAGTTTCCGACGGCATGTTGTAAGCAAAAGCGGAGCCAAAAAACTCCTCAGCAAATTCCGACCGACGTCTAGGTGTCCGTCGGTTGAAAGAAGCACAGGCTAGACAGGCTGCTACGTCGTGGTCTGGGCCTAAACAAGGTAGGCAATAAGAGTGGAAATCTTTATGAGGTATTTGTTTCCCACAAGTTAAACAGTTATTCACTTTTTCTGACATCGGCTGAGGCAAGAAAGAGTCCCCAACGGGGTACTTAGCTTTTTAGAAGTCTTCGGTAGTAGCAATCGCTGGTTCTGACCGACCGGCACTTGCGAACAGCTTCTGCTTCGGGCACCACGCGGCAAGAAAGACTGAGGAAAATGGCGTCGGCTGATGCCTTTATACCCGCTGAACTGCAGCTATGACGTCAGGTGAAGTGCGACATCAGCCGAGGCCAGACCCAGACTTTGGAATCCGGCCGACCGAAGGGCTGCCTGAGGCCAGGACAACCCATTTGTTAGGACTGCAGATGCATCCTTGAAGGACATCCTGTAGTACCTATCGGGTTTGGCAGGAGCCGGTGGGAGAGTGTCAGGGGTTGTGCTAGATTCAGAATACACATCATCAATGACATTCAAAACAGGGGAAATAGCCAAACGTCTATGCTGAGGCAAATGCAAGAAGGTCCTTAATCTCTTCCTGGAATCAGAGAATTCCTGGCCCTGCCATTGGAAATGCTCCCTCATAGTGTGCAGAGTTTCCCCAAAAGACAGTTCTTCAGGAGGGGAGGCCGAAGGGATAGATGCCTCTGCATCTGAATCCTCGTGGGTCAAAAAGCCTCCTCCTGGTAGTCCGAGAGAGCAGAGCCATCAGAGGCCTCATCAGAGGAGAGGGGATCAGAGGGCTCAACCCTGGGCCTTTTTTCTGTAGGAGGATGAGAGCCCCTGTCAGGATGAGGCTGAGAGCCCCTAATTAATGAAATAAGGTCCTCTGCTAGACTAAGGATCTGAGAACCTGTAGAGGGTCCCTGAGGGATAACCCTGGGAGGCATAGATTTTGAGAGTTTAGCAGCTTTAGCCCTAGAGAATGCCTTAATAGACATGGATGCAGGAGGCCTGGCTGCACCACGTGCTGGTGTAGTTTTGTCTAAGGGAATGGTGTCGGAGGGTTCCTGGACACCAGATTCCAATGGAGATTCAACAACCGATACAGTAGTGACCTCCGGGGCTGAGGTTGTCGGTTGTACGGTTTCGGTGGACGGTAGTACCAAGGACTCGGTTTCAGCCGAGACCGAGACACTCACGGTAGGCCTGGCCGTGGTTTCAGCCGAAACCGCGGACCGCGTGTGTCGGTCCTTGTCCTTCCGTTTCTTTAATAAATGTGAAGTCGGAGTCTCCGACGGCATTTTGTAAGCAAAACTAGCCCCAAAAAATTCCTCTGCAAACTCCGACTGACGTCTTACAGTGCGTCGGTTGAAGGAAGCACAGGCGGAACAGGCCGAGACGTCGTGGTCTGGGCCTAGGCAAGGTAGGCAGTAAGAGTGGAAATCCTTATGAGGTATTTGTTTCCCACAAGTTAAGCAATTATTAATTTTATCTGACATCGGCTGAGGCAAGAAAGAGTCCCCAACGGGGTACTTAGCTTTTGAAGTCTTCGGTTTAGCTGAATTACAGGAGCTGGCCGACCGGCACTTGCGAACTGCTTCTGCTTCGGGCACCACGCGGCAAGAAAGACTGAGGAAGATGGCGTTGGCTGACGCTTTTATACCCCAGGCTCTGGCGCCGGGAAGGCGACATCAGCTGACGCCGGACCCAGACCTTGGAATCCGGCCAACCGAAGGGCTGCCTGAGGCAGGACAACCCATATGTGATGACTGCAGATGCATCCTTGAAGGACATCTGGCAGTTTAAGGCCCTAATGGCTAACGTTGCAGAAGTGTATACCTTCTTACCCCATCTATCCAGCGCCTTGGAATCTCTATCAGAGGGAGTAGGATTTTTGGCAGTAGTGGCCTTAATGCCCTTGGGTCCCTGTAAAATGGTCTCAGGATCCGCAGTAGGATTTTTAAAAAGGAACTTGTGAGAGTCAGGTACCCTGTAATACCTATCAGGTTTTCTGGGAGAAGGAGGTAAGGTGTCAGGGGCCAGGCTAGACTCCAAGAAGGCATCATCTACAATGTCCAGTACAGGAGGGATAGCTAAAAGCCTGTGTTGAGGCAGGAATAAGAATTCCCTAAGCCTCTTTTTGGAGTCACAGTAATCCTGGCTGTCCCAGTGGAAATGCTCCCTAAGAGAATGCAAGGTTTCACCGAAAGAGAAATCCTCTGCAGGGGAAGCAGAGGGAATGGAGTCCTCTGCATCAGAATCCTAATAGGTAGATAAGGGCAATTCCTGGTCATCAGAAAAAACAGAAATTTCAGAATCCTAATCAGAAGAATCAGAAGGGAAATCAGTTCTAGGTCTTTTAGAGGGAGAAGGGTGGCTTCCCCTGATTAGAGTAATAAGGTATTCAGTCATTCTTATCATTTGTTTTTAGGCATAGGGGCCTGACCATGCTGTCTGGGAGTCGGTTTTCTGGCATGGATCGAGTTTTAGGCCTTGAAGAAAAAGATGGCGTTGGTTTAATATGCAAGTCAGTAGGCTTGAATACACCCTCAGAAGCCGGTGCCTGCACAGTGGCTCTGAACCCATCCAAGGTAGAGATATCTGCAGGTTCCAGAGTCAAAGAAGCATCTTGCGGCATACCACACTCCGAATAGGTCTCAGTAGAGGCCTGCAAATCTGAAGTAGTGGATATCAGGGGCTGCGAAAGTGCCTCACTGAGTACCAGCGAACTGGCGACTAGCTTAGGAGAAGCGTCGTCGGCAGCTTTGGACCTATGCGGTCTGTCTCTGTCTTTTATCTTTGTGTTTTTTCATATTGTCAGTAGTCGGGTGGCTTACCGAAGTCATTTCTGGATAATTGAACCGAGTACCAAAATATTTAGATGCAAAAATGAACCGACGATGAATAGTATGAGGTTTGAATAAGGTACAAAACCGACAGCGAGGTATGTCGTGGTCTGGGCCTAGGCAAGGAATGCAGTACAAATGAAAATCTTTATGAGGTATTTACTTTCCACATGAAATACAATTGTTAACTTTTACTGACATTGGTTTAGAGCAAGAAAAAGATTCCCCAACGGGGTACTCAGCTTAGTTGAAGACTTCAGATCTGAAACTCGAAAACGAAAATTTCAGGAGTCGGCCGACTGGCACTTGCAAACTGCTTCTGCTTCAGGCACCGCACAGCAAGAAAGACTGATTTAATGGCGTCGGCTGCATGCTTTATACCCCTGACTACCTGACGTCATGGAAGATCTGACAGCAACCGACGCAGGACCCAAGACTTTGATAATCAGGCCGACTGAGGACTTCCTGCAAGCAGATAACCCAAATGTGATGACTGCAACAGTGAAACACGAAGAACATCTTCTTTATCTGAAGTTTTTGTCTTCATTTGATCTTCAACCTGTGAGACAGAGTCCCCAGCTACCAAACACCTGGGAGGCCTTCATGGAAGGATATTCCGTAACATGGGGGAGCCAAAGAATTCCCTATTCTGGAGAGAAGATCCAACTTGTAATGGGAGATGAAAGTATGTGAAGATGCCAAGGTAGCTGCAGAGCAAATGTCATACAAGGAAACTCTAGACCAAAAAGCAGAAGTAGCCATTGACGCAGCAGAATGTGCATTAACTTGAACTGGTGGAGACACTCCTTTGCATGAATATGCCAAGGGTATACACTGAGAAATCCATTGAGCAAAGGTGATCTTTGATACAGGTTTCCCTAAAAAGGGCTTAGAACAGGAAACAAAAAGTTAATCGGACTTGTGGAAGGCCTTTGTTCTATGTAAGTAAAAACATAACTCTCTAGAAACATTCAGCAGGTGCAATTTATACTCTCCCTTATTCTGAAAGTTCGTAAAGAAGGCAGGGAGGTTGATAACCTGGTTGATGTTTGACTACTGAGGCCACTTTAGGCAGAAAGGAAGGATTAGTCCACAAAGATACCCTGTTTTTATGGAAGATCATATAAGGGGGCTTAATCGATAAGGCCTGAAGCTCAGACACTCTTTCAGCTGAGGTAATAGCAATCAGGAAGGGTTCCTTCCAAGACAGGAACTGTAGATCAAAGGGGGAAGAAACCAAGGCTTGAAGGACCAAAGTAAGGTCCCAAGGAGGCGATGGGTCCTTGACTGGTGGCCTAAGAAGAAAAGTACACTTCAGAAAAGCTTTACAGAGCTTAGAATAGGCTAGATAAGCTGAATTATCCCCTATGTGGAAATTAGAAATAGCAGCCAGCTGAACTTTAACTGTAGAGAAGCCGGCACCCTGTTGAAAAATGCCTGTCAGAAACTCCAAGATAACAGGAACCGGAGCAGTGAAAGGATCCAAATCCCACTGAGATGCACAAATTGAGAAACGCTTCCACTTACTCAAATAAACCTTCCTTGCGGAAGATCTATGAGCCGCTACCAAAATCTTCTAAACAGGAGAAGATAGCCCTGGAGTCCTAACTATCATGGGAACTGCAGCAACCAAGCTGTGAGCTTCAGACTGGCCAGATCTGGATGTGGAATCCCTGAGGGATGTGAAATCAGATCTAGAACCAGATCCAACGTCTAGGGAGGACACACTACATGAGACCACAGAGAAGGGAAAGTACAGTTGTGTACACTTAACATAAATGTAGTTGTTAGAGTGTATTCACTGTTGCAGTCATCACATTTGGGTTATCTGCCTGCAGGTAGCCCTCGTCGGCCTGAATACCAGAGTCTTAGGATTTCTGCATCGGATGCTGTCGCTTCTTCCATGACGTCAGGACGTCATGGGTATAAAACATGCAGCCGACACCATTACATCTGTTTTTCTTGCCCCAGATGTCAGCAGCCCCCACAATAGGAGGCAATTACATGTTGTTGAACACTCCCAGCAGAAAGTAAATACCAATGTTATAAGATATGGCCAAACAAAAACGAATAGGTAGAAGTATAGAGAGAAGGGTAACCACGACTGCAACAGTGAATACACTCAAACATCTACATTTATGGCAAGTGTACACAACTGCGCTATGTTCTTCATGTTTCATAGTTGCAGTCGTCACATTTGGGTTGATTCCCAAAGCTGAGGATGGGTGGAGGCAGTCAAGATGCATTAGGACTGGCAAGCAGGCCCTGTAAGACTGCTGTAGCAAATCCTGCTCTTGATTTAGAAAAGATAGGTAAGTGGTAATGCTTGGTGAAGGTGTGTACAGAGCTCCAGGTTGCAGCTTCCAGGATGTCCCTGGCAGGGACTCCCCTGAGAAATGCTGTAGAGGTTGATGTAGCCCTAGTGGAATGTGTTCCGATCCCCTGTGGGGCAGGTTTCCCATGATGTTTGCAGCAGAAATGGATGCAGTGTGCTATCCATGTAGAAATGGTTTGCCCTCTGCTCCTGTAGCAAGACTGACTAGCAGCTGGTCAGATTTTCAGAAAGGTTTAGTCCTGTCCAGACAGAACCTAAGCTGCATGTGCACGTCCAGGGAGTGCAGGATCCTTTCCCCTTTATTCTGAGGATTAGGGAAAAGGTTGGCAAATGAATGGATTAGTTTAAAGCCACACTATATACCACCTTTGGCATAAATGATGGGTTAGTCCTGAGGGAAACCCTGTTCGCATGGAAGATAATGAAGGGGTCCACAGCCATAAGGGCCTGCAATTCAGACACTCTTCTTGCTGAAGTGATGGCTAGAAGTAAAGCTGTTTTCCAGGAGAGGAATTTTTAACTCTGCTGAAACAGCAGGTTCAAAGGGTGGAAGTGTGAGTTTTTCCAATACAAAGTTAAGTTCCCAGGCTGGAATGGGAGCTCTCCTGGGGGGGGGGGGGTGTTAAATTTTTGGCTCCGCTCAAGAAATGTTTGACCAGAGGATGAGAGAAGAGGGGTGGCTCTGTAGTATAATGAGCTGAGATGGCGGAGTCATGAATCTTAACTGAAGAGAAGGACAGGCCTTTGTGGAACATTTCTGTTAAGTAATCTAGTATATGAGGTAAGCTGGGCACATTTGTGTCCATTCCTTGAGAGTGGCTCTAAGAACAGTATTTTTTCCACTTTTCGGAATAGGATTTTCTAGTAGTAGGCCTTTTTGCCTCCAGGATGACATCCAGCACCTGTTTACTGAGGGTTCAGGGGATGAACCAGGCTGCTAGGTTCAGAGTTTGTAACTGAGGATGCAAAATCTGGCCCTCCTGCTGGGACAGCAGGGAGTGGGTCTGAGGCAGGTGCCAAAGTGGCAGTACTGTCAGACTGCGCAAAGGTGGGTACCAGTACTGGTGTGGCCAGTTTGGTACAATCAGGATTGTCCTTAGCTTGTCCTGTTTGATCTTTAGTAAAACCTTCGAGAGGAGGGGCAGAGGGGGAAAGGCATAGATTGAGAGGTTTTCCCATGTAAAGGACAGAGCATCCACTTTCCATGCTTGGATGTGGAGAATTCTGGTGCAATATTTGCTCAATTGAAAGTTCTGAGGGGAAGCGAAGAGGTCCACCTCTGGTGCCCCCCCACCTGTGGATTAGCAGCTTGAATGATATGGGTTCCAATTTCTACTCATGCGGGTCCATTGATTGTCGTCTGCCAGTGAATTTAGTTTGCCTGGCAGGAATTGAGCTTGCAGGTGCACTTGGTTCAAGGCTGTGTCCCACAGAGCCATGGCTAACCTGCAGAGTGGGTAGGAATGGGATCCCCCCTGCTTATTTATGTATCACATAACTGTGGTGCTGTCTGTCTTTATCAATAGTTTCCCTGGAAGAATAAGGCATTTGAAGGCTGTCAGAGCATTCTGTACAGCTAACATTTCGTTTTGATTGATATGCAGGTGCATTTGCTTTGGGTTCCATTTGCCTTGAATACCTTGTCCTGCCATGTGAGCCCTCCATGCATAGTCTGATGCATCTGTTGTTAGGGTTTGGGTGGCAGGGGGTAGACTGAAAGGGAGTCCTTTGTTGTAGTAGCAGGCCTCTGCCCACCAAAGGAAGTCTGCCCTTAGGCAAGGAATGATAGGAATCATTATTTCCAAGTCCTGAGAAAGTTGACACCAGAGACTTTTTAAGTACCACTGAAGTTTCCTCATATGCAGTCTTGCATATGGAATTAGTAGAATGCAAGAGGCCATGAACCCTAGGGCTTAGTATTTTTCTTGCAGACAGCTGGGTTTTGGTGGCCAGTAGACTGAAGTAGTTTGTCAGCTACATAATTTTTTCTGGAGTGAGGAATGTCATCTGGGAAGCTGTGTTCAAGCTTGCTCCCAGAAATACAATCTGTTGGCTGGGTACCTGATGTGATTTATTTTCGTTGATGGTGTACCCCAGTGAAGTTAGAAGTCTATTTACAAATGTCAGGTGCTGGAGTAGCAATTCCTGACTGTCCGCCTGAATCAGGCAATCGTACAAGTATGTGTAAATTTGAATTTTTCTCTGCCTGCAATATGCAATGGCTGGAGCTAGGCATTTTGTGAATACCCTGTGTGCATTAGATAAGCCAAAGGGAAGTGCAGAGAAAGTACAGTTTTGTACCTACCATAAATGTAGATGTCCGATAGGCATGCATCTGCAGTCCTTACAAATGGGTTGTCCTGTCGTCAGGCAGCCCTTCGGTCGGCCGGATTCCAAAGTCTGGGTCTGGCCTCGGCTGGTGTCGCACTTCACCCGACGTCATAGCTGCAGTTCTTCGGGTATAAAGGCATCAGCCGTCGCCATTTTCCTCAGTGTTTCTTGCCCCAGATGCCAGGTGCCCTCTAGGAAGGCTAAATTTGGATAAATGCAAATGGTTCCAAATAGTAGAGAGCAAACAAAAAATAAGCATGTATGTACATATATACAAACAAATACACCATAATAGATTCCCCCAGCTAGCTACAAGATGGGCAAATACCCTAGGAGTACCACAGAGGGGAAGGAGGGTGGGTAATCCTGACTGCAGATGCATGCCTATCGGACATCTACATTTATGGTAGGTACAAAACTGTACTATGTCCTTCAAGGATGCATCTGCAATCCATACAAATGGGTAGAATACCATAGCCAAACTGGGGGAGGAGGAGAAATAAGATTATGGTGTAGTTAAGATCCCTTGCAAAACAGCAGTGGCAAAACCTGCTTGGGATCTGGAGTATAAAGGTAAGTTATAATGCTTGGCAAATGTATGCACGGAGCTCCAAGTAGCAGCCTCTAAAATGTCTTTGGTAGCCACTCCTCGTAAAAAAGCTGTGGTAGTGGCTGTAGCCCTTGTAGAGTGAGGCCTGATGTTTTCTGGAGTTTTCTTCCCATGGTAGGAGTAACAAAATCTAATGCAATTTCCTATCCACTTACAGATTGTCTGTTTTGAAATTGCTTTTCCTTCCATTCCTGTTGCATATGCTACCAGTAGCTGGTCAGTTTTTCTATTGCTCTTGGTCCTGTCCAGGTAGTAACGTAATTGTCTATGTACATCCAAGGTATGCAACAGCCTTTCTCCGCTGTTCTGTGGGTTGGGGAAGAATGTAGGTAGGTGGATAGCTTGATTTAAAGATACCCTGGAGACCACCTTTGGCATAAAAGTAGGATTAGTTCTCATGGACACTCTATCTTGATGGAAGATCAGGAAGGGCTGTACTGCCATTAATGCCTGTAGCTCAGATACCCTTCTTGCTGAAGTGATTGCAAGCAGGAAAGCAGTCTTCCATGATAAGTACTGTAAATCTGCTGTTGCTGCTGGCTCGAAAGGAGGGAGTGTCAACTTTTCTAGCACAAAGTTCAAGTCCCATGCTGGCAATGGTGGCTTCCTAGGTGGTTTTACATTTTTAATTCCTCTCAGAAACTGCCTGAGCAGAGGATGTGAGAAGACTGGAGGATCCAAGTTGTATTCTGCTGAAATAGCTGATGCATGAATCTTAATGTAGAATAGGACAGGCCGTTGTGGAAGAGCTCTGCCAAGTATTCCAGGATGTTAGCTATGTTTACCAGTGACACATTCTCTCCTTTTGCAGTACTCCAAATGAGATATCTTTTCCATTTTGCTGAATAATTTTTTCTTGTTGAGGGTCTGCGAGCCTCCAAGATAATGTCTTTAACCCTTTGAGATAAATCTGGGTTATTTGGTCTTATGCAATGTTCCAGGCAGCCAGCTGCAGTGTTTTCAGGTTTGGATGCAGGGTTTTGAAGTTGTTCTGTGTTAACAGCAAGGGAACTAGGGGCAGAGGCCATATTTGTTCCCGAGACATACTCCTCAGTAATGGGTACCAATGTTGCCTTGGCCAGTCTGGCGCTATCAGGATGATCCTTGGACAGTCTTCTTTGATCTTCAATAGCACCTTGTGCATCAAAGGAAGAGGTGGGAATGCATATGCTGTCAGGTTTTTTCAACTGAAAGATAGGGAGTCCACTTTCCAAGCAAGTGGGTGGTATGTCCTTGTGCAGAATTTTTTCAGTTGGTGATTGTGTGGGGATGCAAATAAGTCTATTTCTGGTAGTCCCCATTTCCCTGTAATGGTTTTGAAGATGTCCGGATGCAGCATCCATTCGTGGGCATCCGTGGTAGTTCTGCTTAGGATGTCTGCTAGTATATTTTCTTTTCCTGGCACAAAAATTGCTTGTAACTGAATGTTGAAGCTCAGTGCCACATTCCAGAGGTCCATTACCATCCGGCATAGAGGGTATGAATGTGTGCCTCCCTGTTTGTTGATGTACCACATAACTGTGGTGTTGTCCGTCCTTATCAGCAGTTGACCCTGTCGAAGAAATGGTCTGAATGCCTGAATTGCCAGTTTTACTGCCAGCATTTCCTTTTGATTTATGTGTAGGTGCAGCTGGTCTTGAGTCCATAAGCCTTGTATGCACTTGTCCAGCATGTGTGCCCCCAACCGAGGTCTGAGGCGTCTGTTGTGATGGTCTGGCTTGGTTGAGTGCTGTGGAAGGGCAGTCCCTTGTTTGATTGACAGGCCTGAGCCCACCATTGGAATTCTTGCTTCAGGCATGGAATTATTGGAATTTGGGTTTCTAGGCTGTGCTTGTGCTGAGACCATAAATTCCTTAGGTACCACTGTAACTTTCTCATATGTAGTCTGGCATGTGGAATCAATATTATGCAGGATGCCATGTAACCGAGAGCTTGCAGGACTTTTCTTGCTGTTAGCTGGTTCTGCTTTGTTAGTGCCATGAAGTAGAAAGGGAGTTGCTCCTGTTTTTCTACTGTCAGGAATGCCATTTGTTTTGATGTGTCCAGATCTGCACCCAAGAAGGTTATCCTTTGGGATGGTATCAGCCTTGACTTTTTTATATTGACTGTGTATCCCAGGGCTTGTAGTAGATGAATGACCCTTTGCAAATCTTTTGTTAATTTGTTTTTGTTGTCCGCTTGTAACAGGCAGTCGTCCAGGTAAGGGTAAATTTGAATTCCTTGAAGTCTGCAATGAGCAATTACTGATGCCAGGCATTTCGTGAATACTCTGGGCGCAGTAGATAAGCCAAAGGGCAATGCTGAGAATTGATAATGCTCTGATCCTGCAAGAAATCTGAGGTATCTTCTGCAATTTGGTCTTATGGGGACGTGCAGGTATGCCTCCTTGAGATCTAGAGTTACCAGCCAAGACTCCTTGCCCAGCATGGGAAGAAGCTGCTGTAGGGTCAGCATTTTGAATTTTGGAACAATGAAGTATGTGTTTAAAGCGGACAGGTCGAGAATAGGTCTCCATTGGTTTTCTTTTCTTGGTACCAGGAAGAGTCTGGAGTAAAATCCTTGCCCTAGCTCCATAGATGGTACCCTTTCTACAGCTCTCATCCTTAATAAGCGAGTTATTTGTTGTAGAGCTTCTGTCTTCTGATTTGGAGGTAGGTTTGGCATTCCTCTCTTCCTTGGTAGAGTATGGAAGTGAAACCTGTAACCTTGGTCTATTGTCTGTAAAATCCATTTGTCTCCGGTGATGTAATGCCAGTTTACTGAAAATAAGGCTAGCTTCCCGCCTAAGGGTGCCTCTAGTTGTTCCCTGGTAGGCGGTGCCAGAGCCAAGTCACTGTGATTGTCCTGTGGAAGTGGTGGTGGCTGGATCTGCGGCTGTACCTCGCTGGTTGTTAGCCTGCCACTGACGTCCCCTGTAGGCACCTTTGGATTGACCCCTGCCTCTTGAGCGCCTATTCCTGCCTCTCGGAGCTCTGGAGGTGTCTGGAAAGGACCAATTCTTGGAAGGCCAGTTCCTGCTAAACCTTGGAGGCTGGACCTGCAAGAAATCCTTGACTGTCTGGACTGATTTTGCTTTCTCTTCC
Organism: Protopterus annectens; assembly: GCF_019279795.1. NCBI lineage: Eukaryota > Metazoa > Chordata > Ceratodontiformes > Protopteridae > Protopterus > Protopterus annectens. Next base: position 273,465,623 of record NC_056742.1, on the reverse strand, counting down.
ACCTTCTTCAGCACCTGCTGTGCAGGGGAGCCAAACAAATTGAGCTTATCCATGGGAGCATCTAGGAGCTTTGATTTAACATGGTCTGGTAAGGACTGCTCTTTTAACCATGCATGTCTTCTGATCACTGTGCCAGTCATGGCTGATCTAAAGGAAGCCTCCAGTGCATCACAGCCGCATTTTAAGGAATGATTACTGACCTGCTGAATGTTATGTACCATTTCCTGTACAGATTTTTTGTCTAATGGTTCATCCGAGGACAGTTTTTTTAGCTAACTGGTCTAACATAAATTCCTGATACTGAATCATGTGGAATTGACAGTTCAAGGCCCTAGCTGAAAGAGTAGCAGAAGTGTAAACTTTTTTACCCCATCTCTCCAAGGCCCTAGATTCCCTTTCAGAGGGGAGGGGTTTTTTGGTAGAGGTTGCTGCTACAGCCTTGGGTCCCTGGGAGATAGTTTCGGGATCTGCAAAAGGGGCCTTATACAAATGATAATGTGTGTCCGGAACCCTGTAGTACCTATCGGGCTTAGCAGGGGCCGGAGGAAGAGAATCAGGAGCAGTACAAGCATCATTAAAAGCATCATCCACAACAGTAAGTACTGGAGGAATGGCTAAAGGCCTATGCTGTGGCAAATGCAAAAAGGTTCTAAGCCTTTTCCTAGAGTCTGAAAAATCCTGGCCCTGCCATTGAAATTGTTCCCTCATAGCATGCAAGGTTTCCACAAAAGAAAATTCCTCAGGCGGAGAGGCAGAAGGAATGGACTCTTCTGCATCAGAGTCCTCATAAGGAGAAAAAGGGCCCTCTGGAGGGTTTGAATTATCTGATTCATCAGAGGAGCCATCTGAAGAAACTGGCTCAGGGGACTCTACTCTAGTCCTCTTCTCTGGAGGTGGGTGAGAGGCCCTGTCTGGATGTGGTTGGGATCCCCGGATCAAGGAAATGAGATCCTCTGCTAGACTAAGCATTTGTGAACTAGAGCTGGGCCTGTGAGAGGGGGTCTTAGCAGGCACAGATTTGGTAGTTTTTGCTGCTTTAGCCCTGGCAAAGGCCTTAATCGACATGGATGCAGGAGGCCTAGCAGCTCCACGTGCAGGGGTAGAAATATCCAAAGGGATAGTATCAGACAAATCCTGTGAACCTGCAAGAGCAGGTGGGATTTCAGCAGCAGATTCAGCCAAGCTGGATGAGGCCTCGGTAAGTGGCAAGCTTTCGGCCGAAGGAAGAACCATGGACTCGGTTTCAGCCGAAACCGAGGCAGCTCATGATTGGCTTAACCGCGGTTTCGGCCGAAACCGTGGACCGCGAGTGTCGGTCCTTTTCCTTGCGTTTTTTTAGAAATTTGCGTAGTCGGAGTATCCGACGGCATAATGTAAGCAAAAGCGGAGCCGAAAAACTCTTCAGCAAATTCCGACTGACGTCTAAGCGTCCGTCGGTTGAAAGAAGCACAGGCTAGACAAGCTGCTATGTCGTGGTCTGGGCCTAGGCAAGGTAAGCAGTAAGAGTGGAAAAGTACAGTTTTGTACCTACCATAAATGTAGATGTCCGAACTGGATAGCATCTGCAGTCATAACAAGTGGGTTGTCCCGTCGTCAGGCAGCCCTGCAGTCGGCCGGATTCCAAAGTCCGGGTCCGGCTTCGGCTGATGTCGCACTCCACCCGACGTCATCTCTGTTGGTCTTCAGGTATAAAAGCATCAGCCGACGCCATTTTCCTCAGTGTTTCTTGCCCCAGATGCCAGTAGCCCTCTTGCAGGGTAAAATTTGGATAGATGCCAATGTTTCCAAATAGATAGAGGTAAACACAACAATAAGCATATATGTACATATATACAAACAAATACACCATAAAAGACTCCCCCCCGACAGCTAGCTATTAGGAGGGTAAACACCCTAGGAGTACCACAGAGGGAAGGAGGGAGGGTAATCCTGACTGCAGATGCTATCCAGTTCGGACATCTACATTTATGGTAGGTACAAAACTGTACTATGTCCTTCACGGATGCATCTGCAGTCATAACAAGTGGGTAGAATACCATAGCCAACTAGCGGAGGAGGATAAAGGTAGATTATGGTGTGTTTAGGATCCCTTGCAGTACAGCAGTGGCAAACCCTGCTCGGGATCTGGAATAAAGAGGCAAATTATAATGCTTGGCAAATGTATGCACGGAGGTCCAAGTAGCCGCCTCAATAATGTCTTTGGTTGCCACTCCTCGTAAGAAGGCTGTGGTAGTGGCTGTTGCCCTTGTAGAATGAGGTCTTATGTTCTGTGGAATTGGTTTTCCATGGAAGGAGTAACAGTATCGTATGCAATTTCCTATCCATTTGGAGATTGTCTGTTTGGAAATAGCTTTTCCTTCCCTTCCTGTTGCATAGGCTACAAAAGTTGGTCAGTCTTTCTGCTATTTTTGTTCTGTCCAAGTAGTAGCGTAGCTGTCTATGTACATCCAAGGTATGCAGTATTCTTTCCCTCTGTTTTGTGGGTTGGGAAAGAAGGTAGGTAGGTGGATTGCCTGGTTTAAAGATACTCTGGATACCACCTTAGGCATAAATGTAGGATTAGTCCTCAAGGACACTCTATCTTGGTGGAAGATTAGGAAGGGTTGCACTGCCATTAAGGCCTGTAGTTCTGAAACCCTCCTTGCTGAAGTAATTGCCAGTAGGAAAGCAGTTTTCCATGACAGGTGTTGTAGGTCTGCTGTTGCTGCTGGTTCAAAGGGTGCTAGTGTCAACTTTTCTAGCACAAAGTTTAAGTCCCAAGCTGGTAATGGTGGTTTCCTTGGAGGTTTTACATTCTTGATTCCTCTGAGGAACTGCCTGAGCAAAGGGTGCGAAAAAACAGGTGGATCAAAGCTGTATTCTGCTGAAATAGCTGATGCATGTATCTTGATGGAGGAGTAGGACAGGCCTGAATGAAGAAGTTCGGCCAGATACTCCAGAATGTTAGGCATATCTATGTTTGACACATCTTTTCCTCTTCGGTACTCCAAATGACAAACCTTTTCCATTTTCCAGCATAGTTCTTTCTTGTTGAAGGTCTGCGTGCTTCAAGAATAATGTCTTTAACTCTTTGGGAAAGTTCTGGATTAGCTGCTGCTATGTGATGTTCCATGCAGTCAGTTGCAGCGTTTTTAGGTTTGGATGTATGATGCTGTAGTTGTTCTGAGTTAACATCAAAGGCATCAGGGGTATTGGCCACATGTTGTTCCGAGACATGCTCTTCAGTAGTGGGTACCAGTGTTGTCTTGGCCAGTTTGGGGCTATCAGGATTATCCTTGGTCGTTCTTCCTTGATTTTTAGTAGTACCTTGTGTATCAAAGGAAGAGGTAGGAATGCATATGCTGTTAGGCCTTTCCAGTTGAAGGAGAGTGAGTCCACTTTCCATGCTAGTGGGTGGAATGTCCTTGTGCAGAATTTTTTGAGCTGGTGATTGAGAGGTGATGCGAATAGGTCTATCTGTGGCATTCCCCATTTCTTTGAGATGGTCTTGAAGATGTCCGGGTGCAGCTTCCATTCGTGGGCATCCGAAGTGGTTCTGCTTAGTATGTCTGCTAGAGTATTGTCTTTCCCCGGTACAAATATTGCCTGTAACTGAATGTTGTAGCTGAGTGCCAGGGTCCACAGCTCCAAGGTCATTCTGCATAGGGGTATGAATGAGTGCCTCCCTGTTTGTTGATGTACCACATGACTGTGGTGTTGTCTGTCCTTATCATCAACTGGCCCTCTTTGAGGAATGGTTTGAACTTTTGGATTGCCAGTTTTACTGCCAGCATTTCTTTTAGATTGATGTGCAGGTGAAGTTGATCCTGTGTCCACAATCCTTGCACGCATTTGTCTAGCATGTGGGCCCCCCATCCTAGGTCTGAAGCGTCTGTTGTGATGGTCTGGCTTGGTTGACATCTGCGGAAGGGCAGGCCTGGGTTTGACTGGCATGCCTGAGCCCACCATAGGAACTCCTGTTTTAAGCATGGAATTAGTGGGATTTCTGTTTCTAGACTGTGTCTGTGTTGGGACCATAAATTCTTTAGGTACCACTGTAGTTTCCTCATATGTAGTCTGGCAAATGGGACCAAGATTATGCATGATGCCATGAAGCCCAAGGCCTGTAGAAATTTTCTTGCTGTTAACTTGTTCAGTTTTGTTAGTGCCAAGAAGTAAAGAGGAAGTTCTTTTGTTTTTCTGTAGTCAGGAATGCCATTTGTTGTACTGTGTCCAATTCAGCCCAAGAATGTCCTTGTTTGGGATGGTATCAGCCTTGACTTTTGTAAATTGACTGTGTATCCCAGTCCTTGTAGCAAGTAAATGACCCTTTGTAAATCTGTTGTCAGCTTGCTTTTGTTGTCCCCTTGTAGCAGGCAGTCGTCCAGGTATGGGTAAATTTGAATTCCCTGTAGTCTGCAATGGGCGATTACTGATGCCAGGCATTTTGTGAATACTCTGCGCGCAGTAGATAAGCCAAAGGGCAATGCTGAGAATTGATAGTGTTCTGATCCTGCAAGAAAACTGAGGTATCTTCTGCAGATTGGTCGAATGGGGACGTGCAGGTATGCCTCCTTGAGATCTAGAGTTACCAGCCAAGACTCCTTGCCCAGCATGGGAAGAAGTTGCTGTAGGGTCAGCATTTTGAATTTTGGGACAATGATGTATGTATTTAAGGTGGACAGGTCTAGAATTGGTCTCCAACTTTTTTCCTTTCTTGGAACTAGGAATAGTCTGGAGTAGAACCCCTTTCCTTGTTCTGCTGTTGGCACTCTTTCCACAGCTCTCATGTTTGCTAACTCCATTATCTGGCGTAGAGCCTCTGTTTATTGATTTGGAGGTAGATTTGGCATTCCTCTTTTGACTGGTAAAGTGTGGAAGTGAAACCGGTAACCTTGATCTATGGTTTGTAAAATCCACTTGTCTTTTGTTATGTAGTGCCAGTTCTTTGAAAATAAGGTTAACTTTCCGCCTAGAGGGGCTGCTATTTGTTCCCTGGTAGGCGGATTTAGGATTAAGTCACTGTGGTTGTGCTGATGTAGTGGCAGTGGCTGTGTCTGTGCCTCTGTTGTTACCTTGCCACTGTCGTCCTCTGTAGGCACCTCCTCTGGATTGGTTTCTGCCTCTGGAACGTCTATTCCTGCCCCTTTGAAATTTTGTGGAGTCAGGAAAGGACCAATTTTGGCAGGCCAGTTCCTGCTAAACCTTGGGGTTGAACCTGCAAGAAATCTTTAACAGTTTGAACAGATTTTGCCTTTTCTTCCATTTTCTTCATAACCTGCTGGGCAGGTGTACCAAACAAACTTGTCTTGTCCACAGGAGCATCTAGCAACTTAGCTTTAACATGATCCGGTAAAGCTTGTTCCTTTAGCCATGCATGCCTTCTTATCACTGTGCCTGTCATGGCTGATCTAAATGAAGCCTCCAGTGCATCATAGCCACATTTTAAGGAATGGTTGCTAACCTGTTGTATGTTATTTACCATCTCTAATACATATTTCTTATCAAGAGATTCATCAGTAGTTAGTTTTTAGTTAACTGATCAAGCATAAACTCTTGGTATTGTATCATGTGAAACTGACAGTTTAAAGCTCTAGCTGAGAGAGTAGCTGAAGTGTAGACCTTTTACCCCATCTGTCTAGTGACCTTGCTTCCCTTTCAGAAGGAATAGGGTTTTAGCTGTGGTCATGGCTACTGCCTTGGGACCCTGGGATATAGTTTCTGGGTCTGCAAGTGGGGCCTTGTAAAGGTGGTGATGAGTATCTGGCACCCTGTAAAATCTCGTAAACCAATGACCTTAATCAAAAATACTGAATTTACTAGAAAGTAGCCAAGCTTTCGCAAAAGCCCAATGCCTTCTTTCAAGGATGTAAAACAACAAGTCACAATCACATTATATACAGTCATAATTAGTGTATTTGTTCTTGTTTACCATTTACATTTTTAGTCATATTGCTTAAAAGTTTTTGTTCTTTAAAAATACACTGATAAACATATAACCATAATAGTGTAATAATCCAATAATAAATAATATGATATAATATATATTAAAAACATGGTTCTATTACTATATGATACAATTATGCAAGTATAATAATAAATTAAATATGTGATAAAATAGTTTTTAAATTAAAAATAAAGGCAATTATTCATATAAACTAACCTATAAAATGATTTTTTCTTTTAAGTAAATTATGTAGCTAGGTCCTCCCCTTAGTCTTAATTTTAGGATGCCTTGCCAGTATCTTAATGTAAAAAAAAATCTTAATTTTAAGTTTTAATAAACTGCAAATCTTCCTCTGGTCTATAGGGATGTATTTTATTCTATTTAATTTAAAACTAAATAATATTACAAGATGATTTAGGTTATTATTATATTTGTTTTTTACTAATTGTCTTTATCATTATATTTTATTGTAATATCTGGTTATATATATCGACTTATTATTGATTCTATTTTATTTATGGTTGATAAAGTTACACTTTGAAGTCTTAGTTAAAGAATTTATTTGGTAAGAATTGATCTTAAAATAGTTGATTTAAGTAATTTAGTGTAATTTATAATGATTAATACTTGTATTAATTTTGGTTTTTAAGAAGTTAAAGAGCAAGTTTTCAGGGCTTGTCGGTTAAGGTCTTTCTCTCTTGAAAGATATTTTTTTTCGCTGTTTCATTGGTTTACGCTTTATTTTTTGTTTTGTTGTGGTTGACCCTGTAAAATCTGTCTGGTTTGGCAGGGGCTGGGGTAAAGAATCTGGAGCGGAGCAAACATCATTGAAAGCATCATCCACCACAGAGAGAACAGGAGGTATAGCTAAGGGCCTGTGCTGTGGGAGGTGCAGAAAGGTCCTAAGTCTTTTCTGGAGTCTGAAAAATCCTGTTGCTGCCATTGGAACTGTTCTCGCATGGCATGCAAGGTTTCCCCAAAGGAGAATTCTTCTGGTGGGGAAGCAGCTGGAATGGATTCTTCAGCATCAGAATCTTCAAAATTGGAGAAGGGAGCCTCAGGCTGGTCAGTTATGTCTGATTCATCAGCAGAATCATCAGAAGACACTGGCTCAGGGGCTCTGCCCTAGGTCTCTTCTCTGGGGCTGAGAGGCCCTGTCTGGGTGAGATTGAGATCCTCTAATTAAAGAAATTAAATCTTCTGCCAAAGAAAGCATTTGAGAACTAGAAGAGGGCCTGGATGAGGGGGTTTAACAGGCACTGATTTAGTAGTCTTGGCTGCTTTAGCCCTGGCGAAGGCCTTAATGGACATGGCTGCTGGAGGCCTAGCAGCACCACGTGCTGGGGTAGAGACATCCAAGGGGATGGTGTCTGATAAGTCAACCACCGTAGTGGGTAAAATTTCTGAGGTCGATTCAAGAATTGTAGCAGGGGCCTCAGTTGTAAGAATAGGTTCAGCTGTACTTTGAGCAGTTTTCGGTTTCGCCGAAACCGAGACACTCGTTTGCTTTGCCGTGGTTTCGCGAAACCGCGGACCGCGAAAGTGTCGGTCTTTATCTTTGCGTTTTTGAAGATTGGGTAGTCGGAGGATCCGGCGGCATAATGTACGCAAAATCAGTACCGAAAAACTGTTCTGCAAACTCCGACCGACGCCTAAGCGTTCGTCGGTTGAAAGAGGCACAGGCGAACAGGCTGCTACGTCGTGGGCTGGGCCTAAACAAGGCAGACAGTAAGAGTGGAAATCTTTATGAGGTATTTGTTTCCCACAGGTTAAACAATTGTTAACTTTTTCTGACATCGGCTGAGGCAAGAAAGAGTCCCCAACGGGTACTTAGCTTTAGAAGTCTTCGAAGTAGTATTCGGTAGAAGTAATCTCTGGATCCGACCGACCGGCACTTGCGAACAGCTTCTGCTTCGGGCGCCACGCGGCAAGAAAGACTGAGGAAAATGGCGTCGGCTGATGCTTTTATACCCGAAGACCAACAGAGATGACGTCGGGTGGAGTGCGACATCAGCCGAAGCCGGACCCGGACTTTGGAATCCGGCCGACTGCAGGGCTGCCTGACGACAGGACAACCCACTTGTTATGACTGCAGATGCATCCATGAAGGACATTCTTTATGAGGTATTTGTTTCCCACAAGTTAAACAGTTATTCACTTTTTCTGACATCGGCTGAGGCAAGAAAGAGTCCCCAACAGGGTACTTAGCTTTTTAGAAGTCTTCGGTACTTGTAGTAGTAATCTCTGGTTCTGACCGACCGGCACTTGCGAACAGCTTCTGCTTCGGGCGCCACGCGGCAGGAAAGACTGAGGAAAATGGCGTAGGCTGATGCCTTTATACCCGAAGAACTGCAGCTATGACGTCGGGTGAAGTGCGACACCAGCCGAGGCCAGACCCAGACTTTGGAATCCGGCCGACCGAAGGGCTGCCTGACGACAGGACAACCCATTTGTAAGGACTGCAGATGCATCCTTGAAGGACATCTGATAATGCATAGAGCCTGCTCTGAAACGTAGGTATTTCCTGCAAGATTCCCTTATGGGGATGTGCAGAAAAGCTTCTTTTAAGTCTAGGGTAGCTAGCCAGGAGTCCTTGGCTAGCATAGGAAGCAGCTGTTTGAGAGTAAGCATCTTGAATTTTGGAACCACCAGGAAGGTGTTGAGAACAGACAGATCCAGGATAGGGTGCCAAGAGTTTTCTTTCCTGGGTACCAGAAACAGTCTAGAGTAAAAACCTTGTCCCCTATGCTCTGCTGGGACAGGTCGAATAGCCTTGATACTGAGAAGAGAAAGTACTTGCTTTTGGGCCTCTGCCCACTGGTTTGGGAGGAGGTCTGGCCATCCGCTTGGAATTGGCAGTGAGTGGAAGCAGAATCTGTATCCCTGTGATACAATGTTCAAGATCCATCTGTCCTGGGTGATGTACTCCCAGTTTTTTGCATGTAGGGCAAGTTTTCCTCCTAAGGGTGCAAGTACTTGGGCAAGGCTTGGAAGAATTAAGGATAAGTCATTGTGTGATTTTAGCATAGGATGTTGGCTTACAACTCTCTGTTTTAGAGGTGGGAGCACTTCATTGCTTAGATCTGTGCAAACCCTGAGACTGTAATCGTGGTGGTATGCTGCCCCTGGGTTAGGTCTGAGAAGGTCTGGGAGGTATTGGAAAGGACCAGTTTTTAGAAGGCCAATGCCTACTGAATCTAGGTGGCTGTACCTGTAAGAAAAACAGTTTGCATAGATTTAGCTTTTTCCTCCATCTTTTTAAGGACGTCTTCCGCTTTATTGCCAAGCAGACATTCTTGATTTAGTGGTGCATTTAGTAATTTTGCTTTGACATAGTCTGGTAAGATATGTTCTTTCAGCCAAGAACAGACCCAGTGACAGCAGCCCTGCAAGATGGTTCTAAAGCATCAAAATCACATTGCAAAGTAAGTTTTCCAACTTGGTTAGCAGAATGCATTAACTCTTGTAAATCTTTATGTTCTGCACAATCAGGAATCAACATAATTTTCTGTTTAATTAGCTCCATAATATGTTGTTGATACTTTAACATATGAAACTAGCAATTTAAAGCCCTGATGGCAAGAGTAGAAGAGGTGTACATCTTCTTACTCCATCTGTCTAAAGCCCTAGAGTCCCTGTCCGAAGGGGTAGGGCTTTTGGCTATTGTAGCCTTAATGCCTTTAGGTTCCTGGGAAATGGTCTCTGGATCCGCAGTAGGATTCTTAAAGAGAAACTTGTGGGAGTCAGGTACTCTGTAGTACCTGTCAGGTTTCCTGGCCGCTGGAGGCTAGGTATCAGGGGTAAGGCTGGACTCTAAGAAGACATCATCTATAATCTCCAGAACAGGGGGTATAGCTAGAGGCCTGTGCTGAGGCAAGTCTAAAAATTCTCTGACAGTGGGTAGTCCTGGCATTCCCAGTGGAAATGCTCTCTCAAGGTATGCAAGGTTTCACCAAAAGAAAAGTCCTCTGGAGGGGAGACAGAGGGGATGGAATCCTCTGCATCTGAATCCTCATAGGTAGATAAGGGAATGTCCTGGTAATCAGAGGGATTAGAGTCATCAGGCTCACAGTCTGTAGAATCAGAAGGAAAATTAATTCTTTGTCTTATGGAGAGGGAAGGCTGGCTTCCCCTAATTAAAGTGATAAGGTCTTCCACTATTCTAAGCATTTGTTTCCGTGGCATGGGAGCTTCAGCATGCACTTTGGTCAATGGTTTTCTAGGCGAAGTGCAAACTCTGGGCCTGAGAAACTTGGTAGATTTAGTCAAAAACGAAGATGTCGATTTAATATGAATATCAGAAGGTTGAAGTACACCCTCAGAAGCCAGTGCCTGCACAGCGGCTCCGGACCCATCCAAGGTAGAGACATCTGAAGGTTCCATAGTCGAAGAAGCAACTCGCGGCATACTGGACTCTGAAAGGATCTAAGCAGAGTCCTGCGAATCTGTAGAAGTGGGTATCAGGGACTGCGAAGGCGCCTCACTGAGTACCAACCTATGGGGTCTTTCTCTGTCTTTATCCTTGCGTTTTTTTCGTAAGATCGGTAGTCGGATGGCTTATCGAAGCCATTTCGGAATACGGAGAACGAGAGCAAAAGAATTTAGCAACAAAAATAGCCCGACAATGAATAGTTCAGGCGTTGAACAAGGCACAAAACCGACAGAGAGGAACGTCGTGGTCTGAGCCTAAACAGATGACATAGTAAGAATGAAAATCTTTGTGAGGTATTTGCTTTCCACAGGCAAGACAATTATTAACTTTTTCTCACATCGGTTAGAGCAAGAAAAAAAGGATCCCCAACAGGGTACTTATCTTTTAGAAGACTTCTGGTCTGAAACTCGAAAAACAAAAATTTGAGGAGGCGGCCGACCGGCACTTGCAAATTGCTTCTGCTTCGGACACTGCACGGCAAGAAAAGCTGATGTAATGGCGTCAGCTGTATATTTTATACCCATGACATCCTGACGTCATGGAAGAAGCGACAGCATCCGATGCAGAAATCCAAAGACTCTGGTATTCAGGCCAACTGAGGGCTACCTGCAGGCAGACAACCCAAATGTGATGACTGCAACAGTGAAACACGAAGAACATCCATACTTGGCAGGCCAGAATGGGGCAATGAGAATGACTGAGCTCCCCAGCCATTGTGTTTTCTGACTGTGTTTTCTGAATGAGTTGTGGTATAAGGGGAAGTGGAGGATAAGCATAGAGAAGACAGGAGGGCCAAGCATGCACTAGAGAGTCTCTGGGGGACTCCCCAAGAGGGGGATTCAGAGTGAAAAACTTGCTGCACTTTGCACGGGAAGGAGAGGCAAAGAGATTGCAGCAAGGCTAACCCCACTTTAGAAAGATTTGTTTCGCTACTGAAGGATTCAGAGACCACCCGTATGGCATCAGGATAGACCTGCTGTACCTGTCCGCGAGAATGATGGACCTCCCCGCAATATGCGTTGCCACCAGAAAATGGCCAGTGGAGATCACCTATGATCACAATCTCATGGCTTCGTAGCAAAGGGATAAGACCTGGTTCTACCCTGTTTGTTGATATACCAGACTACAGACATATTGTCTGTCTGAATGGCAATCGTCCCTAGGGGAAGATGAGCATGAAGAGGTTGCAATGCCTACAGCACCACTCTCATCTCCAGGACGTTGATACCCAACTCGGTCTCCAAGGAAGACCATGTGTCTTGAACTTTCCTTCCCAAGCAATGCCTCCCTCCACCCGAGTAGGGAGGCATCTGTGGTCACAGTGGTCAGCAGGTTGGGAAGAATAAATGGGCGACCGTGAAGAAGATCTGGGGACTGAATCCACCAGAGAAGAGAATATGTGCATGCTCACAACAGACAAATAGGATGTGACAGTGGTAGATCTAGAAATGACCACTGGACCACCCAGAGTCCACTGAAACACCCTCGTGTGTAACCGAGCTGTGGGAACGAGGGTGATCATGGCCGCCATGGACCCCAACGCCCTTAAAACAAACTCAGCTGGAAGAGATGAAACTTGAATAAATGTGTAAGACATGAAGTTTGAGGGACTGAAGTCTGTCAGGTGTCAGGAAAACCTTGGTCTGAATGGTGTCCAATGGGGCTCCAGCAAAGTCCAGAACTTGAACCAGTTCTAACAGGGATTTGTTGAGATTTATGGTGATGCCCAACTGGTGGGCGGTTTGGATAAGGAAATCCCTGGCTTGGCACAGTTGATGCCTGGAGAAGCCAGAAAGAAGCCAATCGTCCAGGTAGGGGAAGACATGGAAGCCCTGCAGCCACAGGTAAGCTGCTACCACTGCCATCACTTTGGTGAACACCCTGGGGGCTGTGGTGAGACAGTACAGTTTTGTACTTACCATAAATGTAGATGACCGCTAGGTATGCATCTGCAGTCATCACATATGGGTTGTCCTGCCTCAGGCAGCCCTTCGGTGGGCCGGATTCGAAAGTCTGGGTCCGGCGTCGGCTGATGTCGCCCTTTCCCCGACGTCAGAGCGCCTGGGGTATAAAAGCGTCAGCCGACACCATCTTCCTCAGTGTTTCTTGCCCCAGATGCCAGGTGCCCTCAAAGAAGGCTAAATTTGGAGAAATGCAATAAATTCCAAACATGCACAGAAATATATATGTCTATATATATATATATGTCTATATATATATATATATATATATATATATATATATATATATATATAAAACAAATACACCATAATAGATAACCCCAGCTAGCTATGAGAGGGAAAAGTACCCAATACATACCAAAGAGGGGAAGGAGGGAGGGTAAACCTGACTGCAGATGCATACCTATCGGACATCTACATTTATGGTAGGTACAAAACTATGTCCTTCAAGGATGCATCTGCAGTCATCACATATGGGTAGAATACCATAGCCAATCTGGGGGTGGAGGATCTATGTAAAGGATGGTGTAGCTAAAATGCCCTGCAGGACTGCCGTAGCAAAGCCTGCTCTGGATCTGGAATATAAAGGTAAATTGTAATGCTTGGAAAATGTATGCATGGAGCTCCATGTAGCAGCTTCTAAAATGTCCTTGGTAGCCACCCCTCTTAAGAAGGCTGTGGAGGTGGCTGTGGCTCTGGTGGAATGAGGTCTAATGTTAGCTGGCACAGTTTTTCCATGAAAGGAATAACAAAAACGTATGCAATTCCCTATCCATTTTGAAATTGTCTGTTTGGAAATTGCTTTTCCTTGTGCACCAGCAGCATATGCTACCAACAGCTGGTCAGTTTTTCTGTAGCTTTTAGTTCTGTCCAGGTAGTAGCACAACTGTCTGTGTATGTCCAGGGTGTGGAGAAGTTTCTCCCCTTTGTTTTGTTTATTTGGAAAGAAGGTAGGCAGGTGAATTGCTTGGTTTAATGAGACCCTGGATACCACCTTTGGCATAAATGAAGGATTGGTTCTCAATGAGACTCTGTCCTGATGAAAAATCAGAAATGGCTGTACTGCCATGAGGGCCTGTAACTCAGATACTCTTCTTGCTGAGGTTATGGCCAGAAGGAAGGCGGTCTTCCAAGACAGGAACTGTAGTTCTGCAGATGCAGCTGGTTCAAAGGGAGGCAGAGTTAGTTTTTCCAACATGAAGTTAAGGTCCCAAGTAGGCACTGGAGGTTTCCTTGGGGGATTGATGTTTTTAATTCCTCTTAGAAACTGTCTTAGGAGAGGATGAGAAAAGATAGGTGGATCAGTATTGTACTCTGCTGAAATTGCTAAAGCATGAATTTTAATGGAAGAGTAAGACAGGCCATTGTGGAGAATTCCTGCCAAGTATTCCAGGATATATGCCATGTTCATCACTGTGGCATCTAGGCCCTTTGTGGTGCTCCAAGTGTGAAATCTTTTCCATTTTGCTGAATATGCCTTTCTTGTGGAAGGCCGGAGAGCTTCCATGATGATATTCTTCACTCTCTTGGATAGCTTATCCTGAGGAGGAGTCAAGGTATTTTCCAAGCTGTTAGTTGCAAGGTTTTCAGGTTGGAATGCAGAGTTTTGTAATTGTGCTGTGTCAGGAGAAGTGGCCATTGAGGAAGAGGCCATGGTTTCGTGCGTGACATGCTCTTTAACAGTGGGTACCAGTGCTGTCTTGGCCAGTCCGGAGCTATCAGAATCACTTTTGGCTGCTCTGTCCTGATCTTCAGTAAGACCTTGGTCATTAATAGAAGAGGTGGAAATGCATACACTGTTAGAGTTCTCCAGCTGAAAGATAGGGCGGCCACTTTCCATGCTTGTGGGTGGTATGTCCTTGAGCAGTATTTCTTCAGCTGATGATTGTGGGGGGAGGCAAAAAGATCTATGTCTGGCCTTCCCCATGATTGTGTTATCTGTAGGAAAATGTCTGGGTGCAGCATCCATTCGTGTGCATCCATGACATTTCTGCTTAAGCTGTCCGCCAGTATATTGTCTTTTCCTGGAACAAACTGGGATTGCAGCTCTATATTGAGTTTCAAGGAAAGTTCCCATAGATTCATTGCCAGTCTGCAAAGAGGGTAGGAATGGGTGCCTCCTTGCTTGTTTATGTACCACATAACTGTGGTGTTGTCTGTCCTTATTAGCAGGTGGCCTTGATGCAGAAAGAGTTTGAAGGCCTCGATTGCATGTATCACTGCCAGCATTTCCTTTTGTTTATGTGCATGCGTAGCTCCTTTTGTGACCATAGTCCTTGAATACATCTGCCCTCCATGTGTGCTCCCCAACCGTGGTCTGAAGCATTCGTTATAATGGTTTGGCTGGCTACTGGCTTGCTGAAGGGCAGACCCCTGTTTGACTGGCTTGCTTGAGCCCACCACAGAAATTCCTTTTGGAGGCATGGAATGAGTGGGATCAAAGTTTCTAAGCTGTGACTGTGCTGAGTCCATAAACTCCTTAGGTACCATTGTAGTTTCCTCATATGCAGCCTTGCTTGTGGAATCAGAAGAATGCAAGATGCCATGTAACCCAGGGCCTGCAGGATTTTCCTTGCAGTCAGCTGAGTTTGTCTTGTCAGATTCTTGAAGTAATCTGGTAGTTGTCTTTGTTTTTCTTCTGTGAGAAAAGCCATTTGGGTGGTTGTGTCTAGATCCGCACCCAGAAAAGTTATTCTTTGGGATGGAACAAGTCTTGATTTGTGAATGTTGACTGTATATCCCAAGGCCTGCAGTAGGTGGATGGCATAATTCAAGTCCTTTACCAAAGTTTGTTGGCTGTCCGCTTGTATAAGGCAGTCGTCCAGATATGGGTATATTTGAATCCCCTGAAGTCTGCAGTGTGCAATTACTGATGCCAGGCATTTCGTGAATACTCTGGGCGCAGTAGATAAGCCAAAGGGCAATGCTGAGAATTGATAATGCTCTGAACCTGCAAGAAATCTGAGGTGTCTTCTGCAACTTTGTCTAATAGGGACATGCAGGTATGCCTCCTTGAGGTCTAGAGTCACCAGCCAAGACCCCTTGCCCAGCACGGGAAGGAGTTGCTGTAGAGTCAGCATTTTGAATTTTGGCACAATGAGATAAGTATTCAGTGCGGACAAGTCGAGAATAGGCCTCCATTGATTTTCTTTTCTTGGAACAAGGAATAGTCTGGAATAAAATCCTTGGCCTTGTTCTGAAAGGGGAACCTTTTCTATAGCTTTCATTTGCATTAAGTTGGAGATTTGTTTCAAAGCCTCTGCCCTTTGATTTGGTGGCAGGTCTGGCATGCCTTTTCTTTTTGGCAATGTGTGAAAATGGAACCAGTATCCTCTTGTCTATTATTTGCAGTGTCCATTTGTCTCTTGTAATACTGTGCCAATTTTCTGAGAATAAAGAAAGCTTTCCGCCTAAAGGTGCTTCTAATTGAGCCCTGGTTGGTGGAGTCAAAGCAAAGTCATTGAGTCTGTCCTTGTGCAGCAGTTGTAGGTCCTGCACTACCTCTCTGGTTGGGAGGCTGCCATTGACGTCCTCTGTAGGAGCCTCTAGCTTGCCCTCTACCTCTGGCACGCCTGTTCTTGCCTCTCTGAAATCTTTCTGTGTCCGGAAAGGACCAATTCTTGGTAGGCCAATTTCTGCTGAATCTTGGTGGTTGGACTTGTAGAAAATCTTTGACTGTTTGTACAGATTTTGCCTTTTCCTCAAATTTCTTTAAGACCTCCTGAGCAGTGGAGCCAAATAACTTTTGCTTTTCCAGTGGAGCATCCAGAAGCTTAGCTTTAATATGGTCTGGCAGAGATTGTTCCTTCAGCCAAGCATGCCTACGTATGACTGCACCTGTCATAGCTGACCTACATGAAGCTTCCAATGCATCATAACCACACTGTAAGAAATGGTTGCTAACCTGCTGGGAGTTATGTACCAGATCCTGAAGTGATTTTCGATCTAGGGGTTCAGGTGAAGACAGTTTCTTATGCAATTCATCTAACAAATACTCTTGGTACTGTATCATATGAAATTGACAATTTAATGCCCTCATAGAAAGAGTAGCAGAAGTATACACTTTTTTACCCCATCTCTCTAAAGCTCTGGACTCCCTTTCAGAGGGGAGTGGATTTTTAGTAGTGGCAGCTGCAACCCCTTTAGGGCCCTGGGAAATAGTTTCTGGATCAGCAGAGTGGGCCTTGTAAAGAAAAGATGAGTCCGGGACCCTGTAGTACCTATCGGGTTTGACAGGGGCCGGAGGAAGAGTGTCAGGGGTTATGCTAGACTCAGAGTACACATCATCAATGACATTCAAAACAGGAGGAATAGCCAAAGGTCTATGCTGAGGTAAATGCAGAAAAGTTCTTAATCTTTTCCTGGAATCAGAGAATTCCTGGCCCTGCCATTTGAAATGCTCTCTCATAGTGTGAAGGGTCTCCCCGAAGGATAGTTCTTCAGGAGGGGTGGCCGAGGGATTGATTCCTCTGCATCAGAATCCTCGTAGGCCGAAAAAGCCTCCTCCTGGTAGTCCGAGAGAGCAGAGCCATCAGAGGCCTCCTCTGAGGAGTGGGGATCAGAGGGCTCAACCCTGGGCCTTTTGTCTAGAGGAGGTTGACAGCCCCTGTCCGGATGGGGTTGAGAGCCCCTAATTAAGGAAATAAGGTCCTCTGCTAAAGTTAGAATCTGTGAACTTGTAGAGGGTCCCTGAGGAATAACCCTGGGAGGCATAGCTTTAGTATGTTTAGCAGCTTTAGCCCTGGTGAATGCCTTTATGGACATGGATGCAGGAGGCCTAGCTGCACCAAGTGCTGGTGTAGTTTTGTCTAGAGGAATTGTGTCGGAAGTTTCCAAGACACCAGTTTCTGAAGGAAATTCAATAACCGACTCAGCAGGGGCCTCCGGGGCCGAGGTTGTCGGTTAAGCGGTTTCAGGGGTCGGAAGTACCAAGGACTCGGTTTCTGCCGAGACCGAGACACTCGCGGTAGGCCTGGCCGTGGTTTCAGCCGAAACTGCGGGCCGCGTGTGTCAGTCCTTGTCCTTCCGTTTCTTTGTTAAATGTGAAGTCGGAGTCTCCGACGGCATATTGTATGAAAAACTAGCCCCAAAAAATTCCTCTGCAAACTCCGCCCGACGTCTAAGAGTGCGTCGGTTGAAGGAAGCACAGGCTGAACAGGCCGAGACGTCGTGGTCTGGGCCTAGGCAGGGGAGGCAGTAAGAGTGGAAATCCTTATGAGGTATTTGTTTCCCACAAGTTAAGCAATTATTAACTTTATCTGACATCGGCTGAGGCAAGAAAGAGTCTCCAACGGGGCACTTAGCTTTTGAAGTCTTCGGTAGCTGAATTACAGGAGCTGGCCGACCGGCACTTGCGAACTGCTTCTGCTTCGGGCACCACGAGGCAAGAAAGACTGAGGACGATGGCGTCAGCTGACGCTTTTATACCCCAGGCGCTCTGACGGCGGGGAAAGGGCGACATCAGCCGACGCCAGACCCAGACTTTGGAATCCGGCCGACCGAAGGGCTGCCTGAGGCAGGACAACCCATATGTGATGACTGCAGATGCATCCTTGAAGGACATCAAAGGGTTATGCTCTGAACTGGTAATGACTGGCCCCCAGCTGGAAGCAGAGAAATTTCCGAGACTATCTGTCTATTTTGATGTGACAGTATGCATCTTGAAGGTCTACTGAGCACATCCAGTCATTCTCCTGCAGGAAAGGCAGGATAAGGTGGAGTGTGACCATCCTGAATTTCATCTTGGTAACTGACAGATTCAGGGTAGTGAGATCCAGAATTGGCCTCAAGTCTCCTGTTACCTTTGGCACTAAAAAGAACCTGGAATAGATGCCTAATCCAGACTGGTCAGGGGGGATGGGCTGGATGACTCACTTTTCTAGCAGTTTGGAAATTTCCTGTGCTGCTGCCTTCCTTTGTGTGGGTGGAATGTCTGGGAGGTATTTGGCCGGAACTGGCCTTCAAATGAAGGGGATTGAATATCCTCTGGATATGATTCGCAACCCCCACTGATCGTCTGTGATTGACTCCCAGTCTGTTGAGTGTAGCAAGAATCGACCCACGACTGCCTCCAGAGACAAGCAGCCAGGCAACTCTTCAGGGCTGCTGCGCGGGCCTGTCTGAGAACGAATCCTGAGACCCTTGGTTCCACGTGCCCCCTCTGCTGCAAGGCAATGTCAGTCCACTCCCCCTCTGCCTCTTGGGGAAAGTGAGTCTTGAGCGCCCTGGGAATAACCCTGAAATTTCTGGAACCACATCTTCTTCATTCCCCCCACTGACACCTGGAGAAGGATCATAGAGGGGCTGAGAAGCAGATTCCTATGGCAGACAAGAGTCTTCGCATCCTTCTCGCTCTGGACCAGTGTGTCGCATACCAACTTTCCAAAGACAGTGGAACCACCATACGGGGCATTTGTAAATGACGCCGTGAAGGGCTCCGAGAAGGTACTAAGACAGAGCCAGGCATGATGCCTGATGGCAACGCTTGCTCCAGCAGCTCTGGTGGTGCCCTCAGTAGCATGAGAGAGAAGCTGCATAGAGGTATTTCCAATGGAGGTGAGGGTGGCCATTCGAGAGGAAAAATCCTTCCTATCCTCCGCCAACATGGACCCTGGGGTACACTCGACGACATCTTTCACTCGATCTCGCTGAAGCCTAATAATGTGTGCCATGTAGTTCAGTGCATGTACAGAAAATGTTGCTGAAGCGTAGGCCTGCTTCCCAAAATGGTCCAAGTCCTAAACTCTCCGTCCAGTGAGTGGACCGTGTTGCTTTCCTCGGTGAGCTCCTTCTTGGTGGTTGCTGCCACTACCATGGCATCGACAGGGAGTCCTTTTAACCAGTGTGGTTTAACGGTAGGGGTGCTGAGGACCTTATCAGGGTGCTTGGGGATAGGCTCCACTGTGTCGGGCTCCTTCCACACCAGAGATGTAGTGAGATCCACCAGAGGATCTGTGGGAGGGGACACCCAGAAAATACAGGGTCCTGTGCCAAACGCCTCCAGGAACACTGACTCGTCAGGGTTGGGTTTTTGGACAGACCACCCCCCACCATGCCACAGGATCTAAATGAGGCATCCTCTGGGGGTGAATGGGGGGAACCCTCCCCTTCCTCCAAGTCATGTCCTTCATGAGACACTCTGGCAGGCAGTCTAGG
Source organism: Protopterus annectens (assembly GCF_019279795.1). NCBI lineage: Eukaryota > Metazoa > Chordata > Ceratodontiformes > Protopteridae > Protopterus > Protopterus annectens. Next base: position 273,446,149 of record NC_056742.1, on the reverse strand, counting down.
TGCCTCCTTTTAAACATGCATTTTCGAGGAACCTCCTCAGGGGGAATCTCTGGGGAAGACTCGAAAACATCCAGCTGTGCCCATGTGGGAGTTTCCTGCTGGGGCAGAGAGGCAGCAGACTGTCCCTGAGGTGGCAGGATGGCGGAATCCAGACCAGAAACAGGGGGAGCCAGGATGGAATCCGAGGACGAGATAATCAAGGGTCTCAATGGGATCCAGAGAACCCTCTCCACCATGTCAAAGGCAAAAGGAGAATGACCCCCCTGAGCTGAGACTACAATCAGGTCCATAATCCTCTTGATCAACGGCAGAGTCAGAGCTGAACCTCCTGGCGTCGAGACTCCGATGGGAAGGCTCTCCTCTGAAAAACTCAGAGCTGAAACCACCCCTTCGGATCCGGCACAGAGGTTACGGCTTTGGGCTCGTCAGAGCCGACACGCTCAAGGCAATAATTGGCGTTGAGGTACCAGGTACTGTCAGTGCCGACCCATCAATGCCAAGGGTCCTCGAAACCGGGGGTCAGATCAGAGAAGGAGTGATCGGGGTGAAGGTAGACTGCATGCCTCCCGCTCCAGAGGAGGAGGGGGCAGACCAGACTCCCATCTGCATCTGAGTGCGGATGAATCTCCGCATCATCCAGTCCACCTCGGCTTCAGAACGGCTGCGGGTGGATCTGGAGGAAGAGGCCACTGACACCGGCCTAGAGAGGCAAAGAGGTGACGCCGACACCAGGGAATGGCTCGGAGGCACCTCCGGCTCTGGGGAGAAACTACGAGAATGGAGTCAGGGAGAACCAGTGCTAGGAGCCAAATGGAGCTTAGCTGGTGGCTCAGCTGAGGAACAGCGCTCAGTGGACCGCTTCCTCGGCCTGTCTTGGTGCTTGTGCTTCTCTCCTTCCCTGGTCCTCTTAATGGGAGCTTGAGTCCCTGATGCTGTGGCAGAGGCAGAAGTAGAAGCAGAAGGGGTAGCATGGGCCCCCAAAGTAGGTGGGGGGAGCAGGCCCTTGAGTATAAGTTTATTCCTCCTGTTGATCAATGAGCAGGGACTGAACCCCGTGGAGATCGACCAGGAGGAATCACGATGAGGGACTCCCAAGCAAAGAACACACAGAGTGTGGCCATCAGCTGGAGAAAGCTTATGGCCATGCTGTGTGCACTTACGGAAACCTGGTTTGGGTGTCACTGACATTTTTAGCAAGAGAGAGAGCCAAAACAGAAAACACACATGCACACACACACACGACAAAGAAAGTGAGAGTAAAGAGAGATTTTTTTTTAAACTGACGCCTGAACATGAAAGGGTAGGGGTAGATAAAGGATAAAAAGAAAAATTTTAGACAGAAAGATGTATTAACTCACCCAAAGAAAGCCTGGAGCAGTGGACCCTGACGCTTGCAACGAATGTGGTAAACGAGATCTGAAAGGAGGAAGGAGACAGGGGTAATATGGGTAGGGGAGGAGCTTGGAGCTCGGATCTGATGCTGGAGAAATGCGCCCAAGTTGGATCCGTCCTGGATCCATGTTTCCCTCAGCCTGAAGAGCAAATGAACTCAACAACTTCAGATTATTATATTCATAAGCTGCAGAAAGTATTATAAGAACTAGGCCAACATGAGAAATGGAAAAGGAAACTTTGCCATTAAGGATGACTGCAAGTAGGAATACAGAAGGCATGAGGAAGCTGGAACTTACTAGAGAAAACTGACAAAGGAACCAAGGCACTGAGTGAAAATAATGATGGAAGGAAAGGTAACAGAGTAGGATGCAGCCAAGAAGAACTTTGAACAACAGGTTAGAGACTGCCTTCCCTACCAAAGATTGATATCGCAGTACAGCCACAGAGAAAGAGAGGGATATTCCTAAGTGAAAGACCTATTCTTTTTGAGTTTTTAGTTGAATGCAGAACAGAGTTTCCTCCCACATCCAAGACATGCAGTAGGTGGATTGGACACTCTAAATTGGTCCTAGGTCTGTGTGTGTGTGCGTGTGTGTGTGTGTGTATGTGTGTGTGTGTGTGTGTGTGTGTGTGTGTGTGTGTGTGTGTGTGTGTGTGTGTGCGCGCGCGCCTTCTGTGGAAGGTTGGGTGCTGGGCTGGCAACTCGACACCGTAAAACTCCACTGCCAATCATGAGTGGACAGATGATCCACTGTGGCGACCCCTAACTAGGAAAAGCCGAAAGAAAAAGAAGAAGAAGAAGAAATTGAATGTAGAACAGAAGCTGCTGTGAAAAATTAGGTAATTAGTAGAATATATAAAGCATTGCAAGCTGAGTATAATAATAAATCAACAAAGTCCAATGTCAAGAGAAAACCTTTTAATAAAAAAGCAAAGCTTTCGGGTCCACACCCTTCCTCAATACTTAAACACATTACATCAACAATTAAGACTTTAAATAGCAACACAAAATCCATCACATGACCATAGACAGCCAAACATGTGATAGAGCAGCAATTAAAACATTAAAAAGTTACTTAAAAAAGGGGGTGAAAGTTGAAAATCAAAGTTTGTTCTGTTAGATTTTAACTAAAATAGGTTTTAGAGATACAGGACTGTTTAAACCGGGGGGATGGTCAGCCATCAAACGTAAAATCCACTCATATTCTTTAATTTCAAGCACATTATTTAAGTCCCCTCCCCTAATGGATTTATATACTATATCTATTACCCTAAACTTAAATTTATGGGAAATATCAGTGCACAGTATGTGCTTACATAATGCATTACTCTCATTTCCCCTACATATGTCCGATTTGAGTTCTATAATGCACTCCTTCAATTTTCTAGTGGTTTTACCCACATAAAATGAGGGGCATGACACACAGGTAGCTAAACAGACCACATTGACAGTAGTACAGCTTGCTGTCAACTTGAAATTATAGTTTACCTTAGTAATAGGATGTCCAAAAGTCTCACTTCCTTTGCCTAATAAATCGGAGCAACATGTACAACTCATACAGCAAAATGTACCTATTCTTGCAACAGGAAAATCTTTATAGCACAATTTGCTTTTTAAATTTCTCAAGTTCCTGTAACAAAAATAGGGCCTATCCCCTACAACATTCTTCACTTCAGAAGAGGCCATTAGAAATTTAAAAAGCAAAATGAAAGGGAAATAAGAATAATGCATTATGTAAGCACATACTATGCACTATTTCCCATAAATTTAAGTTTCATGTGATGGATTTTGTGTTCCTACTTAAAGTCTTAATTGTTGATGTAATGTGTTTTAGTATTGAGGAAGGGTGTGGACCTGAAAGCTTTGCTTTTTTATTAAAGGTTTTTCTCTTGACGTTGGACTTTGTTGCTGCTATTTTCTTTTTACATCAAGAACTTTGTTGTTTCTTTATAATAATCAATCAGACAAGGTTAGAAAAGACTAGGGAGAGAGACTGTAAAAGCAAACTACAATGAAACAATGAGATGGCCATATGTATGGCTCATGAATATGCAACAATGAACAAAAAATTTAGGAATTTTGCTTGGAAGTGTTTGCATAGGTATTTGTATACCCCAAGCAGGCTCCAAAGAATTTTTCCTCAGGTAGATGTCAAATGTTGGAAGGTGTGATGGGGAAGAAACAGGTAACTGTGAACATGTTTTGGGGATGTAATGAGCTGGCATTTTTTTAAATTTCCCTATAGAATACTCTGTCAGAAATATTATGGGACCAAATGGCTGTAACTAAGGAAGATTATTCTTTTGAGATGAGGCACAGGATATGAATCGCTTACTCACAGTAATGCCTTATTACATTTAATTCTATTGGCTGTCAAAAAATGCTAGAAAATGGAAATTAAATTATAAATCTAAACTGTATCTGAAGTACTGAATATTGTAAAGGAAATAAAAAATGGAAATGGGAAGGAGCAAATTACATAGACAGAACAATGCATGAAAAATAATGTTCAGGAGGAGGAGGAGTGAGGTTTAGCAATTTATGTAATGCTGGGGACTAAATGACAGTTGTAAAGAAAGAAAACATGAATGTAATGTACAATATATGTAAATGAAAAAATGTTAATATGTTTTTTTCTTTTCTATTAATGTAGCTGTGCCTGTGTCATAAGTAATAATTTAAAAAAGTGTTTAAAAGGCTCCATTATTGAGTCATTTCTTTTTCCTTTTAGCAAGAAAGAATAGTTGTGTAAAATCATACCATAACCATAGATGTCTTTCTCTTCTATATGCTGCATTATCCTTAACATGAGGGAGTCAGCTCCTGGCTGACTCACATGTCTGGCCAGTATACCAAAGTCTAATGCTACTGTGAGGTATGTGCAACACCGCACATCAACTAGCATACATCAGCCATAAAGAGACATTGGGTATAAAGTGGAGGCAGCACATATCAAACTCAGAACTGAATGCCGCAAAAGCACCAGCCTGATCTTAGGTGAGGAAAACATGCCACCAGGGGCAAGACAAGCATCAGGGGGAAGGCGGGGGGGGGGGTTAAGTAATACTATAGCATATACAAGAGAAGAGAAGGACATCTATGGTTATGGTAAGGGTTTACACAACTATTCTATGTCCTTCTATTCATATGCTGCAGTATCCATAACATGAGGGAGAGTGCCAAAGCTCATGCAGAGGAAGAATTAGGCAGAGGAGCAGAAGCATTTTTCCACAAAACAGAATAGCTCTGTCAAACCCAGCTCAGTGACTGTATGAAAGAAGACCAGGTAGCTGCCTCCAGGATAGAGCAAATGTCCAAAGCCTTTAAAGAAGGCACCAGAAGAGGACACTGCCCTAGTGAAATGTGCCTTCACAGGAGAAGAATGATTATTTCCATTAGCTAAATAACAGAAAGAAACAGCTTTAGAAATCCAAGAGGAGATAGTCTGCTTGGAAACAGGTTGACCCAGTGCTCATGGGTGACAAGAAACAAACAGCCATTCAGACTTACGGATAGGGCTGGTTTTGTTCAGGTTGTATCTGAGATGCCTGTTCATGTCTAAAGTGTGTAGAATCCTCTCAATGGAGGACTGGGGGCAAGAAAAGAAAAGTTTGGAAGGCTGACAGACTGATTTCATTGAGAGATAACTCATTAACCACCTTGGGCATAAAGGAGGGGTTAGTGCATAAAGAAACCCTATCCCTGTGGAAGACTATGAAGGGGAAGGTAGACATCAGAGATTGTAACTCAGTAACCCTTCTAGCAGAAGTAATGCCATGAGAAGAACAGTTTTCCAGGTGCAATGTTGTAGTACAAAGGAACTTGCTGGCTCGAATGGGGCCAGGGTAAGTTTCTCTGAAAAAAATTTGAGATCCCAAGGAGGAGGACAGAGTTTCCTTGGTGGTCTGATGTGAAGGATACCTTTTAAGAACAGTTTATCTTCCAACCAAGAAGCTAAAGGTGAAGACGTAGGCAGACATGCAGAGATAGCAGAAAGATGGGCTTTAACTAAAGAGTAAGACGGCACACTCTTCATCAATTCACACAGATAGGAAAAAAACACTGGAACATCCACTAACAGTGGTTTTAAACCCTTTTTGAAACACCAGATGGAAAACCTCTTCCATTTGGAATGTAGGATTTCCTAGTTGGGGGTTTCTGACCTCCTGAAGAACTTGAAGCACATTCTCAGAAAAAAGGTGCCTGAAGGGAATCAAAACCCTATCACCCACAGAGTCATGTGTAGAGTTGACATCTGTGGATGTACTAGAGTTCCCTTGTCCTGTGTCAGTAGATTCATCCTCTGGGGTAACTTGTGGAGACTGCCCTTTTTTAAATGCAGGAGGAGGGAGAACCAATGCTGTCTTGGCCAAAAGGGGGTCAACAGCAAGATTTTTGGCTGTTCCCGCTGGATTTTCAGCAGGACCATTTGGAGAAGTACGAAGGGGGGAATGCATACAGAAATACTCCCTTCCAAGAAAAGGATCAAGTGTCCACTTTCCATGCCAAGGGATGTGGGATCCTGGCACAAAATTTGGCAAGGTGTCTGTTCATGGGGGAGGCAAAGATATCTTTCTGATGTATACCCCATCGATGGATCAGGTCCAGAAATACATCCCTGTCTAACATCCACTCATGAGATTGAGTAATGGACATGCTGGTTGTGTCTGCCACAACGTTTTGACTCAAGGGAAAGTAAACAGCCTGAAGAGAGACTTGACTTTGCAAGGATAGCTTACAGGCCTGTAAAGCCAGTCTGCACACGAGATAATAACCCCCCCCCCCAAGTTTGCTGACATACCACAGGACGATGTTGTTGTCTTTGAACCACCTTAGGAACCCTGGGGAAAGCATAGGCTTGAAGATTTGAAGGGCAAAAATCAAGGCCAGCATTTCCTTTATGTTGATGTGCTCCTTTTTTTGGGTTGGAAATCAGACATATTTGACCTTCCAGGATTCCAGTGTTGCACCCCATCCTACATCTGAAGCATCCATGCACAACTCCTGAGTGGGAAGAGGTGGCTGTAGGGGTAGACCTCGATTCCTTGCCACCTGAAGTTATCCGCCAGTCTAACTCCCTTTTCAAGCAGGGTAGGAATGGGAAGTCCAGAGGGTGGAAGTGTTGCATCCAAACTGTCCTCAAAAACCACTAGAATTTTCTCATGTGTAGCTTGGCTACAAGGAGCATGGAAATCATAGAGGTCACGAACCCCAGGAAGCGTAAAAAGTCCCTGGCAGTCACAGATTGAAAGGCCAAGAGGTCCTGGAAAAAGGAGGTAAGGGACAGGACCTTTCCTGGAGGTAAGGAGGCCAGCAACCTGTCCATTTGAATCCTGCAGCCAAGAAAAACATGGTATTGGAAAGGGGTCAGTTGCCTGCACAGGGGGTATGAATGAGTTCCCCCCTGTTTGTTTATGTACCACAAGACTGTGGTGTTGTCTGTCCTTATCAATAGCTGGCCTGGATGCAGTAGGTCTTTGAAGGTCATAAGAGCAATTTGCACGGCTAGCATCTCCTTTTGGTTGATGTGTAGGTGCTTCTCTTTTTGGGACCATTTTCCCTGAATGCACTGATCTGCCATGTGTGCTCCCCAGGCGTAGTCTGAGGCGTCCGTTGTGATGATTTGAGTTGCTTGAGGTACACAGAAAGGGAGACCTGTGTTTCTTTGGCATGCTTGAGCCCACCACAAAAATTCCTTTTGAAGGCATGGAATGAGTGGTATAATTGTTTTCAAGCTGTGGCTGTGTCGAGACCATAAGTTATTTAGGTACCATTGTAGTTTCCTCATATGCAGCTTTGCACATGGGATTAGTAGGATGCAAGATGCCATGAATCCCAGAGCCTGCAGGACTTTCCTTGCAGTTAGTCTGGTGAAAGTTGCCATTTTGCTGAAGTATTGAAACAGTTGCCCTTGTTTGTCTGGCGTGCGGTAGGCCATCTGGGTGGTTGTATTTAAGCTGGCACCCAGGAAAATTATCTGTTGAGAAGGTATTAGTTTTGATTTCTTTTTGCTCACTGTGTATCCCAGGAAGTTTAGCAGTTTTATTACAAACGCCAGATGCTGCAATAGAATGTCCTTGCTGTCCACTTGGATCAGGCAGTCATCCAGATATGGGTAGATTTGTATTCCTTGTAGTCTGCAGAAGGCAATTACTGATGCCAGGCATTTCTTAAACACTCTGGGCGCAGTAGATAAGCCAAAGGGTAATGCAGAGAATTGGTAATGGGTTGAACCTGCAAGAAATCTGAGGTATCTTCTGCAATCTTGTCTGATAGGGACATGCAGGTATGCCTCCTTGTGGTCCAATGTTACCAGCCAAGACTCCTTGCCCAGCATGGGAAGAAGCTGCTGTAATGTGAGCATCTTGAATTTTGGCACCTGTAGATATGTGTTTAGGATGGATAGGTCTAAGATAGGTCTCCAATCTTTGTCTTTCCTTGGTACCAGGAATAGTCTGGAATAAAAACCTTGACCTTGTTCTTTTGCAGGTACCTCTTGAATCGCTTTCATATCCATGAGAGCAGAAATTTGTCTTTGTGCCTCTGCCCTTTGATTTTGTGGCAGGTTTGGCATGCCTCTCCTTTTTGGAAGGGTGTGAAAGTGGAACCTGTAGCCTCTGTCTATAATGTCCAGAATCCATTTGCCTTTTGTAACAATATGCCAGTTTTTTGAAAATAATGCCAGTTTTCCGCCCAAAGGTGCTGCCATTAAAGCTTTGCTTGGCAGGCATAGGGGGAAGTCATTGTGTCTGTTTTCTAAATGACTGTGATCTATCTTCTCCACCTCTTGGGATTGGTGCTTGCCACTGTCTTGCTCTGTAAGATCCTTGAGGTTGTCCTCTACCCCTTGGGCGTCTGTATCTGCCCCTTTGAGGTCTGTCCGTGGCTGGAAAGGACCAATTTTTTGAAGGACAGTTTCTGCTGAAGCGTGGAGGTTGTACCTGTAGGAAATCTTTCACTGTTTGCATAGATTTCGCTTTTTCCTCCATTTTCCTTAGTACCTCCTCAGCTTTAACACCAAACAATACATCTTTTTGAAGTGGTGCATCTAATAACTTTGCTTTGACATGATCTGGTAAGGTTTGCTCTTTGAGCCAAGCATGTCTACGTATAACAGACCCCGTGACAGCAGCTCTACATGAGGCCTTTAAAGCATCAAAACCACACTGCAAGGTATGTTTACCCACTTGCTCTGCACCATGCAACAAATCCTGCAACTCTTTCAAATCTGGTTGTTCTGTTTGTGTCATTTTGCTTTTCAACTGAGATAACAAAAACTGTTGGTACTTTAACATATGGAATTGACAGTTTAATGCCCTCATGGTTAAAGTGGCAGATGTATACACCTTTTTCCCCCACCTTTCTAATGCTCTGGAATCTCTCTCTGAAGGTAAAGGGTTTTTAGCAGTAGAGGCCTTTACTCCCTTGGGACCCTGTGAAATAGTTTCTGGGTCAGCAGTATGGCTTTTATAAAGGAACTGGTGGGAATCAGGGACCCGGTAATACCTGTCTGGTTTAACCGGGGCTGGAGGTAAAGAATCTGGATTAAGGCTGGCTTCTGTGTACACATCATCCAAAATATCTAAAACAGGAGGGATAGCCAGGGGCCTATGCTGGGGGAGCAGTAGAAATTCCCTGAGCCTTTTCTTGGAATCTGAGTAATCTTGGCCTTCCCAGTGAAAGTGTTCCCTCAATGTATGCAGGGTTTCCCCAAAAGAGTGGTCCTCAGGGGGGGAGACCGAGGGAATAGACTCCTCTGCATCAGAGTCTTCGAAAGGGGAATAGGAATAATCCTGGTCCTCAGAATGTTCTGAGGTAATAGAAGCCTGGTCTGAGGAAGGGTAGTCTTCCTCCAATCTGGGTCTTTTGTCAGATGGGGGTTGAGAACCCCTGATGAGAGTTATCAAATCCTCAGCCATTTTAAGCATCTGCTTTTTAGGCATGGGGCCTTGTGAGGTGGTCTGAGGACCCTGTTTTTTAGTTTTCATGGCTGCTTTAGATTTAGTGAAGGATTTAATAGAGAGAGTGGAAGGCCTGAAGACGCCTTCAGAAATGGCAGGCCTGACTAAATTTTGAGTTTTCCCACCAAGAGTGGCGTCGGTATCTGCAGTAGGAATGGAGACCGAGGAGCCTGCGACCTCGGGTACTGAAGTCACCGGTAAAATAGTTTAATTGGTATTCAGGGGCTGCGTAGGCGCCTCGCTGAGAACCGGAGAACCGGTAGACGGCCTAAGCGTGGTCTCAGTACTCGGTGCGGACCTCGGATGTCGGTCCTTATCTTTGCGTCTTTTGCTTAAAACCGGTGTCAGTGTATCCGACGACATGATATAATTAAATTTTTTGCCAAAATAATGAAGGGCGAACTCCGCCCGGTGCTTAATAGTGCGCTTGTTGAACCTAGCACAAAAATGGCAGGCCGAGACGTCGTGGTCTGGGCCTAAGCAAGGTATACAGAAAGAGTGGAAATCCTTATGCGGTATTTGCTTCCCACAAGAAATGCAATTATTAACTTTGTCTGACATCGGTCTGAGGCAAGAAAAGTTTCCCCAATGGGGTACTTAGCTTTAAAGAAGACTTCGGCTGAAATACTTTCGTAAATCTCAGGAGCTGGCCGACCGCCACTTGCGAACTGCTTCTGCTTCGGGCACCGCGCGGCAAGAAAGACTGGAGAAAATGGCGTTGGCTGCCTCTTTTATACCCCTGCTGCACTGACGTCAGGGAAGAAGCGACGACAACCGACGCCGGACCTAGACTTTGGAATTCGGCCAACCGAGGACTCGCCTGACGGCAGGATAACCCATCTGTAATGACTGCAGCTGTATGCACGATGAACATCCAGGACTGCAACAGTGAATGCAGTCGAACAGCTACATTTATGGTAAGTGTACACAACTGCACTATGTTCTTTGTGTTTCACTAGTGCAGTCATCACATTTGGGTAGATTCCCAAAGCTGAGGAAATGGGTGGAGGTAGTCCAGGAAGCTAGGGGCCAGCTAGCAAGCCCTACAAGACTGCAGAGGCAAACCATGCGCTGGATTTGGAGAAGAGAGGCAGGTGGTAATGCTTGGTAAATGTATGAACAGATGTCCAGGTGGCAGCCTCCAGGATGTCCCTGGTGGGGACTCCTCTGAGGAAAGCTGCAGAGGTGGAGGCTGCTCTGGTGGAGTGTGTCCTGACCCCCTTGGGGGGAGGCTTGCCATGCAGTTTGTAGCAGAAATGGATGCAGTGTGCTATCCATTTGGATATGGTTTGCTTGGAGATGGCTTTGCCTTCTGCCCCTGAAGCAAAGCTAACCAGCAATTGATCAGACTTTCTGAAGGGTTTAGTCCTGTCCAGATAGTATATGAGCTGTCTGTGCACATCTAGAGAGTGCAGAATCCTTAATCCCTTGTTTTGGGGGATAGGAAAGAAGGTGGGTAAATGGATGGATTGGTTGAGCACCACATTGGACACCACCTTGGTCATGAAGGATGGATTACGTCTGAGGGATACCCTGTCTGCACAGAAGATGATTAAGGGTTCCACAGTCATGAGTGCTTGCAGCTCAGAGACTCTTCTGGCTGAAGTAATGGCCAGGAGGAAGGCCGTCTTCCAGGAGAGAAATTTTTGCTCTGCAGAAGAAGCTGGTTCGAAAGGGGGCAGGATGAGCTTTTCCAAGACAAAGTTAAGATCCCAAGCTGGTGTTGGTGCCCTTCTGGGGGGGCTTGAAGTTGGTAGCCCCTCTTAGGAACTGTTTAATCAGAGGGAAAATTAGCAGAAATAGCAGAAGTATGAATTTTTATAGAGGAGAAAGAGAGACCACTGTGTAGTAGGTCAGCTAAGTAATCCAGGATGAGAGGGATGGAGGGCTGTGATGTATTGGCCCCCTTAGACTGGATCTAAGTGCAGTACCTTTTCCAATTATCTGCATAAGACTTTCTGGTGCTAGGGCATCTGGCCTCTCAGATAACATCCAGAACCTGTTTACTGTGGATGGCAGATTGGTCAGGGGTTAAAGTACAAGCCAAGCTGCCAAACTGAGTGTCTGCAACTGGGATTGCATGAATTCCCCTTCCCTCTGGGTCAGGAGGTTTGGAATGTTAAGAAGATTCCATGGAGGCAGAAGGAACAGGCTGCGAAGCAAGGGGTATCAGTGCTGTCTTGGCCAGTCTGGAGCTATGAGAATGGTCCTTCATTTTTCCTCCCTTATTTTGAGCAGTACCCTGGGAATGAAAAGTAGGGGCGGAAAGGCATAGACTGAGAGGTTTACCAGGGGAGGGAGAGGGCATCCACTTTCCAAGCCATGCAGTGAAGCTCCCTGGTGCAGAATTTGCTGAGCTGATGGTTGGTGTGGGAGGCAAAGAGGTCAACCTCTGGGGTTTCCCATTTCTGAGTTATTAGGAAGAAGGTGTTTCTATTGAGCTGCCACTCATGGGGGTCCAAGAGCTTTCTGCTTAATTGGTCTGCCAAGGAGTTGAGAGAAAGTACAGTTTTGTACCTACCATAAATGTAGATGTCCGAACAGGATAGCATCTGCAGTCATAACAAATGGGGTTGTCCTGTCGTCAGGCAGCCCTTCGGTCGGCCGGATTCCAAAGTCTGGGTCTGGCCTCGGCTGGTGTCGCACTTCACCCGACGTCATCTCTGCTGGTCTTCGGGTATAAAGGCATCAGCCGACGCCATTTTCCTCAGTGTTTCTTGCCCCAAATGCCAGTTGCCCTCTTGGAAAGCTAAATTTTGGATAAATGCCAATGTTTCCAAAAAAGTAGAAGGCAAACACAAAAAAATAAGCATGTATGTACATATATACAAACAAATACACCATAAGAGACCCACCCCAGCTAGCTATTAGGAGGGTAAATACCCTAGGAGTACCACAGAGGGGAAGGAGGGTGGGTAATCCTGACTGCAGATGCTATCCTGTTCGGACATCTACATTTATGGTAGGTACAAAACTGTACTATGTCCTTCAAGGATGCATCTGCAGTCATAACAAATGGGTAGAATACCATAGCCAAACTAGGGGAGGAGGAAGAAGAATTATGGTGTAGTTAGGATCCCTTGCAATACAGCAGTGGCAAACCCTGCTCTGGATCTAGAGTATAGAGGTAAGTTATAATGCTTGGCAAATGTATGCACGGAGGTCCAAGTAGCCGCCTCAATAATGTCCTTGGTTGCCACTCCTCGTAAGAAAGCTGTGGTAGTGGCTGTAGCCCTTGTAGAGTGAGGTCTTATGTTCTGTGGAATTGGTTTTCCATGGTAGGAGTAACAGAATCTTATGCAATTTCCTATCCATTTGGAGATTGTCTGTTTGGAAATTGCTTTTCCTTCCCTTCCTGTTGCATAGGCTACTAAAAGCTGGTCAGTTTTTCTGTTACCTTTGGTTCTGTCCAGGTAGTAGCGTAACTGTCTATGTACATCCAAGGTATGCAGCAGTCTTTCCCCTGTTCTGTGGATTGGGAAAGAAGGTAGGTAGGTGGATTGCCTGGTTTAGAGACACTCTGGATACCACCTTAGGCATAAATGTAGGATTAGTTCTCATGGACACTCTATCTTGATGGAAGATTAGGAAGGGTTGTACTGCCATTAAGGCCTGTAGTTCCGAAACCCTCCTTGCTGAAGTAATTGCCAGTAGGAAAGCAGTTTTCCATGATAGGTGTTGAAGGTCTGCAGTTGCTGCTGGTTCAAATGGAGGGAGTGTCAATTTTTCTAGCACAAAGTTCAAGTCCCATGCTGGTAATGGTGGTTTCCTAGGAGGTTTTACATTCTTGATTCCTCTGAGGAACTGCCTGAGTAGAGGATGTGAGAAGACAGGGGGATCGAAGCTGTATTCTGCAGAAATAGCTGATGCATGTATCTTGATGGAGGAATAGGACAGGCCTGTATGGAGAAGCTCTGCCAAGTACTCCAGGATGTTAGCAATATCTATCTTCGACACATCTTTTCCTCTTTCAGTACTCCAAATGACAAACCTTTTCCATTTTCCTGCATAGTTCCTTCTTGTTGAAGGTCTGCGGGCTTCAAGGATAATGTCTTTAACCCTTTGGGATAAGTCTGGGTTAGTTGCTGTTATGTGATGTTCCAGGCAGTCAGTTGCAGAGTTTTTAGGTTTGGATGCATGATGTTGTAGTTGTTCTGAGTTAACATCAAAGGCATCAGGGTAGTGTCCACATTCTCCCCGAGACATGCTCCTCAGCAATGGATACCAGTGTTGTCTTGGCCAATTCGGAGCTATCAGAATTATCCTTGGACGTTCCTCTTTGATTTTCAGTAGTACCTTGTGCATCAAAGGAAGAGGTGGAAATGCATATGCTGTCAGGCCTTTCCAACTGAAGGATAGAGACCACCTTCCATGCAAGTGGGTGGTATGTCCTTGTGCAGAATTTCTTGAGCTGGTGATTGAGTGGGGATGCGAATAGGTCTATTTGTGGCATTCCCCATTTCTTTGTGATGGCCTTGAAGATGTCCGGGTGTAGCATCCATTCGTGAGCATCCGAGGTAGTTCTGCTTAACATGTCTGCTAGGGTGTTTTCTTTTCCCGGTACAAATATTGCCTGTAACTGGATGTTGTAGCTCAGAGCCATATTCCAAAGGTCCAGAGTCATTCTGCATAGGGAGTATGAATGAGTGCCTCCCTGTTTGTTGATGTACCACATGACTGTGGTGTTGTCTGTCCTTATCATTAAATGGCCTTCCTTGAGGAATGGTCTGAAATTCTGGATTGCTAGTTTTACTGCCAGCATTTCTTTTTGATTTATGTGCAGGTGCAGCTGGTCTGGAGTCCATAATCCTTGTATGCATTTGTCCAACATGTGTGCCCCCCAGCCTAGGTCTGAGGCATCCGTTGTGATGGTTTGACTTGCTTGAAAGTTGTGGAAGGGCAAGCCTGGGTTTGACTGGCATGCTTGAGCCCACCATAGGAACTCTTGTTTCAGGCATGGGATTAGTGGGATTTCGGTTTCTAAGCTGTGCCTGTGTTGAGACCATAAATTCTTTAGGTACCACTGTAGCTTTCTCATATGCAGTCTGGCATGGGGACCAGGATTATGCATGATGCCATGAAGCCCAAGGCCTGCAGTACTTTTCTTGCTGTTAGTTTGTTCTGCTTTGTTAATGCCAAGAAGTAAAGAGGGAGTTGTTCTTGTTTTTCTGCAGTTAGGAATGCCATCTGTTTTACTGTGTCCAATTCCGCACCCAGGAATGTTCTTGTTTGGGATGGTATCAGTCTTGACTTTTTTAAATTGACTGTGTATCCCAGGCCTTGTAGTAAGCAAATGACTCTTTGTAAGTCTTTTGTCAGCTTGCTTTTGTTGTCCGCTTGTATCAGGTAGTCGTCCAGGTATGGATAAATTTGGATTCCCTGTAGCCTGCAATGAGCGATTACTGATGCCAGGCATTTTGTGAATACTCTGGGCGCAGTAGATAAGCCAAAGGGCAATGCTGAGAATTGATAATGCTCTGATCCTGCAAGAAAACTGAGGTATCTTCTGCAATTTGGTCGTATGGGGACGTGCAGGTATGCCTCCTTGAGATCTAGAGTTACCAGCCAACACTCCTTGCCCAGCATGGGAAGAAGTTGCTGTAGGGTCAGCATTTTGAATTTTGGGACAATGATGAATGTGTTTAAGACGGACAGGTCGAGAATAGGTCTCCAACTTTTCTCTTTTCTTGGTACTAGGAAAAGTCTGGAGTAGAATCCTTTGCCCTGTTCTGTTAGTGGTACTCTTTCCACAGCTCTCATCTTTGTTAATTGAGCTATCTGCTTTAGAGCTTCTGTTTTTTGATTTGGAGGTAGGTTTGGCATTCCTCTTTTTATTGGTAAGGTGTGGAAGTGAAACCTGTAGCCTTGGTCTATGGTTTGCAAAATCCACTTGTCTTTTGTGATATAGTGCCAATTTTTTGAAAATAAGGCTAACTTTCCGCCTAAAGGTGCTGCTGTTTGTTCCCTGGTAGGCGGTGTCAGAGCCAAGTCACTGTGATTGTCCTGTTGCAGTGGCAGTGGTTGTGTCTGTGCCTCGCTGGTTATTACCTTGCCACTGGCGTCCTCTGTAGGCACCTCCTCTGGATTGATTTCTGCCTCTGGAACGTCTATTCCTGCCTCCCTGAGATTTTGAGGAGTCTGGAAAGGACCAATTTTTGGAAGGCCAGTTCCTGCTAAACCTTGGGGGCTGAACCTGTAAGAAATCCTTAACTGTTTGTACAGATTTTGCCTTCTCTTCCATTTTCTTCATTACTTGCTGAGCAGGAGTACCAAATAGACTGGCCTTATCCATAGGAGCATCTAACAGCTTTGCTTTAACATGATCCGGCAAGACCTGTTCTTTCAACCATGCATGCCTTCTTATAACTGTGCCAGTCATGGCTGATCTAAATGAAGCCTCCAGTGCATCATAGCCACATTTTAAAGAATGGTTACTAACCTGCTGAATGTTATTCACCATTTCTAAAACATATTTCTTATCTAAGGAGTCATCAGAGGACAGTTTCTTAGTTAACTGATCAAGCATAAACTCTTGGTATTGGATCATATGAAACTGACAGTTCAAAGCTCTAGCTGAGAGAGTAGCAGAGGTGTAAACTTTTTCCCCATCTCTAAGGACCTCTATTCCCTTTCAGAAGGGAGAGCGTTTTTGCTGAGGTCGAAGCTACTGCCTTAGGCCCCTGGGAGATAGTCTCAGGATCTGCAAGTGGGGCCTTGTATAGGTGGTGATGAGTGTCTGGTACCCTGTAAAACCTATCTGGTTTGGCAGGGGCTGGAGGTAAAGTATCAGGAGCAGTGCAAACATCATTAAATGCATCATCCACAACAGGCAGAACAGGAGGTATAGCTAAGGGCCTATATTGTGGTAAGTGTAGAAAGGTCCTAAGCCTTTTTCTTGAATCTGAGAAATCTTGTCCCTGCCATTGGAATTGTTCTCTCATGGCATGTAAGGTTTCCCCAAAGGAAAATTCCTCTGGTGGAGAGGCAGATGGAATAGATTCTTCAGCATCGGAATCTTCATAAGTAGAAAAAGGAGCCTCTGGATGGTCTGTAATGTCTGAGTCATCCGAAGAATCATCAGAGGGCACTGGCTCTGGGGGCTCTGCTTTAGGTCTCTTTTCTGGAGGCTGAGAGGCCCTGTCTGGGTGAGATTGGGATCCCCTAATTAAAGAGATGAGATCCTCTGCCAGAGTAAGCATTTGTGAACTGGAACTGGGCCTGTGTGAGGGAGGCTTAACAGGCACTGATTTAGCAGTTTTGGCTGCTTTAGCCCTGGCAAAGGCCTTAATAGACATGGCTGTAGGAGGCCTAGCAGCACCATGTGCTGGGGTAGAGACATCCAAAGGGATGGTGTCTGATAATTCACTAGGAACCACATTAGTAGGTAAGACTTCAGAGGCCGATTCAACTAGGGTAGCAGGAGCCTCGGTAGTAGTCATGGATTCGGCTGAAGATTGACCCGTTTGCTCGGTTTTGGCCGAAACCGAGACACTCGCGGTTTGCTTAACCGTGGTTTCGGCCGAAACCGCGGACCGCGAGTGTCGGTCTTTTTCTTTGCGTTTTTTTAACAATTTGAGTAGTCGGAGGATCCGACGGCATAATGTACGCAAAATCTGAGCCGAAAAACTGTTCAGCAAACTCTGACTGACGTCTAAGCGTTCGTCGGTTGAAGGAAGCACAGGCTAAACAGGCTGCTACGTCGTGGTCTGGGCCTAAACAAGGTAAGCAGTAAGAGTGGAAATCTTTATGAGGTATTTGTTTCCCACAAGTTAAACAGTTATTTACTTTTTCTGACATCGGCTGAGGCAAGAAAGAGTCCCCAACGAGGTACTTAGCTTTTTAGAAGTCTTCAAAGTAGTATTTTCTGGATCTGACCGACCGGCACTTGCGAACAGCTTCTGCTTCGGGCGCCACGCGGCAAGAAAGACTGAGGAAAATGGTGTCGGCTGATGCCTTTATACCCGAAGACCAGCAGAGATGACGTCGGGTGAAGTGCGACACCAGCCGAGGCCAGACCCAGACTTTGGAATCCGGCCGACCGAAGGGCTGCCTGACGACAGGACAACCCCATTCGTTATGACTGCAGATGCATCCTTGAAGGACATCCTGGCAGGTATTGTGCTAACAGGTACATTTGCATGGAACAGGCTGTAAACCAAAGGGTCATGGCCAGCCTGCACAGTGGGTAGGAGTGAGTCCCTCCCTGCTTGTTGATGTACCACATCACAGTGGTATTGTCTGTCTTGATCAGGAGAACCCCTGGAGAGACAAGGGGTTTGAAAGCTATCCAGGCCTGCTGCACAGCCATCATCTCTTCTTGACTGATGTGCGGGGGAGTTGCTGGGGGTTCCATTGGCCCTGCATGCACCTGCCTTCCAGGTGTGCACCTCAAGCATAGGCTGATGCGTCTTTGATGAGGGTCGGGCAGTGGGGTGTGGGGAGAAGGGCGGTCCCTTGTTGTGGGAGCATGATGTTGCCCACCAAAGAAATTCCTTCATCAGGCAAGGAATAACAGGCAGAAGAGTTTCCATATCTTGACAGTGTTGACAGCAAAGGCTCTTTAGGTACCACTGAAGTTTCCTAATATGCAGTCTAGCACATTGAATGAGAAGTATGCAAGAGGCCATGAACCCCAGGGCTGGCAGGATTTTCCTTGCAGAAAGCTGGGGCCTGGTGGCCAGTTGAGAGAAGTAAGCTGATAGGAAAATTTGTTTCTCTGGTGTAAGGCATGCCATCAGGGATGCTGTGTCCAGACTTGCTTCCAGGAAGATTATCCTTTTGGTGGGTACCTATTTGGATTTCTTTTTGTTGATTGTGTACCCTAGGGAGGTTAGTAGGTGCTTTACAAAGGCCAGGTCTTTGAGCAGCTTTTCCTGGCTGTCTGCCTGAATAAGGCAGTCGTCTAAGTAGGGGTAAATTTGAATATCTCTTTGTCTGCAAAAGGCAATGTCCGCAGCCAGGCATTTTGTGAAAACTATGGGAGCAGTAGATAAGCCAAAGGGAAGCACAGAGAAAGTACAGTTGTGTAGACTTACCATAAATGTAAATGTTCGAGTGTGTTCACTGTTGCAGTCATCACATTTGGGTTATCTGCTTGCAGTAGCCCTCAGTCGGTCTCATTATCAAAGTCTTGGGTCCTGCGTCGGTTGCTGTCTCATCTTCCGTGACGTCAGGTAGTCAGGGGTATAAAGCATGCAGCTGACGTCATTACATCAGTTTTTCTTGCCCCAGATCTCAGGTGCCCCCCCGTTAATGGGAAGCAATTAAATATAGATATAAGCTTATACCTCCAACAAAAAAGCAAATACACCAAGAAGCTTTTAAGTATAGTAGAGGAGAATAGAGGTATAACCAAAAGAAGTCAGGGGGCTGGAGGGAGGGTAACCAGGACTGCATCAGTGAATACACTCGAACATCTACATTTATAGTAAGTGTACACAACTGTACTATGTTCTTCATGTTTCACTGTTGCAGTCATCACATTTGGGTAGATTCCCAAAGCTAAGGATGGCAGGAGGAATTTAGATAGCATTAGGACCAGCTATAAGCCCCTGCAAGACTGCAGTGGCAAAGCCAGCTCTGGATTTAGAGAAAATTGGCAAGTGGTAATGCTTGGTGAAAGTTTGTACAGAACTCCAGGTAGCAGCTTCTAGGAAGTCTCTGGTAGGGACACCTCCGAGAAAGGCTGCAGAGGTAGATGCAGCCCTGGGTGAATGGGGTCTAATCCCCTGTGGGACAGGTTTACCGTGGTGCTTATAGCAGAAATTAATGCAATGGCCTATTCATTTAGAAATGGTTTGCTTTGAAATAGCCTTCCCCTCTGCCCCTGCAGCAAATGCCACCAGTAGTTGTTCAGATTTCCTTTGAAGTTTAGTCCTGTCCAAGTAGAATTTAAGTTCTTTGTGCACATCTAAGGAGTGCAGTATCCGTTCCCCTTTGTTCTGTGGATTAGAAAAGAAGGTTGGCAAATTAAAGGACTGATTAAGAGCCACGCTGGATACCACCTTGGGCGTAAAAGAGGGATTGATCCTGAGGGACACCCTGTCCGCATGAAAGATGACGAAAGGCTCCACTGCCATAAGGGCCTGTAATTCAGATATCCTTCTTGCTGAAGTTATTGCTAAAAGGAAAGCTGTTTTCCAAGAAAGGAATTTAAACTCTGCAGTTGCAGCTGGCTCAAAAGGAGGAAGAGTGCATTTTTCCAATACAAAATTAAGGTCCCAGGCTGGAGTTGGGGCTCTCCTGAATGGTCTTAAGTTTTTGGCCCCTCTGAGGAACTGCTTCAGCGTGGGTGAGAAAAGAGGAGTGGTTCTGTGTTGTAATGAGCTGAAATGGCTGAGGCGTGAATTTTGATGGAGGAAAAGGAATGGCCCTTGTGAAGCATCTCAGTTAAGTATTGAAGAATCTGAGGTAAATTGGGCGCTGCTGTGGCCATCCCTTGAGTTTGGATCCAGGCACAGAATCTTTTCCATTTTTCAGCATAAGATTTTCTAGTACTAGGCCTCCTTGCCTCCAAAATGACATCCAACACTTGCATACTTAGGGATGGTAACGGAGAGATTAGGTAATTAGCCAGGCTGCCAGGTTCAGGGTTTGAAGCTGGGGGTGCAGAATCTGGTTCTCCTGCTGAGACAGCAGGGTAGGGGTCTGAGGTAGATGCCATGGAGCCAGCTGTGACACACTGCGCAAGACGGGGTACCAGTGTTGGCGTGGTCAGTCTGGTGCAATCAGTATCATCCTTGGTTTGTCCTGTATGATCTTTAGTAGTACTTTGGAGAGGACAGGCAGAGGAAGAAAGGCAAAAACTGATAGATTTTTCCAACTGAAGGACAGAACATCCACCTTCCAAGCTTGTTTGTGGGGAGTCCTTGTGCAGAATTTGCCCAACTGGTAGTTCTGGGGGGAGGCAAACAGGTCTATACCTGGGAACCCCCATTTGTTGATCAACATGTTGAAAATCTTTGGTTCCAGTTTCCACTCGTGTAGGTCCATGAGATTTCTGCTTAGTTCATCTGCCAGTGTATTTAGTTTTCCTGGCAGGAATTGAGCCTGTAGATGCACTTGGTAGCTCAAGGCTGTGTTCTGCAGAGTGGGTAAGAATGGGTATCCCCTCTGCTTGTTTATGTACCACATAATAGTGGTGTTGTCCGTCTTTACCATTAATTGTCCTGGAAGAATGTGGTCCTTGAAGGCTGTCAGAGCATTCTGTACAGCTAACATTTCTTTTTGATTGATATGCAGGTGCATTTGACTTGGGTTCCATTTGTCCTGAATGCACTTCCCTGTCAGGTGAGCCCCCCATGCATAGTCTGATGCGTCTGTTGTTAGGGTTTGGGCGGCAGGGGGTAGAGTGAATGGTAGTCCCTTGTTTTGGTGGCAGGCCTCTGCCCACCAAAGAAATTCTAACCGTAGGCAAGGTATGATAGGAATCGTTGCTTCTAGATCCTGAGAATGTTGACACCATAGGCTTTTTAGATACCATTGTAGTTTCCTCATATGCAGTCTTGCATATGGAATTAGTAGAATGCATGAGGCCATGAACCCCCAGGCTTGCAGTATTTACCTTGCAGATAGCAGAGTTTTTGTGGCCACTAGTTTGAAGTAAGTTGTCAAATGAATTTGTTTCTCTGGCGTGAGGAAAGCCATCTGGGAAGTTGTGTTCAAGATTGCTCCCAGGAATATAATTTGTTGACAGGGTACCAGATGTGATTTATTTTCGTTTATGGTGTACCCCAGACAAGTTAACACCTTCTGTACAAATGCCAGATGATTCAGAAGTATGTCCTGGCTTTCTGCCTGAATTAGACAATCGTCCAAGTATGGGTATATTTGAATATTTCTTTGCCTGCAAAATGCAATGACTGGAGCTAGGCACTTTGGGAATACCCTGGGCACAGTAGATAAGCCAAACAGCAGTGCAGAGAAAGTATAGTTTTCTACCTACCATAAATGTAGATGTTCGAGTGTTCACCCTACTGCAGTCATCACACTTGGGTTATCCTGCTGTCAGGCGGTCCCGCAGTTGGCCTGAGTTCCAAAGTCATGGTCCGGCGTCAGTTGCTGTCGCTTCTTCCCTGACGTCAGTGCGCCAGGGGTATATAAGAGGCATCCAACGCCATTTTCTTCAGTTTTTCTTGCCCCAGATGTCAGGTGCCCTCAATAGGTAGGCAATATACATATATTAAAAAGTACATATAAAAATAAAACAATACCTTCAGGCACAAGCAAATACACCACAGAAGTTGTATAGGATAGAGTCCAGCTAGTTCATAGGGGATGGAGGGAGGGTAACCTGGACTGCAGCAGGGTGAACACTCAAACATCTACATTTATGGTAGGTACAAAACTGTACTATGTTCATCATGTTACCCTGCTGCAGTCATCACACTTGGGTTGAATCCCAAAGCTAAGGATGGGTGGTGGAGTTAAACAGGGTTAGAAGAAGCTAGTAGGCCCTGCAAAACTGCAGTGGCAAAACCGGCTCTAGTCTTAGAATATAGAGGTAAGTGAGAGTGTTTGGTGAAGGTGTGCACTGAACTCCAAGTTGCAGCTTCCAGAATATCCTTGGCTGGCACCCCCTGAGAAAGGCTGCAGATGTAGCTGTAGCCCTGGTGGAGTGGGGCCTAATGTTTGCAGGTACCGGCTTCCCATGATGCGTGTAGCAGAAACGTATGCAATGTCCTATCCATTTTGAAATGGTCTGTTTTGAGATAGCTTTTCCTTGTGATCCTGCAGCATAGGCTACAAAGAGCTGGTCAGATTTTCTGAAAGCCTTAGTTTTATCCAAGTAGTAACATAATTGCCTGTGAATGTCCAAAGAGTGCAGGAGTCTTTCTCCTTTGTTCTGGGGATTTGGGAAAAAGGTGGGCAAATGAATGGCTTGGTTTAGGACCACACTGGATACCACCTTTGGCATAAAGGAAGGGTTAGTTCATAGAGAGACTCTGTCCTGATGAAAAATGAGGAAAGGCTCCATCGCCATTAGTGCCTGTAGCTCTGAGACTCTTCTAGCTGAAGTTATTGCTAGTAACAGGGTAGTTTTCCATGAAAGAAATTTTAAATCAGCTGAAAAAGCTGGTTCAAAGGGCGGCAGTGTAAGCTTTTCCAGAACAAAGTTAAGATCCCAAGTAGGTGTTGGTGCTCTCCTGGGCGGTCTTATGTTCTTAGCCCCTCTGAGGTACTGTCTAAGGAGTGGATGTGAAAATAAAGGAGGATCCGTGTTGTAATGAGCTGAAATTGCTGAGGCGTGGATCTTAATAGATGAAAAGGAAAGTCCTTTGTGCAACATCTCAGTTAAATATTGTAGAATCTGAGGAATGTTTGGATCAAGGGGATTCTGGCCTTTAGCCTGGTTCCAGGCGCAAAATCTTTTCCATTTGTCTGAATAGGTTTTCCTGGTGCTGGGTCTTCTGGCCTCCAGAATGACATCCATAACAGCTTTGGATAGAGGTGTAGGCTGGTTGTTTAGGTAATTTGCCATGCAGCCAGGTTTAAAGTCTTGAGCTGGCTGTGTAGAATTTGATTGTCTCGCTGGGTGAGCAGGTGAGGAATTTATGGTAAAATCCATGGTGGGCCATGGGCCATGTTCCTTAGAACTGGATACCAGTGCTGGCGTGGCCAGTCTGGTGCAATGAGTATCATTTGTGGCCTCTCTAATCTGACTTTCAGCAGTACCTTTGCTAGAAGAGGGAGTGGAGGAAAGGCATACACTGTTAATGTTTTCAAACTGAATGAGAGGGCGCCCACTTTCCAAGCTTGTGGATGGAATGTCCTTGTGCAAAATTTTTGAAGTTGGTAGTTTTGGGGGTTGGCAAACAGATCTATGTCTGGGCGTCCCCAACTTTGAATTATCATTGCAAATACTTGTGGATCTAGTTTCCACTCGTGGGGATCCATGATGTTTCTGCTTAGGTCATCTGCCAATGTGTTTTTCTTTCCTGGCAGGAATTGTGCTTGTAATTGAACCTGGTAAGACAATGTTGTGTTCCACAAGGTCATTGCTTGCCTGCATAGAAGGTAGGAATGTGTGCCCCCTTGCTTGTTTATGTACCACATTACTGTGGTGTTGTCCAACTTTATTATTAGTTGTCCTGGTTGTAAGAGGTCCTTGAAAACTGTTAGGGCATTCTGTACTGCTAGCATTTCTTTTTGATTGATATGCAGATGCCTTTGATCTGTAGTCCATTTGCCCTGAATGCACTGTCCTGCCATGTGTGCTCCCCAGGCATAGTCCGATGCATCTGTTGTCAAAGTCTGCCTGGCTGTGGGTAAGGTGAAAGGCTGACCCTTGTTGAGGTGACATGCCTGAGCCCACCATAGAAACTCCTGTTGAAGGCAGGGAATGAGTGGTATCATTGTTTCCAAGCTGTTGCTGTGCTGAGTCCATACGCTTTTCAGGTACCATTGTAATTTCCTCATATGCAGTTTTGCAAATGGTATTAGTAGCATGCAAGATGCCATGAATCCCAAGGCCTGCAGAATTAAGGCCTGCAGAATTTTTCTTGCAGGGAGTTGGGTCTTTGTTGCCATTATTTTGAAGTATTGAGTGAGCTGTTGTTGCTTGTCTGGCGTGAGATAAGCCATCTGGGCCATTGTATTCAAGCTGGCACCCAGGAATATTATGTTTTATCAGGGCACTAGTTTTGATTTCTTTCCGTTTACTGTGTACCCTAGGCAACTTAGAAGGTGTTTGACAAATGTCAGATGCTTTAAAAGAATGTCCTTGCTTTCTGCTTGAATAAGGCAGTCGTCCAGGTATGGGTATATTTGAATTTCTCTTTGTCTGCAGTATGCAATTACTAGTGCCAGGCATTTTGTGAAGACCCTGGGCGCAGTAGATAAGCCAAAGGGCAGTGCAGAGAATTGATAATGGGTTGAACCTGCAATGAAGCGGAGGTATCTTCTGCAATTTTGTCTGATAGGGACATGCAGGTATGCCTCCTTGAGGTCCAACGTTACTAGCCAAGCATTCTTGCCTAGCATGGGAAGAAGCTGCTGTAGTGTTAGCATCTTGAATTTTGGTACTTGTAAATAGGTATTCAGAATTGAAAGATCCAGAATGGGTCTCCATGCTTTGTCTTTTCTTGGGACTAGAAAGAGTCTTGAGTAAAATCCTTGTCCTTGCTCCTGTGTAGGTACCTGTTGAATGGCTCTCATGTCCATGAGAGCTGTAATTTGTTTTTGTGCCTCTGCCCATTGATTTGGTGGCAGGTTTGGAATTCCTTTTATCCTTGGCAAGGTATGAAAGTGGAATCTGTATCCTTGTGAGACAATGTTTAGGACCCACTTGTCTTTTGTGATGATGTACCAGTTGTCTGCAAAAAGTGCTAATTTTCCTCCCAAGGGAGCTGCCAAGAGAGATTTGCTTGTTAGTTTGAGGATTGAGTCATTGTGTTTGTCTTCTGCTAGCTTGGGGCCTGTCTTCTCCTCCTTTCTGGGTAGCAGTACCCCATTGGCGAGGTTTGTAAGGGCCTTGTGATAGACCTCTACCACTTGGGCATCTGTATTTGCCCCTCTGTGATCTGTCAGAAGCTGAAAAGGACCAGTTTTTTGTTGGCCAATTTCTGCTGAAACGAGGGGGTTGTACCTGTAAAAAATCCTTGACTGTCTGCATAGACTTTGCCTTATCCTCCATTTTCTTTAAAACCTCTTCTGCTTTGACACCAAATAATACATCCTGCTGTAAAGGTGCATCCAATAATTTTGTTTTAACATGATCAGGTAGGGTTTGTTCTTTTAACCAAGCATGTCTACTTATGACAGACCCAGTGACAGCTGCTCTACAGGAAGCTTCCAATGAATCAAATCCACATTGTAAAGTATGTTTGCCCACCTGTTCAGCTGCATGCAACAGATCCTGCATTTCCTTGAATTCAGACTGTTCAGAATGTGTGCTCATTTTTTGTTTTAATTGAGACATTAGGAATTGCTGATATTTCAGCATGTGAAAGTGACAATTTAATGCTCTCATAGCCAGAGTAGCTGAGGTGTATATCTTCTTTCTCCATCTATCTAGGGCTCTGGAATCCCTTTCAGAGGGCACATGATTTTTAGCCATAGAAGCTTTAGCCCCTTTGGGATGCTGGGAAATTGTTTCTGGGTCAGCCAGAGGGCTTTTATAAAGGAATTTGTGTGAGTCAGGTACTCTGTAGTACCTGTCTGGTTTGGCTGGAGCAGGAGGTCGAGAGTCGGGATTTAGACTAGACTCCAAGTAAACATCATCCACAATGTCTAAAACTGGAGGGATAGCAAGTGGTCTGTGCTGGGGTAGTAAAAGGAACTCTCGGAGCCTTTTCTTAAAATCAGAGTAGTCCTGGCCTTCCCAGTGGAAATGTTCCCTCATGGTATGTAAAGTTTCCCCAAAGGAGTAGTCTTCAGGGAGAGATGCTGAGGGAATAGAGTCTTCAGCATCAGAGTCTTCATAAGGGGGAAAAGTGTAATCCTGTTCCTCAGAAGAATCTGAGGAAATTGAAACCTGGTCAGAGGAAGCATAATCCTCCTCTTGTCTTGGTCTTTTATCTGGAGGGGGATGGGGACCCCTGATTAAGGTAATCAAATCTACAGCCATCTTAAGCATCTGTTTCTTAGGCATGGGGCCTTGAAGTGTAGACTGATGTACAGTCTTTTTTGGTTTTAATGGAGTTTTAAGCTTAGCATAAGATTTAATGGTGAGTGTAGTCGGTCTGAAGACACCTTCTGCAACCGGAGGTGTTTCTACTGCACCAGGATCTCCTTCTGCTCCAGTGTCGGAAGGGCCTAATGAAGATGGCTGCGATGGCCTAGTACACTCCTCTTGAGAATCCGCAGCTGTCTGGGGTTTCAATTCTGCGGTCATCATGGGCTGCGTAGGCGCCTCACTGAAAACCGGAGAACCGGCGACAGGCCCAGCAGAGGCCTCGGAGTCTGGCTTGTTCCTAGGCTGCCTGTCTTATCCTTGCGTTTTTTATGCATGCCAGTCGTCGGTTGCTCCGATGGCATGATATAATTAAATTTCCTACCAAAGTACTGGCGTGTGAAGTCAAAACGGCGTTTGATAGTTTGTTTATTAAACCTAGCACAAAACCGACAACCTGTGACGTCGTGGTCTGGGCTTAGGCAAGGAATACAATAAGAATGGAAGTCCTTATGAGGTATTTGCTTCCCACAAGAAATGCAATTGTTAACTTTTTCTGACATCGGACTGAAGCAAGAAAAGGTTCCCCAATGGGGTACTTAGCTTTATTGAAGACTTCGGACTGAAATTCGATTCAAAAATCTCAGGTGTCGGTCGACTGGCACTTGCCAACTGCTTCGGGCACCGCGCGGCAAGAAAGACTGAAGAAAATGGCGTTGGATGCCTCTTATATACCCCTGGCGCACTGACGTCAGGGAAGAAGCGACAGCAACCGACGCCGGACCAAGACTTTGGAACTCAGGCCGACTGCGGGACTGCCTGATGGCAGGATAACCCAAGTGTGATGACTGCAGCAGGGTAACACGATGAACATCTGATAGTGCATGCAGCCTGCTTTGAAGCGTAGGTATTTTCTGCAAGATTCCCTGATTGGGATGTGCAGGTAGGCTTCCTTTAAATCCAGTGTTGCCAACCACGCATCTTTGCCTATCATGGGAAGCAACTGGTGAAGAGTTAGCAACTTGAATTTTGGAATCACCAAAAAGGTGTTTAGGATAGACAGGTCCAGGATAGAATGCCATGAGTTGTCTTTTTCTGGGTACCAGGAAAAGTCTTGAGTAGAAACCTTGCCCCTTTTCCTCTTCTGGCACAGTCTGAATAGCCTTTAATCTTAAGAGAGAGTACTTTCTTTTGAGCCTCTGCCCACTGATTTGGGGGTAGATCTGGCCAACCGTTTGGGGTTGGTAACGTGTGGAAGTGAAATCTGTATCCTTGGGAAACTATGTTTAAAACCCATTTGTCCTGGGTAATGAGTTCCCAGTTTTTTGCTTACAGAGCAATCTTTCCCCCTAAAGGGGCAGTCAGTTGAGAAGTGCTTGGAAGTTTTAAAGTCATTGAGACAGCTTACCATACGGGGGAGTCTTACTACTCCCTGATTTGGAAGTGGGAGTCCCCCACTGCTTAGTCCTGTGCATACCCTGGGACTGAAGCCTTGGTATTCTGCTGGTTCTGGGTTTGAACTGAGAAGACCTGGAAGAGGAAGGAAAGGACCAATTTTTTGAGGGCCAATGCCTACTAAATCTAGGAGGCTGCACTTGTAAACAATCTTTAACAGTCTGCATAGATTTAGCTTTTTTCTCAATCTTTTTAAGAACTTCTTCTGCTTTGTCACCAAACAGGCGGTCCTGATTTAAGGGAGCATCCAGCAATTTAGTTTTAACATGATCTGGCAAAGATTGCTCCTTAAGCCAAGCATGCCTTCTAAGTACAGACCGGTGACAGCAGCCCTGCAAGATGCCTCTAGTGAATCAAAACCACATTGCAAAGTATGTTTTCCAACCTGTTCAGCAGAATGCATTAAATCCTGTAAATCCTTACTTTCAGCACAATCAGGAATCAACATAATTTTCTGTTTAAGCAATCCAATAATATGCTGCTGATACTTTTAATATAAGAAACTGGCAATTTAAGGCCCTGATGGCCAAGGTTGCAGAGGTGTATACCTTCTTACCCCATCTATCCAGGGCCCTGGAATCTCTATCAGAGGGGGTAGGATTTTTGGCAGTAGTAGCCTTAATGCCCTTGGGTCCCTGTGAAATGATCTCAGGATCCGCAGTAAGATTTTTAAAAAGGAATTTGTGAGAATTAGGAACCCTGTAATATCTATCAGGTTTTCTGGGAGCAGAAGGTAAAGAGTTAGGGGCCAAGCTAGATTCTGAAAAGGCATCGTCAACAATGTCCAGCACAGGAGGGATAGCTAAAGACCTGTGTTGGGGCAGGAGTAAGAAACCTCTAAGCCTCTTTTTAGAATCAGAGTAATCCTGGCTTTCCCATTGAAAATGCTCCCTAAAAGTATGCAAGGTTTCACTAAAAGAAAAATCCTCTGCGGGAAAAGCAGAGAGAACAGAGTCATCTGCATCAGAATCCTCACAGGTAGATAAGGGTAAATCCTGGTCATCAGAAGCGACAGAAATTTCAGAATCTTGGTCAGAAGTATCATAAGCAAATTCAGTCCTAGGTCTCTTAGAGGAGTAAGGTTGACTTTCCCTGATTAAAGAAATAAAGTTTTCAGCCATTCTTATCATTTGTTTTTTAGGCATAGAGGCCTGAACATGCGGTCTGAGCGTCGGTTTCCTGGGCATGGTTTGAGTTTTAGGCCTAGAAGAAGAAGAAGATGGTGTTGGTTTAATATGCAAGTCAGTAGGCCTGAATACACCCTCAGAAGCTGGTGCCTGCACAGCAGCTCCAAACCCATCCAAGGTAGAGACATCCGCAGGTTCCACAGTTGAAGCATCTCGTGGCATACTGGACTTCAAATGGGTCTCAGTAGAGGCCTGCGAATCTCAAGTAGCGGGTACCAGGGGCTGCAAAAGCACCTCACTGAGTACCGGCGAACTGGTGACTAGCTTAGGAGAAGCATCGTTGGCAGCTTTGGGCCTAGGCGGCCTGTCTTTATCTTTGCATTTTTTCGGAATGTTGGAAGTCGGATGGCTTACCGAAGACATATCTGGATAATTAAACTGAGTACCAAAATATTTAGAAGTAAAAATGTAACGACGAAGAATAATTTGTGGTTTAAATAAGGCACAAAACCGACAGAGAGGTACGTCGTGGTCAGGGCCTAGGCAAGGAATACTGTATGAATGAAAATCTTTATGCGGTATTTGCTTTCCACAAGAAATACAATTATTGACTTTTACTGACATCAGTTTAGAGCAAGAAAAAGTTTCCCCAACGGGGTAAATTGCTTAAGTTGAAGACTTCGGTTCTGAAACTCTAAAACGAAAATTTCAGGAGTCGACCGACTGACACTTGCAAACTGCTTCTGCTTCGGGCACCGCACGGCAAGAAAGACTGATGCAATGGCGTTCGCTGCATGCCTTATACCCCTGACTACCTGACATCACGGAACATGAGACAACAACCGACACAGGACCCAAGACTCTGATAATCAGGCTGACTGAGGGCTACTGCAAGCAGATAACCCAAATGTGATGACTGCAACAGTGAAACACGAAGAACATCTGAAAGTGTTGAGATCCTGCTCTGAAGTGGACATATTTTCTGCAGGACTCCCTATTAGGAATGTGGAGGTATGCCTCTTTTCGGTCCAGGGTGGCTAGCCAGGCGTCCTTGGAGAGCATGGGTAGCAGCTACTGGAGGGTGAGCATTCTGAATTTTGGGATCACCAGAAAGGTGTTTAGAATGGACAGATCGAGGATGGGGCACCAGGTGCCCTCTTTTCTGGGCACCAGAAAAAGTCTGGAGTAGAAGCCTTGGCCTATCTGCTCTGTAGGAACGTGCTCTACTGCCCCCAAGGAGAGCAGGGAATGTATTTGCTTTTGAGCCTCTGCCCACTGATTTGGTGGCAGATCTGGGAACCCTTTTGGGGTTGGAAGAGTGTGGAAGGAGAATTTGTACCCCTGAGACACAATGTTCAGAACGCATTGGTCCTTGGTAATAGTGGGGCCCAGATGCTTGAGTGAAAGGAGAGTTTTCCTCCTAGGGGTATGTGAAGGTGGGCACAGGCAAGTTTGGGAAGGGGCAAGTCACTGTGAGTTCTTACCATAAGGGGGTGGCTTAGAACTCCCTGGTTTTGAAGTGGAGATAGTCAACTTCTTAGATCTCTGCAACCCCCGGGGCTGCTGTCTGGGGGGGTCTATTTCCACGGGGCCTAGGCTGGCCCTGTCTACTTGAAGCAGAAAAGGACCAGTGCTTGGAGGGAAAATGCCTGCTGGACCTGTAAGAAATTGTTAACAGTCTGCATAGATTTTGCTTTTTCTTCCATCTTTTTTAAGACCTCTTCTGCTTTAGTGCCAAATAAGTTATCTTTGTGCAAGGGTGTATCCAACAATTTTGATTTGACATGGTCTGGCAGGGGTTGTTCCTTAAGCCATGCATGTCTTCTAATGACAGATCCGGTGACTGCTGCACTGCAAGAAGCTTCTAGGGCGTCAAAACCACAGTGCAAAGTGTGTTTAGTTACTTGACCAGCAGAATGCATTATGTCCTGTAAATCTTTAGATTCTGCCCATGCAGGAAGGGAGAACGTTTTTTTTTTAAGGAGTTCCAACATAATTTGCTGATACTTAAGTATATGGAACTGAAAATGTAGTGCCCTGATAGCAAGAGTAGCTGAAGTGTATACCCTTTTACCCCATCTGTCCAGTGCTCGGGAATCCCTGTCTGAGGGGGTGGGGTTCTTAGCTGAGGTTGCTTTAATCCCTTTAGGACCTTGAGTAATGACCTCAGGGTCAGCTGTTGGATATTTAAAAAGATATTTGTGTTAGTCAGGGACTCTGTAGTACCTGTATGGTTTTCTGGGAGCAGGAGGGAGGGCGTCTGGAGTCAAGTTGGATTCAAGAAAGACATCACCCACCACATCTAGGACTGGGGGGATGGCTAAGGGCCTGTGTTGTGGAAGGTCCAGGAACTCTCTGGCTCTCTTTATAGACTGTGGGTAGTCTTGACTCTCCCAATGGAAATGCTCCCTTACGGTATGCAGGATTTCCCCAAAGGAAAAATCCTCTAGGGTAGAGGCTGAAAGAATGGATTCCTCTGCATCAGAATCCTCATATGTGGGGAGGGGCTGCATATCTTCATAGTCAGATGCATCAGATTCCTCTGACTTTTGTTCACACAAAACTATTGGAGACAGATCTCTTTTCCTTTTAGCGGAAGTGGCTTGGCTTTCCCTAATCAGCATGATAAGGTCTTCTGCCATTTTAAGCATTTGAGACTGAGGCAAGGGAGCAGGCGCCAGAGAATGGGTTGTTGGTTTCTTGGGAGTGGTTCGACCCCTGGGCCCAAGGAACTTAGTTGTTTTCGAAAGAACGGTAGCCGTGAAAGAAGGCGTCGGTTTATGTCAGGATTCAATGTCGTGAAGGACTTCCTCGGAAGCTGGTGCCTGCACAGCGGCTCCAGACCCATCCAAGGTAGAGATGACCGCAGGATCCTTAGATGAAGAAGAGTTCTGTGGCATACCGGACTCTGAAAGGGTCTCGGTAGCGACCTGCAAATTAACTGAAGCAGGCATCAGGGCCCTCACTGAGTTCCGGAGGACTAATGACCAGCTTAACGGAATCGTCAGAAGGTTTGGTCCTGTGCGGTCTGTCTCTGTCTTTATCTTTACGTTTTTTCAGAAGATCTGCTGTCAAATGACTTAATGAAGCCATATCAGAATTTGAGGATTGTAAACGGAAATATCTGGCTACAATAAGGGCCTGACGATGAATAGTTCTGGTGTTAAACAAAGCACAGAAGTGACAAGGGATGTCGTGGTCTGGGCCTAGACAAGTGACGCGGTAAGAATGGAAGTCCCGGTGTGGTATTTGCTTTCCACAGGTGAAGCAATTATTAACTTTTTCTGACATCGGTTAGTGCAAGAAAAAGAAGTTATGTCTTACCATAACGTTCCATCTCTATTGTTGATCTTCGTTCAGTCATTACGCATGGGTATCGGTTCCGACCTCGGAACTGAGCCGGCCATTTTCCAAGCTTGCGTCAACTTCAAACTCTCGAGCTAAACTCTTACCCACAATCCCCCTCTCCCTTTTACCTCAGATTGAGTTTGCAAGTCAAAGAAGGTAGAGGCTACCTCTGGTCAAATAACCTAAGAAAGCCAGATGGTGAGATCCACTAGAAACCACAAGAGGGGGAAGGAGGGAGGGTCATAATGACTGAACGAGGATCAACAATACAGATGGAATGTTATGGTAAGACATAACTTCTTTATCTGATATTGTTAATCCTCGTAAATTCCTTACGCATGGGACAGTCCCCAGCTACCTCTATTCCTGGGAGGATCTCATGGAAGGACATTCCTGAGCACCATAGAACCGAAAGATGCTCTTCCTCTGGAGGCCAAATCCAATTTGTAATGATTGATGAAGGTATAAGGCGTAGCCCAAGTTGCAGCTGCACAGATGTCATGTAAAGAAGCTCTGGCATGGAAGGCAGCAGACGTTGCCACTGACGTTGTTGAATGAGCTTTCATGGTAGTAGGCAACAAGATATTGCGTTGCGTATTGATGAAAGTCACACAGTCCTTCAACCATCTAGCTAATGTGACCTTAGCAACAGCAGATCCTAATCTAGGTCCAGAAAAGGCCAAAAATAACTGGTCAGATTTAAGAAAGGACCTAGTCCTGTTTAAGTAAAAACGGATTTGCCTGTGGATATCTAAGGTAGTAGGCAATACTCTCCTCTGTTTGAATGATTGGGAAAGAAAACTGGCAATTCAATGGTTTGACTAATGGACATCTCAGAG
The DNA here is from genome assembly GCF_019279795.1 of Protopterus annectens. Lineage (NCBI taxonomy): Eukaryota > Metazoa > Chordata > Ceratodontiformes > Protopteridae > Protopterus > Protopterus annectens. The sequence continues at coordinate 273,413,411 of NC_056742.1, read as the reverse complement.
ATCACTTTTGGCAGAAAATGATGGATTAGTTCTCAGAGACACTCTATCTCTATGAAAAATCAAGTATGGACTCTTGATACATAAAGCTTGAAGCTCAGAAATACGTCTGACAGAAGTAATGGTGACCAAAAACAAGGTTTTCCATGACAAATGCTTGAGGTCGCAAGAAGAGGCTGGTTCGAAAGGTGGCATTGTCAGAGCTTGTTGAACTAATGATAAATCCCATGGCTGAATAGGTTCTCTAAAAGGTGGCTTCAGATGATTCACACCTTTTATGAAGGTCTTGCACAATTTGTGAGACATAAGAGAGGAATCATGGACACCCTCATGAAAATTAGAAATTGCAGCCAAATTAACTCTAATGGTAGAGGCTGATAGACCCGATTGGAAAAGGTCGGCCAGATAGTCTAGTATTATCGACACTGGTGCTGAGAAGGGATCTACTTGTTTATCTTTCAGCCAACAGGTAAATCTTTTCCACTTGCTCAGATAAGTAATTCTAGAGAAGACTTATGAGATGAAATGAGAATGTCAAGTACTGGTATGCCTGGCAATCAAGGGAAATGGAGTAGCCAAGCCGTGAGCTTCAGGCTGTTCAAGCTGGGATGAATCAGGTTCTGTGGATGTGAGATCAACTCCGGGGTTGGATGGAGAATCCATTATCAAGCTAGTAGGTGAGGCCAAAGGAATGGAAACCAAATCTGTCGAGGCCAATATGGTGCTATGAGGATTACCTTGCTCTTCAACCGATGGGTTTTCTTCAGAAACTGGGGAATGAGGGGAAAGGGTGGAAATGCATAAAGAAGACCCAAAGGCCAATCGTGGACTAGAGCGTCCCTGGGTGACTGTCCCGGAGGGGGAATCAGGGCGAAGTAGTTGCTGCATTTGTAGTTGATCGGGGATGCAAAGAGGTTGCAGCAAGGACGGCCCCAGCGGTGGAAGATCTCTGCCGCTATCAAGGGATTCAGGGACCACTCGTGAGGTTGAAGAATGCACCTGCTGAGTCTGTCTGCTATCACGTTGGAATTCCCAGGAATGTGAGTTGCTAGAAGAAAACGGTTGTAGCCATCGCCCATCGCCATATCATCATGGCCTCTCGACAAAGGGGGTAAGATTTGGTTCCACCTTGCTTGTTGATGTACCAGACCACCGCCATGTTGTCTGACTGAATCGCAACTGTCCCAGACGGCAGCAGGGGATGGAATGCTTGCAACGCCAGAAGCACCGCCCTCAGCTCTAGAACATTTATATGCAGATGGGCCTCCAGTTCGGACCAAGCACCTTGGACTGTCTGTCCCTGATATAGCCCCACCCCCACCCCATCAGGGAGGCATCCGTGGTCACTGTGGCCTTGGGTTGCTGGGGGGAGAAGGGGCGAGACCACTGTGACAGATTGTGTGTCATCCATCAATTTAAATCCTGTTTGCACCTGTGGGTTACTCGAATCATGGCTGAAAGAGGATGCTGAAAGGGATACCATTGGGTGAGCAGTAGCCACTGTAGAAGCTTCATGTGAAACCTAGCCAGGGGGACAATGGTGATGGAGGCTGCCATGGAACCCATCAGCTGCAGAACCGAGTGAGCCGTGGATTTCTACCTTGAAAGGATTGGAATCAGTTGTTGCTTTATCCTTAAAATTCTGTGCTCTGGAACACCCACTCTGCAGTTCTTTGTGTCCAAGATAACCCCCATGAATTCTGTTGACTGAAATGGGGTGAGATTGCATTTTTGCCAGTTTATAGTTATGCCTAGCCTTTGTGAATGAGGAGAGAGTATGCCAGGGCTTCTTCCAGTTGATGTCTGGTGGGAGCAGAAATGAGCCAGTTGTCTAGGTATGGAAACACCTGGAGTCCTTGAAGTCGCAAGTGAGCTGTGATAACTGCCAAGCACTTTGTGAACACTCTGGGGGCTGTAGAGAGTCCGAAGGGCAGTACTCTGAACTGGTAGTGACTGGCTCCCGCATGGAAGCATAGAGATCTTCTTGATGGCTGTCCACTTTTATGTGGTAGTACACATCTTGAAGATCTATAGAGCACATCCAATCATCTTTTTCCAAAAGTGGGAGGATAGACTGCATTGTGATCATCCAGAATTTTTGTACTCTCACAAACTTGTTCAGTACACTGAGATCCAAAATTGGTCTCCAGTCCGTGGTTTTTTTTGGCACCAAAAATAGTCTTGAGTAGAATTCGGATCCTATCTGGTCTGGAGGGACTATTTGGATGACTCTCTTTCTTAGCAGCTTTTCTATCTCTAGTGCTGCTTCTTCCCTTTGACTGGGTGGAATGTCAGGAAGGTTTTTTGAAGGGATAGGAAAAAGATCGAAGGGGATATGATAACCTCTGGTTATAATCCTTTGTACCAAAGAATCGGTGGTGATGGTTAGCCAGGCAGAAGGGTACAAGGAGAAACGTCCCCCAACTACCTCCAGAGGAAAGGAGTTAGGCCGCTCTTCAGGAGCGCTGGTAGGATTGGCCAGGGAAAGAATCCCTGGAACCCTGGTTAAACGGACCCCTTCTGCTCCGAAAGGAGCGTCTTCCCTGTGAGTTTCCCCCTCTCCTCTAGGGGAGAACTCCGCCTGTGTGTCACGGAAAGGACCCTGAGATTTCTTGAACCATATCTTCCCACTCTTTTGGTTTCAGGAGAAAGCACAATGAGGAGAAGAATAATGGACACCTACGGTAGAAAGGGTCTTACCGTCCTGTTCACATCTGGCCAGTGTGCTTTTAAGTTTGGGTCCAAACAACGAGGAGGCCTCAATGGGAGCGTTAAGAAAGGAAGCCTTAAAGGGTTCCGTGAAATTGCACAAGAGCATCCAGGTGTGTTGTCTCAAGACCGCAGCTGAACCCGCTGCTCTAGCTGCTCCTTCTGATGCATGAGATATCAGTCGCATAGAAGAGTTACATATTGACTCAATGGTGGCCAGCTGAGAGGCCACTTTGTCACAGACCTCATCAGACACAGCACCAGCCAAGGTTTCAGAGAGCTCAGAAATCAGATCCCGTTGAAGCCTGGTAACGTGTGCCATATAATTCAGGGACCTGACAGTAAAGGTCACTGATGCAAAGGTGCGTTTCCCTATCCTGTCCAGGGCCCGGGACTCTTGTTAGGCAGATGGACAGTCTGGCTTTCTTCTTCTGCCACATCTTTTTTTGTTGTGGCCGCCACCACCAAAGCAGCCACAGGAAGACCTTTTGATCAATGGGGATCTGTAGCAGGAGGGGAAAAATCTTATCTGGCCTCTGGGGAATAGCTTTGATGGTGTCAGGAGCCTTCCAAGCACGCTGCACGATAAGCTGGACAAGTTCATCGGCAGGTGGAGTAACCCAGGAGGTAGGGGGCCAGACGCAAAAGGCCTGCAAGAACACAGATTCCTCAGAGGTCGGATTAGAGGACTGCCAGTCACCTCTCTGTTTCAGGATTTCGAGGATATCACCAAAGGATACCTCAGAGGGTGACTGAGGGGATCCTGCCTCCTCATCAAAATCTGTGTCTTCAGTGAGGGACTCCTCTGTAGAGTCTATGTGCTTCCTCTTACACAAACTTTTCCGGTGGACTTCCTCAGCAGGAGAAGCTGGGGAAGACAGGAGAAAGTGGGTTTCCTGTAGGAATATGTCCTGAGGCCCTTGCACCCAGTGTCCGCTCAGTGCGACTTGTGAAACCAGTGTACCAGAGGAGGGCGAGGGATAGACAGCCCAGTATTGCCAGCAGCAGCGAAAGCCTTCTCCATCAGTTGGAAGGCTGGTCCACCTGAAGAGGAGTGTATGTCTAGGACAGGGGTCACTCCTCCCATAAGTGGCTCAGCCTGCCTACCAGGAGTCCCTGGATGGCTGTGGAGCAGCAAACTATGCATGTCACAACTGACCATCCTGGGTCATAGCAAAACTTTCCTGCCACAAAGGCAACTGCGTTTCCTTAGTGAGATCCATAAAGGGAGCCGCAGAAGGGGAAGACTGTGCTATATCCATGGACTTCAAAGGCAATGAAGGAGGAGAATAAGAAGGGGTCTTTGGAGACGGGTGATCACCTCCCAAGGAAGGATAGTTCCTGGTGGGTGGGATACCTCTGGCCAGGAGCACCTGATCCACAAGACGCAACACATCGTATTCGGAAAGGCTTCTAGTGGACCTGACGGAGACTGAGGGAGAAACAGGTCTGTCCACAGAAGAGGCAAACTCAGTGCCTATCTCACCAGTCCGCACCAAGAACAACAGTGCCGAGAGAGACTGGACTACGGGTGTCTGCACCGAAAAAGTCATCGGTGCAGAAGTCATGGTCTGCACCGACACAGGGATCAGTGCCAAAGTGGTTGACGGTACCGAAGCTGGAACTGACAAAACTGGAGTCATCGATAAAGGCATCGGTTCCAAGTAAGATGTCGGAGCCGATGTGGTCAAGGTCTGTGCCGACTGAACGGTCGGTGCCGATACAGTGGCAATAGTCTGAACCGAGAAGCCCCTTGGTGCCGATATAGTGAAGGCTGCAGAAGAAGACGGAGCCAAGATCACTAATGGAGCCAAAGTCCTCAGTGCCGAAGGTCTAAGCACCAAAAGCACTGGGGCTGACTGAGTGAGCTCCGGAGCCGAAACTTTAGCCTTTTTAGGTTTTGGTTGGTGGGAGTCCACAGCTGGGGACGAAGGCAAAGATTTAGCCTTGGTAGGAACATCCAAGATTTTCTTATGGGCTCTAGGAGGGGTTGAGACCTCCGACCCAGAAATAGCCTCTGAAAAGGGAGATTTAAGAAGTCCCTTCAGCAACAGCTTGTTTTTCCTTTTCAACAATGTCCTATTTGAAAAGTTTTCACAGATAGCACAGGACGGGTCAACAGATAAGTGGGACGCCCCCAAACAATAAACGCACAAAGAGTGTGCATCAGAAGTAGGTAGTTTGTGTTCACAATCAGAACACAGTTTAAACCCCGGACTACCTTTCTTATCTGACATGATAGCAGAAAAAGGTACCAGCAATGGTACAAAAGAATACCCGAAGGTATGAGAAAAAGGGAAAGATTACCAACGATGGTAAGGGGAGACTACCTCGTGGTAAAAAGGTAGAGAAAAAAGAAGAAAAACCTGAAGAAATATGGTCGCTAGATGCGATAGGATAAGAGACAACGAAATAGAAACATTTCTGACAGAAAAGTAATATAAATGACTATTAAACAACAAATAACTGTACTTAGCTCAAGAGAAGCAGCTTGACATGACCGAATGGCAACGCGGCAAATGAAATCTGAGGTAACAGGTAGAGTGGGATTGTGGGTAAGAGTTTAGCTCGAGTGTTTGAAGCTGACGTGAGCTTGGAAAATGGCAGGCTCGGTTCCAAGGTCAGATCAATACTTCACAGTATTAAAAAGACCCTTCTGTCCACACAGGCAGTACAGAAGCTTGATCTTTCAGCCGTTTCCATGATTTCAGATTCCTAGGAGGCAATAAGATACAGTGGCACTATTTATTTCCATTTGTGTTTACATCCACTTCCTTCTCTTGCTCAATAAAATAATAATTTAGTCAGCCTATTATATGGTTACAACATTACAATTCACATTTAACATTTATTATTAATGGAAATCTTTAAAAAAAGTAAAGCTGTCCAAACCTTTGCAGACTCCTGTGCCATTTTCAACAGTGAAAAGTATTCATTACATATTCCAGGTAAACAAATTTTCTCATAGACGCTTTCCTGAGCTTGAGCAATCATCATTTTCACCAGAACACTGAGCATGGCTGGACTCATGTCATAACTGGGAGTGTGGGTAAATGTTTCTTTCAAATGGCTCAGTACACCTATGACATAGAAGAATTTTCATTGAGTAGATGATTTACAAAATGTTCTAGGTTACCACCACTGCAACATACAAAGCTGTTGTGAATATATTTTTACTAGCTCAATTTGTTCATTGGTGTCTAGTGCTGTATTCACCTGTTTATATACTTTGTACTTACTAAACTGGTTTAGACTCTTGAGCTGTTTCTGTGATAGTGGAAAAAAGAAGTTATGGACTCACCATAATGTTCCACCTGTGTTGTCCATTTTCACTCTTCCTCAGCTGATGGGTTTGGATCCGACTCAGGCATTGCTAAAGTTTGTGGCAATCAAAACCTCAAGCTTCTTCCCTACCCAAAATGCACCAACCTCAAATACCTCAGATCTTGTTTGCTGACTTTAGTAGAAAAGAAATATTTGCAGTCACAAAGGAAGACTACATCTGGAGCTCAATATAAAAGACAGTCATTTATTTATTTCCAGTTTGATTACCGGGGAGGTCCACTGGGCCCAGAGAGCCTGTTTTCAGTGGTGGCCTGGGGAGAAAAGCTCCATGAAACAGATTACAGTAAAGATAGCAGTCCAATAAAAATAAAAGTACAAGTACAAATACATATCAAATAATACAAAGCGTGAGCAATATTGCCCACAGTGGAAAATATCGTGCAAATATATTTTAACAAATTCACACAGTTAAAGTCAAAAGTCAAAAGCTATTTACAGAGTGTGAGAGATCGTATGGGAATTAACTACAGAAGGTTATAGCCAGCTATAAGGTGCTTAGGAACTCAGGAGAATACCCTCCCAGGGGCTTTTTTAAAGAATTTTAGCTAGGGAGAATGCAGTTACATTTCCATTTGGAGGAGAGGTAGGTGTAAAACTGAGTTTTGAAGTTGCTTGTGTTTGACATTGTCTTTAGTGTGGAAGGGAGAGAGAATTCCATTTCTTAACTAAGGAGAAGGAGAGGAGAAGTTTTCCAGCAGGATGTTTAGGTTTGTGGATAGTAATTACGTTTTGGTGCTCAGATTTGAGAGTTCTATTTGGGGTGTATGTAGGGTTGTGGATAGTAATTAAGTTTTGGTGTTCAGATCTGCGATTTCTATTTGGGGTCTATGGGGGAAGGATGTTAGTTAAAGCGGGGCATTTGGTTGGATTAAATATTAGTCTATGCGCTGTAGTGAGCTGGAGGAAGTCAAGGTAATTTGTGAATTCTAACCAATTGAGGTATTGGAGGGTAACAGTGATGAATGAAATGTTTGGCTTTGGTGGCAAATTTAGAAATTTTGTTATAACAGATTTCAAGTTTGGAAGTGATGGAAGAGAATAGGTTAGTTAGCAGCAGGGCACCATACAGAAGGGAGGGAAGGAGGTAAGAGGAGTCTAGAGTATGCCTGGTAGAAGTAGAGAGGAAGTGGTTGTTCCTGTATAGCATACCTAGTTTTTGGTGGGTTTTCTTTATATTTTGCTGAATATGGATGTCGAACTTGAGGTGTCTGTCTACAGTTACACTGAGTAGTTTGGCAAATGAAACAACTTCGATTGGAGAGTTGCTTTGGCTAAGGACTTGAAAGGAATTTTTATCAAAAGGAAAAGATTGTGAGGGTGTGAAAAGTAGTATTTTAGATTTGTTAGCATTGAGAGAAAGGTGATTTTGGCGCATCCAGATCTCAGTAGTTGAGAAGGCAGTCTGAGTTTTAGATAGGAATTCAGGGAGGTTAGAGGCAGAGCAGAAAAGTGTAGAGTCATCTGCATATTGGATGACTTTGGCATTAGAAATAGCAGAGTGAAAGTTATTGATAAAGATATTAAACAGCACTGGTCCGAGGATGGACCCCTGTGGTACTCCGGTAGGGGTGGGTAAGAAAGGTGAGGTGCCTTTTTTGCATTTCACAGTCTGAGATCTATCTGACAGACAGCTTGAGAACCAGGAAAGAGTGTTTTGGGAGAGACTTAGGTTTGAGAGGTGACTTAGATGGTGCTTATGGGAAACATTACTGAATGCTTTAGAGAGATCTAGGAACACTGTGGATACTACGTTCCCAGAATCTCGGGCTTGAATGACAGTTTCTAAGAATGAGAGTGCAGTCATGCCCTATAACTACTCAATTCTTCCACAAGTTTACACAAGATGGAGAATGGTGGGTGGGGAGTTGAGGAAGAATGAAAATGGACAACACAGAGGGAATGTTATGGTGAGTACAAAACTTCTTTATCTGACATCAATTTTCATTTTATCCTCAACTGTTGGGACAAAGTCCCCAGCTACCTAAATTCCAGGGTGGACTCAAGAAAGGATATTCCTGAACACCACTGAAAGAAAAGTTGTGTAAAATCTTACCATGACCATAGATGTCCTTCTCTTCCAAGTTGCAGTATTCTGCATATGGGTTTACACTTCAGTCTCATGTATGTACGGCCAGTATCCAAAAGCTTTCAGTCCCTCTGTGGTGCGTGAGACGTCTGACATAGGTTAGATTTTGTGGGCCATAAAGGTGACGTCGGTGCAACCCAGCTCTCAGAACAGAAGCCCCAGTCGGTGCCAGTCTGATAAGGGCAATGCCATATCATTGCCATCCAGGAAAGGAAGTCATTAGCTGACAGGAGGGGAAGGAAAGAGGGAAGGAATACTGCAACATGGAAGAGAAGGACATCTATGGCTATGGTAAGATTTTACACAACTTTTCTATGTCCTTCTATTCCCATGTTGCAGTATTTTGCATATGGGTGAGTGCCAAAGCTCACTGAGATTGCGGTGATGGTCTACAGACAGACTCCAGGACTCCATGAAGGAAAGCCCTGGCGAACCCTTACCTGGATCTGGAGATGTGGCCAAGTTTGTAGTGTTTGGTGAAGGTGTGGACCAAAAAACAAGTAGCTTCCAGGATACTAGAGGTATCCAGGCCCTTGAAGAAGGCCCCTGAAGAGGCCATTGCTTTTGTGGAATGGGACTTAATTGTAACCTGCAGATACTTATCATGGAATTGGCAACAGAAGGTGATGGCCTTGGAGATCCAAGTAGAAACAGTCTGCTTGGTCACTGTCTTCCCCAGGGCTCTGGGGTGAAAGGATACAAAAGTTGGTCAGCCTGTCTGATAGGCTTGGTGTTGTGCAGGTAGAATCTGATATGCCTGTATACATCCAGGGGAATGCAGCACTCTCTCACTGTCTCCTTGTGGGTTTGGGGAAAAGACAGGTAGGTGTATGGCCTGATTGAGGGACAGGTCATTAACTACCTTGTGCATGAAGGACAGGTTAGTCCTGAGGGTGATCTTGTTCTTGTGAAAAACGAGGAATGGGGGAGTAGCCATAAGGGCTTGGAGTTCAGACACTCTTCTGGCTGAAGTTAGGGCCACTAACAGAACAGATTTTCAGATTAAATGCTTTAATGAAGCTTTATCAGCTGGCTGAAAGGGAGGTAGTGTATGCTTCTCAAGCATGTGGTTAAGGTCCCAAGGCAGAGGAGAAGGTTTCCCGGGGGGCCTAAGACGAAGTGAAGGGATGGACAAGAAGGCACAGGTAGAGTGTTATGGAAACAAAAATAAAAATATGCTTTATAATTGTGGTGATGACAACAAGAGAAAAGTATATTTTGTTACAACTTTTAATGTACTGTCTAATGAAATAACAGAATGTATTACACAATTTAACCTTTTCTTGTGCACGGTAGATATAAAGTTGCTAATTTAAGTCAAAATCCTTTGATTTCTTTTAAAGGAGGTTTTAACTTGAGAGACATGTTAGTACATGGAACTTTCTCCATGCCCAAGGAAAATCTTAGTAATAGTATTAGTAGGTTAGATACTTGGGCATGTGGGAGTTGTTCCATTTGTCCTTATACAGTTATTATCTTTTGATAAAATAAATAGTCTAAGATTTAATCCTGCAGCAGAAAATACCTGTAACACAATGGGTGTGGTCTATGCTTTAAAAATGTTCCTGCAACCTTTTTTGTATTGGTAAGAGTAAGAAGTGTTTTAAAATTAGGTTGCAGGAACATATTAGAGATATAAGGAATAATAAAACAGAAAGTCCCATTGCATGTCGTTTTAATTCAGTTCATGGGGGATCTATACATGCTTAAGAGGATGTATTTTGGAACATATACAAGCCACTGGTGTCAGTAATTTGAAAAATAAGTTACTATGTAAATAAACTTTTTTTACTTTAAATATAATACTATGACACCCTTTGGCTTGAACCAAGAATGTAATTGGAAATACATTTTGTAATGGGTTAATTTTATTGGTTTTATTATATAATTGTTTAATTAAATATGTTACATAAATTGTATGAGTTTTTGTATTGATATTTTCTCCTGGAAGGCTGTTAAGCCAAGGCGCTAGAGAGTGAGTTCTGTGAGCAGAATAAACCTATTTCTACTACTTCACTGGTTTTGGTCGTTTTGTTTGGCCTAAGGTGAAGTACCCCCTTGAGGAAGAGTTTGGAAGGAAGTCTGGATGCTATTGGGGGATCCAGAGGCAGGCATGCAGAAATAGCATATAGATGGGCTTTGATGGAAGAATAAGCCAATCCAGTCTGTAGTAGCTCAGACAAATAGGACAGCACTAGAGGGGGTTTGCTGAGAAGAGGGTCCAGCTGTCTTTTATGACACTACATAGTGAATCGTTTCCACTTTGAGAGACATGACTTTCTTGTATTTGGATTCCTGGCCTCCTGCAGGACATTGAGCCTCACTGTAAAGGTGTCTGAATGGGATCAGAATCCTATCAGCCACAGAGTTAGGTGCAGAAGCTGCCACTGTGGATGGATTAGTGACCCCTTGTTCTGTGTAAGAAGGTCCACTCTGGGGGGTAACTTGTGGTGACTGCCCTTGGACAAGTGAAGGAGTAAGAGGAACCAATGCTGTCGGGGCCAGTATGGAGTCACCAGCAAGATTTTTAGGTTGTCCTACTGAATCTTTAGCATGACCTTTTGAATAACTGGGAAGGGGGGAATGCACATAGATATTTCCCCTTCCAGGAAACTGAGAAGGCATCTGTTGCCGATATCTGTGAATCTGGTGTCCTGGTACAAAAAGCAGGAAGTTGTCTGTTGATGGTGGAGGCAAACAAGTCTATTTGAGGTATACCCCACTTATGGACCAGGTCCAGGAAGACATGTCTGTGAAGCATTCATTCGTGGTTGTTTGTGTTGGTTCTGCTCAAATAATCTGCCTGTGTGTTGTGGATAGAGGGAATGTAGGTCACCTGCAAGCTGATTTCCTGTAAGGTGGCCAATTCCAAAACTAAAAGGGCTGGTCTGCAGAGCAGATAGGACTTGCCCCCCCCCCCCCCCCGCCGATATACCACAGTACCAGTGGTGTTGTCTGTGTACATCAGAAGTGGCCCCTTTTGTAAGAAAGGGAGAAATGCCTGGAGGGCTAGAAGGACTGCCCTCATCTCTCTGGCATTGATGTGCTCTGATTTGAGGTGATGTGGCCACAGGCCCTGCACCTGTCGGTGGCTGAGGGTGGCTCCCCACCCCAGGTCTGAGATGTCTGTGTGCATGACCTGAGTGGGTTGAGGTAGTTGGAGAGAAAGGCCTGGGTTGTGATTTACCTGAGCCAACCACCACAGTATTTCCTTTTACAGGCAGGGAAGAAGGAGCACAATGTGCTCCAGAGGCTGGTTGTGTTGCTTCCAGATTAACCGAAGTTATCACTGCAGCTTTTTCATGTGCAATCTTGCTAAAGGAAGTATGGGTATGGTGGCTGTCATATAGCCCAGAAGTTTGAGGTACTACCTTGCAGTCAACTCTGTGGAGTGAAGGACCACGAGAAGGTGTTTTGTCAAGGAACTCACTTTTGGTGGGGGTAGGTATGCCTTCATGAGATCTGAGCGGATCCTGCACCCAAGTAATACAATGTCTTGTGTTGGTTGAAAAAGGGATTCTGGTAGGTTTATCTGAAATCCTAGTGATTGAAGGAGGGTCACCACCAACTGGATGTGCCCTTGGAGGGTTTCTTGGCTGGCAGCCTGGATCTGCATGTTGTCCAGGTAGGGGAATATCTGTATTCCCTTTGTCCTGCAGTAAGTCACCACAGGTGCCAGGCATTTGGTGAGACTCTGGGTGCAGTGGAGAGTCCAAAGAGCAAGGCAGAGAACTGGAAGTTTGAGGAACCGACCAAGAATCTCAAGTATTTCCTGTGGGAGGGCTTGATTGGGATGTGGAGGTAAGCATCCCTTACATCTAAAGTAGCCAGGAATCCTTGTGAAATAATGAGAGGGAAAAGGGCTGGCAGAGTTAGCATTTTGAAGGTAGGGACCTTTAGAAAAAGGCTGAGATAGGAGAGGTCTAGAATGGGTCTCCAAGGCCCTTCATTCCTGGGGACCAGGAAGATCCTTGAGTAGAATCCTCTTCCTTTTGCAGTAGAGGGGACTGTCTCTATAGTACCCTGATCTAACAAGGTCTGGACTACCGGTCGCAAGAGGTGCAGCTGTTGAGCAGGTGGTCAAGGTATGCCTTGTCCTATGGGAGGGGAGATCCTAGACATAAAGTAACCATTTTGAAGTATGGACAGGACCCACTTGTCTGAAGTGAGAAGGGTACAAACAGGGAGACAGTGAGAGAGGGAAGCGGACAGTGGTACAGAAGGAGGGGAGGGAGGAGGCAGGGGTGGCAGACAGTCAGATGCTACCTGCCCTTTCCTGAAAGAGAGTCCTCTGGCTAGAGGGAAGGGATGCTCTAGCTGGAGGGAGTTGTTTCCTTGTGGGCTTACGAGGCCTTGAAGGAGGTGCAGGGTGGGAGTGCTTTCTAATAAACTGGGTTTTGGCTGGATAGTTTCTGTGAAACTTAGGGATAGGTAAAACCAATAAATGTCTCAGGTCCTGCACTTCTTTTCCCTTTTGATGCACGGATTTGAAAAGCTCTGAATAGCCTCTGCAGACTGCTCCTGCCTAAGGATAGTGCAGCATCCTGAGAGGTACCTGCAACTTCCACAGTGGTGGATCTGGGTCCAGATCCAGGAACCAGGCCTATGTCGGCCACAGGTTGGGGAACGGCTGGAGACGAAGGCCATAAGGTCCTGGCCTTCTTTTATGGCAGTTCTGTGGAGACATCTGAGGAGCCATCTATCTGTAACACAAGCTGCTTCAGACATTGGTTTTCAAGACAAAGATTAAGTGCATGTAAGCAACTACGCAATGTTTTGGGCACAAACACCTGGCAAATCGGGCAGGCCTTATGGTCATGCGACCATCCCAAATAGAAAATGCACTTATTGTGGGCGTCCTTATGTGGGATTTGGCTGCCGCACTAACCCTTACCCTTTCGGGATGACAGGAACAAGCAATACTAATTTTTAGGAGGACTGAAAAGGTCCCCAATGGGGTACTTATCTGATAAATTAATCCAACGTCAGCGGTAGCAGAAACACCTGGTGTATGATTGGTGGTTGAAAAGTTCTGAGGACTGGTGCATGCCATCACCTTTATGGCCCATGAAATCTCACCTATGTCAGACGTCTCATGCACCAAAGAGGGACTGAAAGCTTTTGGATACTGGCCGTATGTATGCGAGACTGAAGGGTAAATCCATATGCAGAATATTCAAACGATGCTCTACCTCTGTAGACCAGATCCAATTTGTAATGAGTAATTAAAATATGGGGAGTAGCCCAACTTGCTGCTGTGCATATACCATCCATAGACATTCTGGACTAAAATACTGAAGAGGTGGCCATGGATCTAGTTGAATGGGCCCGTAATGGTTTTGGTACAGTAATGCCCAATTTGTTATAAACAAATAAAATACAACCAGTTACCACTTAGATAATGTAACTTTGGCAACTGGTTTTCCAAATTTTATTTCTGCGAATGAAACAAACAATTGGTCAGTTTTTCTGACATATTTTGTTCTATGTAGGTAAAAACGTAATTGTCTGTGGGCATCCAATACATTAAATATGTATTTGGCTTTGTTAGCAAATTTAGGAAAGAATACTGGTAAATTAATGGATGACTGACATTAGATTCTGTAATCACCTTACGAAGAAAGGATGCATTAGTCCGTGATGTAACCTTAACCCTTGTGAAAAATCAAGTATGGTCATTTAGAGGACAAGGCTCGAATCTCAGAAATTCATCTGGTACAGGTAATAGCTACAAGAAAAACTTGTCTTACAAGAAAGGCATTTAAGGACACATGTAGCTGCTGGTTTGAAGTGGAGACTGAGTAACAGCCTGCAGTACCAGATTTAGGTCCCATGGGGGAGTAGAATCTTTATGAAGAGTGCCTTTCAAGAAGGCTTTGCTCAATTTATGAGATTTGACAGAAGAACCATCAAAACCAATGTAAAAAATTTGATATCGCTGCTAACTGAACTTTTAACAGTAGATCTGGCTCCTTCTTTAAAAAGATGTGTCAAAAATTTAAGGATACTATGTATCGGGGTTGAAAAAGGTTCAATATTATTTCGATGAGCCCAGTAAACAAACTTCTTCCATTTGTTGGAATAGAGTTTTCTGGTAGAAGGTTTATGGGAAGATAATGGTATCCAACGCACAGATGAAGACAGCATAGGTTGTCTGGCTATTAATGGAACTGGAGAAGCCATGCAGTCCGTCTGAGGTTGGTTATATCTGGATGAATCATGCCTGTTGGGTGAGACAGGAGGTCTGGAGTTGGATCTAGAATCCAAGGTTTTTGAAGCAAGTGAGACCAAAGGTAAGGGGACCAAATCTGTCAAGGCCAGAAGACTGCAATGAGGATGACTTTGCTTTTCAACAAGGCAACCTTTTGTAGGAATTTTGGAATTAGCAGAATGGATGGATAAGCGTAGAGTAGACCAGGGGACAAATAGTTAAGTACAGCATTCCTCTGGGATTCCCCAGCAGAGGAATTAGGGCAAATTAGCTGTTGCATTTGTTGTTTAGGGGGGAAGCAAACAGAGCACAACAAGGCTGACCCCACTGATGGAAAATTAATTCCATGATGTTCTTGTTGAGGGATCTTTCATGAGGCAGAAAAATGTACTTGTTCAGTTTGTCTGCTACCACAATGGATTTCCCTGGAATGTGCATTGCTATGAGAAAGCAGTTGGATATCACCCACTGCCACACTCTGATAGCTTTTTGACAAAAGGGCTAGGATCTGGTCCCTCCCTGTACGTTGATGTACCAAACTACTGACATATTGTCCATTTAAATTGCAAATGTCCCCAAGAGAGCATCCTGGAAGGCCTGCAACACTAAAAGCACTGCTCTCACCTCTAGGACACTGACTTGCAAGTTGGCCTCTTCAGGGGACCAAGTGCCTTGGACTGTTTTCGCCAGAAAATGCCTACACTCTCACCCTAGCTTGGAAGCATCCATGGTCACTATGGCCTTGAGCTGAGAGGGAATAAATGGACGGCTTTGTAGAACCTGATCTGATCGAATCCACCATCTGAGATCGCTCTTGCATGTCTGAATGATTAGTATCTGATAAGACATGGGTTGGTAAAGTACTGACCATTGTATGGCTAGCATCCACTGAAGTATTCTCATGTAAAATTTGGCCAAAGGTACTAATGTTACCGCCTCTGCCATTGAACCCAGAGCTTGAAAGACCAAGCAGGCTGAAATCTTGGTACTGCAGGTTATCTTTCTGACCTGTGATCTTATGGTCTGAACTCTTGAGGGTGGTAGTGAAGCTATGGTTGACTTTATGTTGAGAATTGTTCTTATGAATTCTAGAGTCTAAGTTGGTTTTAGCTGGGACTTTTCATAGTTTACGGTTATTCTCAAAAGAGAGCAAGTCTGCAGAACCCGGTCTCTTACCCTTATCAACTGATGCATGGCTGGAATGGAAATAAGCCAGCCATCTAGGTATGGAAACACCTGGAATCCTTGCAGTCTCAAGTCAGCTGCTACTACTGCCATGTACTTTGTAAACACCCTGAGGTCTGTGGTGAGACCAAAGGGAAGAACTCTGAATTAGTCATGACTGACTCCCAGCCGGAAGCATAAATTCCTTCTGGATCATCTGTTCATCTTTACATGGTAGTACGCATCCTGAAGATCAGTTGAGCATATCCAGTTGTCCTTGCCCAGAAGTGGAAGAATGGACTGAACAGTGACCTTCCAAAATTTGGTTCACTGAACTGACTTGTTTAAGATGCTGAGATCCAAAACTGGTCTCCAGTCCCATTTTCTTTGGCATTAAAAAGCACCTTGAGTAAGTTCCACATTCTATCTGGTCTGGAGGGACTTTTTGCATGACTCTTGTTTGTAGCAGCATTGGAATTTGAATTGCTGCTTGTTCCCTCTGACTGATGTAACATCAGGGATTTTTCTTGACTTTGGAGGAGGAAAAGAAAAGAGAATTATATAACCAAATAATCCTCTGCACCCAAGTATATTTTCTAAGTCTAGCCAGAATCTCTGATGCAGGGATACACATCCCCCGACTGCCTCCAGAGGTGGGCAATTGGAATTCCTTTCAGAAGTGCTGGAAGGTTCTGTCAAAGAATGATTCTCTGGACCCCTGGTTTTGCAAGCCACCTCTGCTGCATGGGCATCGTTGTCCATTAGAGTTCCCTCCTCTGCCTCTGGGGGAATCTCCTCCACATGTGTCCTGGAATGGATCCTGAGACTTCTTGAACCACATCTTTCGACTGCCTCATTGATTTCGGGAAAAGGATCTTTGAGGGGTTGAAAGACATACTCCCACAACAGACAGGGTCTTTTCATCCTTTTCACACCTGGATAGTGTGTCCATTACCTTGGGGCCAAACAAAGATGTGCTGTTAAAGAGAGCACTGACAAATGAAGACTTGAAGGGCTCCACAAAAATCACATAAGCGCATCCAGGCTTGCCTCCTAATAGAAATGTCTGAACCCGCTACCCATGAGGTACCTTTGGCTACATGCAAAACCAAACTCATGGAAGAATTGGAAGTGGACTGCAGGGTAGCCAGCTGAGAAGCAATAGATAACTGAACTTTGTCAAAATCTGCTCCTGAGAGGGTATTTGACAACTCCTTAATCAAATCCCTCTGAAGTCTTGTAAAATGTGCCAAATAATTCAGTGACCTTAAAGTGAAGGTCACTGAAGCACAAATATGCTTCCCTACTCTGTCCATCGCCTGAGACTCCCTTTTGGGGGGATTGATAGTGGAACTCTCCTCAGCAAGTTTCTTTTAGGTGGCTGTCTCTACAACCATGGCATCAACTAACACCCCTTTCTCCCAAAACTGCTTGTCTACAGGTGGTGCTGTAATATTACTTGGTCTCCAAGGTACTAGGCTCCTTCCACTCCAGCCAAGAGATCAACTCAATGAGCTCAATGGTGGGTGGAGTCACCCAGGAGATAGATGGGCCAGTACGAAGCCCTCCAGAAATACGAACTCCTCAGATGAAGGGTTGCTGGGTGTCCAGAGCCACCTCTCTGCTTTTGGATTTCTAGGATACCTCCGAATGAGACATCTTCAGGAGGTGACCATGAGGACCCTTCACCTTCATCCAAATTTGTACCTTCTGCGATAGACTCCTCTGGTGAGTCTAGGTGCTTCCTCTTACACGTCTTCTTCTTAGGGGACTCCTACTTGGGATGTTCCGGAGAGGTATCAGAAGAAGAAATCAAGAGTCCCTGTGGGGAAGCCTGGGGTCTTGGTACTAGCTGTCCCTGTGGAACAAGCTGGTGAGACTCTGAACGCTGAGACCAAAGGGCAGAACTCTGAATTGGAAGTGAATGGCTCCCAGCCAGAAGCATAAATATCTCCTGGATTGTCTGTTCATCTTTATATGACAGTACGCATCCTGAAGGTCAGTTGAGCACATTCAGTCTTCCTTGCCCAAAAATGGGAGAATGGACTGAGCCATGACCATCTGAAATTTAGTTCGTTGAACTGACTTAAGATGCTGAGATCCAAAATTGGTCTCCAGTCCCTTGTTTTCTTTGGCACTAAAAAGAACCTTGAGTAAGTCCCAGATTATATCTGGTCTGGTGGGACCTCTTGGCTGACTCTTTTTTTTCTAGCAGCATTTATTTATTTATTTATTTACCTTTGTCGACCCTGAAAGCCCACTGGGTCAGGAATCCAAGCTCCACTACTAAAAGACATACGTAGTTAAAGAAATAAGTTATGTACTCACCATAACGTTCCATCTGAGTAGGTGGCTTCATTTGTCTGCAACCTGTGGGTCTTGGATCCGGTATCGGATCCGAGCCGGCAACATATTATACAGCTATGGATCCGAGCTCCTAGCTCCTCCCCTCACCCATAATCCCCTGCCAACCCCAAATGACCTCAGATCAAGTTTGCCCTCCTACACATACCTGGAAAGGTATCCCAACAGGAAAAAGCAGGATAATACAACAAAACTAACTCTTCTGAAGGCCAGGGGGAAGGAGGTTGCAGACAAATGAAGCCACCTACTCAGATGGAACGTTATGGTGAGTACATAACTTCTTAATCTGGAGTAGGGACTTCATTTGTCAGCAACCTGTGGGACAGAGTCCCCAGCTACCTGAATCTTGGGCGGCCATCATGGAAGGATGTTCCAGAGCACTGCGGAGCCAATATCATCCAAGGGAACTCTAGATCTAAAGGCAGCAGAAGTAGATATGGAGCGAGTGGAATGTGCACGGACTCCCTGAGGTGCGGGCCTCCCAGAAGCTTCATAAGCTAGAAGAATACATTGGAAAATCCAGCGTGATAAGGTGACCTTCGGAACGGCTTTACCCAAACTGAATTTGGCAAAGGAAATGAACAGCTGATCGGATTTGTCTGTGACCAGCAGTCCTATGAATATAGAAATGCAGCTGCCTGTGCACATCTAAAGAATGCAGCTTGTACTCTCCTTTATTTTGAAAATTAGGAAAGAAAACTGGTAGGTTGATGGACTGATTGATATTGGTTTCTGAGGCCACCTTGGGTAGGAAGGAGGGATTGGTCCTGAGGGACACTCTATCCTGATGAAAAACCAAGTAAGGGGGTTTTATGGAAAGAGCTTGAAGTTCCGAAACTCTTTTCGCTGAAGTGATGGCTACCAGGAATGCTGTTTTCCAAGACAGATATTTAAGTTCAGCCGAGGCAGCTAGTTCAAAGGGAGAAGCAGTCAAAGCTTGAAGAACTAGTGATAGATCCTAAGGGGGTACAGTTTTTTTGATAGGGGGCCTGAGCAGAAAAGTACCCTTGAGGAAGGTTTTACATAGTTTAGCTGACATCAAAGGACCTGTCTCATGTCCCACATGGTAATGGGAGATGGCTGCCAATTGTACCTTGACTGTCGAACAGCTAGCCCCTTGCTGAAAAAGTCCGGTGAGGAAGTCCAACACGGACGTTAACGAAGCAGTGAAGGGGTCCAAATTATGATGTTCCGCCCAGACGGAAAAGCGTCTCCATTTACTGCGGTAAACTTTCCTGGTGGAAGGTTTATGCGCTGCCACCAAGATGGCTTTGACTGGTGAAGAGATGCCGGGAGTCCTGATTAAGAGTGGAACTGGAGCAGCCAAGCTGTCAGCTTCAGGTTGTCCAGATTCGGGGTCGGTAAGCCTGATGGATGGGATATTAGATCCGGGCTGGGATCCAGAATCCAGGGAAGATTCACCAAGTGAGACCACAGGTAAGGAAACCAAGTTTGCCGAGGCCAGAATGGGGCAATGAGGATTATTCTGCTCCCCAACTGAGAGGCTTTCTGTAAGAGCTTTAGCATCAGGGGTAGAGGAGGATAGGCGTAAAGTAGACCGGGCGGCCAAGCATGCACTAGAGCGTCTCTCGGGGCTTCCCCTAGTGGGGGAATCAGAGCAAAGAAGCTGTCGCATTTCGTATTTGAGGGAGAGGCAAAGAGATCGCAGCAGGGTTGCCCCCATTTTGCAAATATCCGCTTTGCTACTTGGGAGTTGAGAGACCACTCGTAAGGGGAAAGAATGGTGCGGCTGAGTTTGTCCGCCAGAATGTTGGCCCGTCCCGGAATGTGCGTTGCGATCAGAAAGCGGTTGGTGGAGATCGCCCATTCCCACACCCTCATGGCCTCTCGGCAGAGAGGGTAAGACCTGGTTCCCCCCTGTTTGTTGATGTACCAGACAACTGACATGTTGTCCGTCTGTATCGCCATAGTTCCTACGGGGAGAAGGTTCTGAAGTGCTTGCAATGCTAACAACACCGCCCTCATCTCCAGAACATTGATATGCAGGGAGGTCTCTGTGTCGTTCCACGTGCCTTGGACTGTTCTGCCTGAGCAATGCCCCCCACCTGAGGCGAGAAGCGTCCGTGGTCACTGTGACAAGAGGAGGTGGAGCGCAGAAGGGTCAGCCTGTATGGAGGTCTGGGGACTGGAGCCACCATAACAGGGCCCTCAAGCAAGCCTTGCTGATAGAGATAGGGTGATTGAGAGGAAGAAGCTGAAAGGACTATTGTACTTGGAGGGTCCACTGTAGTACCCTCATATTTAGACGAGCGCATGGAAGAAGCGTTATTGCCGCTGCCATGGAGCCCAGTGCCCTCCGGACCAATTCCGCCGGTGGAGCTTCTGATTGGAGAATGGCCCGCACATGAAGTCTCAGATTCTGTAGTCGTTCTGAAGTGAGATAGGCTCGCAAACTTCTCGTATCCAATCTGGCCCCTATGAACTCTATCACTTGTGTTGGAGCAAGGGAGGATTTGTCCGTATTGATCATGATGCCTAACTGGGGGGCTAGGCGGAGAAAAAAGTCTCTGGCTGAGCAGAGTAGATACCTTGTTGGGGCGGTCAGGAGCCAGTCGTCCAGGTACGGGAAGACCTGCATTCCCTGGAGTCTCAGGTGGGCCGCTATCACTGCTAAAACTTTGGTGAACATCCTGGGGGCTGTGGTGAGGCCAAAGGGAAGGACCCTGAACTGATAGTGGCTGGCTCCCAGCCGGAAGCGGAGAAACCTCCTGGATCGTCTGTCCATTAAAATGTGGTAGTAAGCAACCTTAAGGTCTACTGAGCACATCCAGTCGTTCTCCCGCAAAAGGGGGAGAATGGATTGAAGAGTGACCATTCGGAATTTCTCCTTGGTTACCGACAGGTTCAAGAGGGAAAGGTCTAGAATTGGTCTCAAGTCCCCCGTCTTTTTTGGCACCAGAAAGAACCTGGAGTAAAACCCTAATCCGAGCTGGTTTGGGGGGACGGGTTGAATAGCTCTTTTTTCTAGCTGGATTTCTGCGGCTGCAGCCTCCCTCTGACCGTTGGTACATCGGGGAGGTTCCTGAGTCTGGGGACATGTTGCATTGGGATTTTGTAACCTCTGGATATGATCCGAAGCACCCAGCGGTCTGACGTGATGGACTCCCATGCCGCCAGATGCCTCGAAAAGCACCCCCTGACTGCCTCCAGAGTGGAGCAGTCGGGCAACCCTTCAGGGCTGTTTGCGTGGGCCAATCAGAGAAAGATTCTCTGGACCCAAAGGTTCTCGGGGCCCCTCTGCCTCTAGGGCGGCGTCCTCCCTGTCCTCCTCTGCCACGGAAGGATTGGTTGTCCGGAGCAGGTTGGGAATGTTGCGATTTCTGGAACCACATCTTCTTCTGTCCCTTTTGGTTCTTGGGGAAGGACCTCTGGGGAGAAGAGAAGTGGACTCCGATGGCAGACGTCTTCCCGTCCTTCTCACTCTGGACAAGTGTCTCGCGAACGGTCTTGCCAAACAAGGCAGAACCATCAAAGGGGGCATTCGCAAAGGATGCCTTAAAGGGCTCCGCGAAGTCACAATGTCGGAGCCAGGCCTGGCGCCTCATAACTAGGCCCTCTCCGCTAGCTCTAGTGGCTCCCTCAGTGGCGCGAGACAACAGCCGCATAGAGGTATTGGAAATAGATCTTAGAGTGGCCATACGAGTGGAGTACAACTGCTTGTCCTCCGCCGATATGGACTCTGGGGGGGAAGCAGCGTATTCTTTAATAAGATCTCGCTGCATCCTGATGACATGTGCCATGTAGTTCAGGGACCTTACTGAGAAGGTCGCTGAACTAAATACCTGCTTCCCAAGGCGATCCATCGAGCGGGACTCCTTGCTCGGTGGATGGACCGAGGGGCACTCCTGAGCTAGTTCCCTCTTAGTGGCTGCCGCCATCAAAATGGCATCTACGGGGGGACCCTTGCTCCAGTGGGACCGGTCTGCGGGGGGGCTCAAAATCCTATCTGGGCGTTTCGGGACTGGCTCCACAGTGTCTGGCTCCTTCCACGCCCTGGTGGTAACAAGGTCCACTAGGGGGTCGGCCGGAGGGGACACCCAAGAGGTAGACGGGCCTGCTTCGAATGCCTCCAGAAACACAGACTCGTCAAAGGAAGCCTTGGGGGCAGACCACCCCCCCTGATCCTGAGCATTTCCATGACGTCTCCAAAGGAAACATCCTCAGGGTGTGACCGTGGGGAGCCTTCCCCTTCATCCAAGTCCGTGTCCTCTGTTAAGGACTACGGGGAGTCCACGTGCCTCCTCTTACACTTATGCTTGCGAGGCACTTCCTCGGGGGGGGGGCTGTCCGAGGAGGTCTCACCAGCAACGTCCTGTTCCAAAGAACAACCTGGGACATCGAAGCAGGCTGTCCCTGTGGCGGGTGATGGAAGCCTGACCCAGCAGAGAGGGAGTGCAGGGTGAAGCCGAGACAAGGGCCGGGGGTCCGGATGCTCTCGACAGAGCCCTCTCCACTACATCGAAGGCCGAGGGGGAGCCTCTCTCCCTGGGCTCCGAAAGCCGACTCCCACTCGAGGGACCAGTGTGCTCCGACCTGGACAGAGCCAAAAGGCACACTGAATCCCTTGGATCCGAAGCTCGGGCCACGGCTCCGAGAGGTCGGATCCGATGATGGAACCGACAGACTCGAGGGCAGGGTTGGATCCGAAGTACCCAGTACTGTCGGCGCCGACCCACCCCCGGCTCCAACTCTGCCCGGCTCCAAGCGCTCCGAACCCGGGAAGCGGGTTGGAGAAGGAGCTACCGGAGCAATAAAGGGTGTCGAGCTCCCCCCCCCCCGAAGGGGGGGAGGCAGGAGCACTCCCATCTGCAGCTGGGCCTGGATGAACCTTCTCAGCATCCGGCCCAAGTCTGCATCAGACAGGCTGTAGGTGGATCTCGATGAGGCCACCGAGGTAGGCCTGGAATGCCGCCTTGATGACCTCGACGGAGATCGGGTCTCCTCCTCCTCGGGTCCCGGGGAGAAGCAAGGTGATCGGAGCCGAGGAGGAGGAGACCTGGAAGCCGTGGAGGGAGAAGCCCGCTTAGCTGGGGGGCCGAAGCGGAGGCCTCGGCCTGCCGCTTGTGGTGCTTCTCCCCCCGTTTCTCCCTCCTGGCCTCCCTGTCCTCTGGTGCCTTAGTGGGAGTTTGAATCCCGGCCGGGGGAAGGGGGGCAGAAGTTGCCACCACCACAGGCTGAGGAGGTGCCACGGGAGTAGCGGAGGCTGAAGCCATATTCGGGGACAAAAGTCCCGCCAGGACCAGCTTCGACCTCCGCTCCTTCAGTGCCCTGGGGTTGAACGCTGCACAAATGGTACATCCTGAGGACAGGTGTTCAACCCCAAGGCACCGAACACACCGAGTGTGGCCATCTGCCGGAGAGAGCTTATGGCCACACTCGGTGCACTTGGAGAAGATGGGTTTTGGGGCCTCTGACATGATAACCCAAACTAAATAAAACTACACAAGCACGCTAGGCCCCAAACGCAAGTAACACACATACACACACACACACACACACACACACACACACACACACTAACGACCAGCGAGGGGAGGGTTAACTCTACAAATTTTAAGAATCAACAAAAAAAAGGGAAACCTAACACACACACACTGTTTAATAATGAAAATTATACTAATTTGACCAGAAACAGAGTCACTTATCTGAAAAAATGCCAGGAGCTCGATATCCAGCTGTCACACCTAAAAGCGGCAAACTAGATCTGAGGTCATTTGGGGTTGGCAGGGGATTATGGGTGAGGGGAAGAGTTAGGAGCTCGGATCCATAGCTGTATAATAAGTTGCCGGCTCGGATCCGATATCGGATCCAAGACCCACAGGTTACTGACAAATTAAGTCCCTACTCCAAATCTAAATTTTAATAAAGATATATATAGCTGAAGGAATTAATTTTAACAAAGCAAGTTAATAAAATTAGCCGAGTTGTTATATACATATACATGTGTCAACAACTGATGGAGTTGCTATATACATATAATGCATAAAGTGCCAAAAATTGTCATATAATTTATCAAGGTGTGTTCAAAGAACTTTTGAATTGATAGTGTATATAGGAATAGTTGAAATGTAAAGGTTTGGGAGAAGAAGGGAGGTACTAGTGCAAAAGTAAGTAAGAAAAGAAAAGAAATGTGATATTAAAGCAATTAGGTATTGCACAGAAAAGGTAAAAGAAGGTAAAATACAAAAACAAAATGTGGTGTGAAAAAAAGTTATATTAGCATAGTGGCTGAAGAGTGTAGAGAGAAAAAGAGGAAGTAAATCATTTAGTGATGAAGTTGGTGAGAAGTTAGAGAAAAAGAGAAATGGGGGTAATAGGATGAAGAAAAAAGAAACATGATAGTTTATGGTGGCCTGTAATTTTGGGCACAGGAACAGATCTGATTGCTGAGGAAGCATTTCTTCAAAGATAGTTTGAATGCTTTTAATGAGTCTAGGAGGGTGATATCTAGGGAAAGGGCATTCCATTTCCTAGCAGTGGCATAGGAGTAAAGGTTCTGAAGGCTCTTTTGTTAGGTTTGATAGTGGTTAAAACTTGTTTGTTAGTGGATTGCAGGTTACGAGATGGGGAATATGACTGTAAGATGTGCTGTAGGGTGGGGAAGCTGTCTGGCTTGTAAACTATTTTATGAGCTACAGTTAGTTGGGTGTAATCAATGCAGTATTGGAATTCAAGCTACTTTAATTCGTTAAAGGCTTGACAGTGGTGTAATCGGTAAGGTATGCCAGCTGCAAATTTGGCAATTTTATGGTAGCAGGATTGGAGTTTATTTTTAAGAGACTAGCGGAGGTTGTTGAAAACGGAGGCCCCATATAAGAGAGATGGGAGCAAGAGGCTATTGGTAAGTGTCTTTTTGGTGGGCTTGTCCATGTAAAGTTTGTGTCTACAGAGTCTGCCAAGTTTGACGTGTTTTTTTTTATTGTACTAAGTATGTGTTGTTCAAAGGTAAGTTTATTGTCTGTAGTAATGCCTAAAAAGTTAGCATGCGTTAATATTTCATTTTTTGTGCTGGCTTATGAGTATATGTTGAAGTCTTGTAAAAAAAGCAAATCCCACGAAGGAAAGACATCCCTGATCAGTATCAGTAAGAAACTAAGGTCCCTCATAAAATCATCTAAGGCTAACTTCGAAAGAAAAATAGCCAAGGATTCAAAAGATAACCACAAAGCCTTCTTTAGCTATGTCAAGAATCTAAGTGGCAACTCGCAGATATGCTCCGAGCTAGTGCAAAATAGCACAAAATATACTGAACCTACTGATATTGCCAACATCCTGGCAGATAGATTCAGTGCAAACTTCACCCCCCCCTCACCCCCAAAAGGGCCCACAACAATACCGGAAAAGTGTAGTGTCCCGGAAACCACAAATGCACAGGTGAAAACAGCCCTTTCAAAAGCACAGCGTCAATGGGGCCAGATGGTGACCCAGGCTGCGTCTTCCACGAACTACAGACTGAACTAACCCCACACCTAAACACACTGTTCAACCTCAGCCTCTCCACAGGCTACGCGCCCATAGAATGGCACACAGCAATGGTTACTCCGCTCCACAAAGGAGGGGCTACAACCGACCCTGGTAACTATCCCCCGATAAGCCTGACTAGCCTGGTCTGCAAGGCTATGGAGCGCATAATTATGGAACTCATTAACAAAGACATTGGGAACCTCCGAACTCTTGACCCGACCCAGTTCGGCTTTGTTAAGGGCAGATCATGCCTACTAAACTTGGTTGACTTCTTCAAGACAGTCACCAAGGCCACAGATGAGGGAAAGGTGGTTCACACAGCCTACTTTGACCTCACCAAGGCTTCTGACACCATTCCCCACTTGGGAATTATAGAAAAACTCAAAAGCCTGAACATAAACCCCTACGTCATGAGATGGGTTGCCAACTGGCTTACAGACAGAACTCACACGGTAAGAATAGTGGGCTCCAGGTCCGACTCTAAACCAGTCACAAGTGGTGTCCCACAAGGCTCGGTCCTGTGACCCCTACTGTTTGGCATATACTTCTCAGAAGTACAGGCAAACACAGGAGGACTATGGCTAACCAAGTTCACCGATGACTGCAAACTGGGAGCCATAACTGGCTCGCCGGCTGATACGGACATCCTCCAAAAGGGCCTTACTGAGATGGACACCTGGTGTCAAAGTCATGGTCTCAAGCTAAATGCAAAAAAATGCATAGTCATCCCTTTTGGGAAAAACAAAACACCCATGAATTACCACATAGGTGGCAGCCCCCTTAATACAGAAGAGGTAATCAGAGATCTGGGACCCAAGTAGACATTAATATCTCCTTTGACAATCATACTGCCAAAGTAGTTAGGAAATCCTTCTATGTAGCCCATCTAATTACTGAAGGGTTCGCATCTAGAAATAAAGAGGTTATAGTGCCTCTCTATTCGTCACTCATCAGACCCATCATAGAGTACAATGCCCCATTTGGGATGTACCTCAAAAGACACTTCCAACAGCTGGAAAGACCACAAATGTACCTCAACAAGAGGATTACTGGCCTCAAACATATGTCCTATGCAGCCCGACTGGAAAAACTCCGGCTGTACTCAGTGGCATATTGCCTACTCAGAGGTGATCTCTGCCTGACTTACAAAGCCATGTCCAACTCAGAATTGATGGACATGCTCCACCTAAAGAAATCTAAGTCACTGCGAGCCACTCGCTCTATTGAGTTAAACCCTGTCACAACAAAAAATAGAACATGCTGGAGGGATAGATTCCTGTCACAGAGGCTCCCCATGCTTTGGAACAAAATTCCTAACTACATTAGGCAGAGCCCCTCACTAACACTCTTCAAGAGAAACCTTGAAGAGTGGATGGGTAACAGAAAATACACCCCTGGGATCACTTCATTGGCTCTTCTTGACAGAGGCTCAGTTAATTAATTAATGGGGCGGCAAAAGCTGATACAGTCTGGCTAGGCTTATAAATGCCTTCGGGCAGATAGCCTAGTACCTACCTATGAACCTATAAGTCTGGTCTTGTTGAGAACAGCAATAGCTTAGATTTTTTACGATTAAGTAGAAGCTGTGCTTCATTTAACAAGGTTTCTATGGACATAAAGGCATTCTGTGTTACACTTAGTAGGTTTTGGAGATTATTGGAGGAGGAGATGATGGTGGAGTCGTCTGCATACTGGATGAGCGTACTCTGGAGGGAGGCATTAGGCAAATTGTTTATGAAAATATTAAAAAGGAGAGACCCAAGAATAAACCCTTGAGGAACTCCTGTTTTATTAACTAGATATTCAGATAGGCTACCTTGCCATCTGACAAACTGCTATCGGTTAAGTAGTTAGAGAACCATTTGAGGGTGAATTGAGAACATCCTACTATTGACAGTTGTTGAAGTAACTGGAGATGTGACAATGTGTCAAAAGCCTTTGATAGGTCTAATGGAACTACTGATGTTAGCAGTCCATAATCAAAGACTTTGCTCACAGTGTCTGTGAAGGAGAGAAAAGTTGTGGTGGCACTATGTGCTGGTCAAAAACCATGTTCTGTCAGTGCGAAGAGGTCTTCAGTGAGATATTTTATTAGTTGTGTGTGAATACATTTCTCCAACAGTTTGGATAGAGGGGAGAAGATAGAGATGGGTTGATAGCTGGTTTGTTCATTGGCTTTGCTGCCTATTTGTAATAGAGTTATGATGGATTTTTTCCAGAGTTTGGGAATATTGAATTCTATGATGGATCTACTAATGAGGATGCTGACAGGGTAGGCTACTGCATCAGCAACCAGAGATATTCTGAAGGAAAGTTGTCGGCAGGTAAGAAGCAGGGTTTTAGTTTTTTAAGAAGTTTATGCACTAGTGAGATTTATTTTATTTATTTATTTTATTTTATTTAATATTTGTTGACCGGGAATGTCCGACTAGGTTCCACAGAGCCTGTTTTCAGCGGAGGCCCGGGGAGAAATGCTCCAGATGCATGTCTTTGGATGATGGGAACTGCATGTAGAGAGAAAGAAGAGTCTATAGTGTTGTTTACTGAGGTTCCTGTAGGATGGGAGTTATCTGTATGGAGGTTTACCTGAGCTACATCTATAGGGTCTGGACTGTCTGTTAGACTAGAGATGGTATTAGATGAAGAGTGATTTATAAGGTTTAGAATACCATTGATGAAGTGTGAATTAAACATTTGAGCTATTTTGTGTGGTTCTTTGTCAGGGGCTGGTGATGCGTTTTCTGAGGTTCCCGAATTAAGAAGTAAGGAGAGGGATTTCCAAAATGTGTTAGGGTTAATTGCTTGAATGCATAGTTTTTGAGAGAAGTAAGTTTTTTGTCTGTGATTACTAATTTTTTTTGCTGTATTTCTTTCTTTCTTTCTTTATTTTATTTTATTTTACATTTGTTGATCGGGCTAGTCCAGCTGGATATATGTCCATTTTCAGTGGAGGCCCGGGCAGAAAAGCTCCAAGACAGATACAAACAGCCAATAAGTAATAGTTACATAAAAAAAACAATAAGTAGATATAGAAGATATTATACACATTTAACAGTAAAATAAACAAAGTTTAGAGCAAGATAATATAAATATGCTAGTGGCTAAAAAATAGTATCCAGTATTTCTTAGCTGTTTATATTTCAGTTCATTGGCTTTATTTTTATATTTGCACTATTTTCTCCAGGCTCAGTTTCTGGACAGCTGTAGTTGTTTGGTGGCTTTAGTTAACCAAGGGGCATGGTTTAGCTTAGTCCTTTTGATTCGGACAGAGGTAAGGTTAAGGGTATCTAAGAAGACTTTATTAAACTGACTACCTGCTTCTTCCAAAGGTAATGTTTTTAGTGGGGTCCCGTTCATAGATTTGGGTATATTATTGAATGTTTGTTGGTTAATGTTAGCTAGATTTCTAGATGTTTTGTAGGTATACACAGTGGTGAATGATCACTTAGGATGTTAGGGAGGGTACCAGTGTTTGAATATTTATAGGAATCTGTGACAAGGTTCCAGTCTAAGGTTGAGCAGCGTTGGTTATTTTGCATCCGTGTAGGGTTGGAGATAAGTTGTGTGTAATCATGCAGATTTATACTACTTATGGGGAGTCATAGATCAGATCTATTCAATTAATGTTACTATCCTCTAGAATGACAGTTTTGTTGGTTAGATTTTGGGTTGTCCAATAAAGAAAGTCTTCTAATATAGGGATGTTTTGGCCTGGTGGAATATACAGAGCTACAATGTGTAACTGTTTGGGGTTATTTCACAGCCAGCCTTAGGCATAGGTGAACTAGGCGACCGCCTAGGGCGCCATAAAGGCTGGCCCTAAAGGGCGCAATTTTTTAACTTTTTTTTATTTTAATTAATTTATTCCATTTTTTTCTTCTTGGCGCCTGCTCAAGGGCACCAGAACCACAGAGCAAAGGGGGTGGTGTGAGCCCTCCCACTAATACAGCATCGCGGTATTAGCGTCTTCTCCTTTAAGGGGAATCATTCGCGCAGACACAAATGTGGATGTGAATACTTTTTGCAGGCGCGCGAAATTTAAGTTAGTAGTTTTGTTAAGAGGGGTTTAAGTTTGTGCGTGCTTGTTTGGCCGTTCGGTTTAGAAAGAAGGTAAGTGTATGTGTGTGTAATTTAAACTGTTCACTTCTGTATGCATGAGAAAGTGTGTGTGTGTGTGTGTGTGTGTGTGTGTGTGTGTGTGTGTGTGTGTGTGTGTGTGTGTGTGTGTGTGAGAGTGTGTGTGTGTGAGTGTGTGTGCGTGTGTGTGTATGTATGTATATGAAATTTAAGTTAGCCATTCTGTTTGTATGAGATAAAGTGCATGTGTGTGTTACTGTATGCGAGAGTAGGTGTGCTTGCGTACAATTTATATTGGTTCCATTCATTTCTGTATGAGAGAGAGTGTGTGTGTGTGTGTTGTATGAAAGAGTAGGAGTGTATTGTGGAATTTGAACTAGTTGCTAGTTGTATGAAAGAGAAAGTATGTGTGCATTGCTATGTGACAGAGTAGCTGCTTGTATGTTGCATAAGCGGTGTTTTATGTTGATACCTGGATGGTTGGAAAAAGTGGCTGAAATACATGGAAGGTGATACACCTATGGAACAGATGCATGACTTCAGTCTTTATTATTTTCATGAAAGATTAGCACAGACGCACCTGCTTGTATTGTTTTGCAACACTTGCTGCCTTCAACTTAATATTTTATTAATGTTTAACAACATTTTCAATACTGGACTAAGTTGGGTATACATGCAACTATTAAATATGAGCATGATTATTTTGCTTTTTAGCTAATTACAGACTCGTCTAGTGCTAAGTGTCTCATATACGAATTCCATTTTACCTTTTGTTACATTGCATTTAAAATACTCATAATAAGATAAACCTGATCCTGAGTTATTCTTTAGATACTTCAGCCATTATTTTAACTTTATAAGCTCTTCCTGTTTTCTGAATAATTTTACACGGCTAGGTGGACTTTGAGACAAGTAATATTAGAACTGCACTTGTTTTTGGTTGAGTGGAAATTAGCAGTCTATAATTTTTTCCCTATGTGTATGTGTAACCATATTCACATAAATCATCCACCTGTGCCTGCAGGTTTCACTGTAATATTTTTTCTGTTGTCAGTATTGATATTTTTTAAAGCTTCATCAGTCATCTGCCAACAGACTATAGAGATTAAAGGAAAACACACAGAATACATATTACTGTTACAGTGTTTCTGACAAAACAAAACTTTTAATGGCGAGAGTCAACATTTCTTTGCCACTGCAGATCTTATCTGGTTATTCGTTTCTCATTTGAAAAAGTCATTAAAGAATAGCTCACACAATCTAGACTATTTCCCTAAAATTTTATTTAGATGCGGTTCATTTTACATTGCATTAGAAGTAGCATAACTCCTGCTTATTCTTTGTTTTACAAAGGCTGTTTGCAGGTAAACAAAATATTTGAACTGGTTTGTTAGAGTATTTCTTTTGGCTTCAACCTATTTGCTGCTACAGTACCATGGTAGTTATTGTTACGGGGTACATTGTGAAATTATAATGAAGGATTATGATGTCAACAATTAAGTAAGCTGTCAAGGTGGATTTGTGATGGAATATTTGTGAATTCATGAGGCTGTGAGTAATATCACAAAGTAGAGTATGTAGAACGTAAATGGAGCTTTGTGTACCTTTTAGACTTTTTCTTTTTGATTTCAGGGTATAAATCTCACTAATGCATTGTCACATCTAAGTTCAGTTTAAGGCAGTGTTAACATTTTTACTGGTCACCTGAATGGCAGATCCTACAACTTAAAATAATTGTGCATTAGACTTAAATAATTGCGTATCAGACTTGCTGCAGTTCATCTATCACTTTGGCTATTGAAACAGTGTTTTGTGAAGTGGTCAGAAGAACTGCATAATTATTTTACTACTTTTTAATTATCAACAACCAGCCTGAACTGCCGAAGAATCTTTTAAGGCCATATTTTCACTGCTTCTGGCCATAAGCTTGTTGTCATTGGCTTATTCACATATGCATGTCCAATAACAGCATCTGAGGTGAAAGATATAGTTGTTACTGATTTTTTTTGTATAATTTTGTAACATCATGGAATTACAATCTATCAGACAGGGTTACATAGGCCTCCAGTTTCCTGAAAAATCTGATCATAGTTTTATGTTCCAGTGACTGTTTCTTTTATACCAAACCACTGTATAGCCACATTGTTGTGCTGCAGTACTTGTAAAAAATGAATGATAGTGACTGTTCTTTTCTGCATGGTGCAATTCAAAGAGCATATTTATTCGCAGGCTGACCTTCAAGAAATTGCCAGTATGACTTCTTGTTGACTTCTGTAGAAAAGAGTATGCATTCTTAAATGGCAAAAGTACAGTTTTGTACCTACCATAAATGTAGATGTTCGAGGATTCCATTGCTGCAGTCCTGACTATTGGGTATAGTCCGCGTCCAGTCGGCCCGAATACCAGAGTATAAGGCTGACGTCGGTCATGGCGCCTTAGACTGACGTCAGTACGTCAGGGTACTAATGCGCATGACCGACGTCATATCCTCAGTCTTTTCTTGCCCCAGATGTCAGAAGACCCTAAAAAGACAAGTCCCAGAAAACCTGCACCAAAAACATGTACAATATATACAACAATATATACAAAAACATAAGCATGTAAACTCACCTACACAACCACCCCTAAATACAGAGGGAAGGAGGGAGGGTAAATTGGACTGCAGCAATGGAATCCTCGAACATCTACATTTATGGTAGGTACAAAACTGTACTATGTTCTTCGTCTTCCATTGCTGCAGTCCTGACTATTGGGTAGAATCCCAAAGCAGAGGTAAGGGAGGCTGGCAGTTTATAAAGAAGTAGGAGCTGACAACATGCCTTGCAAAACAGCTGTGGCAAAACCAGCCCTAGACTTAGAGTAGATAGGAAGGTGATAATGCTTAGAGAAAGTATGCACTGAACTCCAAGTAGCTGCTTCCAAAATATCCTTAGTTGCCACCCCCCTTAGAAATGCTGTTGAAGTGGCAGTAGCCCTAGTGGAATGGGGCCTAATCCCAGATGGAATCTCCTTGCCATGATGGGAATAACAAAATGCAATGCAAAAGCCAATCCACCTGGAAATAGTTTGTTTTGACACAGGCTTGCCCTGTGAACTCAAAGCAAAAGAAACAAACAACTGCTGAGACTGCCTAAAATCCTTAGTCCTGCTTAAATAATATCGTAATTGCCTGTGTACATCTAAAGTGTGCAAAATCTTTTCCCCTTTATTTTGGGGGTCTGCATAAAAAGTAGGCAAATGAATAGTTTGGTTTAAAGCCACACTAGAAACCACCTTAGGCATAAAGGATGGATTAGTACGTAATGATACCCTATCCTTATGGAAAATCAAAAAGGGCTCTACTGCCATAAGGGCCTGCAACTCAGACACCCTTCTTGCAGAAGTAATAGCCAACAGAAAAGCAGTCTTCCATGACAAGTATTTCAATTCAGCAGTAGCCGCAGGCTCAAAAGGTTGTAGAGTAAGTTTTTCCAACACAAAATTGAGATCCCAAGCAGGAGTAGGAGCTCTACGTGGGGTCTTATATTCTTTGCCCCTCTAAGAAACTGCTTGAACAAAGGATGCGAAAACAAAGGTGGGTCACAATCATAGTGAGCTGAAATTGCTGCAGCATGAATCTTAATGGAAGAGAAGGACAAACCTTTGTCCAATAACTCAGTAAGATATTGAAGAGCCACACTCAAATTAGGCTCAGAAATCTCCAAATTCTTTGCTGTACTCCAAAATAAAAATCTCTTCCATTTTTCTGCGTACACCTTCCTTGTAGTAGGTCTTCTAGCTTCCATAATCACATTTAAAACTTGTTGAGGAAGTTGAGACCTGCTGTGTTTCAACAGAGAATATGCCAGGCTGTTAGATGAAGAGAGTGAAGCTTGACATTGAGCAGATGACCGTCCTTCTGAGATAACAGATGAGGAATCAGAGGTAAAGGCCATGGAGGCTTCTTTACCAGACTCCGTAGTAGTGGATACCAGTGTTGCCGAGGCCAATCTGGAGCTATCAAAATCATCCTTGGCCTGTCTTGTCTGACCTTTAATAGTACCTTTGGAAGAAGAGGCAGAGGTGGAAAGGCATAGACATGAAGGTTTTTCCAACTGAAAGACAGAGCATCCACTTTCCAAGCTGTGTGATGAAACCCCTTTGTGCAATACTTTGGCAGCTGGTGGTTTAGTGGAGAAGCGAACAGATCTATGTCTGGAGTTCCCCATGACACTGTCAATTTCTGAAATACATGAAGATCCAGTTTCCACTCGTGGGGATCCATGATTTGTCTGCTTAACACATCTGCTAAGGAGTTCTGTGCTCCTGGCAGAAACCTTGCCTGAAGAGTTAGTTGCAAGCTTAACGCAGTCTCCCATAAAATCATTGCCTGCCTGCATAGAGGATAAGAATGTGTTCCCCCTTGCTTGTTGATGTACCACATGACAGTTGTGTTGTCTGTTAGAATCAACACCTGCCCTGGAAGAAGTAACTCCTTGAAAGCCATCAATGCAAACTGGACTGCTAACATCTCCTTCATGTTGATATGTAGATGCTGTAGTCTGGCAGGCCACTTGTCTTGTATCCACTTTCCATTTAGATGAGCTCCCCAAGCAATGTCCGAGGCATCTGTCGTTAAAATCTGACTCGCCTCTGGCCGGGTCACAGAGAGTCCCTTGTTTAGGTGACATTCCTGAGCCCACCACAAGAATTCTTTTTGAAGGCAAGGTATTATATGAATGACAGTGTCCAAATCCTGGCAGTGCTGTGTCCACACATTTTTGAGATACCATTGCAGCTTCCTCATATACAGTTTGGCATTGGGAAGCACCAGAATACAAGATGCCATGAACCCTAATGCTTGAAGGACTGTCCTTGCAGTCAGCACGGACTGATGAGATAGTTGATGGAAGTAAAGTGACAGACTCTTTTGTTTGTCCGGGGTTAAAAAGGCCATCTGGGCTGCTGTATTCAGTCTCACACCCAGAAAGCACATGTCTTGAGAGGGTACTAGACTGGACTTTATTTCGTTCACAGAATACCCTAGGCATCTTAGCACTGCTATGACATATTCCAGATGCTGCAGAAGGTCTTCCTTTTCTTGAGCCAGAATCAGGCAGTCGTCCAAATAAGGATAGATTTGAATTCCTTGAAGCCTGAAGTAAGCTATCACTGGAGCCAGAACCTTTGTGAATACTCTGGGCAGTAGATAAGCCAAAGGGCAATGCAGAGAACTGATAATGAAAATCTCCAGTTCAAACCGCAGATACTTCCTGCAACCTAGCCTTATAGGCACATGAAGGTAAGCTTCCTTGAGATCTAAAGTTACCATCCAGTGATCTTTGCCCAGCAGAGGTAAAAGCTGTTGTAACGTCAACATCTTGAACTTGGGAATGTCCAGATAAGTGTTGAGGATAGATAAATCCAAAATTGGTCTCCACGTGTTCCCCTTCTTTGGTACTAGGAACAGGCGAGAATAAAATCCTAGGCCCCTTTCTGATACAGGGACTGGCTGAATGGCCCCATCTGGAGTAACTGAGAAACTTGCTTGTGAGCCTCTTTTCTTTGTGGAGGAGGAACGTCTGGCATGCCTTTGAAAGGGGCATTGTGTGGAAATAAAATCTGTAACCGTGATGAATGATATCCAACACCCATCTGTCTTGAGTAATTAAATCCCAATTTTCTTTGAAAAGAGACAGTCTTCCTCCCAAAGGAGCTGCCAGACGAGAGTCCACTGGCAGCTGTAAAGGCAGGTCATTGGGTCTGTTTACGAAAGGACTGACCCCTGCCCTCACCAGAAGTCTGAGCAGGTGAACTCCCTGATCTAGGCCTAAAAGAACCTTGAGCCCTGCCCCTACCACGTCTAGACCTACCCCTAGACTGGGAATCATAAGCAGGATATGTCCACCCCTTAGCAGGCCAATTTCTACTAAACTTCGGAGGCTGCACCTGCAAAAAATCTTTAACAGTCTGCATAGACTTAGCTTTGTCCTCCATTTTCTTTAAAACTGCTTCCACAGGCGATCCAAACAACACATCAGACTGTAAAGGAGCATCCAAAATCCTTGTCTTAACATGCTCAGCTAAACTCTGATCCTTCAACCAGGCATGCCTGCGAAGAACAGAACTAGTAGCAGCCACCCTCGAGGAGGCCTGTACAGCATCAAAACCACACTGCAAAGAATGCTTACCCACTTGTTCAGACACATGAACCAAATCCAGCAACTCTTTACACTCAATACCTTCCGCCAAAGCATCCACCTTAGATTTCAATTGTGAAAGGAGATAATTTTGATATTTTAGCATGTGAAACTGACAATTCAACGCCCTCATGGCTAGAGTGGAAGAAGTATACACTTTCTTTCCCCACCTATCCAAAGCCCTTGCCTCTTTATCAGAGGGTACAGGATTTTTAACCACAGAAGCTTTAACACCTTTAGGCCCCTGAGAAACAGTTTCTGGGTCCGCCCTAGGACTCTTAAACAAATACTTATGAGCTTCGGGCACCCTATAATACCTATCAGGCTTAACAGGAGCAGGAGGTAAGGAGTCAGGATTCAGGGAAGCCTCTGCAAAACATCCTCCACCACATTCAACACAGGAGGAATAGCTAAGGGCCTATGCTGGGGTAAAACAAGAATTCCCTAAGCCTTTTCCTGAATCAGAGTAATCCTGGCCTTCCCATTTAAAGTGCTCCCTCATGGAGTGTAGAGTCTCTGAAAATGAGAAATCCTCAGGAGGAGAAGCTGTAGGAGTGGAATCATCCACATCAGAATCAGAATAAGTAGGATACTCCTGTAAGTCTTCCACAGAAGACTCTGAAGCCTGTGAACACTGTTCAAAACTATCAAACTCCTGTTCCACCCTAGGCCTCTTATCAGGCGGGGGCATAGAACCTCTAATCATAGTAATCAAATCTTCTGCCATTTTAAGCATATGTTTCTTAGGTACAGAGCCCGAAATGCTAGGAGAAGCCCCCACAGAAGCTGAACTTGGCCTACCTCTAAAAGAAGCTTTGGCAATAGAAGGAGAGGCCCTAACTACCTTGGGAAGAGAGGGAAGAACAGTTACCTGAGAAGCCCCCTCAGCCTGGCCTACCTCCTGAGAGGGCACATCCTGTAACAGTAAAGTTTCTGCCTGAGACTCCATGGAAACTCCTGGCAAAACCTCTGGCTCCACTGAGCCTTCTAAAGAACCGATGTCCGGGACTGCCGGTTCATCAACCCTAGGCTTCACTGTTTTGTCCTTGCGCTTCTTGGATGAAGCGGGCGTCGGAGCATCCGACGGCATATTATAATTGCAACGCTTCCCAAACACTAACCTGGCACAATCTAGCCTCCTCTTAATAGTGCGTTTGTTAAATCTAGCACAAGAACGGCAACCAACAACGTCGTGCTCAGGCCCTAAACAAGGTATACACAATGTATGATAATCCCTATGCGGTATCTGCTTCCCACAAGAAATACAGTTATTCACTTTTTCTGACATCCGGTTAAATACTGAGGCAAGAAAAACCAAAATGTTCCCAACGGGTACTTAGCCAACTCTGTTTCGGTCTGAAACTCCGGTTTCGGAAATATCTCAGAACGCCAACCTGCACTCGCAAAATTGCTTCTGCATCGGACCATGCGGCAAAAAAGACTGAGGATATGACGTCGGTCATGCGCATTAGTACCCTGACGTACTGACGTCAGTCTAAGGCGCCATGACCGACGTCAGCCTTATACTCTGGTATTCGGGCCGACTGGACGCGGACTATACCCAATAGTCAGGACTGCAGCAATGGAAGACGAAGAACATCAGCTAAATGGTATTTTTATTGAAATAGCTGGTAAGTCTGAAACATGAACTTACCATAATTAAAAGATTAAAGGGTGCAAGAAAGGAGACCTGTTCTGAGTGAAAATAAAAGTTATAAATTGTCAAAGTAGACAAGTAATTGGGGAATCTGGAGCATGAATGTAAAGGATCAGAAATATAAAGCATAAGATACTTAATAGTTCATTTGTATGACTTTGTAAGTACCCCCACAGGTCTGCCAAGATCTAGGGAAAGACGTGTCATTTACCTGAACACACCTACCATTGTTTTATACATGTGTGATAGGGTAAAAGTTGTATAGTTAAAATACA
This sequence comes from Protopterus annectens, assembly GCF_019279795.1. NCBI lineage: Eukaryota > Metazoa > Chordata > Ceratodontiformes > Protopteridae > Protopterus > Protopterus annectens. Next base: position 273,375,862 of record NC_056742.1, on the reverse strand, counting down.
CATGCTTGTTGTTTCCTCAGGGGGGATGCTTTGCATTTCCACAGATCGAAAGCTTTTCTGATATCCTTTCAGAAAACCATCATAAATCAGTGTGTTTAGTTGAGTGGATTTTCCTGTAAATATTGGAGCAGATTTTAATTCAGGATTTGGTACAGTTTTAGAGAATCTACATTATTAAACATTTGAGTTCTGAGATGCTTCCCCTTTTGTGAGGGAGTTTAAATGGTGGGAGGTAGTAAAGACTTTCCTAACTTGGTGCTGCTCAGTTTTCCAAAGCAGGTGCATTCCATAGAGCGATATATCACAAAGCAAATTTGGCAAGATGCTCCTAAGTTCTCATTGCCAAAGCATGACTAACAAAGAAGCTGGTGTCTGACAACATCCTTTATAAAGATAGATGGACACAGTTAATTGGTTACTAGAAGTATTATGAGTGTTTTGTTGATTAATGCCTTTATAGGCCATGGTAGCATTTCTTTACTTTATATATTTCTGTCCATTTGGCTTACCTGGTTAACAAGTGCCCAAGTGTCCTTTTTCAGGGATGACTCAGGAGCCCTCTTCTTAATGACTTGCAGAAAGTTGCACAGTAGGAAAATGGAGATGGATGGAAATGGACACTTTGTTGGATATAAGCAGCTTATTAACAAGTCAGAGCCTTTATCCTGTACTTGATGATGCTCTGTCCTAATTGTATGCAGCACGTTGTTCAGATTTCTTGTGCTAAGAGGTTGAGAGGTATGGATGCATGGTATGTCATGCCCCTAGTTGTCGATTATTTGGTGCATTTTAAGGGTGCCCTCCTTTGTATAAGATGCCTAGCAACTATGAAGTGTTGTCAGTTTCTCAGTCATTTCCTGTTGCAATATTACCAGCTTACCATTTTTTCTTCAATGTAATGTAGGCAATTGATTCTTCAAGGGCAGCAGGCACTGAATTTGTAGATGAAACACTGAGATGTAAAGTTGTTTGCCAGTAGCAACCTCTTCATTAGTTATAGGTTTCTTTAATGTGGAATTATTCTGATGATTTTAGTTTTGCAGAGATTGTGCATATTGAGTGATATTGGATTGTAATGACAGAAGTCAGAGTGCACTTTTATGTTGAAATTTTATGAAATAGGTCGTTTTGTCATTATTCGTTCATATATCTTGTTTCATTGTTTATTAAAATAATGTTTAAAACTACAAATTTAAAACACATTCTGACAAGTGGTGTTGTATTATACATGGAATATAATCAGGAAGGTGAATCAAAGAACAAATGCATGTATGTAAGGCCCTAAAAAATGTGTGCAAGGAGCCTGTGGTTTAAAAATAGTCCAAAGATAAACTTAATCCTCAAGGGGCAAGATGCATTTTCTATGAATGTGGGTTTTCATGCTGTTTCAATGAATGCAGGTTTCAAGGGCAGAGAAGTTTACAGCTCATGTAAGTCTGTTTTCATTGTGAAACTGTTTGTTTAGCAAATTGCTGTCTGTGTTTATGCTATTTTATTTCAGTACCTGCAATATGTACATTGATAGGTTTGAACAGTGTTTATGGCAACTGGTGAGAAACAGCCAAGTAATGGAACACAGGAATGGTTGGGGGTAGGGGGTTTCTGCAGGAGGGGCTGTTCAGTGGGACGGTGATCCATTACCCTGCCTAGGGCCCTATTTGACCATGTTCTAGCTCTGGTATTTAAAGTAGGAATATATCCACAAAGGTAGTGAAACTCATTTGCACTTAGAGCCCTTAGCCAATTTGTGTAACAGCTTAGCTAATAAGTGTGTTGAGGTATCTTTTCTTCTATGTATTTAAGTAATTGAAGGAAATGACTGGATTAGCTTTCCTGGGGAGTGACCTTCCTGTGGGTGTGGCTCAAATAGGGGTGTTTCAGGAATATGGTGTGGGTGAGGCTTAAGGGGCGCCACAGCACTACTTCACCTAGGGTGCCATTTCAGCTAAGGCTGGCCCTGGGTTATTTATATGTAAGGTTGCTATGATTAGTTCATTACTTTGAAAAGATGGGACAGATTTAGGGGTAAGGGTTATTGTTAAATGGTTATGATAGATTAAGTCTATGCCACTGCCTTTTTTATGTGTTTCCTCTGCTTGTTCTCTCTGACTGGGTGGCACATTGGGGATTTTTCTTCACTTTGGAAGAAAAAGGGAAGAGAGAATTATATAACCTCTGGAAATAATCCCCTGCACCCAAGTATCTTTTGCTAAGTCTTGCCAGGCTCTCTGGTGCAGGTATAAACATCCCCTGACTGCCTCCAGAGGTGGTCAATCGGAAGTCCTTTCAGAAGCGCTGGTAGTTCTATCAAAGAAGGATTCTCTGGACCCCTGGTTTTGCAGGCCATCTCTGCCACTTGGGTGTCACTGTACATTAGACAAACTCGTGGAAATATAAACGAACTTCTCCGAACACACAAACCAACTCCACTCGAACTCCAATGCCAATAAAAAAAAGTCAATAGTACTCCAGTATTGCTATGTTGCAGTAATCACTGACTACTTTTCTTCTTAAAAAAGCAGGATTTATTATATTATAAAACTTGAAGTGCGTTTACTCTACATACACTTTTCGTCAGGGCACCTGCCCCAACTTCATCAGAAAACAAAGCACCACTAACTGAAAATCACTTTATATAGTTGATTAGAACATAATTAACTGATGTAATTGATTTTAATTAATTTTAAAGAAGCTTGCAAGTAATTAAAGCAACACCATCATGACGCTGATATAAACCATCCTGTAACCTGTCTATTATATACCACAGTATTAAAAATGTTTACGAATAATAAAATCAACGTGTTGTGCACCATGAAAGCAAGAATGAATGCAAAAACACTCACGTTTGCTATCTCGCATAAAGTTATAAGTGTAAACTTTTACAAAACATATAATGTCATAATTTACACTTAGCAACTAAAAATCTAAAAATCTAAACATCTAAAAATCTAACTGCCTGGTAAGCAGTAGTTACATGAATACAACAACTCACTACTAAAGTACAATTAATTTTAACTTATTTGGCGTCTAGATATCTACTGTGACTATAAAATAAGACCTAAGTGGTTAACTTATGAATATGAATATAAAAATGAAACATTAAAAATTAAAAATTGAAATTCATTAAATATAATATAGGCACATTTATTTGTGCTTATTACTGCTTCCAATAATTTCAGTAAAACTTTTTATGATTAATTTTCTGTAATTAAAACCAAAACTAAAACTGAAAAATCTCTCCTCTCTCTAAATTTTTCAGTCTTAGAATGCATTTGAGGGAACACATCTCGTTTATGCCAGGGTACCTGCAAGCGTTGGTTCTCAATTGCCACAGAAGTTCTCTTCTTTCCAATAATAAACTCTCATTCCCTCCTCTGCTGTCAGAAATGACTTGGTCTATGACCCTAAACTTGAAATTGTGGCCTGGGAATGCGTACGTGTGCTTAGCCAAAGCGTTTTCCATCCTCATAACATTGATGTTATAAATGTGTTCTCTCATTCTGTCTGCTAACTTCCTATCTGTCTTTCCTATGTAAAACGCTTGGCATAGTACACACTTAGCTAAATAGACTACCTGTTTGCTATTACAATTGTATTTAGATGCTGAGTAATACTGTTTGTAATTTATTACAAATTTATTTCCTTCCTCAATATATTTGCAGCAATTACACATAAAGCATTTGTGCATGCCCACTTGCGTTACAGAAATGCCACTCTTCCTTTGTAGAATCTCCTTTAAATTCTTCCCTCGTCTAAAAACCATTTTAGGTTTACTAGGTAAAAGGCATTTAAACAGGTTATCATTTAACAAATAATCCCAATTCTTCATCACAGTGTTAAATATTAACCTTGAATCCAGGTTGTAAGTACAAATAAAATTACAACCGTGGATCTCATCAAGTTTCCGCATTCTATTTGTAGTGACCTCTAAGTAAATGTTTCCTCCTATTTGTCTCTCTTGAGTTTCTGGTCTCAATATAGGAACATATGTACCTTCCGTTCTTTTAAATTTCACTTCCATTAATATCTCTCTCAAGAAATCACATGGATAGCCCCTCTGTGTGAAGAAATTCAATATTAGTTCACATTCACGTTCAAATTCGTCTTCTGTAGAAGTCATACGGGCTGCTCTTACGAGTTGCCCTTTTACTACAGATTTCTTCTGATGTCTCGGGTGGCAACTGGTAAAATGAAGGTAAACCAATGAGACCTTTGGTAGATGGGAGGAAGAGTTCTACTTATACTTGTGCAAAACTTTTAGATAATATCCTGAAAAAATATATAATAAAAGAAAAGCAGATTTCTAAAGACTCACGGTCTTTTTTGAAATCTATTAACAAGTTAGAATTTTTTCCCCAATCTTTCTTTGTGACAGTCGACGTGAAAGATTTGTACTCTAGTATCCCACACCAGATTGGAATAGAATGGGTATCTAATATGTTACATTTACTAAATGCACCAGCGAATGAGATTAGTTTAGTTGAGGAACTAATAGATACAGTGTTGTCATATAATTACTTGATGTTCAACAAGGACATTTACCATCAAAAAATTGGTGTAGCGATGGGCTCACCATGTGGAGGGGCCATAGCTAATTTAGTTATGGCCTATTGGGAGAGGTCTTTTGTGTTGAACAGTGGTGAGTTTAAAGACAACATTGTATACTATACACGTTTCCTAGACGACATCTTTATTTTGTTCCAAGGGACTGAAACACAAATGGAGGATTGTTTATTAGGTTTCAATAACACAACAGGATTTTTGCAGTTTACATTCAAATATGATAAAAATAGAATAGACTACTTAGATGTTTCACTAAGGAAGGACTATGAGAGGAAAACCTACTTGTCCACAATTTATAGAAAAGAAACATATTCGAACATGTACCTTCATTTTACCAGTTGCCACCCGAGACATCAGAAGAAATCTGTAGTAAAAGGGCAACTCGTAAGAGCAGCCCGTATGACTTCTACAGAAGACGAATTTGAACGTGAATGTGAACTAATATTGAATTTCTTCACACAGAGAGGCTATCCATGTGATTTCTTGAGAGAGATATTAATGGAAGTGAAATTTTAAAAGAACGGAAGGTACATATGTTCCTATATTGAGACCAGAAACTCAAGAGAGACAAATAGGAGGAGACATTTACTTAGAGGCCACTACAAATAGAATGCGGAAACTTGATGAGACCCACGGTTGTAATTTTATTTGTTCTTACAACCTGGATTCAAGGTTAATATTTAACATTGTGATGAAGAATTGGGATTATTTGTTAAATGATAACCTGTTTAAAGGCCTTTTACCTAGTAAACCTAAAATGGTTTTTAGACGAGGGAAGAATTTAAAGGAGATTCTACAAAGGAAGAGTGGCATTTCTGTAACGCAAGTGGGCATGCACAAATGCTTTATGTGTAATTGCTGCAAATATATTGAGGAAGGAAATAAATTTGTAATAAATTACAAACAGTATTACTCAGCATCTAAATACAATTGTAATAGCAAACAGGTAGTCTATTTAGCTAAGTGTGTACTATGCCAAGCGTTTTACATAGGAAAGACAGATAGGAAGTTAGCAGACAGAAAGAGAGAACACATTTATAACATCAATGTTATGAGGATGGAAAATGCTTTGGCTAGGCACACGTACGCATTCCCAGGCCACAATTTCAAGTTTAGGGTCATAGACCAAGTCATTTCTGACAGCAGAGGAGGGAATGAGAGTTTATTATTGGAAAGAAGAGAACTTCTATGGCAATTGAGAACCAACGCTTGCAGGTACCCTGGCATAAACGAGATGTGTTCCCTCAAATGCATTCTAAGACTGAAAAATTTAGAGAGAGGAGAGATTTTTCAGTTTTAGTTTTGGTTTTAATTACAGAAAATTAATCATAAAAAGTTTTACTGAAATTATTGGAAGCAGTAATAAGCACAAATAAATGTGCCTATATTATATTTAATTAATTTCAATTTTTAATTTTTAATGTTTCATTTTTTATATTCATATTCATAAGTTAACCACTTAGGTCATATATTATAGTCACAGTAGATATCTAGACGCCAAATAAGTTAAAATGAATTGTACTTTAGTAGCGAGTTGTTGTATTCATGTAACTACTGCTTACCAGGCAGTTAGATTTTTAGATGTTTAGATTTTTAGATTTTTAGTTGCTAAGTGTAAATTATGACATTATATGTTTTGTAAAAGTTTACACTTATAACTTTATGCGAAATAGCAAACGTGAGTGTTTTTGCATTCATTCTTGCTTTCATGGTGCACAACACGTTGATTTTATTATTCGTAAACATTTTTAATACTGTGGTATATAATAGACAGGTTACAGGATGGTTTATATCAGCGTCATGATGGTGTTGCTTTAATTACTTGCAAGCTTCTTTAAAATTAATTAAAATCAATTACATCAGTTAATTATGTTCTAATCAACTATATAAAGTGATTTTCAGTTAGTGGTGCTTTGTTTTCTGATGAAGTTGGGGCAGGTGCCCTGACGAAAAGTGTATGTAGAGTAAACGCACTTCAAGTTTTATAATATAATAAATCCTGCTTTTTTAAGAAGAAAAGTAGTCAGTGATTACTGCAACATAGCAATACTGGAGTACTATTGACTTTTTGGTATTGGCATTGGAGTTCGAGTGGAGTTGGTTTGTGTGTCACTGTACATTAGAGTTCCCTCCTCTGCCTTTGGTCAAATCTCCTCCAAGTGTGTCCTGGAATGGACTCTGAGACTTCTTGAACCACATCTTTTGACTGCCTCATTGACTTCTGAAAAAGGATCTTTGAGAGGTCGAAAAACATACGCCCACAGCAGACAGGGTCTTTTCATCCTTTTCACACCTGGATAGTTTGTCCTTTACCTTAGAGCCAAACAAAGATGCTCTGTCAAAATACAGCATTGACGAACAAAGCCTTGAAGGGTTCCTCAAAATCACATAAGTGTATCTAGGCATGCCTCCTAATGGAAATGCCAGAACCCACTGCCCTTGAATTCCCTTTGGCTACATACAAAACCAAACTCAAGGAAGAACTGGAAATGGATTGCAAGGTAGCCAACTGAGAAACCACAGATGATTGAACTTCATCAGAAACTGCGTCTGAGAGGGTATTTGACAACTCCTTAATCAAATCCCTCTGAAGTCTTGTAAAATGTGCCAAACAATTCAGTGACCTTAAAGCGAAGGTTGCTGAAGCACAGATACACTTCCCTAATCTATCCATCGCCTGAGACTCCCAGTTGGGGGGGGGGGATAGTGGAACTTTCCTTGGCAAGTTCCTTTTTGGTGGCTGCCTCTACAAACATGGCATCAATGGGCACCCATTTCTCCCAAAACTGCTAGTCTACAGGTGGTCCAATAATCTTATTTGGTCTCCAAGGTATAAGTTCAGTGGTGTCAGGCTCCTTCCACTCCAGCTGAAAGATCTCAATGAGCTCAACGGCAGGCAGAATCACCCAGGAGGAAGATGGGCCAGTATAGAAGGCCTTCAGGTATATGGACTCCTCAGATGAAGGATTGCTGGGCATCAAGCCACATCTCTGCTTAAGGACTTCTAGGATGTCTCAAATGAGACATCTTCAGGAGGTGACCATGGGGACCCTTCACCTTCATCGAAATCCGTATCTTCTGCAATACACTCCTCTGGTGAGTCCAGGTGCTTCCTCTTGCATGTCTTCTTCGTAGGGGACTCCTATGTGGGATGTTCTGGAGAGGTATCGGAAGACAAAATCAAGATTCCCTGTGAGAAAGCCTGGGGTCTTGGTACTGGGTGTCCCTATGGAAAGATTTGTGAGACTCTGAACACAGACATCAGGGTTGAAGATTTAGAATCTGAAGGGGTTGGATCCATCTGTTCTGCCAAGGCAGAGAAAGCTCTCTTTACAGCCTCAAAGGCAGGCTGCCCCAGAGGAAGAGAAGACCTTGAATCCAAAAAGGAAAGCTTTTGGACCCCAGCCCTCCCCCATTCAGAGGGCAAAAGGCTCCGAGGTGCAGAGATGGCTCTAAAGGAATTGGAGCTGAATGCAACACCTCAGATCTGACAGGAAAGCTTTGGCTCCAAGAGCTCTCCAGATCCGACAGGATTGGAGCCCTCAGACTAAGCTTCGGATCCAGGGATAAAATAATCCTTAGATCTGAGCCAGAGGGATCTGGATAGCTAGGATCCAGGGACTCTGAGGCCACTGAAGGAGTCAGAGGAGGAACTTGTAGTCTTGTAGTGGGGGTGTAGCAGTGGAACGGACCTCCTGACCCAGAGTGGTAGTAGCCGAAGGGACACTCATCTGACCATGCCGGGAGAATTTATCTCATCACTTTTTCCACATCTTCTGCTGTAAGACTCCTGGAAGAATGAGCAGACAACACTGAAAGGGACCTGGGTCTATCCAAAAAAAGGGGAAAGTACCCTAGAGGGTACTGGATCCACCGAAGGTGAATACCTGGTCCTCGGCATTACAATAAAAGTAGAAGGACTAGATACAGCCTGATCCAATCAGGATTGTCTTGGATTCAAGGTAGTGGGAATCAGTCAATTTTAGTTTTTTTGGATCTGAGGATGTCAGATCAGACAATTTCACCTTTTTGTGGATCGGAAGGTGAAGTCAGGTCCCTTTTCGACCTTTGTCTAGAAGGCTCCAAACCCAAAGATGAAGAGGAAGGCTTCTGAGACCTTGATTTTGGTTGTTTTGGCTTTAATTTGGGAGATTTTTCTCCAGATATAGCCTCCCTGAATGAAGTGGGTAAGAGTCCAATCAAGTTACTTTTGCACTTGACCAGAGCCCTGGGGTTGAACCCATGGCATATTGAGCAGTCCTCCTGGAAATGAAGAGGCCCTAAGCAATATGCACACAACATGTGGCCAACCGATAATGGAAGCTTATGCCCACAGTTTACAGACTTTTTAAAACCCACTGGCCCTTTTTCTACCATATTTCAAAAAATAATAGAAGGAAAAAAAATTCTATTATTACTAGATTTAATGTTTTTTTTTTTTTTTTTGGAAGACAGGACAGTGGTAGATAAAACCGACCATTAAAGTAGGAAAAGGCAGGTAACAGGCCAGAGGAAAAATACTAACAATAGTATTTAAGAAATATGTAAAGTAACATAAATATAAAGGAAAAAGTAATCACTAATACAGCTGAAGGAAAACAGAATTTTTAACTTATCTTTGAAAACGCTTGAGAGTAATTGGCAGATCACATCTTTCACTGAAAGCGGCAAATGAGATCTGGGGTACTCAGGGTTGATGCTTTATGGGTAAGGGAGAAGCTCAAGAGTTTTTGGTTACCACAAGCTTTAGCAAAGGCCAAGTTGGTTCAGAGAGACTGGATCTGAACCCATCAGCTGAGGACAGAATGAAAATTGACAACATCAGATCTTATGTTAATTTCAGAATAATCACTAATTCACAGAAAAAGAGATACCATCATTTAGTAAGCACTGTTAAATGTTTTCTGCACACTGAAAAGTACATGCAAATGCAAACCTTCAAATCCTTCCCCCGAAACCCCCCAAAAAGAAAAGATTAACATCGTTATCTGGAATAACAGGAGCAAAAAGCAAGTTTTTCAGTTGCTGCAACCAGCTCGATACATTCATTGTGAGGAAGCCAGCTAGAAGCAGTAGGCAAATGAATAAAGCATTGCGGCTACATGGTGGAGAAAGGCTAAGAAATACAATAAACAATTTGTGAGTGGGTGCAAACATGCCTTGGGATATACACCTTGATGAAGTCCTGCAATGGTGTCAGACTAGAGTCCATGGAAGTGGGATAAAATCTGGCTGGGATCTTAAAAGCTAAGTTATGTACTTACCATAACATTAGATCCATGTTGCCTGAATTTCGCCTGCTTCAAACGTGGGTTGTCAGATCAGATGGGATTCGACCTCTGCTCCAATCTCAAAGCTTAATGAATCCAGAGCTCTAACTCCTCCCCTTCTCATAATTCTCTAGGTTATGTCTCAGATGCTTAGATCGAGTCTGCCCCTACTATTGTGAAGTACATGACTAAATTTACCTAGTGAAAGGGAACCCTTTGCCAGACAGAAATCATAAGCTTGTTGATCAGGAACAGTTGATGAAAAGTATTTCAGTCTAGTGCAGAGCTCTCACCTTCCATCACTAAAATGAGAAACACTACCTCTCGTGATGTGGAACAAATGGAAAAACATGGAACACTTAGCAGCTTACTAACAACTTCAGCTGGAAAGCTTGTAGGATAGTTAAAATATGCTACATTATACTTATAAAGAATTATTTTATTTAACGTATATGGTTTAGTTTATTTAGTATAGATAAGTTAAAAAAGATATAAAAAAAGTTAAAAAAAAGGCCTAAGAAGGTTTATGGATGTGGTAAGAGAGGCCATGCAGGTGGTTGGTGTGACAGAGCAAGCTGCAGAGGACAGGAAGAAATGGAAACAGATGATCTGCTGTTGCGACCCCTAACTGGAACAGCCAAAAGAGAAGAAGATAACCGTTAAAAAAAGCCCGATACTAAATATATGGCAGAGCGTTTTAATTTGGAATTTCAAGGAACATGAACTTTTTAAGAACTCAAATTAGGAATGCTCCTCAAAGTGAGGTACGCTTGAGAGGGATGGTCTAGTATGACTGCACAGACAGGAAGTAGCATCCACTCAATCATCTAGAAGCCAGAGGTGACAATCTAGAAGGAGGTGGTGGGTGGGGGATTTGAAGTGGACAAAAATCATCATCATCCCCCTTTTTCCCGGTTTTTTCTACATGGGGTCAGGGTACCGTGTTAACTGTCACCAACTCTCTCGATTCAGTGCCACACTCCTGCATTCTTCAACACTCATGCCTGACTATCGTACATCTTCTTTCACACAATCCAGCCACCTCTTTGCTGGACATCCTCACATCCTCTTACCTTCTTCCTGTCTGTCCCAATTCCTCCTCACCAGACTGTCTTCTGCTTTTCTGCATGTGTCCAAACCACTGTAATCTGTTCTCTTTGATCTTTTCTGCAAGTGGAGCTACTTTGGCTTCTACTCTTATGTCCTCATTTCTTCGTCTGTCCCACAGTGTGCATCTTACCTCCCTTCTCAGGGACTTAATTTTCAGCACCGCTAGCTTCTTCAACTGTTCTGCAATTACTGCCCAGCTTTCTGCACCATACAGTAATACTGGTTGCACCCCTGTTTTGTGCACCTTATTTTCAGCTTCTTTGACATTCTTCCTTCATATACTACACCTGACACTCTGTTCCAGTTGGCTACAGCCCCTCTGATTCTAGCTTTGTCCTCTTCATTCAGACTTCCCTTCTCCTCACTAACCCTCCCAGAAGCGGACAAAAATCAGACAACATGGATATAACATTACAGTAAGTACACCGTTTTGTATCCAGTGTTGTCTACTTTCATCCATTCAAACATGTGGGACAGAATCCCTAAGCTGTCAAATTGGGTGGTATCAGGGAAGAAAGCTCCTGAGTATGGTGGAGCCAAAGAATGCAAGTGACTTTGACTGTGTGTCCAAGTTATAGTGAGAAGCAAAGGTTGGTACAGCTGCTCATGTGGTTGCTGTATAGATATCATCAGTGGATAATCTTTTACTGAAGGCTGTCAAAGTAAGTAGAAACTACTTAATGAATGTGGTTTTGTTTTATGTAGAGGCAATTTTTTTATGGTATACAAAGGAAATGCAATCTATGAGTCATCTGGTTAGGGTTACTTTAGAAACTGCCTTTCCCAATTTTGGCTTGCTTGTTAAAGAATATGAATAACTGATCATCCTTTCTGAAATCTTTTGTCCTGTGAATACAGAATCCAAGTTGTCTGTGAATATCTAACAAATGTAGGAGCTATTCACCTTTGTTTGAGTATCTTGGAAAGAACATGGGAAGATGTACAGACTGGTTTAAATTAGTATAGGATGCCACCTTAGGAATAAAGAATATGTTAGTTCTAAGGGAAACCCCATCTTTGTGAAAAGAAAAAGATAAGGGGGCTTTCAGGAGAGGACTTGTAGTTCCAAGATCTGTCTGGCTGATGTTACTGCAACTAGGAAAATAGTTTTCCATGTAAGAAATTTTAAATATACTGTGCTCGTGGATTCAAAGGGAGTCTGGGTTAAAGTCTGTAATAGAATGGTGATGTCCCATGGGGGTGCTGGGTCTCTAAAGGGAGGTCTCAACAGAAATATACCTTTGAGGAAGGCTTTTGAGATCTTGAGTGATGCAATTATATCATGTCCAACATGAAATTGAAAGTAGCAGCCAACTAAACTGTAATAGTTGCAAAACTGGAACCTTTGTCAAAGAGATCAGACAAAAACTCGTTTATGGAGGAACTGGTGCTGAAAAGGGGTCTAGATAAGCCCAAACTGAAAATCTATTCTGTTTACTGTAAATTTCCTAGTCTGTGGTTTTTGTGCAGTAGGAAGTATATTGAATACTTTAGGGGGAAGCCTGGCACCTCTGGCTATGGTTAAAACTGAAGAAACCATGTGGCTAACTTTAAGGACTTCTGACTTGAAGGAGGCAGTCCAGATGGGTGAGTTACTAGATCTGGATAGTGATCCAACATCCACGGAGAATGTACTAGAAGAAGCCATAGGTAGGGGAACCATGTTTGTCAAGGTCAAAAGGTAGCAATTAGGATCACCCTGACCTTGCACTGCCTTGATTTCTGTACAAACTTGTTCATTAGGGGTAAATGCTGAAAAGCATAAATCAGACCTGGGGGTCAATTGTGGACCACAACATCCCCTGCTGAATCTCCCTAGGGGGAGATCATGGCAAAATACCTGCTGCATTTGTTGTTTAGACAGAAGACAAAGAGGTCGCAGCAAGGCTGGTCCCACCGACTAAAAATTGACTGCATCACTGTAGGAATGTGGGACCACTTGTGAGGCATCAGTACTGTCCTGCTGAATTTGCCCAGGAGTACACTGGAGTCCCCGGGACGTACGTTGCCATCAGAAGGCATTGTGAAGATACTGCCCCTTGCCAAACCTTCATGGCTTCTTGACAAAGAAGATAAGAACAGGTTCCACCTTGTTTGTTAGTGTACCACACAACAGTCATGTTTTACATCTGTATACATGTTACACACTTGGGGAAAAGGTCCTGAAATGTCTGCAGGAGGAGAACTTTCATCTTCAAAACACTGAAGTGAAGATTAGTCTCTGTTTTTGACCAAGTACCTTGGACCACCTTCCCTTTGAAATGCCCTCCATCCCCCACCCCAAAAGGGATGTGTCCATGGTCACTGTTGCAGTTGGGGAATCCATGTGGAAAGGACAGCCCTTGGCCACATAAAGGAGATACTATTCACCAAGCAATGTGTTTTTTGCAACTTGTGTAATTCAAATTTTTGCATGTACAGGGTAAATGGATTCAGTCCATTGTACTGTTAAAGTTCAATGCAGCACTCTCATGAAAAATCTTGCTAAAGGAATTAAAATCGTGGATGCCATGAGACCCAAGAGAAACAGGATTGACCTCACTGGTGGTTTTGGGTAGTGCAGAACCTGAAAAGGCTGTTAGATTAAGTGAGTGCACCCTGGACTGGAGAAGGCTGACTGACTATCTGAAGTTTGGTATTTAGGTGGTATCCTATAAACTTTATAGTCTGAGTTGGAGTAAGTTGACATTTTGGTAGGTTTATTGAGATTCCTAAATTCAGAAGCAACTGGAGTACATGGTTCTGGTGTGTGAATATGAGATGCTTTGTGAGGGCAGAGAGAAGTAACTCATCTAGATACAGGAAGACATGAACCTCTAGTGGGAGCAGGCGCACATCTACTACTGCTATGATCTTGGTGAACACCCTGGGAGCTGTGGTGAGACAGAGTGGCAGCACTCTGAATTGGAAATGACTGGCTTCTAGACGGAAGCAAGGAAACCTCCTGGAGGGCTTTGCTATTTTGATGTAGCAATTGGCATCCTGGAGATCTACAGAGCACATCCAATCATCTTGTCTCAGAAGAGATAAAATGGACTGAACTGTGACCATCCAGAATTTTGTCTGTTTTACAAATTAGTTTAGGTGGCTGAGACCCAAAATAAGTCTTAGGTCTCCATTTTGCTTTGATATTAAATAGAAACTTGAAGAGACTCCGGATTCTAACTTGTCATGGTGGGCCAACTGGATTACTGTTTTTTTCTAACAGCTTTGAAGTTTCTACGGCTGCTAAGTCCCACTGATTGGGTGGAACATTGGGGACTTTCTTCTTTTTCTGGGGTGGAAAAAAAAACAGGAATTGACTAGCCTCTGGATATTATCCTTAGCACCCATGAATGTGATGTTATCTTATGCCAGGCTTGACGGTGTACAAGCAAAGAAGCCCCTCAACTGCCTCCACTGCAGCAGTCAGACAACTGTTCAGGAGTGCTGAAAGGCTTTCTTTGAAAAAGAATGGTGAAAGCCATGACTTTGCGGTCCACCTCTGCCTCTTGGGTGTCTGTTAGCATGACTCCCCCCCGCCACGGGGAGGTCTGTCACCTTGGGAGTCATGGTGATTTGTGGAATGACATCTTCTTTCCAAATCTCTGGTTCCTAGGGAATATTCTTTGCAGGGTGGACAAGAATACTCCCACTGCAGAGAGAGTCTTACCATCTTGTTGAATGCTGTTGAGTGTATACTTGACTTCTAATCAAAATAAGGTGGAACCATAATATGGGGCATTAATGAAGGGCGACATGAAGCCTTCTAAAAAGTCACACAGTAGCATCAAGCCATGTTGATGCATGTTAATGCCAGTGCCTGCTGCTCTAGCCATATTGTCAGATGTGTTAGACAGCAGACGCATGGCCATATTACAAGAATAATGGAGAGTGGAAAGCTGAGAGTCCACTGTTTTCTGAACATCTGCTGGCAGCACCCCACAAGAGAGACTTGCTTATCTCCTTATTCAAGTCTCTCTCTGGAATCTTGTTAAATGGGTGAAATAGTTCAGTGATCTGAGGGTGAAAGTGGATGATGCATAGGTCTGCTTTCCATATCTGTGCATGGCCCTAGATTCCCTTTTAGGAGGATGAACAGATAAGCTGTCTTCCGAAAGCTCCCCCTTGGTGGCTGCTACCACCACCGTAGCATCTACTGGTGGAACTTTACTCGAGTGCTTCTGATCCGTTGCTGCTGATAAGATTCCATCAGCCTTCTTAGGTATGGGTTCCACCACATCATGGTCCTTCCACACCCATTGCACCATAAGATCTATGAGAGGATCAATGTGTGGTATCACCCAGTACGATGTTGGTCCAGTAGCAAAAGCTTCCAGGGATACTGACTCATCCGGTGAGGGGTCTTAAGATGATCACCCTCCTCTCTGTTTCATTAATTTGGGGATGTGATGTCCTCAGAGAGAGAATGAGGGGGAACCCTCCCCTTCCTCCAAGTCAGTAACTTCAGTGAAAGATTCTGGTGAAGAGTCCAGGTGCTTCCGTTTGCACGTCCTTTTTCTGGGACAACCCTCTACTGGAACATTAGAAGGGTTAGAATTGGATGGGAAACTAACAAAGCAAACTTCCTCAGAGGCCACTGATACTGACTGCCTCTGTCATATAAGATACAGAGGACAAGACGGACTGCAGATGAGGTTTGAGTGGAAGCGAAATGGTTGAAGCCATCTTGTCTTTGTATTTGCCAAAACCCTTTCAAATGAAAGCTTTGAAAGCTGAGGCTGCCACTGGGATGGAAGACTCCCTTTGTTCTAAAGAAGAAGGGTAAATCTCCACGCTGATGAGTCCTGGCCCCAAATCTGACCTCAGGCCCAAGCTAAACAGGGACAGAGTACTAAGGAGAAGAGATGGCGCCGAAAAAAATCGACACCAAAGGTTCAGCTATGAGTCTTTTTTCAGTCCGTGGGCACTAAAGTCGAGAGACACAGGGATAAAGTTGGCATCAAAGATAGCAGCTCTGGCGCTGACAAAGGTGCTCTGGTTCCTGGTCGTTCCAATAATTCTGAACCCAAAGGATGAGTCAGTACAGATTCTTGCAGGGGAGGTGCAAGCTGGTCTGCATTCGCTACCCTTGCAGGAGATGGTGCAGGGATAACCCCAAGTTGCATCTCTGTCCTCAAAAACTTTCACATCATCCTATCGAAGTCAAGTTCCATAAGGCTTCTAGATAATCGAGTGGATGGTGCTGGCAGAGATTGTTGTGTATATCTTCTTTTCTGTAGAATGGGTGACTGCAGTCTGGAACTCACCGGCCCCAGTGAGTAGCCGGTGTGGGGAGGAGATTGGTCCCAAGTTGGTGTAGGTTTCAACCTTCTGGGAACCTTGGGAATGAGACCAACTGAGGTAGTCGGTTATGGAGATCTTTTTGCTGAAGTCTTAGAAGTAGATTTTCTCCTTTCTTTTTCTTTTACTCTCATATCCTGTCTGTCTATCTTTTTCCTTCTCTGCAGCCTTATTCTTCACCTTGTCTCATTTCAAAGGAGAAGACGGTAATAGTGTATCCCCTGTCTATGCTGGAAGGAACCCCTTTAAAACCAGCTTGCCCCTCTTGGTCTGGAGGGACCTGGCACTGACAGTCGCGCAAGACTGACATTCAGTGTCAAGGTAAGCAGCACCAAGACAATAAACACATTTGGAGTGTGGGTCTTGTTTGTGCCCATACTTCAAGCACTTTTTGAACCCTGCCAAATTCTGTCATCCTGAAGCTATAAAAAACTTAAGAGGAAAAGTTTTTTTTTTAAATAAATATAAACAGCTTTAAATTTAAAGAGAAAAGAGACAGTGAGAAAGCCAAAGACCTTAAGGTCTAACTAAACTAAGATTGTAAAAGAAAAAATAATCACTAAAAGATTATAACAAATGACTTAATATAGGAGATGATGAGAGAAAAACTATCACAGTACGAAAGGAATTGCAGTAAAAAGGTAATAATACAAATATTATAACCTACTGCTGAGGACAGCTCTTGCACACGTGTACTGTTCGAACAGCAAATGACGATTTGGGCTTCTGAGGTTTAACCTAGGGAATTATGGGTAGGGGAGGAGTCCGAGTTGTGGATCTGATAAGCTTTAAGATTGGCGTCATGGTTAGATCCAACAATCCACATGTTTGAAGGGACAAAAATAGACAACACTGGATCTTATTTACCACAGAATACATTTTTCTAGGCAAAACAGAGACAAGAAGGTAGCTAGCAAGGCAATCTCTGGAAGAAAAAGCTACCTGCCAGGGTGCAGCCTTTTCCATTTAGTCAATGGCTGTGGAAGCCAGAGACATTACAAGTAATGATCCAGCCAGATTTCCAGTAATGTTTTGATTACTCTGTTGATTCCTTTTCAGCTGAGCTGACTAGAAGATTGTGTTTCTGTGGATATGCAAAGTTTACCATGTTTTTAACTGCTTTGGGTAATTGTGTACAGATATGCAGTAATGAACTGAAAAATCAACTTAGCAAATGTAGAAAATAGGGAGGAAAGCAAAAGTAAGCATTCAAATATTGTTACTGGCTACACTTACAATAAATCTTCAATGAGTGGTCACTGTAACAGTGAATCAAAACATTTCATCCCACCTACCTTGTCCATCATCCTAATTAGACTTTTGTCCAGTTCTACATTCCCTATGTTGGCCTATACGTGACTTGTGTAGGACATCCCTGGAACGTTGTTAAACATATAAGGTACACAAAACACTTTTACAAAGTCAACACTATTTTGCGAACCATATGACCAATTCCCCATATGAACTGTGATTCCAAGATATTTTTAAACACCTTTATTAAATTTATCACTTAATACATAGGCAAGCATACATTAACAGAAAAGAAAACAAACCATTTTAATTTTTTTCCATTTAAACACATATACAACACATATAATTTGCTTGCTATCATCAGTTCAACATTACAAAAAATTGCTAAATTCCTGCCTTCCCTTAAACCTCACTCCTCCTTCTGAATGTTGTTATGCATGTATTGTTCCCACAGTTTCCATTTACTTGTATGTAATTTGCTACTTCTCTTTTCTGAAGATCCCTCTTCCAGTTCTTTTATCTCTTTTATAATATTCAATACCTCAATACAGTTGGTGTAGACTTTGAGTTCCACTTTCTAGTAACTGCTTTTTTGGCAGCTGACAAAATTAAACTTTATAAGGCCTTATACATCTAAGCAACTCAAATCATGTATCACAGCATAAAAAATTATTTCCTTACTTACAACGATTTGCTCACCCAATACTTCTGATAATACTCTAAAGGGAATTTCTAAACTCTGCCAACTTATTACACTCCCAAAAAAAGAAGTTATGTACCTACCATAACATTCCATGTTAGTTGTCTTCATCTCGCCTTCTTTCTTGCTGGTTGGGATCGGAGCCGATCCTCGGCTCTGACTCGGCCATCTTCTCTAGCTCGAGAGCTGTTTACTGGCTCGAGGCTACCCCTTATCCCATGACGCCTAGCGCTAGCTACCTAGATCTCGTTTGAAATAGCTAACCTTAGACATAGCTATAGAAAGGACCCCTCCAAACAAAAGGTTAAGCATACCTGTCCTATTCTCTAAGTCAGTAGAGGAAACAAACCAGAGAATACTCAGCCAGTGAAACCTGAAATCCTCTCGGTCCAATAGGATAGGGGGATGGAGGGGGGGATGCAAGAAAGAAGGCGAGATGAAGACAACTAACATGGAACGTTATGGTAGGTACATAACATCGTTATGTTAAGTTGTCAATCTCGCCTTCATTCTTGCTGGTTGGGACAGCGTCCCTAGCACCTACAATCCTGGGTGGCTCATTGGAACAGACTCTTCAGAACAGTGGAACCAAAGTTAGCTCTACTCCTGGAGACCAAATCCAACTTACAATGAGAAATAAAGGTATGAGGATTTGCCCACGTAGCGGTGGCACAGATAGAGTCCATGGGCAACCTAGACTGGAAGGCTACAGAGGTGGCTAAGGCCCTAGTAGAATGACCTTTCGGTTTGATAGGCAAGTCTTTGTTCCTTACTTGATAGATAAAGGTAATAATGTGAGGCAACCACCTGGATAAGGTCACTTTGGAAACTGGGAGACCCTGTTTGCCTCGAGCATAGGAGAGGAATAGTTGGTCAGACTTCCTAATATCCTTCGTCCTATGCAGGTAGAAACGCAATTATCTATGGACATCCAACTGATGTAACTTGTATTCTGCCTTGTTGGTGTGGTTAGGAAAAAACACAGGTAGGTCTATAGATTGATTCAGATTATTTTCTGAGCAGACTTTCGAAAGAAAGGCGGGATTAGTTCTCAGAGCAACCCTGTCCTTATGAAATACTAAGTATGGAGGACAGGCACACAGTGCTTGAAGTTCAGAGACTCGTCTGGCTGAAGTAATAGCTAAAGAAAGGGAGTTTTCCAAGACAGAAACTTAATGGAGCAGGACGCTGCAGGTTCAAAGGGGGGCATAATCAAAGATGTTAGTACCAGATTAAGGTCCCAAGGAGGAGGGGGATCTCTCAATGGGGGTCTAAGGAGAGTAGTCCTTCTTAGAAAGGCTTTACATAGCTTATAAGACATAATTTTTGCATTAGACCACCCAATATGAAAATTTGAAATGGCCGCTAATCGAACTCTGACTGTAGCAGAAGCGGACCCCAAATGAAAGAGTTCTGTTAAGAACTCCAAGATTTCGTGGAGAGGGGCTGTGAAGGGATCTATGTTCCTGGCCTGTGCCCAACAAGAAAAACGTTTCCATTTCCTAGCATAAGTCCTTCTAGTGGCAGACTTATGGGAGGAGAAAATAATGTTGCGTACTGCCGGGCAAATGCTGGGATGCCTGGCTAAGGTTGGAAGTGGAGCAACCAAGCTGTAAGCTGGAGTGTTTGAAGGGATTGATGCAGCCCTCCTGACTGATGGATCAGCAGGTCTGGAATCGGATCCAGATTCCAGGACTGCTCTAGAAGGTAACGGTGCAGGAACGGAAACCATATCTGTCGAGGCCAGTAGGGGCAATGAGGATCATCTTGCAACCCAACGAAATTGCTTTCTGTATGAGTTTTGGTATCAGGGGAAATGGAGGGAAGGCATAAATAAGTCCCTGGGGCCAATCGTGGACTAGAGCATCTCTGGGAGAGTGACCTGGAAGCGGAAGAAGGAAGAAGTAGTTGCTGCATTTGGTGTTGAAGGGGGTGGCAAAAAGGTTGCAGCAAGGCTGTCCCCATTTGCGGAAGATCAGATCCGCAACTACCTAACTCAGAGACCACTCGTGAGGCATAAGAATAGCTCTGCTGAGACTGTCCACTATGACGTTGGATGTCCCAGGGATGTGCATCGCAATCAGAAGTCGTTGGGAGGAAATCGCCCACTGCCAGAGTCTGAGCGCTTCTCGACATAGGGGGTAGGACCTGGTTCCGCCCTGCTTGTTGATGTACCACACCACTGACATGTTGTCCAATTGTATTGCAATGGTCCCAGAAGGGAGAGAGTCCTGAACAGCTTGCAACGCTAGGAGCACGGCTCTCATTTCTAGGACGTTTATATGCAGATGGTACTCGTGAGTCTGCCAAGTGCCTTGGACTGTCCTTCCCTGATAATGCCCCCCCCCCACCCTATCAGTGAGGCGTCTGTGGTCACTGTAGCACCCGGAGGGGGCTGAATGAAGGGTCTGCCCTGAGTCACTAGAAGGGAGACCATCCACCAGGAAATGTGTCTTTTGCATGTTTCTGTAATCATGATCATATGAGACATGGGGAGCTGTTGGAAGGACCACTGAGTGAATAGAAGCCACTTAAAGATTGTCATGTGAAAGCGAGCCAGGGGTATCAGAAGAATTGCCGCTGCCATAGAGCCTAGAGTTTGAAGGACATACCTGACTTGTACCCTTTTGCATTGTATGAGGAAATGAACTTGCTGGCGAATTGTGGACACCCTGTCCGAAGATAGCTTTGCGCACATGCCCTTGTGTCTAAGTCTGCTCCTGTATAAGTAATAGACTGACAGGGCAACAAGGCAGATTTTTCAAAATTTATAGTAATGCCTAGCTCAGAGCACAATGAAATTGTATAATCCCTGGCTTGAAGAAGTTGATGCCTAGTAGTAGCAGTGAGGAGCTAGTCATCTAGATATGGAAACACCTGGCATCCTCGATGCCTCAGGTGAGCCGTGACCACTGCCATACATTTGGTGAACAACCTGGGGGCTGTGGTGAGACCAAAGGGCAGAGCTCTGAACTGGTAATGACTGGCTCCCAGTCGGAAGCGAAGGTACCTCCTGGAGCATCTGTCCATCTTGATATGATAGTAAGCATCATGGAGATCTATGGAGCACATCCAATTGTCCTGACCCAGAAAGGGTAGAATGGACTGTAGCGTGACCATCCGAAACTTTGTTCTTTGAACAGACCTGTTCAGTCTGCTGAGATCCAAAATAGGTCTCCAGTCCCCTGCCTTTTTTGGTACCAAAAAGAACCTTGAGTAAGTTCCGGATCCATGTTGGTCTGCCGGGACTTCCTGGATGACTCTTTTTTCTAGTAGTTTTGAAACTTCTATAACTGCTTGGTCCCTCAGACTGGGTGGAACATCTGGGGGGGACATGCGTGACGGTAAAGGGGGTTGAAAGAATGGGATTCTGTAACCTCCGGATATGACTGAATGTATCCATTTGTCTTGCGTTAGGTTTAGCCAGGCTTTTGGGTACAATGAAAGTCTTCCCCCGACTGCCTCCAGAGGCGGACAGTCGAGCAACACTTCAGGGATGTTGGAAGGGCTTGTCAGAGAAAGATTCTCTGCTGCCCTGGTTCTGCGGACCCCCTCTGCCATGAGGGTGGCGTCTGTTGTTATTATTTCCTCCTCTGCCCCTGGAGGAAAAATCACTACGTGTGTCAGGCGAAGCTTCCTGGAATTTCAAAACCACATTTTTCCACTCTTCTGATCCTTGGGGTATGGTCTAGAAGGAGTGGAAAAATGGACTCCCATGGCAGAGAGAGAGTCTTGCCTTCCTGCTCACACCTAGTGAGAGTGTCTTTCACCTGTGGTCCAAAAAAAAAGGAACCGTCAGAGAGAGTGTTGGTGAATGACCCTCTAAAGGGTTCTGCAAAGTTACATAGCTGCATCCATGCATGTCTCCACGCCTGTGCCTGCAGCCCTACTCGCACCATCGGCTGCGTAGGAAATGAGCCTCATGGAGGAGTTGACTACTGAGTTAAGGGTTGCCAGCTGAGAAACCACTTTAGCCTGAGCCCCTTCAGCTGATGGATCCTGAAGGGTATCTCAGAGCTCTTTCAGGAGATCCCTCTGAAGCCTGGTGAATTGGCATAAGTAATTCAGTGACCTCATGGAGAAGGTCACTGAAGCAAACATTTGCTTCCCGTATCTGTCCATGGTCCTGGACTCCTTGTTAGGAGGATGGACAGAGGAAGAAGTTTCCGCTAACTACTTTTTAGTGGCTGCTGCTACTAACATGGCATCCACGGGAACACCCTTAGTAAGGAACTGCCTGTCTGGGGGAGCAGTGATAAATTTGCTTGGCCTCCTCGGGGTTGGTTCCACTGTATCCGGGGCTGACCAAGCCCTTCGAGCCACCACTGACATTAGTGGATCGAAGGGCGGAGAAACCCAGGAGGTGGAAGGTCAGGAACCGAACGCATCCAGGAATATGGATTTATCCTCGGTAGGGGCTAGGGTATTCCAGTTCCCCCTCTGCTTAAGCATCTCTATAATGTCCGAGAAGGAAACATCTTCAGAGGGGGATCTCGGGGACCCTTCCGATTCATCCAAATCCGTATCCGAAGTGACAGACTCGGGGGAGTTAATGTGCTTCCTCTTGCACTTCTTCTTCTGACAGGGGCTTCTCTGAATGATAAGGGGAGGCCTCGGAAGAAGAGCAAACACCCAATGGGGTGCCCTGGAGTGCTGGCTCCCCACGCTTGGGGTCTGGAGGAGGGGCAGAGGTTGACGCAGGCACTACGGGGGACGGAGACAGTGGGGTCGAAGGTGGAGCTGACTGGGAGGCCAGCACACTCCTCATGACATCGAAGGCGCCCCTGCCACGATGCAGAGAAGGATCCGGCTCCGAGGAGACCGGAATCCTCCTCCGCACCGAGGGAGATGGCTCTGAGGCCGATGTAGGAGCCGAGCTCACCTGCGCCAATGCTCCGAGAGGGAGAGCGGAGTCGGACAAGGGTCCGATGCCACTCGCCCCCTCAGAGCCGACAAGGGAGTCTCGGCGCCCAGATCCCTCAATGGAAGGCACCATCTATGGGATCGGAGCCGATGACAGATCCAAAGGAGAAATCGTTATCGGAGCCGCCAGTTCCACGACTCGAACCCCAATAAACTCCAGCTCCAAGCTCAATGGAGTCAGAGGAGGAACATCGATAGAAATGGATGGAGCCGACACCTGATGAGGAGGGCTGGACAACATTTTGGCCAGCGCCTGCGACTTCAACAACCTACTGACCACTCTCTCCACGTCATGTTCCGAGAGCCTAGAGGACCGAGAAGAGTGTGAAGATCTATGACTGCGGTCACTCTGTAAAAAGGGAGACAGAGGAGCTGAAGGAATGGATTCTAGCGAAGGGGACCTTGGCCTTTTTTGTGTCCTTGACGGCTCCAAGGGTACTAGTGGATCTGACGAGGAAGCAGTCTCCTCGGTTCCAGTTGGGACTGAAGAGGTAGTTGGCAAGGCTTGGGCCAATGACGGCTCCGAGCTGGGAGTCGACGATTTGGCTGGTTTAGGGGATTTCACTGGCTGAGCCTTGGCCGGTGAATCCTGAGGCTTGAGGAGACCCCTCAAACTAAGTTTGTTCTTGCGCTCCTGCAGAACTCTTGGGCTAAATGCATGGCAGATAGAACAAGAGTCCTGCAGGTGCACTGCGCCTAGGCAATAGACGCAAGAAGTGTGCCCATCTGTCAGAGATATCTTCTGACAGCAGGAGTCACACTTTTTGAATCCCAACACTTTGGATTCCTTAGACATATTCAGTAAAGAGAGAAATCACAACTCTAAACTACTTTGGCCAACAGGCCAGCAACACTAAGAACTAAAAAGTACAGTTTTGTACCTACCATAAATGTAGATGTCCGATAGGTATGCATCTGCAGTCATCACATATGGGTTGTCCTGCCTCAGGCAGCTTTTAGGTCGGCCGGATTCCAAAGTCTGGGTCCGGCGTCGGCTGATGTCGCCCTCTCCCCGACGTCAGAGCGCCTGGGGTATAAAAGCGTCAGCCGATGCCATCTTCCTTAGTGTTTCTTGCCCCAGATGCCAGGTGCCCTCAAGGAAGGCTAAATTTGGAGAAATGCAATAAATTCCAAACATGCACAGAAATATATATGCATATATATATATATATATATATATATATATATATATATATATATATATATATATATATATATATATATATATATATATATATATATATATATATATATATATACACATATACATATATATATATATAAAACAAATACACCATAATAGATAACCCCAGCTAGCTGTGAGAGGGGAAAGTACCCAATAAATACCCAAGAGGGGAAGGAGGGAGAGTAAACCTGACTGCAGATGCATACCTATCGGACATCTACATTTATGGTAGGTACAAAACTGTACTATGTCCTTCAAGGATGCATCTGCAGTCATCACATATGGGTAGAATACCATAGCCATACTGGGGGTGGAGGATCTATGTAAAGGATGGTGTAGCTAAAATGCCCTGCAGGACTGCCGTAGCAAAGCCTGCTCTGGATCTGGAATATAAGGGTAAATTGTAATACTTGGAAAATGTATGCACAGAGCTCCATGTAGCAGCTTCTAAAATGTCCTTGGTAGCCACCCCTCTTAAGAAGGCTGTGGAGGTGGCTGTGGCTCTGGTGGAATGAGGTCTAATGTTAGCTGGCACAATTTTTCCATGAAAGGAATAACAAAAACGTATGCAATTCCCTATCCATTTTGAAATTGTCTGTTTGGAAATTGCTTTTCCTTGTGCACCAGCAGCATATGCCACCAACAGCTGATCAGTTTTTCTGTAGCTTTTAGTTCTGTCCAGGTAGTAGCACAACTGTCTGTGTATGTCCAGGGTGTGCATTAGTTTCTCCCCTTTCTTTTGTGGATTTGGAAAGAAGGTAGGCAGGTGAATAGCTTGGTTTAATGAGACCCTGGATACCACCTTTGGCATAAATGAAGGATTGGTTCTCAATGAGACTGTCCTGATGAAAAATAAGAAATGGCTGTACTGCCATGAGGGCCTGTAACTCAGATACTCTTCTTGCTGAGGTTATGGCCAGAAGGAAGGTGGTCTTCCAAGACAGGAACTGTAGTTCTGCAGATGCTGCTGGTTCAAAGGGAGGCAGAGTTAGTTTTTCCAACACAAAGTTAAGGTCCCAAGTAGGCACTGGAGGTTTCCTTGGAGGATTGATGTTTTTAATTCCTCTTAGAAATTGTCTTAGGAGAGGATGAGAAAAGACAGGTGGGTCAGTATTGTACTCCGCTGAAATTGCTGAAGCATGAATTTTAATGGAAGAGTAAGACAGGCCATTATGGCACATTTCTGCCAAGTATTCCAGGATATGTGCCATGTTCATCACTGTCGCATCTAGGCCCTTTGTGGTGCTCCAAGTGTGAAATCTTTTCCATTTTGCTGAATATGCCTTTCTTGTGGAAGGCCTGCGAGCTTCCATGATGATATCCTTCACTGTCTTGGATAGCTTATCCTGAGGAGGAGTCAAGGTATTTTCCAGGCTGTTAGTTGCAAGGTTTTCCGGTTGGAATGAAGAGTTTTGTAATTGTGCTGTGTCAGGAGAAGTGGCCATTGAGGAAGAGGCCATGGCTTCGTGCATGACATGCTCTTTAACAGTGGGTACCAGTGCTGTCTTGGCCAGTCCGGAGCTATCAGAATCACTTTTGGCTGCTCTGTCCTGATCTTCAGTAAGACCTTGGTCATTAATGGAAGAGGTGGAAATGCATACACTGTTAGAGTTCTCCAGCTGAAAGATAAGGCGTCCACTTTCCATGCTTGTGGGTGGTATGTCCTTGAGCAGAATTTCTTCAGTTGATGATTGTTGGGGGAGGCAAAAAGATCTATGTCTGGCCTTCCCCATGATTGTGTTATCTGTAGGAAGATGTCTGGGTGCAGCATCCTTTCGTGTGCATCCATGATATTTCTGCTTAAGCTGTCCGCCAGTATATTGTCTTTCCCTGGCACAAACTGGGATTGCAGCTCTATATTGAGTTTCAAGGAAAGCTCCCATAGATTCATTGCCAGTCTGCAAAGAGGGTAGGAATGGGTGCCTCCTTGCTTGTTTATGTACCACATAACTGTGGTGTTGTCTGTCCTTATTAGCAGGTGGCCTTGATGCAGAAAGGGTTTGAAGGCCTCGACTGCATGTATCACTGCCAGCATTTCCTTTTGGTTTATGTGCATGAGTAGCTCCTTTTGTGACTATAGTCCTTGAATACATCTGCCCTCCATGTGTGCTCCCCAACCGTGGTCTGAAGCGTCCGTTGTAATGGTTTGGCTGGCTATTGGTTTGCTGAAGGGCAGACCCCTGTTCGACTGGCTTGCTTGAGCCCACCACAGAAATTCCTTTTGGAGGCATGGAATGAGTGGGATCAAAGTTTCTAAGCTGTGACTGTGCTGAGTCCATAAACTCCTTAGGTACCATTGTAGTTTCCTCATATGCAGCCTTGCTTGTGGAATCAGAAGAATGCAAGATGCCATGTAACCCAGGGCCTGCAGGAATTTCCTTGCAGTCAGCTGAGTTTGTCTTGTCAGATTCTTGAAGTAATCCGGTAGTTGTCTTTGTTTTTCTTCTGTGAGAAAAGCCATTTGGGTGGTTGTGTCTAGATCCGCACCCAGAAAAGTTAATCTTTGGGTTGGAACAAGTCTTGATTTGTGAATGTTGACTGTATATCCCAAGGCCTGCAGTAGGCGGATGGCATAATTCAAGTCCTTTACCAAAGTTTGTTGGCTGTCCGCTTGTATAAGGCAGTCGTCCAGATATGGGTATATTTGAATCCCCTGAAGTCTGCAGTGTGCAATTACTGATGCCAGGCATTTCGTGAATACTCTGGGCGCAGTAGATAAGCCAAAGGGCAATGCTGAGAATTGATAATGTTCTGAACCTGCAAGAAATCTGAGGTGTCTTCTGCAACTTTGTCTGATAGGGACATGCAGGTATGCCTCCTTGAGGTCTAGAGTCACCAGCCAAGACCCCTTGCCCAGCATGGGAAGGAGTTGCTGTAGAGTCAGCATTTTGAATTTTGGCACAATGAGATAAGTATTCAGTGCGGACAAGTCGAGAATAGGCCTCCATTGATTTTCTTTTCTTGGAACAAGGAATAGTCTGGAGTAAAATCCTTGGCCTTGTTCTGAAAGAGGAACCTTTTCTATAGCTTTCATTTGCATTAAGTTGGAGATTTATTTCAAAGCCTCTGCCCTTTGATTTGGTGGCAGGTCTGGCATGCCTTTTCTTTTTGGCAATGTGTGAAAATGGAACCTGTATCCTTTGTCTATTATTTGCAGTGTCCATTTGTCTCTTGTAATACTGTGCCAATTTTCTGAGAATAAGGAAAGCTTTCCGCCCAAAGGTGCTTCTAATTGAGCCCTGGTTGGCGGAGTCAAAGCAAAGTCATTGAGAGTCTGTCCTTGTGCAGCAGTTGAAGGTCCTGCACTACCTCTCTGGTTCGGAGGCTGCCATTGACGTCCTCTGTAGGAGCCTCTAGCTTGCCCTCTACCTCTGGCACGCCTGTTCTTGCCTCTCTGGAATCTTTCCGTGTCCGGAAAGGACCAATTTTTGGTAGGCCAATTTCTGCTGAATCTTGGTGGTTGGACTTGTAGAAAGTCTTTGACTGTTTGTACAGATTTTGCCTTTTCCTCAAATTTCTTTAAGACCTCTTGAGCAGTGGAGCCAAATAACTTTCGCTTTTCCGGTGGAGCATCCAAAAGCTTAGCTTTAACATGGTCTGGCAGAGATTGTTCCTTCAGCCAAGCATGCCTACGTATGACTGCACCTGTCATAGCTGACCTACATGAAGCTTCCAATGCATCATAACCACACTGTAAGAAATGGTTGCTAACCTGCTGGGAGTTATGTACCAGATCCTGAAGTGATTTGCGATCTAGGGGTTCAGGAGAAGGCAGTTTCTTATGCAATTCATCTAACAAATACTCTTGGTACTGTATCATATGAAATTGACAGATTGAAGAAACTCCAGCTCTATTCAGTCGCATACCGTCTGCTCAGAGGTGACATGTGCCTGACATACAAGGCCATGTCCAACCCGGAATTAATGGACATGTTCCACCTCAAAAAATCCAAATCCACCAAAACCACTAGAGCAAGCGACTTAAACCTTAGCACGGATATAAATAGGACGTGCTGGAGGGATAGATTTATCACTCAGAGACTCCCTATGCTGTGGAATAAAATCCCGGTCCATGTGAGGCAGAGCACCTCGCTGACACTGTTCAAGAGAAATCTAGACCTGTGGATGGGAGATCGTAAGTTTACCCCGGGAATCATCTCTGTGTCACTGCTGGACAGAGGCACAACAAACTAATAGGCACAGTATTTTTTCATACAAGGGGTGGCGTAAGCCACAAAAATTTGGGCTAGGCTTATAAATGCCTTAGGGCAGATAGCCTAGTATAAACCTATGAACCTATAATGCCCTCATAGAAAGTGTAGCAGAAGTATACACTTTTTTACCCCATCTCTCTAAAGCCCTGGACTCCCTTTCAGAGGGGAGTGGATTTTTAGTAGTGGTAGCTGCAACCCCTTTAGGGCCCTGGGAAATAGTTTCTGGATCAGCAGAGTGGGCCTTGTAAAGAAAAAGATGTGAGTCCGGGACCCTGTAGTACCTATCGGGTTTGGCAGGGGCCGGAGGAAGAGTGTCAGGGGTTATGCTAGACTCAGAGTACACATCATCAATGACAGTCAAAACAGGAGGAATAGCCAAAGGTCTATGATGAGGTAAATGCAGAAAAGTTCTTAATCTTTTCCTGGAATCAGAGAATTCCTGGCCCTGCCATTTGAAATGCTCTCTCATAATGTGAAGGGTCTCCCCGAAGGACAGTTCTTCAGGAGGGAAGGCCGAGGGGACTGATTCCTCTGCATCAGAATACTCGTAGGCCGAAAAAGCCTCCTCCTGGTAGTCCGAGAGAGCAGAGCCATCAGAGGCCTCCTCTGAGGAGTGGGGATCAGAGGGCTCAACCCTGGGCCTTTTGTCTAGAGGGGGTTGAGAGCCTCTGTCCGGATGGGGTTGAGAGTCCCTAATTAAGGAGATAAGGTCCTCTGCTAAAGTTAGAATCTGTGAACTGGTAGAGGGTCCCTGAGGAATAACCCTGGGAGGCATAGCTTTTGTATGTTTAGCAGCTTTAGCCCTGGTGAAAGCCTTTATGGACATGGATGCAGGAGGCCTAGCTGCACCACGTGCTGGTGTAGTTTTGTCTAGAGGAATGGTGTCGGAAGTTTCCAAGACACCAGTTTCTGAGGGAAATTCAATAACCGACTCAGCAGGGGCCTCCGGGGCCGAGGTTGTCGGTTGAGCGGTTTCGGGGGTCGGAAGTACCAAGGACTCGGTTTCAGCCGAGACCGAGACACTCGCGGTAGGCCTGGCCGTGGTTTCAGCCGAAACCGCGGCCCGCGTGTGTCGGTCCTTGTCCTTCCGTTTCTTTGTTAAATGTGAAGTCGGAGTCTCCAACGGCATATTGTATGAAAAACTAGCCCCAAAAAATTCCTCTGCAAACTCTGCCCGACGTCTAAGAGTGCGTCGGTTGAAGGAAGCACAGGCTGAACAGGCCGAGACGTCGTGGTCTGGGCCTAGGCATGGGAGGCAGTAAGAGTGGAAATCCTTATGAGGTATTTGTTTCCCACAGGTTAAGCAATTATTAACTTTATCTGACATCGGCTGAGGCAAGAAAGAGTCCCCAACGGGGTACTTAGCTTTTGAAGTCTTCAGTAGCTGAATTACAGGAGCTGGCCGACCGGCACTTGCGAACTGCTTCTGCTTCGGGCACCACGCGGCAAGAAAGACTGAGGAAGATGGCGTCGGCTGACGCTTTTATACCCCAGGCTCTGACGTCGGGAGAGGGCGACATCAGCCGACGCCGGACCCAGACTTTGGAATCCGGCCGACCGAAGGGCTGCCTGAGGCAGGACAACCCATATGTGATGACTGCAGATGCATCCTTGAAGGACATCAGAACACTACCACAAAAAAAACACAATATAAGATAGATTTTTTTTTTTTAAGACTATGAAGCCTCTAACTTAAACGGCTACCTAACCAAAAGACTAACATGCTACTACAGAGGGGAAAGGGGGGAGTGGAGAACTCTCTATAATTTAAACGAGTTCTAAGGGGGAAAAAAGTACAGTTTTGTACCTACCATAAATGTAGATGTTCGAGTGTATACACTGCTGCAGTCATTACAGTTGGGTTATCCTGCCGTCAGGCGGTTCCCCAGTCGGCCTGAGTTCCAAAGTCTTGGTCCGGCGCCGGTTGCTGTCGCCTCCTCCCTGACGCCAGTGCGACTGGGGTATATAAGATGCAGCCGACGCCATTTTCTTCAGTTTTTCCTGCCCCAGATGTCAGGTGCCCCCAAAAAGGTAGGCAATTCAAATTGCTAATAAAACATACATAAGAAAAGCAATCAACAAGTTTCAGTTACCAGCAAATTCTCCCCATAGGTAGTAAAGGGTAGAGGACATAGGTACGTACCAGCAAGTAAGAGGGGAAGGGGGAGGGTAACCTGGACTGCAGCAGTGTATACACTCGAACATCTACATTTATGGTAGGCACAAAACTGTACTATCTTCTTCGTGTTACACTGCTGCAGTCATTACACTTGGGTAGAATTCCAAAGCTGAGGTAGGGTGGCTGGTTCTAAAAGGCATTAGAGGTGGCTATAAGGCCCTGCAGCACTGCAGTGGCGAAGCCAGCTCTGGATTTAGAGTATAGAGGCAGATGGTAATGCTTGGTGAAGGTATGTACAGAACTCCAAGTTGCTGCTTCGAAAATGTCCTTGGTAGGTATTCCTCTGAGGTAGGCAGTTGAAGTGGCTGTTGCCCTGGTGGAGTGAGATCTAATGCTGTTAGGTACAGGTTTCCCATGGTGTGTATAGCAGAAATGTATACAGTGTCCTATCCATTTTGAAATAGTCTGTTTTGAAATGGCTTTTCCCTGTGCTCCTGCAGCATATGCTACCAATAATTGCTCAGATTTTCTGAAAGCTTTGGTTTTGTCCAAGTAGAAGCATAACTGCCTGTGTATGTCCAAAGAATGCAGTAGTCTCTCCCCTTTATTCTGTGGATTTGGATAAAAAGTTGGCAAGTGAACAGTTTGGTTTAGAGCCACACTGGATACCACCTTTGGCATAAACGTAGGGTTAGTTCTTAAAGACACCCTGTCTTGATGATGAAAGGTTCCACTGCCATTAGTGCCTGTAATTCTGAAACTCTTCATGCTGATGTTATTGCCAGGAGCAGAGCAGTTTTCCAAGAGATATATTTTAAGTCTGCTGTGTTAGCTGGCTCAAAAGGAGGTAAAGTTAGTTTTTCCAACACGAAGTTGAGGTCCCAAGTTGGAGTAGGTGCTCTATGGGGCAGTCTTATGTTTTTAGCCCCTCTGAGGTACTGTTTTAGCAAAGGATTAGAGAAAATTGGTGGATCCGTGTTGTAATGAGCAGAGATGGCAGAGGCGTGGATCTTGATGGATGAAAAGGAGAGGCCTTTGTCCAGCATCTCAGTTAAATATTGCAGTATCTGAGGAATATTTAGGACAAGAGGGTCAAGGCTGTGAGCCTGGTTCCAGGCACAGAATCTCTTCCATTTATCTGAATAGGCTTTCCTGGTACTAGGCCTTCTGGCCTCCAAGATGACACATAACAGCTTTGGAGAGAGGCATTGCTTGCGTGACTAAGGAATCTTCCATGCAGCCAGGTTTAAAGTCTTTAGCTGGCTATGCAGTATCTGATTGTTGTGCTGAGTCAGCAGATGTGGGATTTGAGGCAAAATCCAGGGTAGTCCTTGTGCTAAGTTCTTTAAAATTGGGTACCAGTGCTGGTGTGGCCAGTCTGGTGCAATCAGGATAATCTTTGGCTCTTCTTGCCTGGCTTTTATGAGTACCTTTGGAAGGAGAGGTAGTGGTGGGAAAGCATATACTTGTAGGTTTTTCCAGCTGAATGAAAGGGCATCCACTTTCCATGCCTGTGGATGGTAACTCCTTGTGCAGAATTTCTGTAGCTGGCAGTTCATTGGGGATGCAAACAGATCTATGTCCAGGCTCCACCATTTTTGTGTTATTATTCTGAATATTTGTGGATTCAATTCCCATTCGTGGGGATCCATGATGTTTCTGCTTAAGTCGTCTGCCAGTGTGTTTTTCTTTCCTGGCAGGAATTGTGCTTGCAGATGAACTTGATAGTCTAGAGCTGTGTTCCACAAGGTCATGGCTTGTCTGCAGAGGGGATAAGAGTGAGTGCCCCCTTGCTTGTTTATGTACTGCATAACTGTGGTGTTGTCTGTCTTTAATAAAAGTTGTCCTGGATGCAGCAGGTCCTTGAAGGCTATAAGGGCATTTTGTACAGCTAGCATCTCCTTTTGATTGATGTGAAGATGCCTTTGTTCTGCAGGCCACTTGCCCTGAATACATTTTCCTGCCATGTGTGCTCCCCAGGCGTAATCCGATGCATCTGTTGTCAGTGTTTGCCTGGCTGTGGGTTGAGTAAAAGGCTGTCCCTTGTTGAGGTGACAAGCTTGGGCCCACCATCGAAACTCCTGTTGAAGGCAAGGAATTAGTGGTAAAACTGTTTCCAAACTTTGACTGTGTTGAGACCAAACACTCTTTAGGTACCATTGTAGTTTCCTCATATGCAGTCTGACATATGGAATTAGTAGTATGCAAGATGCCATGTAACCCCAGGCCTGCAGAATTTGTCTTGCAGGGAGATGGGTTCTTGTTGCCATCAATTGAAAATATTGAGTCAGTTGTCCTTGCTTGTCTGGCGTGAGGTAAGCCATCTGGGCCGTTGTATTCAAGCTGGCGCCCAGGAATATTATCTCTTGTGAGGGCACTAGTTTTGATTTCTTTTCGTTTACTGTGTACCCTAGGCAACTTAATAACTTTTTTTTACAAATGCCAGATGCTTTAGAAGAATGTCCTTGCTCTCTGGTTGAATCAGGCAGTTGTCCAGATACGGATAAATTTGAATTCCTTTCTGTCTGCAAAATGCAATTACTGGTGCCAGGCACTTTGTGAATACCCTGGGTGCAGTAAGATAAGCCAAAGGGCAGTGCAGAGAATTGATAGTGCACTGAACGAGCTATGAATCTGAGGTATCTTCTGCAGTTTTGTCTGATAGGGACATGCAGGTATGCCTCCTTGAGGTCCAATGTTATGAGCCAAGCTTTCTTGCCCAGCATGGGAAGAAGCTGCTGTAGTGTCAACATTTTGAATTTCGGAACATCCAGGTAAGCGTTTAGAGAAGAAAGATCCAGAATGTGCCTCCAGGCTTTGACCTTTCTTGGAACCAGAAAGAGTGTTGAGTAAAATCCTTGTCCTTGCTCCTGTGGTGGTACCTTTTGAAAAGCTCTCATGTCCATGAGTGTTGTAATTTGTTTTTGAGCCTCTGCCCATTGATTTGGTTGCAGATTTGGCATTCCTTTTAACCTTGGCAGAGTGTGAAAGTGGAACCTGTAACCTTGAGATACAATGTTGAGAACCCATTTGTCTGTGGTGATCATATGCCAATTGTAAAAAAGTGACAGTTTTCCTCCCAAGGGGGCTGACAAGAGAGAGCTATTTGGCAGCTGTAGTAGGAAGTCATTGGGGCTGTTTTTTATATGGTTGGGGCCTGTCTTCCCTTTCTTTCTGGCCTGATGCACCCCACTGTCGAGGCCTGTAAGGACCTTGTGGTTGACCTCTACCTCTTGGATGTCTGTATCTTCCCCTTTGAGGTCTGTCTGTAACTGGAAAGGACCAATTCTTTGTTGGCCAATTTCTGCTAAATCGAGGAGGCTGAACCTGTAAGAAATCCTTCACCGTTTGCATCAATTTTGCCTTATCCTCCATTTTCTTTAATACCTCTTCTGCCTTAACTCCAAATAACACATCCTGCTGCAAAGGTGCATCCAATAGTTTTGCTTTAACATGATCTGGTAACGTATGTTCTTTTAACCAAGCATGTCTTCTAATGACAGAACCTGTAACTGCTGGTCTACAGGAGACCTCTAAAGAATCAAAACCACATTGCAAAGTATGTTTTCCCACTTGTTCAGCTGCATGCAATAAATCCTGCATTTCCTTAAAATTAGGAGGATCTGAATCTGGAAGCATTTTTTGTTTCAATTGAGACATCAAAAATTGCTGATATTTTAGCATGTGGAACTGGCAGTTTAAGGCCCTCATTGCTAAAGTTGCAGACGTATATACTTTCTTCCCCCATCTGTCTAATGCTCTGGAATCTCTGTCAGAGGGGACTCGATTCTTTGCTGATGAGGCCTTAACCCCTTTGGGTCCCTGAGAAATAGTTTCAGGGTCAGCTACAGGGCTTTACAAAGAAATTTGTGTGAGTCAGGGACTCTGTAGTACCTGTTAGGCTTAACTGGGGCTGGGGGTAAAGAATCAGGATTTAAGCTGGATTCAGTATACACATCATCCACAATATCTAACACTGGCAGAATAGCAAGGGGTCTGTGTTGAGGTAATAAAAGGAAGTGTCTGAGCCTTTTCTTGGATTCTGAGTAATCCTGGCCTTCCCAATGGAAATGCTCCCTCATGGTGTGTAAGGTTTCCCCAAAGGAGTAGTCCTCAGGCGGAGAGGCTGATGGAATTGATTCCTCAGCATCAGAATCCTCATAAGGGGGTAAAGAGTATCCTAGGTCTGAGGATGAATCTGAAGATATGGATACTTGGTCGGATGAGTCATAGTCTGCATCCTGTCTAGGCCTTTTATCAGGAGGGGGATGGGACCCCCTGATCAGAGTGATTAGATCTTCGGCCATTTTGAGCATTTGTTTCTTAGGCATGGAGGCCTGTCCTGGAGAATGCTGTATTTGTTTCTTTGTTTTTAAAGGAGGTTTAGACTTAGCAGAAGTTTTAATGCTTAACTGAGTAGGTCTGAAAACACCCTCTGAAGCTGCAGGTTGTTCAGCTACTCCGGATCCCTCTGAAGGGTTAGTTTCTTTAGGCTGAAAATCTTGTGCGTCCGAAGGCCCAGCCATTTCCACGTGGGAGTCAGAGGCGGCCTGTGGTTCTACAGAAGAGGTCATCAGGGGCTGCGAAGGCGCCTCGAAAACTGGAGAACCTGCGACTGGCCTAGAAGATGCTTCATCATCAGTTTTGGGCCTCGGATGCCTATCTTTGTCTTTGCGCTTTTTATGTATTCCGGTCGTCGGAAGTTCCGTCAGCATGGTGCAATTGAATTTTCTACCAAAATAATGTCGGGCAAAATCAAACCGACATTTAATAGTGCACTTGTTAAACCTAGCACAAAACCGACAACCAGTGATGTCGTGGTCTGGGCCTAGACATAGGATACAATAAGAATGGAAATCCTTATGAGGTATTTGCTTCCCACAAGAAATACAGTTATTAACTTTTACTGACATCAGTCTGAGGCAAAAAAAAGTTTCCCCAATGGGGTACTTAGCTTTGTAGAAGACTTTGGTTCTGGATTCGGAATGAAAATCTCAGGAGTTGGCCGATCGTCACTTGCGAACTGCTTTTGCTTCGGGCACCACACGGCAAGAAAGACTGAAGAAAATGGCGTCAGCTGCATCTTATATACCCCTGTCGCACTGACGTCAGGGAGGAGGCGACAACAACCAGCGCCGGACCAAGACTTTGGAACTGAGGCCGACTGGGGAACCGCCTGACGGCAGGATAATCCAAGTGTAATGACTGCAGCAGTGTAACATGATGAACATCTACAATACACTAAACACACTAAACTAAATCTACAAGTTATCGCCTATCAAATAACAACAACTACAATACAAAAAGCCCTAATCTGACAAAAAAAAGGCAGATTAATAAAGTTATACAAGTTTGAGCCAGTAACCAGAAACCTCGCAGCTGAAGCGGCAAACGAGATCTGGGTATCTAGCGCTAGGCATCATGGGATAAGGGGTATCCTCGAGCCAGTAAACAGCTCTCAAGGTATAGAAGATGGCCGAGTCGGAGCCGAGGATCGGCTCCGATTCCAACCAGCAAGAATGAAGGCGAGATTGACAACTTAACATCATATGTTCCCAGTTACCTCTTCTTTCTCCATCACACCTCCAACATTTGCTATCTTGCCTGAGGAAAATTTTAAGTTCTTTGAAGTCTGCTTGGGGTATAAAAATACCTATGCAAACACTTCCAAGCAAAGATCCTAATCTTTCTGGGCTTGGTTGCATACTTGGGAGCCATACATATGTATTCCCATTGTTTTCTTGTAAATTGCTTTTCCAGTCTCTCTTCCCAATCTTTTCTATCCTCCTCTGATTGATTTTTATAATTATCATTCAATATTTTATATGCACTACTAAGTATCCCTTTTTTAACAGCTGCTTCTATTCTAGATTCAAAAACTCTACCAGAGCAGGTCTTTCACTTAAAATTTCCCTATTCCTTTCTCTTTGCCTGTACTCAGAGATCAAGCCCTGGTACAGAAGGCAGTCTCTAGCCGGCAATCCAAATGCCTTTGTGGCCTTCTATTGCCTTTCCTGCTTATTTGCTCCCAATATCTTGGTTCCTCTGCCAGGTATCTCAAGTAAATTCCAGCCCCCTTTTATCTATTTTCTGTACCCTACTTGCAGTCACCCCTATTGGCAAAATCTCCCTTCTGCATTCTCATATTGGTTTAGTTCTTAGAATACTTTCTGCTGCTTTATGAATATAGTACACTGTATGGTTGTTATTCTCTTTAAGTATCTACATCCAAAATCCCACTTTCTCACTATTTCTTGAAGCTCCCCACTGCTTCATTATTCCATTCTGAACCGTCTGCTTGTGTTATGTATATGAGCCCTAACTATGTAGCTCTAAACAATCCCTTTAAATCAAGAACACCTAAACCATCTTGTTCTATTGGAAGGATCAACATATCTCCCTTAACTGTTGCCTTCCTCCCTTCCCAGATAAATGCCTTCATTTTTCTAAATAATTATTGTCCCCAACTTCTCCTCAAGTTGATAAAAAAGTATGC
Organism: Protopterus annectens; assembly: GCF_019279795.1. Classification (NCBI taxonomy): domain Eukaryota; kingdom Metazoa; phylum Chordata; order Ceratodontiformes; family Protopteridae; genus Protopterus; species Protopterus annectens. Next base: position 273,338,747 of record NC_056742.1, on the reverse strand, counting down.
CTGACCCACATACAAGACTAAACCACTTTCTCAATTATCATTTGTTTAGTCTCTTCCCACATAGCTTTAGCTGCCATAACAGAAGCCTTTATAATCCATACTCCTAAATACTTAATCTTTTCATGTCCCATAAATATGGGTATTGCTGAACAGATCTGTGTATGGGTACATAAGCTATGGCTATAACTTTTGTTTTTTCTTCATTCATTTTACATCCTAAAAAGACTTGAAACTGTTTCAAAATGTTCTACAACACCAAGATGTCCTTTTCAGGATTTATCAGATACATAATAATATAATCTGCAAATAAAGCAATTTTTTCTTACCATACCAATTATGTCACTGTATTTCTAAGCCCCTTATTTTGTTTGCCAATGGCTCTAACTATAAAGCAAATAAGAAAATGGGGAAAGAGGACACTCCTGCCTGGTTCCTCTTTTCAAACACATTATCTTAGTGGAACCCTCCCACTTTAGTTTTTACCTCTGATCCTTCATATATCCTTCTAATTAAACTTATTACTGTATCATGGAATGCAAATGCTTCAAATGCCGTACTAATAAAACCTCAGCTTACTAAGTCAAATACTTTCAATACCTCAAGATCCACCAACAACAGGTATTTTCTTGCATTATGCTTCCCTCTGGATCATCATTGTTCTATTCATATTGTCAAATATTTGCTGCCCATCCACAAAACCACACTGATCCATATATATATATATCGATTTTGGCAACACCTTTGACATTCTTTTAGCTAGTATAATCATAAACACTGTATGATTGTAGTTTAAAATTAAAACAGATCTATATGAAGCTGGGTCTGAAGGGACTTTGCCATCTTTAAGTAACACAACCACCACATCTTTCTACCAAGATGTTGATGCTCCCCCTCCTTTTAAAATACTGTTAAACAAAATCTTCCAGATGTTTATCGTTTTCCTCCCCCCTAATTTCCAAACTTCCACGGGAACATCATATGTTCCTGAGACATTCATGAAGGTCTACATCGCTGCTTTTAGCTCATCACCTATTATCTTAACTGTTAGTTGTTGAGCTTAGTCCACCTCTAACCTTGGAATAATTAAGTCTACCATAAATACTTCCATCTGTACTCCTTCTTGATTTCCACATTTCTCTCTGCTTTATACAAATTTTGTACATTTCTGGAATATCTCTAAAACATCTATAGGATCTCTGGTTACATTTCTTGTTGTAGGTTCCCTAAGCTTGGTGGCAACCCTTTTTTACTTTGTTGCCTACGTCATCATACTAAACGTTTTTCTGCTCTGGAGTTATCAAAATATAGTTGCTTAACAGCAGTCTTTCTAAACGTATGCATATTATCCAAATGCTCTCTTATATTCTCTTTAGCACTCTGCAGTTGAGCAGTTACTTGTTCTTTGAGATTCACCTTATTCTGCAATACTTTAACTTTTGGCAGCCCCTCTAAATAATTATCACTTCCTATCATATTTCTTTCATTTCTACCCTATTAAAACTCCATTTTCATTTTATCCCACTCACTAGCTATAACTTTTTACATCTTCCCTAGTAACTACTGAATAATTTCCACTACCCAGTCCTTAAATTCCTCTCTTTTTTTTGCAGGTAGGTAGGAAAGTGCCAGTGTGTGATCTTTACTTCATTACCCTGCATTTTTAACTTAGCTTTTATTGGTGCATGATTAGAAACAGTTACTGGATGTGTGTCAAAACTTTCAATTAAATTGACATGTTCCAGTGAAATATATTTTCTATCTACTTTAACTTAATTATATTACCTTGGGGGAATAATATGTGAATGTTGTCCAAGTTCCTACTACTGAATTCACATCTCCCATGCCAAATACTTTCATAAATTTCTTCAGTAATCTACCACATTTGATATATTGTCCCAGTCCCTCTGATATATCCTCACTATTGTAAATCAAATTCCAGTCCCCACCTATAAATTGTCTGCTGAGAGCTGGTTATTTCTCCCAAAATTGTCTTAACCTCCATAATAGCATGATTCAAGTAAGATATCAATCTTAAATCAAAACTACTGCAATATACATGATGGCACAGAAGGTGCAGCAGTTAGCATTGCTACCTCACTGCAGATGTTTCTTTCTTTTGGTTCTCAACTGTGGTGTCAAGTCTGCATATATTCCCTGTGTCTATGTGGATTTTCACTTGGTCACTTTTTTGCTTCCTATTCCAAAGGCATGTCATAGGTGAACTGACAATCACCCCAAACTTCCCATACATGTGCATGCCACAGGTAAAGAGTATGTGTGTCTGCATGCACACATGTATCCTGAGATGGACCAGCACTCAATCTAAGACTTTTTGTTTCTGTAACTTGAGCTCAATGAGTGCATGGTTAAGCTCTGACTGCTCCATTACCCTGAAATGGGTTAAACAGGTGATTAAAGAATGAAGAATGAAAAGAGAGAATTTGAAAGCTCCTTGATCAAATCTCTATGTAGTCTTGTGAAATGTACCAGGTAGATAACAGACCTCAAGGCAAATGATGGTGAGGCAAAGACTTACTTTCCAAATCTGTCCAGCAGCCTAGACTCTCTGTCTGATGGGTAGACAGACAAGCTCTGTTCAGCTATCTCTTTTTTAGTGGTTGCCGTCATCACCATAGCACTTACTGGGACTTTACTTTGTTTCAGTGGGGTCTGTCCTTAAGGGAAGCCGGGAACTTGTCAGGTTGTCTCGGTATAGACTCAACAGTATCCGCTGGGAAAATAAATCCTCCTCCTCCGGTTAGGTAACCCAAGATGTAGATGGGCCAGAACCAAAAGTTTCCAAAAATACTGATTACTCTGGAGAAGTATGGTGAGCTGAGGGACTCTTCTCCTTCCTAGAAATCAGTATCCTCAGTGACAGATTCCAGCGGAGAATCTATGTGCCTTCCCTTGCACATTCTCTTCTGATGGATCTCCTCTGGGGGATGTTCAGGGGAGGTATCAGAATAGAGGGGGAGTCCCTCTATGGAAACTGACTGGAAGCTAGCTGGAACTGGCTGTCCCCATGGAATAGGCGTGATGGACTCAGGGCTCGGAACAAAAGAGGGAATATGGAGTGGATCCATGGGATGAGAGACTGGATCTCTAGGAAGAGAAAAAGCTCTTTCCACAACCTCAAAGGCAGACAGACCCAGAGAAGCCGTGGCCACCCGCATCAGAGCTGAAACTTCCAGTATGGGTAGATCATGACTCCTACCAGACTTGTGTCTGGAGGAGGGAACCAAACCTGAGCTGTCCATTAACGAGGCACTGAGGGCAAGGATGGATCTGATAACATCGAAGTAGATCCCAGTCCCACAGACCCGATGCCAATGCTTCTGCTCTGAGACGCATTCCCATCCAACTGTATAGGTGTGGAACTGGTCAGTCATGCTGTCAGATTCGAAGAAGTGATAATCTTCGGATGTGACTCTGGACCTCATGGGGCTGTCGGATCTCTGGGCATCAAAACCAAAGGATGGATTGGAGAAGAAGACAGCACTGTGTGAGTAGTGATTGGAAGACTCATGGATCCCACAGGGGATTGAGCTGGAATGACTCCCATCTGGATCTAAACTCTGAGAAATTTTCACATCATCCTATCCACATCCGCTTCTGAGAGACTTCTGGAAAACCTGGAGGATATGGTGGACTGGGGCCTGGAACATTTTTTTGGGAGTTTGCACAAAGGGAGAGTTCAGAGTAGGAGAGATCAGACCCCTTGATCATTTCTGGAGAACAAGCTCTTTGACTATGTGAAGTACCAGGTTTCGGAGCCGAAAGCCTAGGATCCGAGACCTGATCTGTGGGACTAGCTGTAATTATGATTGGATCTGAAACTTTATAATCTGACAATTTCAGAACCGCAGAATGAACCTTCAGGTTAGAGGATGTCTGATCCAATGATTTCAAGATTTTTGTCAGTGGTTCTAACGAAGTCCTAAGGGATTTCGGCAAAGAGTGCTTTCTATGTTCTGAAAGAGCAGATTTACAGGTACTGCTTGGGGGGGGGGGATGATCTGAGCCTCTGAAGAAAGTGTTGATGAAGGAGGGAGGAGACCTTTCAAAATAAGTTTGCTGATTCAGTCGGCTAATGCCCTGGAGTTGAACACAGAACTAATACTGCAATTAGTATCCAGATGGGTGGCTCTGAGACAATATACACACTCCTTGTGGACATCCGAGTTAGGAATTTTATGCCCACAACATGTACATTTTTTTGAATCCTGTCGGCTTGTCAACCATGACAGGAAAGTAGGTATCAACACTCCTACAGTAAAAAAGGACTTTGTATAAATATAAAAAAAAAAAAAAAACACTAAGAAGGGAAAGAAAGACTTTTATTTTGGAAAGGCAGAAATGAAGAAAGAGCAGAAAAAAATACCACCATAGGTAATTAAGAATTACCATGAGAAAGATATGAAAGAGAAATATCAACTATGGTAATAAATAGAAATAGTATTATAAAATAGTAGTCTGTTGCTGAGAAAACTGAAAGCTAGGAAGGAGATGTGAACCAGGAAAAAAAAAATTACACAAAACATAAATTCACTTACTAAACAATTACGATTAATGCTCTAGAGAACGACCCTATGTCTGAGCATGATAGCGGCAAACAAGATCTGAGGTATGAACTAATGCATTATGGGCAGAGGGAAAAGCTTGAGAGTTGGATTCAAAGTCTAAACTACGCATCTGAGTCGGATCTGAGGATTGGAACACGTAACCCAATTGTTGAAGAAGAATGAAAAGGACAACATCAATCTATTTCAATTCTGTATATATCCCTTTTGTAACTCCATTAATTTTTGTCCCAAAGTTTTAACTTATATCTTACAACTTCTAACATTTTTCTTATATCATTTCTTTTCTTTTTATGCTTGCCTCTTAAATCACAATTAAAGTCCTATATTCTCATATTTATCACTACATAGTCCAAACTTTGATGAAATAAGCTTTCCTTTCCCTTTCTTTATAATTAGTATAGGTATACAATGCTATATATAATTCTATATACTTATTCTTTCCATTTTAAACCTAGATTGGTTAATCTTTCCTTTTTTTTTCTAAAGTTACATCTAATATCTTTACTGTATTTCTACAGAATATGGACATTCCAGAACATCTCTCATTTCATTTCCTAAATTCCAGATTATCTTTCCACCCCACCATTTCCCTATTTGTAATATTTCTTCATTTGTTTAAAATCCTGTCTCTTCTAACATAATTACACCTACATCACATGCATTACACCATTCCAAAATCCATATTCTTCTTACTTTATTCTTAATACTATTTACATTTACAGAAAACACTCTAAACATTTCATTTTCCCTTTTCCTTAGATTCGTTAGCTAATTACTAGGCCAGCTTTCTTAATTGGCCATTTTTAGCTCAAAGGTGTCTGTGAGTCAAACACCGTAATCATTATACCAGCCCTCAATCATTCATTCTATATATCATTTCTCATCCATTTCCTTTCTTTTTCTTCTTTTGTAATTATCCTTTTAAATTTTCTTTTTCTATCTTTTACACTTTTACAAACAGAATTCTTTTTTTTTCTTTTACTACCTCTCAATTTATGCCTTCTTCATCACTTATTTCAGAACATTCTTCTATGTCCTCTTTATTATTTTTTTCTCATTTAATTCTTCTTCTATTTCTACTAATTTCTTCTATTTATTCTCTTTGTTCATTTTCTTCTTTTTCCTTACTCTTATTTTCATTTTTGTAATCTGTCCATAAATGTCCAATTTTACATCTATAACATTTCAAGTCACATTTTATTGCATCATGTCCCATTTCCCCACAATAAAACATTTTCTTTTGTCACAGTTACTTATCAAATGTCCTTGTACACACACACACACACACACACACACACACACACACACACACACACACACACACACACACACACAAAATGTTGTCCCCATTTTTCTATTTTTAACACACAATTACAATCCCAGCCAGCAGTCCATAAACAACTTTTATAAGTTTTGCAATGTACTTCTTTACATAAAGTTGTCAAATGTCTTTTCAAAGTATGTCTTTCTACCTCTGTTTAAAATTGTACACACATTTTCTTTTTTTACTTCCCTGTTAAACGATTTTATCACATAAAGATTCCATGGATTACATTCTTTCTTTTTTTTTCATATTTTCCAAGAAAGATTTCCAGTGGAAAAAAACTGTCTCTCAAGTATAATTTCACAAAATGTATCTATGTTAATAAGAATAAATGCTCTTAATGCTCTTACCTCATGTGCTTTTGCTCCCACAGGAGCTATTAAACTGTCCCACACTTCATACCTGTCCATTTCTTTATCTTCTTTACTTTGAATCCTTACTTCTGCTTTTCATTTTTTTCTGCCTTCTCTTCTGCTACTTCCCTTTTGCCTTCTTTTACTTTCTCTGCATATGTTTTCTTTTCCATCTCACCACTATTCTTTAGGATTGTCTCTGCATCATCCTTTTGTATTTTCTCCATAATGTCCCCTCAGTAAAAGATCTCCTTCATTTTCTGGCTCACTCTGCATCATTTCTTTAAGTAAATCATCCTCTAACCTTCTTGAATGGAGGATTGTAATTATACATCCATCATTTGCTGACTCATCTCCGTCAAACAGATTTCTTTGAAACATCTCCTCTAAATCCTGCACACATGCTCCTGCTTAGATAATTGCTTTCACTTCCACTTCTCCTACTGCTCTGTCATCTCCTTCTCTCCATCTGCCTCCATGTTTCCTGGGCCAGGTCTATACTGACGGTGCATGTATCAGCAACCAGAAAGTGCTCCTGTAAGATGGCTGCCACTCACAACAATGATGAGTAGAGGAAATTCTCCAATGCCCTGCCCAAATTTCCCCATGTAGTATAAATACCCCCCTGGGTCTCCCATGAAAAGAGGCTACTAGCCTAGAGAGGCTAACCCCTGTTAACAAAGGATAAATAAATAACTAAAGAAATATCTGCTGTTGCACTACTGAATCAAAAAGACTCCCACAATTTATGAACCAGAGGACAGTTGACTCTAGGAAGTGGCAGGGGACAAAAGGCCATACAGAATGGCTGTGGCAAAGTCTGCCTTGTCTGTGGAAGCACTGGCCAGACTGTAATGGTTTGAAAAGGTGTGAAAAAAAGACCATGCTGCTGTTTCCCCATATAAGCTGCACGCTAACCCCACTCGGGGAGGCAGTCATAGTTGCAATGCCCCTTGCAGAAAGGGCCCTAACATGGCTTAGAACTGTCTTGTCATGAAATGGGTAACAAATGCAGATGCAATGTGTTGCCCATTTTGAAATGTTTTGTAGTAAAATCTCAGTTACCTGAACAGATCTCGTGAGTGCATGACTTTTTCACCCTTATTCTGGTGTTATGGGAAAAATACATGGACATAAACACATTTTATGTCACCAACTTCAGCATGAAGTAAGATTCAGTCTTTGAGGTGGCTCTGCCTTTATGAAAGATTAGGAAGGGCTCTCTACATGAAGGCCTACTGTTCTGTAATTAGTCTAACAGAGATTAGTGCTACCAGCAATGCAGCTTTCCAGAACAGATACCCGAAGGAGTTGAAGGCAGCTATCTCAAAAGGGGGTAAGATGAGATTTTCCATGATATAATTTATGCCCTATGGTGAAGCCCTGTTTTGCTGGTCTCAAATGTGACATCACCTTTTAAGAACTTGTTAACTTGCAACTAGGAATAGAGTAGTGGTTCCACTGGCAGACAGGCCAAGTCTGCTGACAGATGTACCTTTGTTGAGGCATATGACAGGACTGTTTTGCAGAGGTCTGACTGATAGGTTAAAACCAGAGTGACTGGGGCATAATTTGAAAATCTAGGTCCTGGTCTCTGCTAAGACATCATAGGGAGAAATGTTTTCACTTGGTCAGGTATGCTTTCCTTGCATTAGATTTTACAGCCTCCACAAGATACCTAGCACATCTTCAGAAAACATGTGCCTAAAGGGATGAGTATTAAATTATTCAAAATGTCAGCCTTAGTGTTCTCAAGTTGCAAAATGGCTAGGGATTCCTCGCTGAGAGTTAATATATCCATATGCTGGGGGAATGAGACTGATTTTTTTCCCTTTAATAGATCCAACAGCAAAGGAAAGTACAGTTGTGCACACTTAACATAAATGTAGATATTCGAGTGTATTCACTGTTGCAGTCATCACCTGCGGGTTATCCCTGCTGTGGTAGCCCTTGGCCGGTCCGAATACCAGAGTCAATGTTTTTCTGCATCAGCTGCTGTCACTTGCTGACTGATGTCACGGTGTCAGTGCTATAAAGCAAGGCAGCCAATGCCATTACATCAGTTTTTCTTACCCTAACCAGTCAGAAGCCCAAGTAATATGGTAAAGAGGTCCAGGTGTCAAAAAGCTACCTAGAGAAGCTTATGTCTCCCTAAAGAAAGAAGCTATAAGGGGGAAGGAGGGAGGGAAACCAGGACTGCAACAGTGAATACACTTGGACATCTACATTTAAGGTAAGGGTACACAACTGTACTATATTCATGTTTCACTGCTGCAGTCATCACCTATGGAAGGATTCCCAAAGCTGAGGAGAGGGGTGGTACGATTAGTAAGAGACTTAGGCCTGGGTCAGCAAGCCCTGCAGAACTGCAGAGGCAAACCCTGCCCTAGCCTTAGAAAAATAGAAGTAGGTGGTAATGCTTGGTAAAGGTATGGACAGAAGTCCAGGTGGCAGCTTCCAGGATGTCCCTGGTGGGAACTCCTCTGAGGAATGCTGTGGAAGTAGAAACTGCACTAGTGGAATGGGTTTGAACAGATTTGGGGGGGGGGTCCCATGTAATCTGTAGCAGAAATGGATACAGTGTGATATCCATTTGGAAATGGTTTGCTTAGAAATAGACTTCCCCTCTGCCCCTGGGGCAAAGATGACAAGTAGTTGGTCTGTTTTCCTGAAGGGTTTAGTATGGTCCAGATAGTATCTGAGCTGTCTGTGCACGTCTAGTGAGTGCAAAATTCCTTTCCCTTTGTTTTGAGGGTTAGGAAAGAAGGTGGTAGATGTATGGCCTGGTTGAGAGTCACATTAGATACCACCCTGGGCATAAAGGAGAGTTTAGTCCTCAGGGAAGCCCTGTCTGCATGGAAAATGATGAAGGGCTCAATGGCCATCAGTGCCTGAAGTTCTGAAACCCTTCTAGCTGAGGAGATAGCTAGGAGAAAAGCAGTCTTCCAGGAGAGGAATCTTAGTTTTGCTGAAGCAGCAGGTACGAATGGGTGGCAAGGTTAGTTTTTCCAAAACATAATTCAGGTCCCAGGCTGGCATGGGTGGCCTTCTGGAAGGTCTGATATTAGAAGCCCCTCTTGAGGAATTGTTTGACCAAAGAATGGGAGAACAGGGGCTGATCTGTGCCAAAATTAGCTGAAACGGCTGAGGCATGGATTTAAACAGAAGAGAAGGAGAGACCACTATTAAGTAGCTCCGCTAGTTAGTCCAGGATAAGAGGGATAGAAGGTAGAGAGGTACTGCCCCCTCTGGAATGGCTCCAGGAGCAGAATCTTTCCATCTTCCAGCATAAGATTTTCTAGTGCTGGGCCTTCTGGCCTTTGTGATAATATCTAGGACCTGTTTGCTCAACTGGGGCCTCTTGTTTGCCTTTACAGTATTAGCCATGCTAATAATTTCAGAGTCTGCAAGTCTGGGTGCAGCATTCCCTCCCTATATTTCCCACTGAGGAAGGCATGTTTGCCGAAAATGGTTTGGGACCATCAAATAAATAATTATTTACTTATTTTGTTGTGCTTCTTTCTCCTTGGTGCTGGCCGCTTGTTCACCTATTCCTATTAGGTGTAGTCCCATGGAAGAGGCTGTCAGCCAGAGGTTCATGGCTAGCCTGCAAAGAGGGTAGGATTGAGTCCCTCCCTGTTTGTTGATGTACCACATTACTGTGGTGTTGTCTGTTTTGATAAGGAGAACCCCTAGCTTGAGATGGGGTTTGAAGGATGTCAGAGACTTTTGTACTGTCATCATTTCCTTCTGGTTGATGTGTAAGGGAAGGTGCTGGGAATCTCAAAGACCTTGGGTGCACCTGCCTTCTAGGCGAGCACCTCAAGCAATGTCTGAGGTGTTGGTGGTAATGGTCTGCCCGGTAAGGCGAAGGGTGAAGGAAAGACCTTTGTTCTTGGCAAAGGCCCCTACCCACCAGAGAAAATCGGCCCTTATACAGAGGGTCAGAGGGAAAAAGGTCTCTTGAGGTTGAGAGTGCTGACACCAAAGGTTCTTTAGATACCAGTGAAGTTTTCTCATGTGAAGCCTGGCCACAGGAATTAGAAGGATACAAGATGCCATGTACCCCAAGGCTTGCAGGAACTTCCTCACAATGAGGTGATTTCTGGAAGAAAGCTGTGACAAGTAGAGAGGCAGGAAGCTCTGCTTTTCTGGGGATAGGAAGGCCATTTGGGATGCTGTGTCCAGCAGTGCTCCCAAGAAAATGATCTTCCTGGAGGGTTTTTGCTTTGATTTCTTTGTCTGCAAAATGCTATGGCCATGGCTAGGCATTTGGTGAATACCATGGCAGCAGTATATAAGCCAAAGGGTAGCACAGAGAACTGAAAGTGTTGTGAGCCTGCTCTGAAGCGCAGGAATTTTCTGCAGGATTCCCTTATGGGGATGTGGAGGTAGGCATCCTTTAGGTCTAGAGTCACTAACCAGGCATTTTTGTCAGCATAGGCAGCAGCTGCTGCAAATTTTGCATTTTGAATTTGGGGACCACCAGGGAGGTGTTCAGAATGGATAGATCCAGGATGGGGTGCCAAGTGCCCTCTTTTCTGGGAACAAGGAATAGTCTGGAATAAAAGCCTTTACCTGTTTGATCTGGGGGAACAGGTTCTACTGCTCCCTAGGATGTGAGAGCTTGGACTTGTTTCAATGCCTCTGCCCACTGATTTGGAGGCAAGTCTGGGTACCCTCTTGGAATTGGGAGTTCGTTGAAAGAGAATTTGTATCCCTGAAAAATTATGTTTAAGACCCATTGGTCCTTTGTTACTGAAAGCCAATTTTCTTTGTAGAGGAAGAGCCTTCCTCCTAGCTTTTAGTGAGTGAAAGGAGGGCAGAGGGGAGAGAGGGAGTTATTGAGAGTTTTTTCCATAGAAGGATGGCTTAGAACTCCCTGCCTTTGAGGCGGAGGTGGTCCACTGTTTGGTTCTCTGTTGTCCCTGGGATAGGGTCCTGGATGGTCTGTCCCTGAGGGGCTTACCTTGCCCCTGTCTGCTAGGTACAGGAAAGGACCAGTGCTTAGAGGGAAAATTCCTGCTGAACCTAGGAGGCTGAAACTGAAAGAAATCTTTTACTGTTTGCATAGATTTTGCTTTGTCTTCCATCTTTTTAAGCACCTTTCTGCTTTCACTCCAAACAAGCAGTCCTTATCCAAGGGTGCATCAATTAATTTAGACCTGACATGATCAGGGAGAGGTTGTTCCTTCAACCATGCATGTCTCCTAATGACAGACCCCGACACTGCTGTCCTGCTTGAGGCTTCTAGGGCGTCATATCCACAGTGTAATGAGTGTTTGGCCACTTGACAAGTAGAGTGCAGTATATCTACTAACTCCTTCAAATTGGCGCAGTCAGGAAAGGTTGAAATCTTTTGCTTTAATAGTTCCAAAGTGTGTTTCTGATATTTTAACATATGGAACTGACAGATGAGTGCTCTGATAGCTAAAGTTGCAGAGTTGTATACTTTTTTACCCCATCTGCCCAGGATGGAATCCTTGTCAGAAGGAATAGGATTCTTTGCAGAATGTACAGTTTTGTACCTACCATAAATGTTGATGTTCGAGTGTATACACTGCTGCAGTCATTAACCTGGACTGCAGCAGTGTATACACTCGAACATCTACATTTATGGTAGGTACAAAACTGTACTATGTTCATCGTGTTACACTGCAACAGTCATTAAACAAATACAGCATTCTCCAGGACAGGCCTCCATGCCTAAGAAACAAATGCTCAGGCGGTTCCTCAGTCGGCCCGAGTTCCAAAGTCCCGATCCGGCGTCGGTTGCTGTCGCCTCCTCCCTGACGTCAGTGCGACAGGGGTATATAAGATGCAGCCGACGCCATTTTCTTCAGTTTTTCTTGCCCCAGATGTCAGGTGCCTCTAAATAGGTAGGCAATTCCAATTGCTAATAAAACATACATAAGAAAAGCAAAAAACAACTTACAGCTACCAGCAAATACTCCCCATAGGTAGTAAGGGTAGAAGACATAAGTACGTACCAGCCAGTAAGAGGGGAAGGAGGGAGGGTATCCTGGACTGCAGCAGTGTATACACTTGAACATCTACATTTATGGTAGATACAAAACTGTACTATGTTCATCATGTTACACTGCTGCAGTCATTACACTTGGGTAGAATCCCATAGCTGAGGTAGGGTGGCTGGTTCTATAAGGCATTAGGGGTGGCTATAAGGCCCTGCAGCACTGCAGTGATGAAGCCAGCTCTGGATTTAGAGTATAGATGCAGATGGTAATGCTTGGTGAAGGTATGTACAGAACTCCAAGTTGCTGCTTCCAAAATATCCTTGGTAGGTACTCCCCTGAGGTAGGCAGTTGAAGTGGCTGTTGCCTTGGTGGAGTGAGATCTAATGCTGCTAGGTACAGGTTTTCCATGGTACGTGTAGCAGAAACATATACAATGTCCTATCCATTTTGAAATAGTCTGTTTTGAAATGGCTTTTCCCTGTGCTCCTGCAGCATATGCTACCAATAATTGCTCAGATTTTCTGAAAGCTTTGGTTTTGTCCAAGTAGAAGCGTAACTGCCTGTGAATGTCCAAAGAGTGCAGTAGTCTCTCCCCTTTATTCTGTGGTTTAGGATAAAAAGTTGGCAAGTGAATAGTTTGGTTTAGAGCCACACTGGATAACACCTTTAGCATAAACATAGGGTTAGTTCTTAAAGACACCCTGTCCTGGTGGAAAATGAGGAAAGGTTCCACTGCCATTAGTGCCTGTAATTCTGAAACTCTTCATGCTGATGTTATTGCCAGGAGCAGAGCAGTTTTCCAAGAGATATATTTTAATTCTGCTGTGTTAGCTGGCTCAAAAGGAGGTAAAGTTAGTTTTTCCAAAACAAAGTTGAGGTCCCAAGTTAGAGTAGGTGCTCTACGGGGCGGTCTTATGTTTTTAGCCCCTCTGAGGTACTGTTTTAACAGAGGATTAGAGAAAATTGGTGGATCCATGTTGTAATGAGCAGAGATGGCAGAGGTGTGGATCTTGATGGATGAGAAGGAGAGGCCTTTGTCCAGCATCTCAGTTAAGTATTGTAGTATCTGAGGAATGTTTGGGACAAGAGGGTCAAGTCTGTGAGCTTGGTTCCAGGCACAGAATCTCTTCCATTTATCCGAATAGGCTTTCCTGGTACTTGGCCTTCTGGCCTCCAGAATGACATCCATAACAGCTTTGGAGAGAGGCATTGCTTGCTTGACTAAGGAATCTTCCATGCAGCTAGGTTTAAGGTCTTTAGCTGGCTGTGTAGAATTTGATTGTTGTGCTGAATCAGCAGATGTGGGATTTGAGGCAAAATCTAGGGTGGTTCTTGTGCTAAGCTCCTTAAGATTGGGTACCAGTGCTAGCGTGGCCAGTCTGGTGCAATCAGGATCATCTTTGGCTCTTCTTGCCTGGCTTTTATGAGTACCTTTGGCAGGAGTGGAAGTAGTGGAAAAGCGTATACTTGTAGGTTCTCCCAGCTGAATGAGAGGGCATCCACTTTCCATGCTTGTGGATGGTAACCCCTTGTGCAGAATTTTTTGTAGCTGGCAGTTTATTGGGGATGCAAACAGATCTATGTCCGGGCTCCACCATTTCTGTGTTATCATTCCGAATATTTGTGGATTCAATTCCCATTCGTGGGGATCCATGATGTTTCTGCTTAAGTCGTCTGCCAATGTGTTTTTCTCTCCTGGCAGGAATTGTGCTTGCAAATGAACTTGAAGGTTTATAGCTGTGTTCCACAAGGTCATGGCTTGTCTGCATAGGGGGTAGGAGTGAGTGCCCCCTTGCTTGTTTATGTACCACATAACTGTGGTGTTGTCTGTCTTTATCAGTAGTTGTCCTGGATGCAGCAGGTCCTTGAAAGCTATAAGGGCATTTTGTACAACTAGCATCTCTTTTTGATTGATGTGAAGATGCCTTTGTTCTGCGGGCCACGTGCCCTGAATACATTTGCCTGCCATGTGTGCTCCCCAGGCGTAATCCGATGCATCTGTTGTCAGTGTTTGCCTGGCTGTGGGTTGTGTAAAAGGCTGTCCCTTGTTGAGGTGACAAGCTTGAACCCACCATTGAAACTCCTGTTGAAGGCAAGGGATTAGTGGTATAACTGTTTCCAAACTTTGACAGTGTTGAGACCATACATTCTTTAGGTACCATTGTAGTTTCCTCATATGCAGTCTGGCATATGGAATTAGTAGTATGCAGGATGCCATGTAACCCAAGGCCTGCAGAATTTTTCTTGCAGGGAGTTGGGTCTTTGTTGCCATCAATTGAAAGTATTGAGATAGTTGTCCTTGCTTGTCTGGCGTGAGATAAGCCATCTGGGCCGTTGTGTTCAAGCTGGCACCCAGGAATATAATCTCTTGTGAGGGCACTAGTTTTGATTTATTTTCGTTTACTGTGTACCCTAGGCAACTTAATAACTTTTTTACAAACGCCAGATGCTCTAGAAGAATGTCCTTGCTCTCTGCTTGAATCAGGCAGTCGTCTAGGTACGGATAAATTTGAATTCCTTTCTGTCTGCAAAATGCAATTACTGGTGCCAGGCATTTTGTGAAGACCCTGGGCACAGTAGATAAGCCAAAGGGCAGTGCAGAGAATTGATAGTGCATTGAACGAGCTATGAATCTGAGGTATCTTCTGCAGTTTTGTCTGATAGGGACATGCAGGTATGCCTCCTTGAGGTCCAAAGTCACGAGCCAAGCTTTCTTGCCCAGCATGGGAAGAAGCTGCTGTAATGTTAACATTTTGAATTTCCGAACATCCAGGTAAGTGTTTAGAGATGAAAGATCCAGAATGGGCCTCCAGGCTTTGTCCTTTCTGGGTACCAGAAAGAGTCTTGAGTAAAATCCTGTCCTTGCTCCTGTGATGGTACCTTTTGAATAGCTCTCATATCCATGAGTGCTGTAATTTGTTTTTGAGCCTCTGCCCATTGATTTGGTGGCAGATTTGGCATTCCTTTTAACCTTGGTAGAGTGTGGAAGTGGAACCTGCAACCTTGAAATACAATGTTGAGAACCCATTTGTCTTTGGTGATCATTTGCCAATTGTGGTGGAAGAGTGCCAGTTTTCCTCCCAAGGGGGATGCCAAGAGGGATTTGTTTGGCAGCTGTAGTGGAAAGTCATTGGAGCTGCTTTTTATATGGTTGGAGCCTGTCTTCCCCTTTTTTCTGGCCTGAGGCAACCCATTGTCGAGGCCTATAAGGACCTTGTGTTTGACCTCTACCTCTTGGACGTCTGTATCTTCCCCTTTGAGGTCTGTCTGTAATTGGAAAGGACCAATTCTTAGTTGGCCAGTTTCTGCTAAATCTAGGAGGCTGAACCTGTAAGAAATCCTTCACCGTTTGCATAGATTTAGCCTTATCCTCCATTTTCTTTAATACCTCCTCTGCCTTAACTCCAAATAACACATCCTGCTGCAAAGGTGCATCCAATAATTTTGCTTTAACATGATCTGGTAACGTATGTTCTTTTAACCAAGCATGTCTTCTAATGACAGAGCCTGTAACTGCTGCTCTGCAGGAGGCCTCTAAAGAATCAAAACCACATTGCAAAGTATGCTTTCCCACTAGTTCAGCTGCATGCAATAAATCCTGCATTTCTTTAAAATTAGGAGGATCTGATTCTGGAAGCATTTTCTGTTTTAACTGAGAGTAAAATTTGCTGATATTTTAGCATGTGAAACTGGCAATTTAAGGCTCTCATTGCTAAAGTTGCAGACGTATATACTTTCTTTCCCCATCTGTCTAATGCTCTGGAATCTCTGTCAGAGGGAACTGGATTCTTGGCTGATGAGGCCTTAACTCCTTTGGGTCCCTGAGAAATAGTTTCAGGGTCAGCTACAAGGCTTTTATACAGAAATTTATGTGAGATAGGGACTCTGTAGTATCTGTCAGGTTTAACAGGGGCTGGAGGTAAGGAATCAGGATTTAAGCTGGATTCAGTATACACATCATCCACAATATCTAACACTGGCGGAATAGCAAGGGGTCTGTGTTGAGGTAATAAAAGGAAGTCTCTGAGCCTTTTCTTGGATTCTGAGTAATCCTGGCCTTCCCAGTGGAAATGGTCCCTCATGGTACGTAAGGTTTCCCCAAAGGAGTAGTCCTCGGGCGGTGAGGTTGATGGAATTGATTCCTCAGCATCAGAATCCTCATAAGGGGGTAAAGAGTATCCTAGGTCTGAGTATGAATCAGAAGAGATGGACACCTAGTCGGATGAGTCATAGTCTGCATCCTGTCTAGGCCTTTTATCAGGAGGGCGATGGGACCCCCTGATCAGAGTGATTAGGTCTTCGGCCATTTTGAGCATTTGTTTCTTAGGCATGGAGGCCTGTCCTGGAGAATGCTGTATTTGTTTAATGACTGCAGCAGTGTAACACGATGAACATAGTACAGTTTTGTACCTACCATAAATGTAGATGTTCGAGTGTATACACTGCTGCAGTCCAGGTTAATGACTGCAGCAGTGTAACATGATGAACATCTAGCCTTAGCTCCTTTAGATCCCTGTGTAATGACCGCCGAGTCTGCAGCAGGATTTCTGTACAGGTATTTGTGAGAATCCGGTACTCTGTAAAACCTGTCAGGTTTACTGGGAGCAGATGGGAGGGTGTCAGGGGTTAAGCTGGATTCATGGAAAACATCATCCATCACTTCTAAGATAGGGGGGGGGGGTGGCTAGGGGTCTGTGCTAGGGCAGATCTAGAAATTATTTTAGTCTTTTCTTAGACTGGGGGAAGTCCTGAGATTCCCAGTGGAAATGTTCCCTGAGGGTGTGAAGGGTTTCCCTAAAGGAAAAGTCTTCTGGTGGGGAGGCAGAAGGGATTGATTCCTCTGCATCTGATACTTCATAAGAAGTCAGAGGTTGTCGTTCCTCTTCAAAATCTGAATAAAGAGATTCCTCAGAATCCTGTTCTGTCATTATTTCAGGAGAAGGGTGTCTTTTCCTTTTAGAAGTTGTGGCCTGACTACCCCTGATAAGGGAGATAAGATCCTCCACCATTTTAAGCATTTGGGATTGGGGTGGTCGAGCAGGAGTAAGATGGCAGCTAGAGGTAGACTTTCTAGGAGTGGCCCGGCTTCTAGGCATAAGATTATCCATCGGTCTGAAAGAAACAGTAGTTGGATGAGAAGACTTTAGTTTTTGTCTAGAATCGGTAGTGCGAAAGGCCTCCTCGGAAGCTGGTACCTGCGTCACGGCTCAGGACCCAACCGAGGCAAAGACAACCAAAATGCTCGGAAGACTAATAAGATTTCTGCGACATACCAGACTCCGAAAAGGTCTCAGTAGAGGCCTGCACAGATAGTGTATCGGGCATCAGGGGCTGCAAAAGCACCTCACTGAATTCCGGAGAACTGACGACCCGCTTAGCGTTAGTGTTGTCGGAAGGCTTAGCCTTGTGTGGTCTGTCTCTATCTTTATCTCTACGTTTTTTAGGCATGCCTACAGTTTGTTGGCTGACAGACGTAATTTCGGAATGCGAAGACTGAAGGCGAAATACCCGTCTACAATAAGAACTCTATGACAAATGATTCTTGAGTTAAAAAGGGCACAAAACCGGTAACGGGGGACATCATGGTCTGGGCCTGAGTATGAATGGAAGTCTCAGTGTGGGATCTGCTTTCCACAGGTGAGCCAATTGTTAAATTTTTCAGACATCGGTTAGTGCAAGAAAAAAGGATCCTCAACAGGGTACTTAGCTTTAGATGTTTTCAGCTGTAATTCGAATTCTGGTAGCGACCGACTGGCTCATTTGCGAACTGCTTCTGCTACAGGCTCCACGGCAAGGAAGACTGATGGCGTTTGCTGTCTTGCATTATAGCAGTGATGCCCTGACGTCAGTCAGCAAGCGACAACAGCCGACACAGAAAAACACTGACTCTGGTATTCGGGTCGGCCGAGGGCTACCACAGTAGGGATAACCCACAGGTGATGACTGCAACAGTGAAACACGAAGAAAGAATAGTTGTGTAAGAACTTACCATAACCTTAGATGTCCTTCTCTTCTATGTTGCAGTATTCATAACAGTAGGGAATTGCTGCTTACAGCACCACCGTCCAGCCAGTATACCAAAGTCTTTGTTTCAGGAGGGTATGTGTGACTTCTCTTACCAGGGCCATTAACTGACAATAAGGTATAAAAGTGACGTCTGCACATACCCTCATCAGGATTGTTTTGCCGCATACACTAGTGCTTGTGAGGTTTGACCAGGAGGGTCCTAATATGAGACCCTTAGACTTACATGTAGGCCAGTCCCAGGGCAGTAGAATGGCTGTGTAGGTTGAGACCAGGGGAGATGATGGCAATGTGCACACAGATGAAACCTGGGATAGTAGTCAGAAAGCAATAGGGGGTAGGTGGGTGGGACTGAATACCGTAACATAGAAGAGAGGGACATCTAAGGTTATGGTAAGTTCTTACACAAAGTACAGTTTTGTACTTACCATAAATGTAGATGTCCGATAGATATGCAAAGTACAGTTTTGTACCTACCATAAATGTAGATGTTCGAGGATCCACATTGCTGCAGTCCTAACTATTGGGTAGTCCGCTGTCCAGTCGGCCCGAATACCAAAGTATATGGCTGACGTCAGTCACGGCGCATTAGACTGACGTCAGTACGTCAGGGTACTAATGCGCATGACCGACGCCATATCCTCAGTCTTTTCTTGCCCCAGATGTCAGAAGACCCTAAAAAGACAAGGCCAAAACCAAAAACACCAAACATACCTGCACCAAAAATATATACAATATATACAAAGGTACCAGAATATAATCTCACCTATAGAACCACCCCTAAACACAGAGGGGCAGGAGGGAGGGTAAATTGGACTGCAGCAATGTGGATCCTTGAACATCTACATTTACGGTAGGTACAAAACTGTACTATGTTCTTCATTCCACATTGCTGCAGTCCTAACTATTGGGTAGAATCCCAAAGCAGAGGTAAGGGAGGCTGGCAAATCATAAGGAAGCAGGAGCTGATAACATGCCTTGCAAAATAGCTGTGGCAAAACCAGCCCTAGACTTAGAGTAGAGAGGAAGGTGGTAATGCTTAGAGAAAGTATGCACTGAACTCCAAGTAGCTGCCTCCAAAATATCCTTAGTTGCCACCCCTTAGAAATGCTGTTGAAGTGGCAGTAGCCCTAGTGGAATGAGGCCTAATCCCAGCTGGAATCTCCTTGCCATGATGGGAATAACAAAATGCAATGCAAAAGCCAATCCACCTAGAAATAGTTTGTTTTGACACAGGCTTGCCCTGCGAACTCAAAGCAAAAGAAACAAACAACTGCTGAGACTGCCTAAAATCCTTAGTCCTGCTTAAATAATAACGCAATTGCCTGTGTACATCTAAAGTGTGCAAAATCTTTTCCCCTTTATTTTGGGGATCTGCATAAAAAGTAGGCAAATGAATAGTTTGGTTTAAAGCCACACTAGAAACCACCTTAGGCATAAAGGAAGGATTAGTACGTAATGATACCCTATCCTTATGAAAAATCAAAAAGGCTCAACCGCCATAAGGGCCTGCAACTCAGAAACCCTTCTAGCAGAAGTAATGGCCAACAAAAAAGCAGTCTTCCATGACAAGTATTTCAGTTCAGCAGTAGCCGAGGCTCAAAAGGTTGTAGAGTAAGTTTCTCCAACACAAAATTGAGGTCCCAAGCAGGAGTAGGAGCTCTGCGTGGGGGTCTTATATTCTTTGCCCCTCTAAGAAATTGCTTGAACAAAGGATGTGAAAACAATGGTGGGTCACAATCATAGTGAGCTGAAATTGCTGCAGCATGAATCTTAATAGAAGAGAAAGACAAACCTTTGTCCAATAACTCAGTAAGATATTGAAGAGCCACACTCAAATTAGGCTCAGAAATCTCCAAATTTTTTGCTGCAGTCCAAAACAAAAATCTCTTCCATTTTTCTGCGTACACTTTCCTTGTACTAGGTCTTCTGGCTTCCATAATCACATTTAAAACTTGTTGAGGAAGCTGAGACCTGCTGTCCTTCAAAACAGAATATGCCAGGCTGTTAGATGAAGAGAGTGAAGCTTGACATTGAGCAGACGACCGTCCCTCTGAGACAATAGGTGTGGAATCAAGGGTAAAGGCCATGGAGGCTTCCTTACCAGACTCCTCAGTAATGGGTACCAGTGCTGCGAGGCCAATCTGGAGCTATTAAAATCATCCTTGGCTTGTCTTGTCTGACCTTTAGAAGCACCTTTGGAAGAAGAGGCAGAGGTGGAAAAGCATACACATGAAGATTTTTCCAACTGAAAGATAGAGCATCCACTTTCCAAGCTGTATGATGAAATCCCTTCTGCAAAACTTTGGCAGCTGGTGGTTTAGTGGAGAAGCGAACAGATCTATGTCTGGAGTTCCCCATGACACTGTCAATTTTGAAATACATGAAGATCCAGTTTCCACTCGTGGGGATCCATGATTTGTCTGCTTAACACATCTGCTAAGGAGTTCTGTGCTCGGCAGAAACCTTGCCTGAAGAGTTAGTTGCAAGCTGAGCGCAGTCTCCCATAAAATCATTGCTTGCCTGCACAATGGGTAAGAATGTGTTCCCCTTGTTTGTTGATGTACCACATGACAGTTGTGTTGTCTGTTAGAATCAACACCTGCCCTGGAAGAAGTAACTCCTTGAAAGCCATTAATGCAAACTGGACTGCTAACATCTCTTTCATGTTGATATGTAGATGCTGTAGTCTGGCAGGCCACTTGTCTTGTATCCACTTTCCATTGAGATGAGCTCCCCAAGCAATGTCTGAGGCATCTGTCGTTAGAATCTGACTCGCCTCTGGCCGGGTCACAGAGAGTCCCTTGTTTAGGTGACATTCCTGAGCCCACCACAAAAATTCCTTTTGAATGCAAGGTATTATTTGAATGACAGTGTCCAAATCCTGGCAGTGCTGTGTCCATAGATTTTTGAGATACCATTGTAGCTTCCTCATATGCAGTTTGGCATTGGGAAGCACCAGAATACAAGATGCCATGAACCCTAAGGCTTGAAGGACTGTCCTTGCAGTCAGCCCGGACTGAAGAGATAGTTGTTGGAAGTAACTGGAAAGATTCTTTTGTTTGTCCGGGGTTAAATAGGCCATCTGGGCTGCTGTATTCAGTCTCACACCCAGAAAGCACATGTCTTGAGAGGGTACTAGACTGGACTTTATTTCGTTCACAGAATACCCTAGGCATCTTAGCACTGCTATGACATATTCCAAATGCTGTAGAAGGTCTTCCTTTTCTTGAGCCAGAATCAGGCAGTCGTCCAAGTAAGGATAGATTTGAATTCCTTTTAGCCTGAAGTAAGCTATCACTGGAGCCAGAACCTTCGTGAATACTCTGGGCGCAGTAGATAAGCCAAAGGGCAATGCAGAGAACTGATAATGCGAATTTCCAGCTCGAAAACGCAGATACTTCCTGCAACTTAGTCTTATTGGCACATGAAGGTAAGCTTCCTTTAGATCTAAAGTTACCATCCAGTGATCTTTGCCCAGCAGAGGTAAAAGTTGTTGTAACGTCAACATTTTGAACTTGGGAATGTCCAGATAAGTGTTGAGGATAGATAAATCCAAAATTGGTCTCCACGTGTTCCCCTTTTTTGGTACTAGGAACAGGCGAGAATAAAATCCTAGGCCCCTTTCTGGCACAGGAACTGACTGAATAGCCCCTATTTGGAGCAACAGAGAAATTTGCTTGTGAGCCTCTGTTCTTTGTAGAGGAGGAATGTCTGGCATGCCTTTGAAAGGAGGCAAGGTATGGAAATAAAACCTGTAACCGTGGTGAATGATATCCAGAACCCATCTGTCTTGGGTAATTAAATTCCAATTTTCTTTGAAAAGAGACAGCCTTCCTCCCAAAGGTGCTGCCAGGCGAGAATGTACTGGCAGCTGAAAAGGCAGGTCATTGGGTCTGCTTACGAAAGGACTGACCCCTGCCCTCACCAGAAGTCTGAGCAGGTGAACTCCTGTCCTGGGCCTAAAAGAACCTTGAGCTCTGCCTCTACCACGTCTAGACCTACCCCTAGACTGGGAATCATAAGCAGGATAAGTCCACCCCTTAGTAGGCCAATTTCTACTAAACTTCGGAGGCTGCACCTGCAAAAAATCCTTAACAGTTTGCATAGACTTAGCCTTGTCCTCCATTTTCTTTAAAACTGCTTCCACAGGCGAACCAAACAACACATCAGACTGTAAAGGAGCATCCAAAATCCTTGTCTTAACATGCTCAGCTAAGTTCTGATCCCTCAACCAGGCGTGCCTACGAAGAACAGAACCAGTGGCAGCCACCCTCGAGGAGGCCTGCACAGCATCAAAACCACACTGCAAGGAATGCTTACCCACCTGTTCAGAAACATGAACTAAATCCTGCAATTCTTTACAGTCAATACCTACAGCCAGAGCATCCACCTTAGACTTCAATTGTGAAAGGAGATAATTCTGATATTTTAACATATGAAACTGACAATTCAACGCCCTCATGGCTAAAGTGGAAGAAGTATACACTTTCTTTCCCCATCTATCCAAAGCCCTTGCCTCTTTATCAGGAGGAACAGGATTTTCAACCACAGAAGCCCTCACACCTTTAGGCCCCTGAGAGACAGCAGTTTCTGGGTCTGCCCTAGGACTCTTAAAAAGATACTTATGGGCTTCAGGCACCCTATAGTACCTATCCGGTTTAACTGGGGCAGGAGGCAAAGAGTCAGGATTCAGAGAAGCCTCTGCAAAAACATCTTCTACCACATTCAGAACAGGAGGTATAGCTAAAGGCCTATGCTGGGGTAAAAACAAGAATTCTCTAAGCCTCTTCCTGGAATCAGAGAAATCTTGACCTTCCCATTTGAAATGCTCCCTCATGGAATGCAGAGTCTCTGAAAATGAAAAATCCTCAGGAGGCGAAGCTGAAGGAGTAGAATCATCCACATCAGAATCAGAATAAGGAGGATACTCCTGCAAGTCTTCAGCCGAAGACTCAGAAGCCTCCGAACATTGCTCAAAACTCTCAAACTCAGGTTCCACCCTAGGCCTCTTATCAGGAGGGGGCATAGAACCTCTAATCATTGTAATCAAATCCTCTGCCATTTTTAGCATATGCTTCTTAGGCAAAGACCCTGAAACACTCGGAGAAACCCCCACTGAAGCTAAAGCAGGCCTGCCTCTTAAAGAAGCCTTAGAAACAGAAGGCGAGGCCCTAACCACCTTAGGAAGAGAGGGAAGAACAGCCACCTGAGAAGCCCCTTCAGGCTGGCCTACTTCCTGAGAGGATACATCCTGTAACAGTAAAGTTTCTCCCTGAGACTCCAAAGAAACTCCTGGCAGAACCTCCGGCTCCACTGAGCCTTCTAAAGAACCGACGTCCGGGACTGTCGGTTCTTCCACTCTAGGCTTCCCTGCTTTGTCCTTGCGCTTTTTGACTGAAGCGGGCGTCGGAGCATCCGATGGCATTTTATAATTACACCGCTTCCCAAACACTAACCTGGCACAGTCTAACCTTCTCTTAATAGTGCGTTTGTTAAACCTAGCACAAGAGCGGCATCCAACAACGTCGTGCTCAGGCCCTAAACAAGGTATACACAAAGTATGGTAATCCCTATGAGGTATCTGTTTCCCACAAGAAATACAGTTATTCACTTTTTCTGACATCCGGTTAAATACTGAGGCAAGAAAAAAACAAAATATTCCCCAACGGGGTACTTAGCCAACTTTGATTCGGTCTGAAACTCTGACTTCAGAAACTTTCAGAACGCCAACCTGCACTCGCAAAAACTGCTTCTGCATCGGACCATGCGGCAAAAAAGACTGAGGATATGGCGTCGGTCATGCGCATTAGTACCCTGACGTACTGACGTCAGTCTAATGCGCCGTGACCGACGTCAGCCATATACTTTGGTATTCGGGCCGACTGGACAGCGGACTACCCAATAGTTAGGACTGCAGCAATGTGGAATGAAGAACATCTGCAGTCCTGACATATGGGTTGTCCTGCCTCAGGCAGCCCCTCGGTTGGCCGGATTCCAAAGTCTGGGTCCGGCGTCGGCTGATGTCGCCTCCTCTCCGACGTCAGAACGGCTGGAGTATAAAGGCATCCGCCGACGCCATCTTCTTCAGTGTTTCTTGCCCCAGATGCAAGGTGCCCTCCAAGGAAGGCTAAATTTTGTGACTGGATATGCCAAAAAATTCCAAACATGCACAACAGTAATAAACAGATACACCTTAACAGATATCCCCAGCAAAAAAGGAGAGGGGGAATGGACCCAAGGAAAAAGCAGAGGGGTAGGAGGGAGGGAAAACCTGACTGCAGTTTCATATCTATCGGACATCTACATTTATGGTAAGTACAAAACTGTACTATGTCCTTCAAGAATGCAACTGCAGTCCTGACATATGGGTTGAATACCATAGCCAAGCTGGGGGTGGAAGGATCTAAGCAAGGGATGGTGTAGCTAGAAGACCCTGCAGGATTGCAAAAGCAAAGCCTGCTCGGGATCTGGAGTATAAAGGCAGGTTGTAGTGTTTGGTGAATGTATGCACGGAGCTCCATGTAGCAGCCTCTAGAATGTCCTTTGTAGCCACTCCTCTTAGGAAGGCTGTGGATGTGGCTATAGCTCTGGTTGAGTGTGGCCTGATATTGGCTGGCACACCCTTTCCATGGAAGGAATAACAGAATCTGATGCAGTGTCCAATCCATTTTGAAATTGTTTGTTTGGAGACTGCCTTTCCTTGCACTCCGGCAGCATAAGCTACAAATAGTTGGTCAGACTTCCTGGTGGTCTTTGTTCTGTCCAAGTAGTAGCGTAATTGTCTGTGTATGTCTAAAGTATGCAGCAGCCTTTCCCCTTTATTTTGAGGCTTGGGAAAGAAAGTAGGCAGGTGAATTGCTTGATTTAGAGACACCCTGGATATCACTTTTGGCATGAATGAAGGATTGGTCCTTAGAGAAACTCTGTCCTGATGAAAAATGAGAAAAGGAGGAACTGCCATGAGGGCCTGTATCTCCGAGACTCTTCTTGCTGAGGTAACTGCCAACAGGAAGACAGTTTTCCAGGAGAGAAATTGCATTTCTGAAGATGCTGCTGGTTCAAAAGGAGGAAGAGTTAACTTTTCCAAGACGTAGTTGAGGTCCCATGCAGGAACTGGTGGTTTTCTGGGAGGTTTGATATTCTTTATCCCTCTTAGAAACTGTTTTAGCAAGGGATGCGAAAACACAGGTGGGTCACAGTTGTAATTTGCTGAGATTGCTGAAGCGTGAATTTTAATGGAAGAATATGAGAGGCCACTATGAAACATTTCTGCCAAGTATTCTAATATCTGAGGTATGCTCATCACTGATGCATCCTGGCCCTTTTTGGCATTCCAGATGATGAATCTCTTCCACTTGGCCGAATAGTTTTTTCTGGTGGAAGGTCTGCGTGCTTCCAGCAAGATTTCCTGAACCTTTTCGGAGAGGGGGACATGGGTCAAAGTCATGGAACCGACAAATCAGAGAGAGCTGCAAACCACAACCAGGAAACAAAAGTGCGTGTAGACCAGGAACCTCACTCCGGAATACTGCAAAACGTTCAACAGGTGCAAAAATGCAAACGGAATCTTTTTGCAATGTGAACCAAAGTTCAAAAAACTTCTCGCCAAAGTAATAGCAAAATGATGGACATAAAATCTTTATTCCACAGACACGAACCAAACTCTAGCACAAGCGCTTTCGCCCGTTCGTAACGGGCTTTTTCAAGTGTGATTTCTTTACACAACAGATCTTACTTATATGTGCTGAAATGCATTGCATTATTACATTAATTGATTGAATTGAATAATTAATCAATCATTTGGTTAATCAACCATGCTTTCCTTTTTAAAAAATATACATTTAAAAATTAAATATAAAAAACTGATTAAATATATGCATTTAATACATCAATGAAAAGTATATGTTAAAATAATAAAAATGTGGTACATTACATTCTGGCACATTTAATAATGAAAAACTACTTGAAAACATTTCCTGATGTTACCTCCACTCCCAAATTTAACATGACAACTGCGTTAGATCTCATTTTTTGTGCTACTTATTATTTACAACGTAGTTGGGTAGAGGTTATACATAATGCTTTCCAAATAGTTGAAGTAAAATTTTTACATGTAGCAATATGTAAAAAGTAAACTTAGAAATTTGAATATTAAATAATAAAATTGTTACATTCTGTAAAATTTACCTTGCAAATAAGTGTTCTGATCATTTAAGGTTTAGAATCACATATAAACATTTGTATGCTTCAACAAAGGTAAATATTAAATGATTAAATATTAAATACCAAACAGTTAACTTCAAATTCATAATTTACTTTGTTTGTCCTTCAAAATGCAAGCCAAACTGGTTCCATCATTTAAACCAGGGCATCTGGTGGCATCAAGCCTAAGCTGCCAAATTAGTTCTTTGATGCTCAGAGCATTTTTCCAATCACCACCCCTCTTGTCACAAAGTACCTTGTCCAAAACAAAAAAGCGGATAGACATGTTGGTACAGTGTTGAGAATGCTTAACAAAAGCATTCGTCTCTTTTTTTGTTTTAATGTCGTTCATGTGCTCGTATATCCTACGTCTAAACTCTCTTTCTGTTTTGCCAACGTACAATGATAAACAGTTTTGGCAAATTCCTAGATATACCACTTTAGATGAATTGCAGGAAAAATATTCTTTTGATGTAATAGTGATGCTTCTAGAAGGAATAGTGATTTTGTCACTGTTTATAATAAACGTACATTGATGGCATCTGCCAAATGAATAAGTGCCCTTTCGTTTGGTCACTGTTTTAGTTGCCAAAATGTTGTTAGAACTGGTTTTAGTTTCAAAAATGCCCTTCAAATTAATGCCCCTTTTTCTGACAAAAGAGATTTTGTTGGGAAACATGTTAGCAAATTCATCTTGCATATGAACAATAGGCCAAAGATTGCTTGCTATGTTTTCAATGAAAGCTGCGTCCTGCGAATATGTGTATATGAAATTACTAACCGAATTGTCTTCAAATTTGTTCTGCATCCTAGGAATAACCGCTTTAACCCCTAAAAGTGGCGGAAAATGTACATCTCTTTTTCTCAAAACCTCACCAAGGATGTCCTGAAAAAATTCATCAGAATACCCTCTGTCAAGAAAAGAGAAAAGTCATGGAACCCTCCAAGCTGTCAGGTGTAATGTTTGCAGGTTTTGATGAACAGTCCTGTAATTGTGTTGAGTCAGGAGCAGAGGCCATTGGGGCAAGGGCCACGGTTTGGTGTGAGTTATGCTCAGTAGCAAGGGATACCAATGCTGCCTCGGCCAGTCTGGAGCTATCAATATTCCTTTTGGTTGCTCTGCTTTGATCTTCAGTAACACCTTGGTGAGTAATGGTAGAGGCGGGAATGCATAGATTTTCAGGGTATTCCAGCTGAAGGAGAGAGCATCCGTTCTCCAAGCTAGAGGATGGTGTGTCCTTGAGCAGAACCTGTCCAGGTGGTGATTGAGATGAGAAGCAAAGAGATCTATGTCTGGTCTTCCCCATGCAGTTGTTATTTGTGAGAAAATGTGTGGATGTAGCATCCATTCGTGTGGATCCATGAAATTTCTGCTCAACCTGTCCGCCAGAACATTGTCCTTTCGCGGAACAAACTGGGATTGCAAATGGATGTTCAGTTTCAGGGACTTTTCCCAAAGAGCCATTGTTAGTCTGCAGAGGGGATACGAGTGAGTGCCTCCTTGTTTGTTTATATACCACATGACAGTGGTGTTGTCTGTCCTTATTAGCAGATGGCCTTGTTGAAGAGATTTTCCAAAGGCTTCTATTGCATGTATCACTGCCAACATCTCTTTTTGATTTATGTGCAGAGGCCTTTCTGTGGGAGTCCATTGACCTTGAATGCATCTGCCCTCCATGTGTGCCCCCCATCCATGATCTGAGGCGTCCGTTGTAATGGTTTGACTTGCTTGAACTTTGTTGAAAGGCATGCCTTGGTTTAAATGGCTTGCTTGAGCCCACCACAAAAATTCCCTTTGTAGGCATGGAATGAGTGGTATTACGTCCTCTAGGTTGTGACTGTGTTGAGACCATAAGCTTTTTAGGTACCATTGTAGCTTTCTCATGTGTAGTCTTGCCAGAGGAATCAGAAGAATGCAAGATGCCATGAAACCCAGGGCCTGCAGGATCTTCCTTGCGGTCAGCTGGGTAAGGTTTCCTAGGCTTTTGAAGTAATCTGGTAAATGCTATTGTTTCTCCTCTGTGAGGAAAGCCATTTGTGATTGTGTGTCCAGTTTTGCTCCTAGAAAAATAATCTTTTGGGATGGCAATAGTCTTGATTTTTGAATGTTGACTGTGTATCCCAAAGCCTGTAGCAACTGAATGACATAGTCCAAGTTTTTTATCAAGGTTTGTTTGCTGTCTGCTTGTATAAGGCAGTCGTCCAGGTAAGGGTATATTTGAATCCCCTGAAGTCTGCAATGTGCAACTACTGATGCCAGGCATTTCGTGAATACTCTGGGCACAGTAGATAAGCCAAACGGCAATGCTGAGAATTGATAATGCTCTGTTCCTGCAAGAAATCTGAGGTATCTTCTGCAACTGTGTCTGATTGGGACATGCAGGTATGCCTCCTTGAGGTCCAGAGTAACCAGCCAAGACCCCTTGCCCAGCATGGGAAGGAGTTGCTGTAACGTCAGCATTTTGAATTTTGGCACAATGAGAAAGGTGTTTAGAACGGACAAATCCAGTATAGGCCTCCATTGCTTTTCTTTTCTTGGAACAAGGAACAGTCTTGAATAGAATCCCTGGCCTTGTTCCTGAGGAGGAACCTTTTCTATAGCTTTTATTTGTAACAGCTTTGAAATTTGTAAGAGAGCCTCTGCCCTTTGATTTTGTGGCAGGTTTGGCATGCCTTGTCTCGTTGGTAAGGTGTGGAAGTGGAACCTGTAACCTCTGTCTATTATGTCCAGAATCCATTTGTCCTTGGTTAAAATGTGCCAGTTCTTTGAGAATAAGGATAATTTTCCGCCTAGAGGTGCTTCTCTTTGAGCCTTGGTAGGAGGAGTGAAAGGTAAGTCATTGTGATTGTCCCTGTGGTGCAGGTGAACTACCTGTGCCACTTCTCTGATTTTGTGGTTGCCATTGGCGGCCCCTGTAGGAGCCTCGGTATTGCCCTCTACCTCAAGCATGCCTGTTTTTTCCCTTTGAAACTTGTCTGAGTCTGGAAAGGACGAATTTTTTGAAGGCCAATTCCTGCTGAATCTGGGAGGCTGAACCTGGAGGAAATCCTTGACAGTCTGTACTGATTTTGCCTTTTCCTCAATAGACTTCAATACATCCTGTGCATTAGTACCGAAAAGCTTCTGTTTTTCCAGAGGTGCATCCAGGAGCTTGACTTTAACATGGTCTGGCAGTGGCTGTTCTTTCAACCAAGCATGTCTACGTATAACGGCCCCTGTCATGGCTGCCCTACATGAAGCCTCCAATGCATCATAACAACACTGAAGAAAATGATTGCTAACCTGCTGAGTGTTATGAACCAAATCCTGCAATGCCTTTCTATCTATAGGCTCAGGAGAGGCCAACTTTTTCTGCAAATCATCCATTAAGTAATCCTGGTACTGAAACATATGAAAGATGCAGTTGAGAGACCTCATGGCAAGGGTGGAAGAGGTATAAACTTTTTTGCCCCATCTCTCTAGGGACCTAGCTTCCCTGTCAGCGGGCAGAGGGTTTTTGGCCGAGGAAGTAGCCAATCCTTTGGGGCCCTGTGAAATAGTTTCTAGATCCACAGCGTGGACCTTAAAGAGATGTTTATGGGTTTCAGGGACCCTGTAATATCTGTCAGGCTTGATAGGAGCAGGAGGGAGTGAATCAGGCGAAGCACTGGAATCTGAAAATACATCATCAAGGACATCCAACACTGGAGGGATAGCTAAAGGTCTGTGCTGGGGTAGCTTAAGGAAGGTACGTAGCCTTTTCCTGGAGTCAGAAAATTCCTGACCCTGCCACTGAAAATGTTCTCTCATGGAGTGGAGAACTTCGTCAAAAGAAATGTCCTCTGGAGGGGAGGCAGAGGGAATTGAATCCTCAGCATCCGAGTCCTCATAGGCCTGGAAGGATTCTTCCTGGGTATCTGAGTGCTCTGAATCCCCAGAGGCTTCATCTGAAGAAAGGGTGTCTGTCTGCTCAGTTCTAGGCCTTTTATCTGCAGGCGGCTGAGAACCTCTGTCTGGGTGCGGCTGAGAACCCCTGATAAGAGAGATTAGATCTGCAGCAAGAGTCATGATCTGTCTATCAGAAGAGGGGCCCTGAGAAGTAGATTTAGGATGGGCCTTGGCCTGACTGGCAGCCTTGGCATGTGCAAAGGCCTTGATGGACATGGATACCGGAGGCCTAGCTGCCCCACGTGCCGGGGTAACCTTGTCCACAGGAATGGTGTTGGGTAAATCCAGAGCTTCGGTTTCTGGAGGAAAATCAACAACCGGCACCCTTGAAATCTCCGGGACCGAAGAACGCGTTAAAGCGGTGTCGTCGGCCTGGGGCGGTGGAATTACCGCTTCCGAAGGAACCGATGCACTCACAGAGGGCTTAGGCGTGGTATCGGTGGACGACGCGGGCCGAGAATGTCGGTCCCGGTCCTTGCGTTTTTTGGTAGATTGTGCTGTTGGTTGTTCCGATGGCATGATATAAGCGAAAGATTCGGCAAATTCTGCCCGGCGCCTGAGTGTGCGCTTATTAAAGCAAGCACAGGCAGCACAGGCCGAGACGTCGTGGTCTGGGCCCAGGCAAGGGAGGCAGTAAGAATGGAAGTCCTTATGAGGTATTTGTTTACCACAAGACAAACAATTATTAACCTTTTCACTTTTTTCTGACATCGGCTGAGGCAAGAAAAAATGTTCCCCAACGGGGTACTTAGCTTTTAGATGACTTTGGTATTTGAAAACACAGGAGCTGACCGACCGGCACTTGCGAACTGCTTCTGCTTCAGGCACTGCGCGGCAAGAAAGACTGAAGAAGATGGCGTCGGCGGATGCCTTTATACTCCAGCCGTTCTGACGTCGGAGAGGAGGTGACATCAGCCGACGCCGGACCCAGACTTTGGAATCCGGCCGACCGAGGGGCTGCCTGAGGCAGGACAACCCATATGTCAGGACTGCAGTTGCATTCTTGAAGGACATCTATTCTATGTCCTTCTATTCTGATGTTGCAGTACTCATAACAATAGGGAGAGTACCAGAGCTTTAAGTATCAACCTGGGAGGAGGAAGGGGTCCTGTGGTCATGTAGATCCTATAGGATAGTCCTGGCAAATCCTGCTCTAGCACGGGATGCTATGTCCAACTTGCAGCGTTTGGTGAAGATGTGTACTGAGATCCAAGTAGCTGCTTCTAAAATGGAAGAGGAGTCTATGCCTTTGAAAAAAGCAATAGAAGAAATAGCTGCTCGGGTAGAATGAGGTTTAATATTACCTTGTAAGGACTTCCCATGGTGGGAGTAGCACAAGGAAATGGACTTAAGAGATCCATGAGGCAATGATTTGCATAGAGACAGCATTCCCTCGGGGTCTGGGATGGAAGGAAATAAATAGCTGATCTGACTTCTTGATATCTTTAGTTTTGTCTAAGTAATATTGAAGTTGTCTGTGTACATCCAGGGAATGTAGGGTCCTTTCTGAGGCATTTTCTGGATGAGGATAAAAAATGGTAGGTTACTGGATTGATTCAATGAGAGTTCATTAACTACCTTGGGCATGAAGGAAGGGTTGGCCTTGAGGACAACTCTGTCCTTGTGGAAAACCAGGTAAGGAGAGGTGGCCATAAGGGCTTGGATCTCTGAGACCCTCCTGGCAGAGGTAAGGGTTACTAGCAGGACTGTTTTCAATGTGTATAATTTCAGAGAAATGGAGTGTACAGGTTCAAAAGGGGGCGAGGTTAGCTTTTCTAATACAAAGTTTAGGTCCCACAGAGGAGAGATGGGGTTTCATGGGGGTTTGATGTAGAGGACTCCTTTCAGAAATAGTTTGACTTCCAGTCTGGATGCCAGAGGGGGTGAAATGGGCAGACAGGCAGAAATGGCAGACAAATGGACTTTGACTGAAGAATATGTTAGTCCTGATTGGAGTAGCTCACACAAGGATATGACCCTTTGTATGGGGGTAGTGAGGGGGTCCTGGTTGTTCCTATGACACCAATTGGAGAATCTGTGCCACTTAGCTACATAGTTTCCCAGTGCTAGGTTTTCTGGCCTCCTGCAGAACAGTGAGTACGTCCTCTGAATAAAGGTGCCTGTAAGGGATTAGAAACATATCACCCATGAGGTCAGTTTTAGGTTGTTTACCTGTGGGTGTAGTAGGGATCCTTTGTTCTGTGGAAGTAGGTCTAGATGGTGGGGTAACCTGTAGTGATTGCCCTTGGCTAAAGAATGTAGGAGGGGAAACCAATGCAGTCTTGGCCAAAAGGGGTTCACCAGTAGGATTTTTGGTTTATTCTTCTGAATTTTTTAGGAGGACTTTTTGAATTAGAGTGAAGGGGGGGAGGCGTACAGGTACATCCGCCCCCCCCCATGAGAAGGAGAAGGCATCCACTTTCCAAGCTTGTGGATGTGGGTTCTTTGTGCAGAAGTTGAGCATCTGACTGTTGAGTGGAGAGGCAAATAGGTCTGCTTGTGAATACCCCACCTGTGTATCAAATCTAGGAAAATCTCTCTCTCTCAAGCATCCATTCGTGAGAGGGGGACAGAGGTTCTGCAGAGTGTGTCTGCATAACATTCTGTACTGAGGGGATATACATTTCTGGAGTAAGGAATGCTATCTGGGATGCTGTGTCCAGGCTTGCTCCCAGGAATACAATCTTTTGACTGAAGACTAGGTTTGATTTATTTTCACTGACAGTGTAACCCAGGGAGGTTAGAAGACTCTTTACAAATATCAGATGCTGCAAAAGCTTTCCTGACTGCCTGAATCAGGCAATCGTCCAAGTACGGGTAAATCTGGATCTTTCTCCATCTGCAATAGGCAATGGCTGGAGCCAGGCATTTTGTGAAGATTCTGGGAGCAGTGGATAAGCCAAAGGGAAGTGCAGAGCACTGATAATGCATATATCCTGCCCTGAAAAGTACAGTTGTGTAACTAACATAAATGTAGATGTTCAAGTGTATTCACTGTTGCAGTCATTAGACTTGGGTTATCCTGCTGGCAGGCTACCCGCAGTCGGCCTGAATTCCAAAGTCCTGGTCCAGAGTCGGTTGCTATCGCCTCTTCCCTGATGTCAGTGCGCCAGGGGTATATAAGATGCAGCTGACGCCATTTTCTTCAGTTTTTCTTGCCCTAGATGTCAGGTGCCCTCAAGAAGGTAGGCAATACACATTGCTTATAAAAAACATACACTAAAATAAACAATACCTTCCTCTACAAGCAAATACACCACATAGGTTGTATAAGATGCAGAAGTATAGATAAGTCCTAGCAAAGAAAGGGGTATGGTGGGTGGGTAACCTGGACTGCAACAGTGAATACACTCAAACATCTACATTTATGGTAGGTACACAACTGTACTATGTTCATCGTGTTTCACTGTTGCAGTCATTACATTTGGGTTGAATCCCAAAGCTGAGGTTGGGCGGCTGGGTCTAAATAGGATTAGGAGTGGCTATGAGGCCCTGCAGAACTGCAGTGACAAAGCCTGCTCTGGATTTAGAGTAAAGAGGTAAGTGGTAGTGCTTGATAAAAGTGTGCACTGAACTCCAAGTTGCAGCCTCCAAAATTTCCTTGGTTGGTACTCCTCTGCCTCCAAATAGCCAGGGAATTGTTATGGCTAGGCTTGTATTGTAGGGCTGATAGCCTAGTACCACCCTATGAACCTATGAATCTATGAACCTGAGAAAGGCTGTTGATGTGGCTGCTGCCCTGATAGAATGTGGCCTAATATTCTTAGGCACTGTTTTGCCATGCTGTGCATAGCAGAAACGAATGCAGTGTCCTATCCATTTTGAAAGTCTGCTTTGAAATAGCCTTTCCTTGTGATTCTGTAGCATATGCCACAAACAGTTGCTCAGTCTTTCTGAAAGCTTTTGTTTTGTCCAAGTAGAAATGCAGCTGCCTGTGTATGTCCAAAGAATGCAGAAGTCTCTCCCCTTTATTCTGGGGATTTGGATAAGTTAGTAAATGAATGGCTCGGTTAAGAGCCACACTGGATACTACCTTTGGCATAAATGTTGGGTTTGTCCTTAGAGAAACCATGTCCGGATGGAAAACGATAAAAGGTTCCACAGTTATTAATGCCTGTAACTCTGAGACTCTTCTTGCTGAAGTTATTGCTAGGAGCAGAGCAGTTTTCCAATATAACAATTTTATCTCAGCTGTATTGGCTGGCTCAAAAGGAGGCAGTGTGAGCTTTTCCAAGACAAAGTTGAGGTACCATGTAGGTATTGATGCTTTCCTTGGGGGGGGGGGTCTTATGTTTTTTTTTGGCCCCTCTGAGGTACTATCTTAGCAGTGGATGTGAAAAAATAGGTGGTTCTGTATTGTAATGAGCTGAAATGGCAGAGGCATGGATCTTAATTGATGAGAAGGATAGGCCTTTGTCCAGCATCTCAGTTAGATATTGTAAAATCTGAAGAATATTTGGAACAAGCGGTTGAAGTCCTTGTGCCTGGTTCCAAGCACAGAATCTCTTCCATTTTTCTGCATAAGATTTTCTGGTGCTGGGCCTCCTGGCTTCCAAGATGACATCCATCACTGCTTTAGAGAGAGGTGTGTTCTGAGAGGTTATATTATTCGCCATGCAGCCAGATTTAAGGTTCTTAATTGACTGTGCATGATCTGATTGTTTTGTTGGGTCAGAAGATGAGGAATTTAAGGTAAAGTCCAGGCTGGGCCTTGAGACAAGCTCTTTAGGATTGGGTACCAGTGCTGGCGTTCCAGTCTGGGGCAATCAGAATCATTTTTGGCTTCTCTTGTCTGACTTTTAGGAGTACCTTGGGGAGGAGAGGCAGTGGAGGAAAGGCATAAACTGTCAGGTTTTTCCAGCTGAATGATAGAGCATCCACCTTCCATGCTTGAGAATGATAAGTCCTTGTGCAGAATCTCTGTAGTTGGCAGTTGTGAGGGGAGGCAAATAGATCTATGTCTGGGCATCCCCATTTCCTTGTTATCATGCTGAAGACTTGTAGATCTAGTTTCCACTTGTGAGGGTCCATGAGGTTTCTGCTTAGTTCGTCTGCCAGAGTATTTTTCTTTCCTGGCAGGAATTGTGCCTGCAGATGTACTTGATTGGTCAACGCTGTGTTCCACAAAGTCATGGCTTGCCTGCAGAGGAGATAGGAATGTGTGTCCCCTTGCTTCTTTATGTACCACATGACTGTAGTATTGTCCGTCTTTAGCAAAAGTTGTGCTGGATGTAGTAGATCCTTGAAGGCTGTCAGGGCATTCTGTACAGCTAGCATCTCTTTTTGATTGATATGAAGATGCATTTGGTCTGTGGGCCACGTGCCCTGAATACATTTTCTCTCCATGTGTGCCCCCAGGCATAATCCGATGCATCTGTTGTTAGTGTCTGCCTGGCTGTGGGTAAAGTGAATGGCTGTTCCTTGTTGTGGTGACAGGCCAGTGCCCACCATCAAAACTCTTGTTGCAGGCAGGGAATGAGAGTAATTATTGTTTCCAGGCTGTGGCAATGTTGAGTCCAAACACCTTTTAGATACCATTGTAGCTTCCTCATATGCAGTCTTGCATATGGAATTAGCAGGATACAGGATGCCATGAAGCCCAAAGCCTGCAGAATTTTTCTTGCAGGTAGCTGGGTCTTTGTTGCCATCATTTGGAAGTAATGAGTCAGTTGCCTTTGTTTGTCTGGCGTGAGGTAAGCCATCTGGGCAGTTGTATTTAAGCTTGCACCCAGGAATATTATCTCTTGAGAGGGCACTAGTTTTGATTTCTTTTCGTTTACTGTGTACCCTAGGCAAATTAGTAATCTTTTTACAAACATCAGATGCTTTAGTAGAATGTCCTTGCTCTCTGCTTGAATAAGGCAGTTGTCCAAGTAGGGATATATCTGAATTCCTTTTTGTCTGCAAAATGCAATCACTGGAGCCAGGCATTTTGTGAAGACCCTGGGCACAGTAGATAAGCCAAAGGGCAGTGCAGAGAACTGGTAATGCATTGAGCCAGCTATGAATCTGAGGTATCTTCTGCTAGATTGTCTGATTGGGACATGCAGGTATGCCACTTTTGAGGTCCAAAGTAACTAGCCAAGCCTTCTTGCCCAGCATGGGTAGAAGTTGTTACAGTGTCAACATTTTGAATTTTGGAACGTCCAGGAAAGTATTTAGAGTAGATAGGTCCAGTATTGGTCTCCAGGCTTTGTCCTTTCTGAGTACCAAGAAAAGTCTTGAGTAAAATCCTTGTCCCTGCAGTTGCTGTGGTACTTTTTGAATAGCCCTCATGTCCATGAGAGCAGAAATTTGCTTTTGTGCCTCTGCCCATTGATTGTGTGGCAGGTCTGGCATACCTTTTACCCTTGGAAGGGTGTGAAAGTGG
This sequence comes from Protopterus annectens, assembly GCF_019279795.1. Taxonomy (NCBI): domain Eukaryota; kingdom Metazoa; phylum Chordata; order Ceratodontiformes; family Protopteridae; genus Protopterus; species Protopterus annectens. The sequence goes on along the minus strand of NC_056742.1, from coordinate 273,301,982 downwards.
AACCTGTAACCCTGAGAAACAATATTCAGTACCCATTTGTCCTGGGTGATCATATGCCAATTTTGTGAGAAAAGTGCTAGTTTTCCCCCTAAGGGTGCTGCCAAAAGGTAAGAAGTTGGCATCGGCAGTGGAAAGTCATTGGGACTGTTTCCTATAAGGTTGTGATTTGTCTTCTCCGCCTTTGGGGGCTGAAGCACCCCATTGTTTAGGTCTGTATGAGGCTTGGGGCTGAGATCTGCCTCTTGGGCATCTGTATCTGCCTCTTTGTGGCCTGTCTGACACTGGAAAAGACCAATTTTTAGAAGGCCAGTTCCTGCTAAATCCAGGTGGTTGAACCTGTAAGAAATCCTTTGCTGTCTGCATTGATTTTGCTTTATCCTCCATTTTCTTTAACACCTCTTCTGCCTTAACACCAAACAAAGTATCATGCTGTAATGGAGCATCCAATAATTTTGCTTTAACATGATCATGCCCTTTTAACCAAGCATGCCTTCGAATGACAGAACCTGTAACTGCGGCTCTGCAAGAAGCCTCTAGTGAATCAAAACCACATTGCAAAGTATGCTTTCCCACTTGTTCAGCACCATGCAATAAATCCTGCATTTCTTTGTTTTCAGGACATTCAGAGCTTGTCAGCATTTTCTGTTTTAGCAGAGGCATTAGGTATTGTTGATATTTAAGCATGTGAAACTGGCAGTTTAAAGCCCTTACAGCTAAAGTAGCAGAGGTGTAAACTTTTTCCCCCATCTGTCCAATGCTCTAGATTCTTCAGCATCAGAGTCCTCATAGGGAGGAAGAGAATATCCCTGATCTGAAGAGGAATCAGAAGAAATAGAAACCTGGTTAGAGGAGTCATAGTCAGTGTCTTGCCTAGGCCTTTTATCAGGAGGGGGATGGGAACCCCTGATCAAAGTAATCAGGTCCTCAGCCATTTTAAGCATCTGTTTCTTAGGCATGGATGACTGTCCAGGAGAATGCTAAAGTCTTTAAAGGTGTTTTAGACTTTGCCTTGGCTGCTGAAGTGGTCTTGATAGTAAGCTGTGTAGGTCTGAAAACATCCTCAGAAGCCGATGCCTGCTCAGTGGCTCCGGACCCATCTGAGGGAATAGTTTCCGTAGGCCCAATACCTTGAGTTTCCCGAGGCCTAGTTGTCTCCATGTGGGAGTCGGAGGCGGCCTGTGGCTCTGAGGTAGCGGGTGTCAGGGGCTGCGAAAGCGCCTCACTGAGAACCGGCGACTGGCCTAGAAGAGGCTTTGTCGTCGGTTTTGGACCTCGGATGACTGTCCTTTTCTTTGTCCTTGTGCTTTTTATGAACTCCGGGTCATCGGTTGTTCCGATGGCATTATATAGCTAAACCTTCGGCCAAAGTAACGTAAAGCAAAATCGAACCGACGCTTAATAGTGCGTTGGTTGAATGTAGCACAAAACTGACAACTAGCAACGTTGTGGTCAGGGCCTAGGCAAGGAATACAGTAAGAATGAAAATCCTTATGAGGTATTTGCTTCCCACAAGAAATACAACTGTTAACTTTAACTGACATCGGTCTGGAGCAAGAAAAAGTTTCCCCAACGGGGTACTTAACTTTACTGAAGACTTCGGATCTGAAATTCAATTTTGAAAATCTCAGGAGTCGGCCGACCGGCACTTGCGAACTGCTTTTGCTTAGGGGCACCGCGCGGCAAGAAAGACTGAAGAAAATGGTGTCGGCTGCATCTTATATACCCCTGGCGCACTGACGTCAGGGAAGAGGTGACAACAACCGTCGCCAGACCAGGACTTTGGAATTCAGGCTGACTGCGGGTAGCCTGCCAGCAGGATAACCCAAGTGTAATGACTGCAAAAGTGAAACACGATGAACATCGTAGGTATTTCCTGCATGAGTCCCTGATAGGGATGTGCAGATAGGCTTCTTTTAGGTCTAGGGTGGCTAACCAAGCATCTTTGGACAGCATAGGAAGAAGCTGCTGAAGGGTGAGCATTTTGAATTTTGGTACCACCAGGAAGGTGTTTAGAATGGAAGGATCTAGGCTTGGGCACCAAGTGCCCTCTTTTCTGGGCACCAGGAAAAGTCTGGAATAAACCCCTTGACCTATCTGTTCTGCAGGAACAGGTTGAATTGCCCTTATGGAGAGCAAGGATTGTACTTGGTTTTGTGCCTCTGCCCACTGCTTTGGCGGAAGGTCTGGGAACCCTTCTGGGGTTGGCAGTGAGTGGAAGTAAAATTTCTAATCCTGGGATGCAATGTTGAGGACCCATCGGTCTTTGGTGATAGAGGTCCAGTTTTTTACATGATGGGCAAGTTTTCCTCCTAGGGGCACAAGCAATTGGGCAGAGGTGAGGAGTGGAGTTGAGAAGTCATTGTGAATTCTTTCCATAAGGGGGTGGCTTAGCACTCCCTGTTTTAGAAGTGCAGGCATTCCACTGCTTAGATCTCTGCATACCCTGAGACTGTAATTTGGGGGGGCTCTGTTTCCCCTGGGTCTAGTTTGAGATGGCCTTGAGCGGGCTGGAAAGGACCAATGTTCCGAGGGGCAATGCCTACTGAATCTTGGAGGCTGCACTTGCAAAAAATCTTTGACTGTCTGCATAGACTTAACTTTTTCTTCCATCTTTTTTAGAATCCCTTCTGCTTTGGTGCCAAACAGACTGTCGTTGTTCAAAGGAGCGTCTAGTAATTTAGATCCGACATGGTCTGGCAAGCTCTGCTCCTTAAGCCAAGCATGCCTTCTCAGTACAGAACCAGTGACTGCTGCCCTGCAAGACGCTTCTAGGGAGTCAAAGCCACATTGCAAGGTATGCTTGCTGACTTGGCTTGCAGGATGCATAAGCTTCTGTAATTCTTTACTTTCTGCGCAGTCTGTAAATGTAGACAATTTTTGCTTAATATGTTCCATAATATTGTTGCTGGTATTTCAGCATGTGAAACTGGCAATTCAATGCCCTAATGGCGAGAGTTGCAGAGGTGTACACTTTTTTACCCCATCTGTCTAAAGCTTGGGAATCCCTGTCCAAAGGGGTGGGATTCTTAGCTGTAGTTGCTTTTACACCTTTAGGCCCCTGGGAAATGACCTCTGGGTCAGCAGTAGGATTTCTGAAAAAGAAATTTGTGAAAGTCAGGGACTCTGTAGTACCTGTCTGGTTTCCTTGGAGCAGGGGGTAAAGTATCAGGAGTTAGACTGGATTCCATAAAGACATCATCCACAACATCCAAAACGTACAGTTGTGTACACTTACCATAAATGTAGATGTTCAAGTGTATTCACTGTTGCAGTCACTACATTTGGTTTTATCTGCTTGCAGAAGCCCTCAGTCGACCTGATTATCAAAGTCTTGGATCCTGCGTCGATTGCTGTCTCATCTTCCATGATGTCAGGTAGTCAGGGGTATAAAGCATGCAGCAATTGCCATTACATCAGTTTTTCTTGCTCCAGATGTCAGGTGCCCCCTTAATGGGAAGCAATTAAATATATATATATATATATATATATATATATATATATATATATATATATATATATATAAGGTTATACCTCCAACAAAAAAGCAAATACACCAAAAAGCTTTTAAGTACAGTAAAAGAGAATAAAGGTATAGCCAAAAGAAGGCAGGGTGCTGGAGGGAGGGTAACCAGGACTGCAACAGTGAATACACTCGAACATCCACAGTTATGGTAAATGTTCACAACTGTACTATGTTCTTCCTGTCTCACTGTTGCAGTCATTACATTTGGGTAGATTCCCAAAGCTAAGGATGGGAGGAGGAATTTAGATAGCATTAGGACCAGCTATAGGGCCCTGGAAGACTGCAGTGGCAAAGCCAGCTCTGGATTGAGAGAAAATTGGCAAATGGTAATGTTTGGTGAAAGTATGTACAGAACTCCAGGAAGCAGCTTCTAGGATGTCTCTGGTAGGGACACCTCTGAGAAAGGTTGTAGAGGTAGATGCAGCCCCGGCTGAATGGGGTCTAATTCCCTGTGGGATAGGTTTTCCATGGTGCTTATAGCAGAAATTAATGCAATAGCCTATCCATTTAGAAATGCTTTGCTTTAAAATAGCCTTCCCCTCTGCCCCTGCAGTAAATGCCACCAGCAGTTGTTCAGATTTCCTTAGAGATTTAGTCCTGTCCAAGGAAAATCTAAGTTGTTTGTGCACATCTAAGGAGTGGAATATCAGTTCCCCTTTGTTCTGTGGATTTTGGCTAATGAATGGACTGATTGAGAGCCACACTGGATACCACTTTGGGCATGAAAGAGGGATTGGTCCTGGGGGACACCCTGTCCGCATGAAAGATGATGAAAGGCTCCACTGCCATAAGGGCCTGTAATTCAGATAACCTACTTGCTGAAGTGATTGCTAAAATGAAAGCCGTTTTCCAAGAAAGGAATTTTAACTCTGCAGTTGCAGCTGGCTCAAAAGGAGGAAGAATGAGTTTTTCCAATACAAAATTAAGGTCCTAGGCTGGAGTTGGGGCTCTCCTGGGTGGTTTTAAGTTTTTGGCCCCTCTGAGGAACTGCTTGAGCAGTGGGTGAGAAAAAATGGATGGTTCCATGTTGTAATGAGCTGAAATGTCTGAGGCATGAATTTTGATGGAGGAAAAGGAAAGGCCCTTCTGAAGCATCTCAGATAAATATTGAATAATCTGAGGTGAATTGGGCACTGCTGTGGCCATCCTTTGGGTCTGGTTCCAGGCACAGAATCTTTTCCATTTTTCAGCATAAGATTTTCTAGTACTAGGCCTCCTTGCCTCCAAAACGACAACCAACACTTGTTTACTGAGGGATGGTAACAGAGAGATTAGGTAATTAGCCAGGCTACCAGGTTCAGGGTTTGAAGCTGGGGGTACAGAATCTGGCTCTCCTGCTGAGACAGCAGGGTAGGGGTCTGAGGTAGGTGCCATGGGACCAGCTGTGACACACTATGCAACAGGAGGTACCAGTGTTGACGTGGCCAGTCTGGTGCAATCAGTATCATTCTTGGTTTGTCCTGTTTGATCTTTAGTAGTACTTTGGAGAAGAGAGGCAGAGGAGGAAAGGCATGAACTGATAGGAATTTTCCAGCTGAAGGACAAGAGCATCCACTTTCCAAGCTTGTTTGTGAGGAGTCCTTGTGCAGAATTTGTCCAATTGGTAATTCTGGGGGGAGGCAAACAGGTCTATTTCTGGGATCCCCCATTTGTTGATCAACATGTTAAAAGTTTTTGGTTCCAGTTTCCACTCGTGGGTCTATGAGATTTCTGCTTAGTTCATCTGCCAGTGTATTTAGTTTTCCTGGCAGGAATTGAGCATGTATTTGAACTTCGTAGCTCAAGGCTGATTTCCACAGAGCCATGGCTAGTCTGCAGAGTGGCTAAGAATGGGTACCCCCTCCTGCTTCTTTATGTACCACATAACAGTGGTGTTGTCCTTCTTTACCATTAATTGTCCTGGAAGAATGTGGTTCTTGAAGGCTGTCAGAGCATTCTGTACAGCTAACATTTCTTTTTGATTGATACGCAGTTGCATTTGACTTGGGTTCCACTTGCCCTGAATGCACTTCCCTGCCAGGTGAGCCCCCCACGCATAGTCTGATGCATTTGTTGTTAGGGTTTGGATGGCAGGGGGTAGAGTGAATGGTATTCCCTTGTTTTGGTGACAGGCCTCTGCCCACCAAAGGAATTCTAACCGTAGGCAAGGTATGACAGGAATCATTGCTTCTAGATCCTGAGAATGTTGACACCATAGGCTTTTTAGATACCATTGTAGTTTCCTCATATACAGTCTTGCATATGGAATTAGTAGAAGGCACGAGGCCATGAACCCCAAGGCTTGCAGTGTTTGCCTTGCAGATAGCAGGGTTTTTGTGGCCACTAGTTTGAAGTAAGTTGCCAAATTAATCTGTTTCTCTGGTGTGAGGAAAGCCATCTGGGAAGTTGTGTTCAAGCTTGCTCTCAGGAATATAATTTGTTGACAGGGTACCAGCTGTGACTTCTTTTCGTTAATGGTATATCCCAGACAAGTTAACACCTTTTGTACAAATGCCAGATGATTCAGAAGTATGTCCTGGCTTTCTGCCTGAATTAGACAATCGTCCAAGTATGGGTATATTTGAATATTTCTTTGCCTGCAAAATGTAATGACTGGAGCTAGGCACTTTGGGAATACCCTGGACACAGTAGATAAGCCAAACGGCAGTGCAGAGAACTGATAGTGCATGCAGCATGCTTTGAAGCGTAGGTATTTTCTGCCAGATTCCCTGATTGGGATGTGCAGGTAGGCTTCCTTTAAATCCAGTGTTGCCAACCACGCATCTTTGCCTATCATGGGAAGCAATTGGTGAAGAGTTAGCAACTTGAATTTTGGAATCACCAAAAAGGTGCTTAGGATAGACAGGTCCAGGACAGGACGCCATGAGTGGCCTTTTCTGGGTACCAGGAAAAGTCTTGAGTAGAAACCTTGTCCCTTTTCCTCTTCCGGTACAGTCTGAATAGCCTTTAATCTTAACAGAGAGAGTACTTGATTTTGAGCCTCTGCCCACTGATTTGAGGGTAGATCTGGCCAACCGTTTGGGGTTGGTAACGTGTGGAATTGAAATCTGTAACACTAGGAAACTAAGTTTAAAACCTATTTGTCCTGGGTAATGACTTCCCAGTTTTTTACTTGTAGAGCAATCTTTCCCCCTAAAGGAGCAGTCAGTTGTGAAGTGCTTGGAAGTTTTAAAGTTAAGTCATTGAGACAGCGTACCATAGGGGGAGTCTTACTACTCCCTGTTTTGGAACTGGGAGCCCCCCACTGCTTAGTCCTGTGCGTACCCTTGGACTGAAGCCTGGGTGTTCTGCTTGTTCTGCATTTGAACTGAGAAGGCCTGGAAGAGGCAGAAAAGGACCAATTTTTTGAGGGCCAATGCCTACTAAATCTAGGAGGCTGCACTTGTAATAAATCTTTAACAGTTTGCATAGATTTAGCATTTTCCTCCATCTTTTTAAGAACTTCTTCAGTTTTGTCACCAAACAGGTGGTCCTGATTTAAGGGAGCATCCAGCAATTTAGTTTTAACATGATCTGGCAAAGATTGCTCCTTAAGCAAAGCATGCCTTCTAAGTACAGACGCGGTGACAGCAGCCCTGCAAGATGCCTCTAGTGAATCAAAACCACATTGCAAAGTATGTTTTCCAACCTGTTCAGCAGAATGCATTAAATCCTGCAAATCCTTATTTTCAGCACAATCAAGAATCAAAATCATTTTCTGTTTAAGCAATCCAATAATATGCTGTTGATATTTTAACATATGAAACTGGCAATTTAAGGCCCTGATGGCCAAGGTTGCAGAGGTGTATACCTTCTTACCCCATCTATCCAGGGCCCTGGAATCTCTATCAGAGGGGGTAGGATTTTTGGCAGTAGTAGCCTTAATACCTTTGGGTCCCTGTGAAATGGTGTCAGGATCCGCAGTAGGATTTTTAAAAAGGAATTTGAGAGAATCAGGAACCCTGTAATATCTACCAGGTTTTCTAGGAGCGGGAGGTAAAGAGTCAGGGGCCAATCTAGATTCCGAAAAGGCATCGTCAACAATATCCAGCACAGGAGGGATAGCTATAGGCCTGTGTTGGGACAGAAATAAGAAATCTCTAAGCCTCTTTTTCGAATCAGAGTAATCCCGGCTTTCCCAGTGAAAATGCTCCCTAAGAGTATGCAAGGTCTCACCAAAAGAAAAATCCTCTGGGGGAGAAGCAGAGGGAATAGAGTCCTCTGCATCAGAATCCTCATAGGTAGATAAATCCTGGTCATTAGAGGAGACAGAAATTTCAGAATCCTGGTCAGAAGTATCATAAGCAAATTCACTCCTAGGTCTCTTAGAGGGGGAAGGTTGGCTTCCCCTGATTAAAGTAATAAGGTCTTCTGCCATTCTAATCATTTGTTTTTTAGGCACAGAGGCCTGACCATGTGGTCTGGGCGTCAGTTTCCTAGGCATGCTTCGAGTTTTAGGCCTTGAAGAGGATGGTGTTGGTTTAATATGCAAGTCAGTAGGCCTGAATACACCCTTAGAAGCAGGTGCCTGCACAGCGGCTATGGACCCATCCAAGGTAGAGAAATCTGCAGGTTCCCCAGTTGAAGCATCTTGCGGCATACCGGACTCCGAATGGGTCTCAGTAGAGGCCTGTGAATCTGAAGTAGCGGGTATCAGGGTCTGCGAAAGCGCCTCACTGAGTACTGGCGAACTGGCGACTAGCTTAGGAGAAGCGTCGTCGGCAGCTTTGGACCTAGGCGGCCTGTCTCTGTCTTTATCTTTGCATTTTTTCGGAATGTCGGTAGTCAGGTGGCTTACCGAAGACATATCTGGATAATTGAACTGAGTACCAAAATATTTAGAAGCGAAAATGTACCGACGATGAATAGTTTGTGGTTTAAATAAGGCACAAAACTGGCAGCGAGGTACGTCGTGGTTAGTGCCTAGGCAAGGAATACAGCACGAATGAAAATCTTTATGAGGTATTTGCTTTCCACAAGAAATACAATTATTGACTTTTACTGATATCGGTTTAGAGCAAGAAAAAGATTCCCCAACGGGGTACTTAGCTTTAGTTTAAGACTTCGGTTCTGAAACTCGAAAATGAAAATTAGGAGTCGGCCGACCGGCATTTGCGAACTGCTTCTGCTTCGGGGACTGCGCGGCAAGAAAGTCTGATGTAATGACGTTGGCTGCATGCTTTATACCCTGACTACCTGACGTCACGGAAGATGAGACAGCAACTGACGCAGGACCCAAGACTTTGATAATCAGGCCGACTGAGGGCTACTGCAAGCAGATAACCCAAATGCAATGACTGCAACAGTGAAACACGAAGAACATTTGGAGGAAATGCTAAAGGTCTATGTTGTGGCAAATCTAAAAATTCTCTGAGTCTCTTTTTGGACTGAGGATAATCCTGGCATTCCCAGTGGAAATGCTCTCTTAAAGTATGTAGAGGTTCACCAAAAGAAAAATCCTCTGCAGGGGAAGCAGAGGGAATGCAGTCCTCTGCATCTGAATCCTCATAAGCAGATAAAGGCATGTCTTCATATTCAGAAACCTCAGAGTTGTTGGACTCTTGGTCTGTTAAAGCTGCTGGGGACAGGTCTCTTTTTCTCTTATCAGGGGAGGCTGGCTTCCCCTAATCAGCATAATCAGGTCTTCTGCCATTTTAAGCATTTGATGTTGTAGCAAGGAAGCAGGTGCTTTAGTTTGGGTCGTCATTTTTTTAGGAGTAGCTCATACTCTTGGCCTTAGAAACTCGGTAGTTTTAGATAGAACTGAAGACACGAAAGAAGTCGTCGGTTTGGGTCGAATATCGGTAATGCAAAGAACTTCCATGGAAGCCTGTGCCTGCACAGCAGCTCTGGACCCATCCAAGGTAGAGATATCCACAGGTTCCATAGTCAAAGAAGAGTCTTGCTGCATACAGGACTCCAAACACGTCTCGGTAGCAGTCTGCAAATCCACTGAAGCGGGAATCAGGGGCTGCGAAAGTGCCTCACTGAGTACCAGTGAACTGGCGACCAGCTTAATGGAAGCGTCGTTGGCAGTTTTGGACCTGTGTGGTCTCTGTCTTTATCCTTAAGTTTTTTTGGAAGATCGGTAGTCGGATGGCTTACCGAAGCCATTTCGGAATACGGAGATCGAGATTGAAAGTATTTAGTGACAATAAGGGCCCAACGATGAATAGTTCGGGCATTGAACAACGCACAAAACCGACAGCGAGGTACGTCGTGGTCTGGGCCTAAACAGGTTACACAGTAAGAATGGAAATCTCGGTGTGGTATTTGCCTTCCACAGGCGAGACAATTGTTAACTTTTTCTGACATCGGTTAGAGCAAGAAAAAAGGATCCCCAATGGTGTACTTAGCTTTAGAAGACTTCAGGATGATTCAATTTGGAAATGAAAACTCAGGTAGTGGCTGACCGTCACTCATGCGAACTGCTTCTGCTTCGACTCCTCGGCAAGAAAGACTGGTGTAATGGAGTCGGCTGCCTGTTTTTATACCCCCTGATGACCTGACGTCAGTCCTGAAGCAACAGCAACCGACGCAGAAATACTAAGTCTCTGGTATTCGGGCCGACTAAGGGCTACCTGCAGGCAGATAACCCAAGTATGATGACTGCAACAGTGAAACACGAAGAACATCAATGCTCCTACTTAAGAATGAACCTGCAAGCTACCCCAAAAATTATAGACCAATAACTTGCCTACCGACGACGTATAAACTATACACAGGAATTGATGCCGATAGAGTTTATAGTCTGCATGGCCTCCCTGTGGTCGTGTGGGTCTCCTCCGGGTGCTCTGGTTTCCTCCCTCATCCCAAAGACATGCTGTAGGTGGACTGGACACTCTAAATTGGCCCTAGACGTGAGTGCGTGTGTGGCCTTCTGTGGAAGGTTGGGCGTCGGGCTGGCAACTCAACACCATAAAACTCCACTACCAATCGCAAGCGGACAGGTGTTCCACTGTGGCGACCCCTAACTGGGAAAAGCAGAGCAGAAGAAGAAGAGTTTATAGTCCTCTAAAAGAAAATGCAATTATGACAGTATAAGAAAAGAGCAATAAAAGAAAGTCATATGGAACAAAGGCTCATGTGATGTTAAATAAAGTCAAAGTGGAGAACTGTAAAAAGGGGAAGAATCTAAGTATGGCATGGACTGACTACAAAAAAGCAGTTGATAGTATCCCACGTTCATGGATAAAAGAGTGCTTAGAAATGTCATTGACAAACTATGATGCAGTGACCAGGAAATAATGGCAGACAACTTTGCAATGAAATCACGATAAAGGACAAATTACTATCCCAGGGATAAAAATTGAAAGGGGGATATTCCAGGGTGACTCTCTGTCACCGTTACTATTTTGCCTTGCCCTTAACCCATTAAGTTGTTTACTTAACAGCTTAGGCCATGGCTATAATGTGGCTCATACAAAACAACAAAGTCTAAAGACTTCTCATCTTCTCTTTGTTGATGATTTAAAACTGTACAGCTCATCAGACCAGGAACTGAAAGCACAGCTGCAGGCTAAAACCTTTTCAGATGATATTATAATGTCATTTGGTCTTGATAAATGTGCAAAAGCAACCTTTAAAGCAGGAAAACTGCAGCAACAGGAAAACATCAGTCTGGGACAAGAATGTGATATAAAAGAATTTGAGCAACAGGGAGAGTAAAAATACTTGGGAATTGATGAAGGATCGGCAATAAAACATGAACAAATGCGTATAAAACTTAGTAAGGAGTACTTTAGAAGACTTAAATTAATCCTGAAAACACACTGACGTCCAGGAACAAAATCCAAGCTATAAACCAATTTGCTCTGCCTGTCCTAACTTACAGTTTTGGAGTGATTGATTGGCCCCAAAACGTGCTGGATAGATTAGATATTAAAACAAGAAGGATGCTTCAAGCTCACCAGATCTATAAAAATTAGTATATACCAAGATAATATATTCCCCGTTCCGAAGGAGGGATGGGTCTCCTTGAAAATGATTACATGTACAGATCTGCAATCGTGGGACTTCACATATATCTGCTGACTTCAAGATTCTCAAATGTAGTGAAAGTTTTAAAACATGAGGAGAACAAATCTAAGATGACTTCTATGCTTAACCTAGCAGAAGCATATCACTGTCAAGTAGAAATGGAAATCAAACCAGAAGTAGATAAAAATCAGCAACTGAATGTGGCAAAAAACAAAAGAAAGAACAAAAGGTGAAGGACCAGATAAAAAGGCAAAAAATGTGGAAAAATCATAAATATAGTGGCAAGTATCAAAAACTTCTGGAAGAACCTCATGTTGATCAGAAACGAACACAGGAATGGTTAAGGAGAGGTGAATTTAAACCAAGAGATGAAAGGTTAAAATTGGGAGCCCAAGACAGTGGTCTACATACATGCTGGTTTACAAAGTCCATTGAATATGTGGGAGAAACAGATAAATGTAGGTTTTGTAAAACCGAACTGGAAACAGTCGTACACCTCGTTGCTGGTTGTGACATACTAATGGCAGAGGGCCTGTACACCGAAAGGCACAATAGTGTGGTGAGACTGTTGCAAGGGGATTGTGCAAACATTATGGTTTTGAAGTGGTCGAGAGGCACTGGAAACATGAGCCACAAAGCATCACAAAAAATGATCAAGTCTTCATCACATGGGATCATCCACTACCAACAGTTCAAAAGATAAATGCTAGAAAACCAGACATAGTAGTCCAAGAAAAGAAGACAAGAACAGCATTGATAACTGAACTCTCCACACCCAGAGATTACAGTGTCCTGCGTACAGAGAGACACAAGGTTATAAAATATCTGGATCTGCAAGCAGAAATGAGAGCAATGTGGAAGAAGGATACCCAGACAGTTCCAATTGTAGTAGGAGCAATGGGTTTTATAAAAAAAAAAAAGAGTCTACCATCATATTTAAATAAGCTACCAATATACGTAACGCCGTATGAATTACAGAAGGAGTCATTAGTTGACACATTGCGGGTGCTGTGAAAAGCACTTTTGGCTGACATCACAGAGTGAAACAATACTAATTTCATTAACCTTAATTCCTGTCATGGTATTAGAAACCCAAAAGATTTGAAGAAATTAAAAAATGGAGGGACCACTGTGTTAGTAAGAGTCACTGTAGGAGCCTCACATGTAGTCTTGCTAGGGGAAAGAACAGTTGTGTAAAATCTTACCATAACCATAGATGTCCTTCTCCTCCATCTTGCAGTATTCTTGGTGTGGGATTTTCTGCCTCAGGTGACCCATACGTCGGCTCCTATACAAAAGCTTCAGCTTGGCTGTTGTAGCTGCGTGGGATGTCACATGTAGGGCCATAAACCAGGGAACTTAAATGTGACGTTTGCATGCACAGACCTCAGAACTTGAAGGCCCAGTAGGAGGAGTAGCCAGTGATGTCAGTCATAGGGTCAAGGAGCCCTTATGTGGTTGTATAGGTCACAGGATAGGGTGTAGACCCCCAAGAGACCTAAGGAAATGAGTGATTGAGAGAGAGAGAGAGAGAAAAAGATAAGGGAGTTTTGGTGGGTGGGAAGGAATACTGCCACCTGAAGCATAAGGACATCTATGGTTATGCTAAGAGTTTACACAACTATTCCATGTCCTTCTATTCCTATGTTGCAGTATTCTTGGTGTGGGAGAGTACCACAGCTTAGCTGGAAGGAAGGGTGGAGGCTGAAGAGGCTGATTCCACAAACCTTGCAGGATTGCACTGGCAAATTCTGCCCATGTTCTGGAGACATTATCTAACTTGTAGTGTTTGGTGAAAGTGTGACTCGTGGACCATGTGGCTGGTTCCAGTATGGAAACGGTGTCCAGGCCTTTTAAAAAGGCTTTGGAGGCTGCCACTGCCCTGGTGGAGTGAGCTTTGACTCCCTGTGGGAGCTTTTTGCTATGGTGTAAGTAGCAGAGGCAAATGGCTTTCCTAATCCAACATGCGATGGTTTGTTTGGAGACGGCCTTGCCTACGGCCCTGGTGTGGGAGGAAACAGAGTTGAATGGATTTTCTAATGGATTTTATTTTGTCTGTGTACATCCAGGGAGTGGAGTATTTTCTCACTGTCATTGGAAGGAGAGGGGTAGAAGGTGGGAAGATGAATAGACTGGTTTAAGGACAGATCATTGGCTACCTTTGGCATGAAGGAAGGGTTAGTTCTAAGTGTTACCCTGTCCTTGTGGAAGGTAGTGTATGGGGGGGCAGGCCATTAGGCACCCTTCTGGCTGAAGTTATGGCCACTAGCAGTACTGTCTTCCATGTGCACATTTGCAGAGTAGCTCCACTAGCAGGTTTGAATGGAGACTGGGTTAGTTTTTCCAGAATGAAGTTAAGGTCCCAGGGTGGTGGGATGGGCTTTCTAGGTGGACTGATGTGTAAGACCCCTTTTAAAAATAGCTTCACGTCAAACCTGGCTAGCAGGGGAGGGTCTAGTGGCAGGAAGGCTGAGACTGCTGAAAGGTGAACTTTCACTGAAGAGTAAGAGAGTTCGCCCTTTACTAGCTGACACATATAAGCAGGTGGGGATCTACTATGCATGGATCCCTGTCCCTGTCCAGACACCATTCTGAAAATCTTTCCCATTTAGCCAAGTATGATTTTCTTGTAGTAGGTTTCCTGGCCTCCCTCAGGACTGAAAGCACGTCCTCTGAGTAGTGGTGCCTGAAGGGAATTAGAAGTTTATCACCCACAGTGTCAATGACAACATCTGCAAGTGTGGGTGGATGAGGGTTCCCTTTTGTTGTTTCAGAAGGTTCACCTTGTGGGGTAACTTGTGGTGATTGCCCTTAGCTAGACTGTGAAGAAGGGGGAATCAGTGCTGCCTTGGCCAGTAGGGAGTCACCAACAAGATTTTTTGGTTTGTCTCTCCTGATTTTCAGGAAGACTTTCTGGATTAGTGGGAAGGGAGGAAAGGCATATAGAAACTTTCCCTTCCAAGAAATGCTGAAAGCGTCTACTCTCCAAGCTACAGGGGAGCAGGACTTGGAGCAGAAGGTCTGCAGTTGTCTGTTGTAGGGGGAGGCAAAGATGTCTATTTGAGGAGTGCCCCACCAGTGGACAATGTCTAGGAAGACATTCCTGTCCAACATCCATTTGTTCTGTGGAGAGGATGTCCTGCTTAGAAGTTCTGCTTGTTTGTTGTCCTGCGAGTGGATGTAGGATGCCTGTAGGGACAAGTTGTATCGAGAGGCTAGATCCCATATCAGTAAGGTTAGTCTGCACAGGTGGTACGCTTTTGTTCCCCCTTGCTTGTTGAGGTATCACATAACTGTGTTGTCTGTTATTATTTGGAGAACACCTAGTAGTAGGAGAGGACTGAAGGTTTTCAGTACTAGAAAGACTGCTGTCATTTCCCTCATGTTGATGTGTTTGTTCCTTAAGGAAGGGTGCCACTTTGCTTGGACCCTGTAAGATGCCATTGTAGCTCCCTCCCCTGAGTCTCAAGCATCTGCATGCATAACCTGGGTTGGGAGAGGAGGCTGCAGAGGACGGCCCGGGTTGAGCTGAACTTCTGAATACACCAAATTACATCTGTCTTTAGGCAGGGCAGGAGAGTGATTTCTTGCTCTAGAGGATGTTGGTGTTGAGACCAAACATTTTTAGATACCACTGTAGCTTTTGTATGTGCATTCTGGCTAGTAGTAGCATGTTGCTGGTGGCTGCCATAAGGCCCAGGGTCCTTATGAATTGCCTTGCAGTTATTATTTGGGTTTGCAGCAGGGCTTTGAAATGGTAGGTCAGGGAGCTGACCTTGTCCTGGGGAAGGAAGGCTTTCATTTTGTCCATTTTAATTCTGCAACCCAGAAATATTTTGTCTTGTTCTGGTGTCAATGATGATTTTGGGAGGTTGAAGGTGAACCCCAAATGTTGTAGTAGGGAGATGGTGAACTCTAGATGGATTTATAGGGATTCTTTGCAGTCTGCTAGGATCAGGATCTTGTCTAGGTAAGGATAAATCTGAATTACCTGTGTTCTGCAATAAGCAATGGCCAGTTGCAGACATTTTGTGAACACTCTGGGGGCAGTGGACAAACCAAAGGGCAAAGCTGTAAATTGGAAATGACAGGAGGGTCCAGAGAAACAAACATTTTCTGTGGGAAATGGGTATGTGCAAGTAGGCTTCTTTCAGATCCAGTATGGCCATGAAAGCATTGGCCGGTATGAGAGGGAGTAAACCTGGAAGAGACAACATTCTGAAGGTGGGCACTTTTAAGAATAGGTTTAAGAAGGAAAGGTTTAGAAAGGGTCTCCATGATCCATCCTTTTTGGGGACCAGGAAAAGTCTTGAATAGAAGCCCTTTCCTTCTTGTCCTGGGGGGATAGGTTCTATGTGCCCAAGTTCAGAAGGTCTGTCAGGACCTGTGGGAAGAGGTGTCTTTTATTTCTTGGGGGAAAGGGGACACTATTTAAGGGTGGCCTTTCTTTCCAGGAGAGGAAGTATCCATTTCGTTTAATAGCCAGAACCCATCTATCTGTGGTGATGGTTTTTCAAAAGGGGATGCAGTGGAAGAGGTGGGCAGAAAGGGGAAGGGGGGGCAAGGCAGTCACACATTGTTGGGGCCTCCTCTGTCTTGAAAGGGCTGTCTAGAGGGAGGCTGAGAGGCAGCTGGCCTGGTAGGGGTTTGCCTCCTGGTTCCTCTTCTTTGTCTGGAAGAGGTAGGTCCAGCAGAGGGTGGATTTCATCTGACAAATGTGGCCTTGTCAGGGTAATTCCTGTAATATTTGGGAATTGGGGACACCAAGAGATGCTTGATGTCTTGCAATTCCTTGCTCTTTTTCTGCAGATTTTTAAACAGGTCTGCTGATTCTTTGCCAAACAGGAAATTAGGGTCCAGAGGGGCATCTAAGATCTGAAGACTTGAAGTCTTCAGGTAAGTGTTGCAGATGAAGCCAGAAGTATCTCCTGAGAACACAGGCAGATGCTGCAGAGCGTGCAGAGGCCTCTGCAGCATCATAGCTGCATCTAATTGAGTGTCTGGCTACTTGGGTAGCCAGAGAAAGTTTGGAAGAGATGTCAGCTTTTGTGGGGCAGTCAGGAGTAGCAGCCAGCAGAGTAGTGGCTTGAGAGACCAGGTCCAAAGCATATTTGGCCATATGGGTTTGATAGTTGATGGGTCTAAAAGCCACTGTGGAAGAGGTGTAGACCTTCTTTCCAATTCTATCCATAGTTTTGCTGTCTTTGTCCATAGGTAAGAGAAAGGCAGACGGAATGAGATTGGATTGTTTATCTGGTGAGATGGCAATCACAGCAGGATCTGCCAAGAGAGGCTTGACTAAGAAGTTCTGGTCATTA
This sequence comes from Protopterus annectens, assembly GCF_019279795.1. Lineage (NCBI taxonomy): Eukaryota > Metazoa > Chordata > Ceratodontiformes > Protopteridae > Protopterus > Protopterus annectens. Next base: position 273,285,182 of record NC_056742.1, on the reverse strand, counting down.
GGCAACTTATAGAAGCGGTCAGGCCTCTTAGGGGCAATTGGCTGAAAAGCTGGTGACTTTGATGCAGAGGCAAAGGCATCTAAATAGGCAGGGACGACAGGTGGAATGCCAGAAGGGGAGGGGGATTCCACTTGTAAAAGCTCAAAATACCTCTTTTGAGTGTCAGACATTTGTGAGGTGTCCCATTTAAAATAGTCTTTCATTTTGGTGATGCTTTCACCAAATGTGATATCCTCTGGGGGGCGGGCTCCCTCAATAGATTCATCATCTGGTGAATAGTACTCTTGAGGGGAGGAAATTTGGGAAGTGTAAGAAATGGATGCCTCAGAAGTGGAATAATAATTGCTCTTCTTCCCTCTCTTGTGAGGTAAGTGGTGGAAGGGAAGAGGCAGAAGTAGGCCTAGGATTAAGCAGAGGAAGGGTACTTGGAGAAGGGGCTGATGGCCTAAAGGTCAAGAAGGACTGCATTAAGGAAGCGGTGAAGGACTGCATATCTGGCAGGCCTTCTGTGGGTGTAGGCAAATGTTTAGTTTTTTGTTTCTTTTTTACTGGGATAGACTTAGGAGTAGGCCTAGAGTCGGATGCCTGGCTAATGGTAGAAGTGTCTGGTGGAGGGATCCTGGCCAGAGACCCGGCTGTGTCTGGTCCCCCTTGACCTCGGTGGTAGCCGGTGTCTGGGTTGGCTCCGGGGATGTGCCAGTCATCAACTGTGAAGCGGCTTCCTCCAAGTCTGCCGTTGAAGTCGACGGATCTGTCAGACGTCCCTCAACTCCTAAATCGGTAGCTGGTGGGGCAACTGATAGTGGAGCGGCACAGAAAGAGGGCCTAGGAAACTTGGCCTTCTTTCGCGGCGGTTCAGTTAAGGCCTCTGAGACAGGATCCATCTTAAGAGCTATTGTTTTAAGCCACTGGTTTTCCAGGCAGATATTTAGAGTGGCCAGATGGCTTTGAAGGGGTCTATATCACCATATCGAATGGTGATAATGCCGAACGTTGAAAATATCGAAAGTTCACGAGAATGAACTTGCTATTGTGAGGGGCTGCACCCCCCCAACACCCCCCGCTAAATACATATTCCAACTCCGAGGTCGCACTACAGTGAGGAAAGGGCAAATATCCCAATCCTCACTGTACTGCGACTAACTTCTAAGTTCTTTCGTGAACTTTCGATATTTTCACCGTTCGGCATTATCATCATTCGATATGGTGATACAGACCCCTTTGAAGGGTCTTAGGAACAAAAGATTGGCAGATGGAACAAGCATTGTGATAGTGCTCCTGGCCTAAGCAAAAAATGCAGTGGTCGTCCGTGTCTTTAAGGGGTATCTGGCGCCCGCATTGGCATTTGCCCTTTTTTGCTGACATTGGCTAAGGATTGCTACAACAAACCAAGCTTTAGCTAGAAATTAAAGAGGAAAACCCCAACGGGGAACTTGGCTTTTAGACATCTTGCAGTGAAAGAGCGAAGCACATGATGCATCGGTCATCTGTGGCTGAAAAGTTCTGAGGTCTGTGCATGCAGTCGTCACATTTAAGGTCCCCAGTTTATGGGCCTATGTGTGACGTCCCATGCAGCTACAATGGCCAAGCTGAAACTTTTGTATAGGAGCCGATGTATGGGTCACCTGCGGTGGAAAATCTCACACCAAGAATACTGCAACATGGGAATAGAAGGACATCTATAGTAATCAATGCTGCCATTTATCCTAGTAGCTGAAGTACTGCCTGAGCTGAAACCTTGTTATGAGAGAGTAACACCAGGAGTTGAGACCTTGGTCTTTCTAACTTGTGAACTGGAAGGGAGACTAGGCAAGACAGAGTGTCGAACGTTGCCCCCATGAATTCCAGATTTTCAGTCAACTTGCATTTTTCTATGTTTATTGAGATCCCTAAGGAATTCACTAGCTTTAGGGTGTAATGTACGGCTGTAACCAGTAGCTGCTTGGTTGGGGTAGTAAGGAGCCAATCATCTAAGTACGGAAACACCCAGAATCCTTGGACTCTCAAGTGAGGTGTTACCACTGCCATGCATTTGGTGAACACTCAGGGGCAGTAGAAAGACCAAACGGCAATACTTGGAATTGGTAGTGATTGGCTCCCAGCTGGAAGCGGAGGAATCTTCTGGAGCGTTTGTCCATTTTTATGTGATAATACGCATCCTGAAGATCTATCAAGCATATCCAATTATCTTTCTCCAGAAATGGAAGAATAGACTGAATTGTGACCATCCGGAATTTTGTCTGTCTGACAAATTTGTTTAGGATGCTGAGGTCCAAGATTGGCCTCCAGTCCCCTGTCTTTTTTGGCACTAAAAAGAACCTTGCGAAAAAAAGTACAGTTTTGTACCTACCATAAATGTAGATGTTCGAAGATCCACATTGCTGCAGTCCTTACATATGGGTAGTCCGCTGTCCTCGGTCGGCCCGAATACCAAAGTATTAGGCTGACGTCGGTCAAGGCGCTTAAAACTGACATCAGAACGTCAGGGTACAAAAGCGCATGACTGACGTCATATCCTCAGTCTTTTCTTGCCCCAGATGTCAGAAGGCCCTAAAAAGATAGGCCAAAGCCAAAAAACAGCAAAGAACAACTAACCACCCCTGCACTAACCATATTTACAAAATTTACAACCCAAACCACACAACCACCTCTAACTACAGAGGGGAAGGAGGGAGGGTAAATTGGACTGCAGCAATGTGGATCTTCGAACATCTACATTTATGGTAGGTACAAAACTGTACTATGTTCTTCATCTCACATTGCTGCAGTCCTTACATATGGGTAGAATCCCAAAGCAGAGGTAAGGGAGGATGGCAAAACTATAAAGCATTAGGAGCTGCCAAAATGCCCTGTAAAATTGCAGTGGCAAAACCAGCCCTAGATTTAGAGTAAAGTGGAAGGTGGTAATGCTTAGAGAAAGTATGCACTGAACTCCAAGTAGCTGCCTCCAAAATATCTTTAGTAGCCACCCCCCTGCAACCAGCTGTAGAAGTGCCAGTAGCCCTAGTGGAATGAGGCCTAATCCCAACTGGAATCTCCTTACCATGATGGGAATAACAGAAAGCAATACAAAACCAATCCACTTAGAAATAGTCTGTTTTGAAACAGGTTTGCCCTGAGAACCCAAAGCAAATGAAACAAACAACTGCTGAGACTGCCTGAACCCTTTAGTTCTGCTCAAATAATATCGCAACTGTCTGTGGATATCCAAAGTGTGCAAAATCTTCTCCCCTTTATTTTGGGGGTTTGCATAAAAAGTAGGCAAATGAATAGTTTGGTTTAAAGCCACACTAGAAACCACTTTAGGCATAAAGGAAGGGTTAGTAGCCAAAGACACCCTATCCTTGTGGAAAATTAAGAAAGGCTCAACCGCCATAAGGGCCTGTAACTCAGAAACCCTTCTTGCAGAGGTAATGGCCAACAAAAAAGCAGTCTTCCATGATAAATATTTCAACTCGGCAGTAGCTGCAGGCTCAAAAGGTTGTAGAGTGAGTTTCTCCAACACAAAATTGAGATCCCAAGGAGGAGTAGGAGCTCTACGTGGGGGTCTTATATTCTTTGCCCCTCTAAGGAATTGCTTAAACAAAGGATGAGAAAATAATGGTGGGTCACAGTCATAGTGAGCAGAAATTGCTGCAGCATGAACCTTTATAGAGGAGAAGGACAAACCTTTGTCCAATAACTCAGTAAGGTATTGAAGAGCAACACTTAAATTAGGTTTAGAAACATCAAAGTCCTTTGCTGTACTCCAAATTAAAAATCTCCTCCATTTATCTGCGTAAACTTTCCTTGTACTAGGCCTTCTGGCCTCCAAAATAACATTCAAAACTTGTTGTGGAAGCTGAGACCCTCCAGGGTTTAAAACAGAATATGCCAGGCTGTTAGATGTAGAGAGTGAAGTTTGACATTGAGTAAATGACTGTTCTCCTGAGACAGCAGGTGTGGAATCGAAGGCAAAGGCCATGGAGGCTCCCGAACCAGACTTCTCAGTAATGGGTACCAGTGCTGTCGAGGCCAATCCGGAGCTATTAAAATCATGGTTGGCTTGTCCTGTCTGACCTTCAGGAGTACCTTTGGGAGGAGAGGCAGTGGTGGAAAGGCATACACGTGAAGATTGCTCCAATTGAATGAGAGAGCATCCACTTTCCAAGCCGTGGGATGAAACCTTTTTGTGCAAAACTTTGGCAACTGGTAATTTAGTGGAGAAGCGAACAGATCTATGTCTGGAGTTCCCCATAACACTGTCGAGTTTTGAAATACATGAGGATCCAATTTCCACTCGTGGGGATCCATAATTTGTCTGCTCAACACATCTGCTAAGGAGTTCTGTGCCCCTGGCAGAAACCTTGCCTGAAGATTCAGCTGTAAACTGAGAGCAGTCTCCCACAAAATCATTGCTTGTCTGCATAGAGGGTAAGAATGTGTCCCCCCTTGCTTGTTGATGTACCACATGACAGTTGTGTTGTCTGTTTGAATCAACACCTGCCCTGGAAGAAGTAAATCCTTGAAAGCTATCAATGCAAATTGGACTGCTAACATCTCCTTCAAGTTGATATGTAAATGTTGAAGTCTGGCAGGCCACGTGTCTTGTACCCATTTTCCATTTAGATGAGCTCCCCAAGCTTTGTCTGAGGCATCTGTCGTTAGAATCTGACTCGCCTCTGGTCGGGTCACAGAGAGTCCCTTGTTTAGGTGACATTCCTGAGCCCACCACAAAAATTCCTTTTGAATGCAAGGTATTATCTGAATGACAGTGTCCATATCTTGGCAGTGTTGCGTCCATACATTTTGAGATACCATTGTAGCTTCCTCATATGCAGTTTGGCATTGGGAAGTACCAGAATACAAGATGCCATGAACCCCAAGGCTTGAAGGACTGTCCTTGCAGTCAGCCTGGACTGTCGAGACAATTGATGGAAATAAAGAAAGATTCTTTTGTTTGTCCGGGGTCAAAAGGCCATCTGGGATGCTGTATTCAGTCTCACACCCAGAAAGCACATATCCTGAGAGGGTACTAGACTGGACTTTATTTCGTTCACAGAATACCCTAGGCATCTTAACACTGCCATCACATACTGTAAATGATGAAGAAGTTCGTCCTTTCCTTGAGCCAGAATCAGGCAATCGTCCAAATAAGGATAGATTTGTATTCCTCTTAGCCTGAAGAAAGCTACCACTGGAGCCAGAACCTTCGTGAACACTCTGGGCGCAGTAGATAAGCCAAAGGGCAATGCAGAGAACTGATAATGAAAAGTCCCAGCCCGAAAACGCAGATACTTCCTGCAACTGGGCCTGATAGGAACATGAAGGTAAGCTTCCTTGAGATCCAGAGTCACCATCCAGTGATCTTTGCCCAGCAGAGGTAAAAGCTGTTGTAACGTCAACATTTTGAACTTGGGAATGTCCAGATAAGTGTTGAGGATAGATAAATCCAAAATTGGTCTCCACGTGTTCCCTTTCTTTGGTACTAGAAAAGTACAGTTTTGTACCTACCATAAATGTAGATGTTCGAGGATCCACATTGCTGCAGTCCTAACTATTGGGTAGTCCGCTGTCCAGTCGGCCCGAATACCAGAGTATATGGCTGACGTTGGTCAGGGCGCATTAGACTGACGTCAGTACGTCAGGGTACTAATGCGCATGACCGACGTCATATCCTCAGTCTTTTCTTGCCCCAGATGTCAGAAGACCCTAAAAAGACAAGGCCCAATATACCTGCACCAAAAATATGTACAATATATACAAAAATATATACAAAAATATCAGCATATAACCTCACCTACACAACCACCCCTAAACACAGAGGGGAAGGAGGGAGGTAAATTGGACTGCAGCAATGTGGATCCTCGAACATCTACATTTATGGTAGGTACAAAACTGTACTATGTTCTTCATTCCACATTGCTGCAGTCCTAACTATTGGGTAGAATCCCAAAGCAGAGGTAAGGCGGCTGGCAAATCATAAAGAAGCAGGAGCTGACAACATGCCTTGCAAAATAGCTGTGGCAAAACCAGCCCTAGACTTAGAGTAGAGAGGAAGGTGATAATGCTTAGAGAAAGTATGCACTGAACTCCAAGTAGCTGCCTCCAAAATATCCTTAGTTGCCACCCCCCTTAGAAATGCAGTTGAAGTGGCAGTAGCCCTAGTGGAATGAGGCCTAATCCCAGCTGGAATCTCCTTGCCATGATGGGAATAACAAAATGCAATGCAAAACCCAATCCACCTAGAAATAGTTTGTTTTGACACAGGCTTGCCCTGCAAACTCAAAGCAAAAGAAACAAACAACTGCTGAGACTGCCTAAAATCCTTAGTCCTGCTTAAATAATAACGCAATTGCCTGTGTACATCTAAAGTGTGCAAAATCTTTTCCCCTTTATTTTGGGGTCTGCATAAAAGTAGGCAAATGAATAGTTTGGTTTAAAGCCACAGTAGAAACCACCTTAGGCATAAAGGAAGGATTAGTACGTAATGATACCCTATCCTTATGGAAAATCAAAAAGGGCTCTACTGCCATAAGGGCCTGCAACTCAGACACCCTTCTTGCAGAAGTAATAGCCAACAGAAAAGCAGTCTTCCATGACAAGTATTTCAGTTCAGCAGTAGCCTTGAGGCTCAAAAGGTTGTAGAGTAAGTTTTCCAACACAAAATTGAGATCCCAAGCAGGAGTAGGAGCTCTCGTGGGGGTCTTATATTCTTTGCCCCTCTAAGAAACTGCTTGAACAAAGGATGCGAAAACAATGGTGGGTCACAATCATAGTGAGCTGAAATTGCTGCAGCATGAATCTTAATGGAAGAGAAGGACAAACCTTTGTCCAATAACTCAGTAAGATATTGAAGAGCCACACTCAAATTAGGCTCAGAAATCTCCAAATTCTTTGCTGTACTCCAAAATAAAAACCTCTTCCATTTTTCTGCGTACACTTTCCTTGTACTAGGTCTTCTAGCTTCCATAATCACATTTAAAACTTGTTGAGGAAGTTGAGACCTGCTGTGTTTCAACACAGAATATGCCAGGCTGTTAGATGAAGAGAGTGAAGCTTGACATTGAGCAGATGACCGTCCTTCTGAGATAACAGATGTGGAATCAAAGGTAAAGGCCATGGAGGCTTCCTTACCAGACTCCTTAGTAGTGGGTACCAGTGTTGCGAGGCCAATCTGGAGCTATTAAAATCATCCTTGGCTTGTCTTGTCTGACCTTTAAGATCACCTTTGGAAGAAGAGGCAGAGGTGGAAAGGCATACACATGAAGATTTTTCCAACTGAAAGAAAGAGCATCCACTTTCCAAGCTGTGTGATGAAACCCCTTTGTGCAAAACTTTGGCAGCTGGTGGTTTAGTGGAGAAGCGAACAGATCTATGTCTGGAGTTCCCCATGACACTGTCAATTTCTGAAATACATGAAGATCCAGTTTCCACTCGTGGGGATCCATGATTTGTCTGCTTAACACATCTGCTAAGGAGTTCTGTGCTCCCGGCAGAAACGTTGCCTGAAGAGTTAGTTGCAAGCTGAGCGCAGTCTCCCATAAAATCATTGCTTGCCTGCATAGAGGATAAGAATGTGTTCCCCCTTGTTTGTTGATGTACCACATGACAGTTGTGTTGTCTGTTAGAATCAACACCTGCCCTGGAAGAAGTAACTCCTTGAAAGCCATTAATGCAAACTGGACTGCTAACATCTCTTTCATGTTGATATGTAGATGCTGTAGTCTGGCAGGCCACTTGTCTTGTATCCACTTTCCATTTAGATGAGCTCCCAAGCAATGTCCGAGGCATCTGTCGTTAAAATCTGACTCGCCTCTGGCCGGGTCACAGAGAGTCCCTTGTTTAGGTGACATTCCTGAGCCCACCACAAAAATTCTTTTTGAAGGCAAGGTATTATTTGAATGACAGTGTCCAAATCCTGGCAGTGCTGTGTCCATACATTTTTGAGATACCATTGCAGCTTCCTCATATGCAGTTTGGCATTGGGAAGCACCAGAATACAAGATGCCATGAACCCTAATGCTTGAAGGACTATCCTTGCAGTCAGCACGGACTGATGAGATAGTTGATGAAAGTAAAGGGATAGACTCTTTTGTTTGTCCGGGGTTAAAAAGGCCATCTGGGCTGCTGTATTCAGTCTCACACCCAGAAAGCACATGTCTTGAGAGGGTACTAGACTGGACTTTATTTCGTTCACAGAATACCCTAGGCATCTTAGCACTGCTATAACATATTCCAGATGCTGTAGAAGGTCTTCCTTTTCTTGAGCCAGAATCAGGCAGTCGTCCAAGTAAGGATAGATTTGAATTCCTTCTAGCCTGAAGTAAGCTATCACTGGAGCCAGAACCTTTGTGAATACTCTGGGCGCAGTAGATAAGCCAAAGGGCAATGCAGAGAACTGATAATGAGAATTTCCAGCTCGAAACGCAGATACTTCCTGCAACTTAGTCTTATAGGCACATGAAGGTAAGCTTCCTTGAGATCTAAAGTTACCATCCAGTGATCTTTGCCCAGCAGAGGTAAAAGCTGTTGTAACGTCAACATCTTGAACTTGGGAATGTCCAGATAAGTGTTGAGGATAGATAAATCCAAAATTGGTCTCCACGTGTTCCCCTTCTTTGGTACTAGGAACAGGCGAGAATAAAATCCTAGGCCCCTTTCTGATACAGGGACTGGCTGAATGGCCCCTATTTGGAGTAACAGAGAAATTTGCTTGTGAGCCTCTTTCCTTTGTGGAGGAGGAACGTCTGGCATGCCTTTGAAAGGGGCAATGTATGGAAATAAAACCTGTAACCGTGGTGAATGATATCCAACACCCATCTGTCTTGAGTAATTAAATCCCAATTTTCTTTGAAAAGAGACAGTCTTCCTCCCAAAGGAGCTGCCAGACGAGAATCTATTGGCAGCTGAAAAGGCAGGTCATTGGGTCTGTTTACGAAAGGACTGACCCCTGCCCTCACCAGAAGTCTGAGCAGGTGAACTCCCTGTTCTAGGCCTAAAAGAACCTTGAGCTCTGCCCCTACCACGTCTAGACCTACCCCTAGACTGGGAATCATAAGCAGGATATGTCCATCCCTTAGTAGGCCAATTTCTACTAAACTTCGGTGGCTGCACTTGCAAAAAATCTTTAACAGTTTGCATAGACTTAGCTTTGTCCTCCATTTTCTTTAAAACTGCTTCCACAGGCGAACCAAACAACACATCAGACTGTAAAGGAGCATCCAAAATCCTTGTCTTAACATGCTCAGCTAAATTCTGATCCCTCAACCAGGCATGCCTGCGAAGAACAGAACTAGTGGCAGCCACCCTCGAGGAGGCCTGTACAGCATCAAAACCACATTGCAAAGAATGCTTACCCACTTGTTCAGACACATGAACTAAATCCAGCAACTCTTTACACTCAATACCTTCCGCCAAAGCATCCACCTTAGATTTCAGTTGTGAAAGGAGATAATTTTGATATTTTAGCATGTGAAACTGACAATTCAACGCCCTCATGGCTAAAGTGGAAGAAGTATACACTTTCTTTCCCCATCTATCCAAAGCCCTTGCCTCTATCAGTGGGAACAGGGTTTTTAACCACAGAGGCCTTAACACCTTTAGGTCCCTGAGAAACAGTTTCGGGTCTGCCCTAGGACTCTTAAAAGATACTTATGAGCTTCAGGCACCCTATAGTACCTATCAGGTTTAACAGGAGCAGGAGGCAAAGAATCAGGGTTCAGGGAAGCCTCTGCAAAACATCTTCCACCACATTCAACACAGGAGGTATAGCTAAGGGCCTATGCTGGGGTAAAAACAAGAATTCCCTAAGCCTTTTCCTGGAATCAGAGTAATCCTGGCCTTCCCATTTAAAGTGCTCCCTCATGGAATGCAGAGTCTCTGAAAATGAGAAATCCTCAGGAGGAGAAGCTGTAGGAGTGGAATCATCCACATCAGAATCAGAATAAGGAGGATACTCCTGCAAATCTTCTGCAGAAGACTCAGAAGCCTCTGAACACTGTTCAAAACTATCAAACTCAGGTTCCACCCTAGGCCTCTTATCAGGAGGGGGCATAGAACCTCTAATCATAGTAATCAAATCTTCTGCCATTTTAAGCATATGTTTCTTAGGCACAGAACCTGAAGAGCTAGGAGAAGCCCCCACTGAAGCTAAACTTGGCCTACCTCTCAAAGAAGTTTTGGAAACAGAAGGAGAGGCTCTAACTACCTTGGGAAGAGAGGGAAGAACAGTTACCTGAGAAGCCCCCTCAGCCTGGCCTACCTCCTGAGAAGGCACATCCTGTAACAGTAAAGTCTCTGCCTGAGACTCCAAAGAAACTCCTGGCAAAACCTCTGGCTCCACTGAGCCTTCTAAAGAACCGGCGTCCGGGACTGCGGTTCATCAACCCTAGGCTTCGCTGTTTTGTCCTTGCGCTTTTTGACGAAGCGGCGCCGGAGCATCCGACGGCATTTTATAATTACAACGCTTCCCAAACACTAACCTGGCACAGTCTAACCTTCTCTTAATAGTGCGTTTGTTAAACCTAGCACAAGAGCGGCATCCAACAACGTCGTGCTCAGGCCCTAAACAAGGTATACACAAGGTATGGTAATCCCTATGAGGTATCTGTTTCCCACAAGAAATACAGTTATTCACTTTTTCTGACATCCGGTTAAATACCGAGGCAAGAAAAAACCAAAATGTTCCCCAACGGGGTACTTAGCCAACTCTGATTCGGTCTGAAACTCCGACTTCAGAAAATTTCAGAACGCCAACCTGCACTCGCAAAACTGCTTCTGCATCGGACCATGCGGCAAAAAAGACTGAGGATATGACGTCGGTCATGCGCATTAGTACCCTGACGTACTGACGTCAGTCTAATGCGCCCTGACCGACGTCAGCCATATACTCTGGTATTCGGGCCGACTGGACAGCGGACTACCCAATAGTTAGGACTGCAGCAATGTGGAATGAAGAACATCAGGCGAGAATAAAATCCTAGGCCCACTTCTGGCAGAGGGACCGGTTGTATAGCTCCTATTTGAAGTAGCAGAGAAATCTGTTTGCGAGCCTCTAGTCTTTGCTGAGGAGGAACGTCTGGCATGCCTTTGAAAGGGGGCAAGGTATGGAAATAAAACTTGTAACCTTGGTGTATGATATCCAATACCCATTTGTCCTGGGTAATTAAAATCCAATTTTCCTTGAAGAGTTCCAACCGTCCTCCCAAAGGTGCTGCCAGGCAAGAAGGATCTGGCAGCTGAAAGAGTAGGTCATTGGGCCTGTTTACGAAAGGACTGGCCCCTGCCCTCACTCGAAGATTGTGCAGGTGAACTCCATGTTCTAGGTCTGAAGGAACTCTGAGCTCTGCCCCTACCACGTCTAGACCTACCCCTAGACTGAGAATCAGAAGAAGGATACGTCCACCCCTTAGCAGGCCAATTTCTACTAAACTTCGGAGGCTGGACTTGCAAAAAATCTTTAACAGTCTGCATAGACTTAGCCTTGTCCTCCATTTTCTTCAAGACTGACTCCACAGGCGGACCAAACAACACTTCAGACTGCAAAGGAGCATCCAAAATCCTTGTCTTAACATGGTCAGATAAATTCTGATCCTTAAGCCAGGCGTGCCTGCGAAGAACTGAACCAGTGGCAGCCACCCTAGAAGAGGCCTGCACAGCATCAAAACCACACTGTAAAGAATGCTTACCCACCTGTTCAGAGACATGCACCAAATCTTGTAATTCTTTACACTCAATGCCTTCTGCCAGAGCATCCACCTTAGATTTCAATTGAGAAAGAAGAAAATTTTGATATTTCAACATATGAAACTGGCAATTTAAAGCCCTCATTGCTAAGGTAGAAGATGTATAGACCTTCTTTCCCCATCTATCCAAAGCCCTGGCCTCTTTATCTAGAGGAACCGGGTTCTTTACAACAGAGGCCCTGACACCCTTAGGTCCCTGACTAATAGTTTCTGGGTCCGCCCTAGGACTCTTACAGAGATATTTATGAGCCTCAGGCACCCTGTAATACCTATCTGGTTTAACAGGCGCAGGAGGCAAAGAATCAGGATTAAGTGAAGCCTCTGAAAACACATCTTGCACAACATCCAGAACAGGGGGTATAGCTAAGGGCCTATGTTGAGGTAAAACAAAATTCCTAAGCCTTTTCCGTGAATCAGAGAAGTCCTGACCTTCCCACTTAAAATGTTCCCTCATAGAATGAAGTGTCTCTGAAAAAGAAAAATCCTCTGGAGGAGAAGCAGAAGGAGTGGAATCTTCTGCATCAGAATCAGAAAAAGGAGAGCACTCCTGCAAGTCTTCAGCCGAAGACTCTGAAACATCCGAAGCCTGTACAAAACTTTCCAACTCTGGCTCCACCCTAGGCCTCTTATCAGGAGGGGGCAAAGAACCTCTAATCAGAGTAATCAAATCTTCTGCCATTTTAAGCATGTGCTTCTTAGGCACAGACCCTGCTGAACTAGGACTGACACCAACAGAAGCTAAACCTGGCCTGCCTCTGGAAGAAGCCTTGGAAACAGAAGGAGAGGGTCTAACCACCCTGGGAAGGGAGGGGAGTACAGAAACCTGAGAAGCCCCTTCAGCCTGACCTGCCTCTTGAGAGGCCACATCCTGCAAAATCAAAGTCTCCCCCTGAGACTCCAGAGAAGCCTCCATCGGAACCACCGGTTCCACTGAAGCCTCTAAAGAACCCGGCGTCCAGAGCGGACGACTCATCTTGCCTAGGTTTAACCGCTTTGTCTTTGCGCTTCTTAGGAAGGGCCGGAGTATGCGGCGGCGTATTATGATTGCACCGCTTACGGAAGACCAGCCTAGCAGAATCCAACGTTCGCTTAATAGTGCGCTTATTAAACCTAGCACAAAGCGACACCCGACGTCGTGCTCAGGCCCCAAACAAGGAATGCACAAAGAATGATAATCCCTATGCGGTATCTGTTTCCCACAAGAAATACAATTATTCACTTTTTCTGACATCCGGTAATACACTGAGGCAAGAAAAAACAAAAATTCAACGGGTACTTAGCCAACTTGGATTCGGTCTGAAACTCCGAACTCGAAAAATTTCAGAACGCCGAACGGCACTTGCAACGCTGCTTCTGCATCGGACCATGCGGACTGAGGATATGACGTCGGTCATGCGCTTTTGTACCCTGACGTTCTGATGTCAGTTTTAAGCGCCTTGACCGACGTCAGCCTAATACTTTGGTATTCGGGCCGACCGAGGACAGCGGACTACCCATATGTAAGGACTGCAGCAATGTGAGATGAAGAACATCCCAGATTTTATCTGGTCTGGTGGGACTGTTTGGATGAGATTTTTTTTGAAGCAGCTTTCGAATTTCCTGTGCTGCTACGTCCCTCTGACTGGGTGAAATGTCGGGGATTCGCTTTTGCTGCTTCATGTAAAGTTCAAAGGGGATGTGATAACCTCTGGTAATTACCATCTGCACCCAATACTCTGTCGTTATGGATTGCCAGGCAAGGTGGTGCAGAGAAAACCATCCCAGGTAAGCAATCGGGCCGCTCTTCAGGAGTGCTGATAGGGCTGCCAGAGAAAGAGTCTCTTGATCCCTAATTACGACGGACCCCCTCTGCCTCTGTGGGGGCCTCTTCCAGATGAGTTCCCCCTCTGCCCCAGTGGGTAAAGTCACCATGTGTCAGGGAAAGGACCCTGGGACTTCTTGTACCACATCTTTCCACTCCTTTGATTCCTACAGTAAGATCATTGGGGGGGCGGAAAAACGTACGCCCAGGGCAGACAGGGTCTTGCTGTCTTTTTCACACCTGGCCAATGTGTCTTTCACTTTTGTGCCAAAAAGAGAAGAAGCTTCCACTGGAGCACTGAGAAAGGAAGACTTCAAAGGGTCCGCAAAATCACATAGGCGCAGCCAGGTGTGACGTCTCATGACAATGCCTGTACCCGCTACTCTAGCCACCCCTTCGGTAGTATGAGAGATCAACCTCTTGGATAACTTAGATATAGATTCCACAGTGGCAAGCTGTAAGGCAACTTTGTTGCGTACCTTGTCAGAAACTGCTCCTGCTAAGGTTCCTGAGAGTTCCAAAATTAGGTCTCTCTGGAGCCTTGTGTAAAGTGTGCCAAGTAATTCAAGGACTGGATGGCAAAGTTCGATGAAGAAAACACCTGCTTCCCTAACCTGTCAATCACCCGACACTCGCTGTTCTGGGGACGGATAGTATGGCTCTCTTCGGCAAGTTCTTTCTTAGTGGCCACTGCCACCACCACAGCGTCCACTAGTAGGCCTTTTTTACCAATGTGGACTGTCCTCTGGTGGAGAAAGAATTTTGTCTGGTCTCTGGGGTATAGGTTCAACAGTGTCAGGATTCCTCCACACGTGCTGCAAGATGAGATACACCAGGTCATCTGCAGGTGGAGTCACCCAAAAAGTAGAAAGTTGAGCACGGAAAGCCTGCAAGAATACAGACTCCTCAGAGGAAGGGTTGGTGGGCTTCCAGTCTCCCCACTGCTTTAAAATTTCCAGTATGTGTCCAAATAAAACATCTTCATGGGGTGACCATGGAGACCTTCCCCCTTCATCGTAATCTGTATCTTCAGTAAGGGATCCCTCGAGGGAATCACGTGCCTCCTCTTACATACTCTCTTATGTGGTACCTCCTCAGTAGGGGCATCTGAGGAGGACTCTGAAGAGTAGGTAGCTTGTGGAAGTGTATCTTAAGGTTCCCATGCTCTATGTCCTGAAGTAGTGGACTGTGTCAACTGCAATTCAGAGGATAAGTAAATATGAGTCTCTGACGCCGAAAGGACCAGCTGTGAGCCTGCATAGGCAAATGCCCTCTCCATCACCTGGAAAGTGGGCCAGCCTAAAGAGGAGTGGAAGCTCGGAACTGAGAAAGACAACCTCGGGACCGGGGTCACACCCCACTCCGATGAGCCCACCCCCAGGGAAGGAGCCACAGGAGAACTCAGTGCTGCCAAAACACTGGAACTGTAGTAAAAGGGGCTGTAGAAAAAATAGGCGCCATACTAGGGGTCACAGTGCCGACAGCCCAGTCACGATCCAGAGGATGGCTGGGCTCCGAGTGAGTCAAAGTCCATAAGGTAGGCTCTGAAGCTATTGTAAGGTCTACCAATGGAACTGAAGAAGCCGGTACTGGGATAGGCATCAGTGTTGAGGGCTCCGATACTTCCAAGAAGGTCGAAGGACAAATATATGTTGGAGACTGTGGAGAGATCTCCTCAGCTCTGGGTGGGAGTGAAGATTTGGAAGGAGTTGGAAATCCTCTGGCTGCCAATAGCTGATCCATGAGTCTCACTACGTCGAATTCCAACAGGCTCCTGGAGGAGTGGGTTGACATCCCGATGGAGTGTTCTAAAAAGGGGCTACACTGCTGTCCAAAAAAGGGATCTGCCGATGGGGAATATTGGATCCGAGGCAATATCTCACCTTTCGGCATCATGGTCAGGGGACTAGCAAGATGTATAGGAGGGGGAACACTGACCGGAGTTAGGAAAAACTATTTTTGGTGCCAAAAGGGGGGCTGTGCTGTAGTTGTAGATGCCATGGGAGATGAAGTTTTGAATGGTTCAATACTGACAATAGGTGCCGTGGGGGAAGCTTGCTGCATTGGCGCCAAGGACAGTACCATGGCCGAAGGCTGAGGTATCGGAGTTAAAGTAGGCACCGTAGTTAATGGTTGAGGTCCTGAAACTGAGAATGGCACTTTAGAAGGGGTTTGAGGTCCTTCTGCCGAGATTGCTGGTGCCAATTTTGGAATTTTGGCCTTTCGTTCCATTGTTTTAGTCGATTTTGAGTCACTAGCATGAGGGGAGGAAGGTAGAGAAAGACTCCTCTTTTTGTGTTCCTTTTTGGGAGGGGCTGAGCCCTCCATCTCAGAAATAGCCTCTGAAAAAGGGGTCTTTAGGGGACCTTTAAGAATCAATTTGTTTTTCCTTTCCATCAAGGTACGGGAGCTAAAGCCCTGACATATGTCGCATGGGAGTTGAACCTTTAGATGCGGCACCCCGAAACAGTAAACACAAGCCAAATGACTATCTGAATTAGGCATTTTCCTTTTGTACTGATAATACTGCTTAAAACTGGCAGATCCTTTTTTATTAGCCATTGTCAACAATAAAGCGAAACATGTCCAACAACCAGAAATCCAAGCAAACTACAAAAACACACTCATGCAGTCCAGAAAAAGGAGGTTTTTTTTTTTTTTTTATATATATATATATATATATATATAATCAATAAGGTTAAAAGGGAAAGACAAAGGAGGTGGGGGGAATACCAACAATGGTAATGACAGTTACCTCAGAGGTAAGGGAAGGCCTGTACCAAAAATGGTACAAAGAATACCAAAATACCTTCGTAAAGAAATAATAACAAAGCACTTAAACAGGTAAACAAGGGTAGCAAACTCTAAACGATAAGCGACTAGGAACTATCACAAGATAAAGAAGATTTAAAGGTAGTATAAAATTTCTAATAACTTAGCTTGACAACTAGCTTGACATGTCTTGATGCTACACACGGCAAACGAGATCTGATGTGATAGCGAGAGGGGCACTGTGGGTAAGCTTAGCTCGAGAGTGTTTTGGCAGGAGCAAGCTTGTCATAACGGCTGACTCGGTTCCGAGGATGAAACTAAAACCCATCAGTAAGGAATGAATGAAGACTAACAACATCAGATCAATCCTTCAATTGTGTCTGTTAACTTCAGTCCTAACTATAATAGCTTACTGGTGTCACTCAGTAAGGGATACTTTTCACACAATCTATCACTCAGGTGAGTAGTTAAGTCTTTATGGCTTTAGTATTTTTTGTGCTTACCATATGTCTAGCAATTCTACAATATTAACAAAATTCCTGAAACATTACTTCAAAATCCCTTTCAGGATCTGATAAAGCTTCAAGATAAATAGTAAATAAAAGCGAGGAATTGCCTCAACTTAACTAAAAACTCTGGGGAAGTCTACTTTCTGCCTCTATTTGTGCCTACTGTATTACAATGACTGTATTAAATGTACTCAGTTCTCAGGAAAGCCCAACACTCTTAGTACTTCAAATGAATTCTGAAAGAAACCTTGTCAAATGCCTTTTTGGTGTGCAAATTTGTAAATAACAATGCTTGGTTTTATTGGCATCTTCTATCAAAATACTTGATGTATATCAGTTATCAAGGTGGTACTACCTGGTAAAAATAAACCAGTCTGTTCGAGATAAATTAATATAGGGAGGACACACAAGTTCTGAGTAAGTTATAGATTGTTCTTCCTGGTTAAAAAAAAAAAAAAAAAGAATCTCTGTTCCAGATCAATTAATAAAGGGAGGATAGGAACTAATCTTATGGCACCAATTGCAATAAATAACTTATAATCAGTCTGTTCCAGATAAATCAAGAAAGGGAAGACACAAGTTCTAAGTTATCATAGGTGGAAAAAAATCTCTGTTCCAGATCAATTAATAAAGGAAGGATAACAGCTAATCGTATGGCACCAATTTGAATAAATAACTTACAATGGTGATCAAACATCAATACTGGTCTGTGTGACCCAGCTTATGAATGATCCTTGTCTGCTTTATGAAGAAAGTGCAGTTGTGTACACTTATCATAAATGCAGATGTTTGAGTGTATTCAGTGTTGCAGTCCTGACTTGTGGGATTTCCTGCTCTGGAAGCCCTTGGACGGCCCAACTACCAAAGTAAAAATCTCCTTCCTCCTAAGGCTGGCGGAAGTCCTATTTTGACATCAGTACACTTGGATATAAAGGGAGCCAGCCTACACCATGGCATCAGTTTTTTCTTGCCCCTAAAAAGGAGCCCTCCAGGATGAACCCTAAGCAAGGGTTACAGTAGAAAGCGGGCCATGCAGGGAAAACACACAGGGGGTCCTCTGGTTAGTGAAGAAGACAGAAGCAGACTACTACTGTAGGCAAAGGGGGAAGGAGGGAGGGAAAGAAAGACTATAACAGTGAATACACTCGAACATCTACATTTATGGCAAGCGTACACAACTGTACTATGTTCCTCATGTTTCATTGTTGCAGCCTTGACTTGTGGTATGATTCCCAAAGCTGAGATGAGGGTGGAAGAAAGATTATGGGGAAGAGAGGATGCCCTGCTGCATGGCAGTGGCAAATCCTGCTCTAGACTTTGAAAAGGCTGATAAGTGGTAGTGTTTGGTAAAGGTATGCAAAGATGACAAAGTACAGTTTTGTACCTACCATAAATGTAGATGTCCGAATTGGATAGCATCTGCAGTCATAACAACTGGGTTGTCCTGTCGTCAGGCAGCCCCTCAGTCGGCCGGATTCCAAAGTCCGGGTCCGGCTTCGGCTGATGTCGCACTTCACCCGACGTCATCTCTGTTGGTCTTCGGGTATAAAAGCATCAGCCGACGCCATTTTCTTCAGTGTTTCTTGCCCCAGATGCCAGAAGCCCTATAGAAGGCTAAAAATTTTGGATAGATGCCAATGTTTCCAAAAGACAGAGGTAAACACAAAAATAAGCATGTATGTACATAACTACAAACAAATACACCATGAAAGAAATCCCCCCACTAGCTAGCTATTAGAAGGGTAAACACCCTAGGAGTACCACAGAGGGGAAGGAGGGAGGGTAATCCTGACTGCAGATGCTATCCAATTCGGACATCTACATTTATGGTAGGTACAAAACTGTACTATGTCCTTCATGGATGCATCTGCAGTCATAACAACTGGGTAGAATACCATAGCCAACTAGGGGAGGAGGATAAAAGTAAATTATGGTGTGTTTAGGATCCCTTGCAGAACAGCAGTGGCAAACCCTGCTCGGGATCTGGAATATAGAGGTAAATTATAATGCTTGGCAAATGTATGCACGGAGGTCCAAGTAGCCGCCTCAATAATGTCTTTGGTAGCCACTCCTCGTAAGAAGGCTGTGGTAGTGGCTGTTGCCCTTGTAGAATGAGGTCTTATGTTCTGTGGAATTGGCTTTCCATGGAAGGAGTAGCAGAATCGTATGCAATTTCCTATCCATTTGGAGATTGTCTGTTTGGAAATAGCTTTTCCTTCCCTTCCTGTTGCATAGGCTATGAAAAGTTGGTCAGTCTTTCTGCTATTTTTGTTCTGTCCAAGTAGTAGCGTAGCTGTCTATGTACATCCAAGGTATGCAGTATTCTTTCCCCTCTGTTTTGTGGGTTGGGAAAGAAGGTAGGCAGGTGGATTGCCTGGTTTAAAGACACTCTGGATACCACCTTAGGCATAAATGTAGGATTAGTCCTCATGGACACTCTATCTTGGTGGAAGATTAGAAAGGGTTGCACTGCCATTAAGGCCTGTAGTTCCGAAACCCTCCTTGCTGAAGTAATTGCCAGTAGGAAAGCAGTTTTCCATGACAGGTGTTGTAGGTCTGCTGTTGCTGCTGGTTCAAAAGGTGATAGTGTCAATTTTTCTAGCACAAAGTTCAAGTCCCAAGCTGGCAATGGTGGTTTCCTTGGAGGTTTTACATTCTTGATTCCTCTGAGGAACTGCCTGAGCAAAGGGTGTGAAAAAACAGGTGGATCAAAGCTATATTCTGCTGAAATAGCTGATGCATGAATCTTGATGGAGGAGTAGGACAGGCCTGAATGAAGTAGTTCGGCCAGATACTCCAGAATGTTAGGCATATCTATGTTTGATACATCTTTTCCTCTTTCAGAACTCCAAATGACAAACCTTTTCCATTTCCCAGCATAATTCCTTCTAGTTGAAGGCCTGCGTGCTTCAAGAATAATGTCTTTAACTCTTTGTGAAAGTTCTGTATTAGCAGCTGCTATGTGATGTTCCATGCAGTCAGTTGCAGCGTTTTTAGGTTTGGATGCATGGTGCTGAAGTTGTTCTGAGTTAGCATCAAAGGCATCAGGGAATTGGCCACATATTGTTTCGAGACATGCTCCTCAGTAGTGGGTACCAATGCTGTCTTGGCCAGTTTGGAGCTATCAGGATTATCCTTGGACGTTCCTCCTTGATTTTTAGTAGTACTTTGTGTATCAAGGGAAGAGGTGGGAATGCATATGCTGTTAGGGCTTTCCAGCTGAAGGAGAGCGAGTCCACTTTCCATGCTAGTGGGTGGAATGTCCTTGTGCAGAATTTTTTGAGCTGGTGATTGAGAGGTGATGCGAATAGGTCTATCTGAGGCATTCCCCATTTCTTCGAGATGGTCTTGAAGATATTCGGGTGCAGCTGCCATTCGTGGGCATCCGATGTGGTCCTGCTTAACATATCTGCTAGAGAGTTTTCTTTTCCTGGCACAAATATTGCCTGTAACTGGATGTTGTAGCTGAGTGCCAGGGTCCACAGCTCCAAAGTCATTCTGCATAGGGGTAATAATGAGTGCCTCCCTGTTTGTTGATGTACCACATGACTGTGGTGTTGTCTGTCCTTATCATCAAGTGGTCCTCCTTGAGAAATGGTCTGAACTTTTGGATTGCCAGTTTTACTGCCAGCATTTCTTTTAGGTTGATGTGCAGGTGAAGTTGGTCCTGTGTCCACAATCCTTATGCGCATTTGTCCAGCATATGCCCCCATCCTAGGTCTGAAGCATCTGTTGTGATGGTCTGGCTTGCTTGACCCTTGCGAAAGGGCAGGCCTGGGTTTGACTGGCATGCCTGAGCCCACCATAGGAACTCCTGTTTTAAGCATGGTATTAGTGGGATTTCCGTTTCTAGGCTGTGTCTGTGTTGGGACCATAAATTCTTTAGGTACCACTGTAGTTTTCTCATATGTAGTCTGGCAAATGGAACCAAGATTATGCATGATGCCATGAAACCCAAGGCCTGCAGTACCTTTCTTGCTGTTAACTTGTTCAGTTTTGTTAGTGCCAAGAAGTAAAGAGGGAGTTCTTTGTTTTTCTGTAGTTAGGAATGCCATTTGTCTTACTGTGTCCAATTCCGCTCCCAGGAAAGTCCTTGTCTGGGATGGTATCAGTCTTGACGTTTGAAAATTGACTGTGTATCCCAGTGCTTGAAGCAAGTAAATGACCCTTTGTAAATCTGTTGTCAGCTTGCTTTTGTTGTCTCCTTGTATCAGGCAGTCGTCCAGGTATGGATAAATTTGAATTCCCTGTAGTCTGCAATGGGCGATTACTGATGCCAGGCATTTTGTGAATACTCTGGGCGCAGTAGATAAGCCAAAGGGCAATGCTGAGAATTGATAGTGCTCTGATCCTGCAAGAAATCTGAGGTATCTTCTGCAGATTGGTCGAATGGGGACGTGCAGGTATGCCTCCTTGAGATCTAGAGTTACCAGCCAACACTCCTTGCCCAGCATGGGAAGAAGTTGCTGTAGGGTCAGCATTTTGAATTTTGGGACAATGATGTAAGTATTCAGGGTGGACAGGTCTAGAATTGGTCTCCAACTTTTTCCTTTCTTGGAACTAGGAATAGTCTGGAGTAGAACCCCTTTCCTTGCTCTGCTGTTGGCACTTTCTCCACAGCTCTCATGTTTGCTAACTCCATTATCTGTTGTAGAGCCTCTGTCTTTTGATTTGGAGGTAGATTTGGCATTCCTCTTTTGTCTGGTAAAGTGTGGAAGTGGAACCGGTAACCTTGCTCTATGGTTCGTAAAATCCACTTGTCCTTTGTTATGTGGTGCCAGTTTTTTGAAAATAAGGTTAGCTTTCCGCCTAGAGGAGCTGCTATTTGTTCCCTGGTAGGCGGGTTTAGGATTAAGTCACTGTGGTTGTGTTGATGTAGTGGCAGGTGTGGAGTCTGTGCCTCTGTTGTTACCTTGCCACTGTCGTCCTCTGTAGGCACCTCCTCTGGATTGGTTTCTGCCTCTGGAACGTCTATTCCTGCCCCTTTGAGGTCTTGTGGAGTCAGGAAAGGACCAATTTTTGGCAGGCCAGTTCCTGCTAAACCTTGGGGGTTGAACCTGCAAGAAATCTTTAACTGTCTGGACTGATTTTGCCTTTTCTTCCATTTTCTTCATAACCTGCTGGGCAGGTGTACCAAACAAACTTGTTTTATCCATAGGAGCATCTAGCAATTTAGATTTCACATGATCCGGTAAAGCTTGCTCCTTTAGCCATGCATGCCTTCTAATTACAGTGCCAGTCATGGCTGATCTAAATGAAGCCTCCAGTGCATCATAGCCACATTTTAAAGAATGGTTACTAACTTGCTGTATGTTATTTACCATTTCTAATACATATTTCTTATCAAGAGATTCATCAGTGGTTAGTTTTTTAGTTAACTGATCAAGCATAAACTCTTGGTATTGTATCATGTGAAACTGACAGTTTAAAGCTCTAGCTGAGAGGGTGGCTGAAGTGTAAACCTTTTTACCCCATCTGTCTAATGACCTTGCTTCCCTTTCAGAAGGAACAGGGTTTTTAGCTATGGTCGCGGCTACTGCCTTGGGACCCTGGGAAATAGTTTCGGGGTCTGCAAGAGGGGCCTTGTAAAGGTGGTGATGAGTATCTGGCACCCTGTAAAATCTGTCTGGTTTGGCAGGGGCTGGGGGTAAAGAGTCTGGAGGGGAGCAGACATCATTGAAAGCATCATCCACCACAGAGAGAACAGGAGGTATAGCTAAGGGCCTGTGCTGTGGAAGGTGCAAAAAGGTCCTAAGTCTTTTCCTGGAGTCTGAAAAATCCTGTTGCTGCCATTGGAACTGTTCTCGCATGGCATGCAAGGTTTCCCCAAAGGAGAATTCTTCTGGTGGGGAAGCAGCTGGAATGGATTCTTCAGCATCAGAATCTTCAAAATTGGAGAAAGGAGCCTCTGGCTGGTCAGTTATGTCTGATTCATCAGCAGAATCATCAGAGGACACTGGCTCATGGGGCTCTGCCCTAGGTCTCTTCTCTGGGGGCTGAGAGGCCCTGTCTGGGTGAGATTGAGATCCTCTAATTAATGAAATTAAATCTTCTGCCAAAGTAAGCATTTGAGAACTGGAAGAGGGCCTGGTTGAGGGGGGTTTAACAGGCACTGTTCTAGTAGTCTTGGCTGCTTTAGCTCTGGCGAAGGCCTTAATGGACATGGCTGCTGGAGGCCTAGCAGCACCACGTGCTGGGGTAGAGACATCCAAGGGAATGGTGTCTGATAAGTCAGTGGTAAGCACCGTAGTGGGTAAAATTTCTGAGGCCGATTCAAGAGTGTTAGCAGGGAACTCAGTTGTAGAGATAGATTCAGCTGTATTTTGATCAGTTTTCTCGGTTTCGCCGAAACCGAGACACTCATGATTTGCTTAACCATGGTTTCGGCCGAAACCGCGGACCGCGAGTGTCGGTCTTTTTCTTTGCGTTTTTGGCAGAATGCGTGGTCGGGGATCCGGCGGCATAATGTACGCAAAATCAGAACCGAAAAACTGTTCTGCAAACTCCGACCGACGTCTAAGCGTTCGTCGGTTGAAAGAAGCACAGGACGAACAGGCTGCTACGTCGTGGGCTGGGCCTAAGCAAGGCAGGCAGTAAGAGTGGAAATCTTTATGAGGTATTTGTTTCCCACAGGTTAAACAATTATTAACTTTTTCTGACATCGGCTGAGGCAAGAAAGAGTCCCCAACGGGGTACTTAGCTTTAGAAGTCTTCGAAGTAGTATTCGGTAGAAGTAATCTCTGGATCCGACCGACCGGCACTTGCGAACAGCTTCTGCTTCGGGCGCCACGCGGCAAGAAAGACTGAAGAAAATGGCGTCGGCTGATGCTTTTATACCCGAAGACCAACAGAGATGACGTCGGGTGAAGTGCGACATCAGCCGAAGCCGGACCCGGACTTTGGAATCCGGCCGACTGAGGGGCTGCCTGACGACAGGACAACCCAGTTGTTATGACTGCAGATGCATCCATGAAGGACATCATAGCAGCTTCCAGAATGTCTTTGGTAGGGACTCCTTTCAGGAAGGCAGCAGAGATAGCAGTGGCTGTAGCAGATGAGTCCTGATAGCGTTGTGTGGCTTTTTACTATGATGGCTGTAACAAAAGGAAACACAGTGAGGGATCCACTTGGAGATCGTCTGGAAACTGGTTTCCCTTCAGAGCCAATGGCAAAGGAAACAAAGAGTTGGTCTGATTTTCTGAAAGGTTTAGTTCTGTCAAGATAGTAGTGGAGCTGTCTGTGAAAGGAGTGAAGGATTCTCTCCCCCTGGTTCTGAGGCTTGGGGAAGAAGGTAGGCAATTGTATAGCTTGATTCAAGGATGTGTCCATGACCACCTTGGGCATAAAGGATGGCTTAGTCCTGAGTGATACTCTGTCTGGGTGGAATATGAAAAATGGTCCCAATGCCATGAGAGCTTGCAGCTCAGAGACCCTCCTAGCTGAGCTGATAGCCAGTAAAAGGGCAGTCTTCCAAGTTATGAATTTTAATTCAGCAGAAGCTGCCAGTTCAAGGGGGGATAGTGTCAATTTTTCCAGAACAAAACTGAAATCCTTCAGAGGTGTGGGTTGTCTTCTGGGATGTCTAACATGAATCACTCCCCTAAGGAATTATTTCATCAGGTGGTGTGAAAAAATAGGAGGAAGAATAGGGATGTGGGATGAAATGGCAGAGATGTGAATTTTGATAGAAGAAAAGGATAGGCTTCTGTCAACTAGGGTAGCCAGATAATCTAAAATGGCAGAGATATTGGCAGAGTAAGGATTGAGGCCTTGCTGCTGACACAAAATGGAGAATCTGTTCTACTTGGCTGAGTATGATGTCCTAGTACTAGGCCTTCTAGCCTCCTTGAGAATATTTTGAACTTGTCTGCTTAGGGTAAGATTAGAGGAGTATGTTGGGAAATTATCCAGGCTGAGAGTTTGACAGTCTGTAGGTTGGGATGCACAAACTTCCCTTTGTCCTGAGTCAGAAGGTCCTATCTCTGAGGTAACTCCATGGATTTCATTGGTTAAACACAGTAGCAGACGATACCAGTGCTGCCTGGGCCAGTCTGGGGCTATCAGAATGACCCTAGGGCCTTTTCCCCTGATTTTTAGGAGGACTCATAGAAGAAGAAGCAGGAGAGGAAATGCATAAGGGAAAAGGTGGCTCCAGAGGAAGGAGAAAGCATCTGTCCCCAGGTTGTGGGTAGTTTGCTCCTGGAACAGAATTCTTTCAGTTCAGCATTTTCTTTGGTGGCAAAAAGGTTGATCTGTGGGGATCCCAATTTCTGGAGTATGTTGAGAAATGCTTCCTGATGCAGATGCTGATGCAGATGCTAGTCATTGGGATCCATCAAGTTCCTGCTAAGGTGATCTGCTAGACTGTTTTGAGTCCCTGGGAGGTACTGTACCATGAGCTATCTCTCAGACCTGCACAGCTAGTCGACAAAAAAGGAAAGAGTGACTGCCTCCTTGTTTGTTTATGTACCACAAGACTGTGGTGTTCTCTGTTTTGACTAGCAGGACCCCTGGTTTCCACTGTTCTTTGAAAGGCCCTTTTGAACTGCCATCAGTTCTTTCCAATGTATGTGTCTGTGTCTGAACTGATTACCCCATCTGCCTTGGGATTGGAGGTGTTGGCAATGAGCCCCCCAGGCTGTCTATAAAGCATTTCTGATTAAACTTTGTCCCCAAAGGTGAACCTGAAGGGGAAACACAAGTTCTGGGCACATGCCCGTGTCCACTATGCAAATTCCTCCTTGAGGCAAGAGATCAGCTGAATTTCTGTCTCTAGGGACTGTGAGTGCTGACACCACAGACTCTTGAGGTACCACTCTAATCTCCTCATGTGTAGTCTGGCCAGAGGAATCATGAGGATGGAAGATGCCATGTAGCCTAATGCTCCGAGGAATTCCTTGGCTGAGAGGCATTGTCTCTGCATAATGTTTTGGAAGCACTGAATCAGGAAGCAGACCCTTTCAGGAGGGAAGAAGGCCTTTTGAAGGGACAAATCCAGAAGAGCCCCCATGAAAACTATCCTGGTGGATGGGTCTGTGCTGGATTTGTGGAGATTTAAGGTGAACCCCAAGAAGGTGAGCAGGTCCTGAATGAAGACTAGATATTTGAGGAGCTTTGACCGACTAGTGGCTTGAATGAGGCAGTCGTCTAGAGAGGGGTAAATTTGGAACCCTCTTATTCTGTGGAAGGCGATCACAGGAGCTAAACACTTTGTGAAGACCCTGAGAGCAGTAGAGAAGCCAAAGGGCAGTGCAGAGAATTGAAAGTGACTTGATACCTGCTCTGAAACGAAGAAAACATCTGCAAGATTCCTCTATATGAATGTGCATGCAAGCATCTTTTAGGTCTAAGGTGACCATTAAGACCGGAGGGGCTATCATGAGAAGAAGTTTTTGGAAAGTCAACATTTTAAACTTTGGTACCAGCAGAGACTGATTGAGGGTGGGCAAGTCTAGAATAGGGTGCCAACAGCCTTCCTTTCTGGGAACCAGGAACAGCCTGGAATAGAACCCCTTCCTTATTTAGTGTTCTGGTACCGGTTCCACCCTGCCCTGTGAGCAAAGGTTATGAAACAGACAAAGAGCCTTTGCTCTTTGATTTTGCAGGAATATGCAGGTAACCTTAGTATCTTAATGGCTCTCTGAAAGTGAGCCTGTAACCACCTGAGATAACTTTCAGAACCCACTTGTCTGAAGTAACGAGGGACCAATTTTCTTTGAACAGGGAAGGCACTTCTCCTATCTTTTCGGGAGAGGGTAGGGGAGTGGGTAGGGGAAAGGAAGAGTCATTGCTGCTCTCTGCCAGGGCCCTGTGGCCTAGAACTCCCCTACCTGGGGATTTCTGAGGACCACTGCCTGGGCCTTTGTGACTGATGCTGCTTTTGCCGCCTTTCCCTCCAGGGTTTCCTTTGGCCACTTTTTGATTGAGAGGGAAAGGACAAGTGTTTAGTGGGAGAATTACTACTAAACCTAAGAGGCTGAACTTGGAGGAGGTCCTTGACAGTTTGCATAGATTTTGCTTTATGTTCCATCTTTTTGAGTACAGCCTCAGCTCTTGGCCCAAAGAGGAAGTCCTTATCCAGGGGTGCATCTAGAAGTTTGGACTTGACATGGTCTGGTAGGGTCTATTCCCTAAGCCAAATATGCCTTCTAATGACAGAACCAGATACAGCACCTCAGATAGAGGCCTCTATAACATTGTAGCTGCAGTGTAATGCGTGTCTAGCCATGGCAAAGGTCAAACAATTCCTTGGAAAATTTCTTGTCCTCCAGGGAGGATATCTTTAGCTTCATTTTATCCAAAATACTTTGTTGGTATTTTATCATAAGAAGGCCCTCATGGCTAGGGTAGTTCTACGTGTAGCCTTTTTTACCAAACCTATCAACAGCCCTGCTTTCTTTGTCAGCAGGTAAAGGTTTTTTGAAGAGATGGCTCTTGCTCCCTCCTATGGATCAGCAGAGAAGTTTTTGAAGAGGTATTTATGTGAATCTAGCACCCTGTAAAACCTGCCTTGTTTTCGAGGAGTTGGAAGTAAAGAATATGGACTCAGGGAGGAGTCTATAAAAACATCCTCTACCACCTCCAATACAGGAGGAATAGCCAAAGGCTTGTGTTTTGGGAGGTCAAGGAACTCCCTAACCCCCTTTTTAGATTGTGGGCATTCCTGTGCCTCCCACTGGAAATGTTCCCTCACAGCATGGAGTGCTTTCCCCAAAAGTGATGTCTTCAGGAGTTGAAGCTGAAGGCAAATTCTCTTCAGAATCTGAGTTTTCAAAAGAGTAAGGAAGGATCACTCCTCAAAAACAGATTCCTCCTGGTCAGAATCCTCATCTGAATCAGGAGGTTCAGAAAAAACTTCACTGGTAGGATCCCTCTTCCTTTTCCCTGGGGAAGACTCCAAAGGGAGTTGCCTAGCTCTGAGTAAGGAGAAAAGGTTTTCAGCTAACCTGACCAGGTCTTGCTGATATCACAGTGTGTGGGAGCTGGTAGGCTTAGGCATAGGACCGGAGGTAAAACCCTTTCTTAGAGGTAATTCTGGCCTTGGACCTAAGTACATCTGCAGTCCTGATGCCAGTCTCTTTGTAAGGAAGAACTGATGTAGGCTGATGCCCCAAAGGAAGGTCACCGGTAAAAGATCGTTCACTGGAAGCCAAGGTCTGCCGAGTGACTTCGGACCCAATCGATGAACTGAAAGCCAAGGCCTGTGCAGAAGTTGAAAGACCCAATGGCATGTTAGACTCCGTATGGGTCTTGACAGAGGCCAGTGCCACCACCATAGTTGCACAATGGGGCTGAAAAAGTGCCTTGCCCTCCTTACTGATTACGAGCCTTGGGGGACTGGCAGACAGTGAACAGTTGTCATCCAAAGCCCTCAGCTTGGGTCCTTTTTCCTTGTCATTCCTATGCTTAGTAAACTCAACCTCAGGACGACCGGTGGACATAATTGGACAATGCAAGGTAGATGGCAGACTAAGATGCCTAAGATTTTGTCCCTACAACTAATAGTCCTGGAACTGCAAATGGCACAAACATGGCAACTAGAGACATTGTGATCTGGCCTAACAGGCGGCACACAATGTATGAAAGTCTCGGTGTGTGATTTGCTTACCAAATTGGAGGCAAATGTTAAACTTATCTGACATGGGTTAAAGCAAGAAAAACAGTTTCCCAATGGGGTACTTGGCTTTACATGACTTTTTTCTGGTCCGGACTGACCAATTCACTGAAACACTGCTTCAGGCTCTAATGGCAAGTAAAGAATGATGTCATGGTGTCATCTGGCTCCCTTTACACCCAAGCGTACTGAAGTCAGGATAGGACGTCTGCCAGCCTTAGGAGGGAGAGTTTTACTCTGGTACTTGGGCTGGCCAAGGGCTTCCATAACAAGAAATCCCACAAGTCAGAACTGCAACAGAGAGACACGAAGAACATCCATTATGACAATTTGTTTCCACATATATCAGTTCTCTCCAGTTACCAGAGCATAATTAGGTAGCTTAGTAAAGCCCATAATAAATTTGTCTTTATACATTACATATGACTATAATGGTAAACCATCAAGCCTGGGTGTTTTACACTTTGTTTGATTTCTTACTATTGTTCCTACTTCATCCCCAGTAACTTCTTGAATCAATCAGTCTTCTCTGATCCTGATCTAAAATTTGTAATGAGTGTTTGCTTAGGAAGTCCCTTATTTCAACTGGCTTTTCCTCCCCAATCCACCTCTGCTTTGTGTAGTTGTTCATAAAAATGAACAAAACTTCCCAGTATCTCTCTCACTTTCTCACGTACCCTCCTTGCTCCTTGTTCTATAATTTTGTATATGTGTCTTTCTACCTTCTGTTGTCTAAGGCATAAAACTAAATTTTTTTGTCCTTTAGGTGTTACTTCATAAAACAGCACTCTAAGGGTCCTCTTACCTTGGTCTATGTAGCAACCTGGCATTTTGTATACATTAACATGTAACTCCAGCACTTTGAGTGAACCACGTCTTCCTGTGCATTCAGCAGCTCTGCATGTAATCTGGCCACTTTTGAACTGGCTAACTGTCTTTATTCCTCATCTACAAAATTCCTTAGAAAATATGGTAGTGCTTCCTTTTTCCTATCACATACATTTACTACATAACCCCTTCTGTGATGAAAGCTCAGTTACCCTCTAAAAACAACTCATGACTGCTTCTAAACAGTTTGACAAAAATACAGTTAACTCTCGAATTTCTCTCAAACTTTTCATTGACAGTATACCTTCTCATGTGTAATGGACAGTGGTCTAATTAAAGAAACATGGTACATATGCAAATTCTCAATAAGACATACATGCTCTAGGGGACTCAAAAGCGTATGCTGTATTTCATGTCAATAATGTTTGGAAGAACATTTAAGACAGGGGAAGAAGAAAGAAAGAGTTAACTCTTAGCAAACAAAATATTGTTTTTAACAGTAGTATTTTTATAATGCATGACATAATCTGCATGCTATCATGTAAAGCTTTCTCAGTTATTTTTGAGTGTACTAGGGATACTAAAGTAAATGGGTGTCCTTGTTTGTTTCCTTCTTCTTTCTTCCTCTTTGTTCAGTTTTACTAAATGTAGGCACTGCTATGTAAAATAAAAAGAAGAAAAGTCTGGTCAAAAGAGCAAGATACAAGAAAAATTGACATGCTTTTCTTACTCTTGCATAGAAGAATGACTGGATTAAGGCCCTTGGCTTGATCTATTAACAAGTTTTAAGGGGAAGCAGATACATATAAACACTGACTATAATAAAAAGTTCTCTAGCAAATTTGTAGAGGCAACTATGTATCTGGTTCTCATGTCTCCATGGAGACAATCTGATAACAAGCAATACAAACTTAACACTTCTGTTTTTCAATGGCTAGGAGATGTTTACTGAAAGCATTCAAGTGATTTCCCAGTTTGGGAGATGAATAAAGATAAGACAAAAACAGACAGCACTTAGTAGAAGCACAGACTGTACCATATGCCATAGCATGGATAACCTTCTTTACAGGTTAATCCAAGTCAGAGTTGTCTGTCAGTCTGAGAATATTGTTCATTTTAGGAGAGTTAAACTTCAATATTTGAATATGTACATAGTTTTCTGTGTTATTATTAAGTTAATAGGTTTTAGGGGCATTCTGAGGGCACTTTTAGGGCTTTTACTAAAACAAATTTTGCAAGCTGTGACATTGGTTCAAACGGATACGACAAAAAACAACTGTATAAAAAGACCTGCTAAACATTTGTGTATGCATGTAACACAAATGCTGGCATTAGACATTTAAAAAAAGGCTGTTACACATAACTGGTGAGAATAATAAATCTTAACATAACAACACTTTCTATGTTTTGTTTGTTTGTTTGTCTTTCGGCTTTTCCCGGTTAGGGGTCGCCACAGTGGAACTCCGGTCCGCTAATGATTGGCAGTAGATTTTTACGTGCTGGCTTGCTGGGCCTAATGCACAACCTTCAACGAACGAACGCCCATTCAGACATGTCGCCACACAGAAGACGCTCTAACTGAGAATCAAATGGGCAACGTCTAACTGTGAGGCGACAACGCTACCGCAGCACCACCACTGCAGTTATAATTAAATGGTCTCACAAATACATATAAAAAAGAAAGTGTAGTCAACTATTTTACAAATGTAGAGTATAAACAGATACGCTACAGGATATACATTTGGAAAGAAATAAACATGTGAATTTGATAAACAAAGGTTTTCAGGACAGTTACTCAGCAGAATATTTGGGACAAAGGAAAAGGGGAGTACTTATATTAACTGCAAAATAAGTTCCAATAGTGGTAGAATAGAATAAAACAATGATGATGTAGTACCAATGGGCTACTGGCAAGGGAGGATGTTTAGACTGGCATGTATTGATTTTCCTCCTAAAACTGCTATAATGCAGCTTAAGAAAATTCCAGGAGAAATAATCAGCTTTCAGCAACGAATATTACTTGTAGGTGAGGACTGGAATTTGATTTGTAACAGTGAGGATGAATCTTGGGGGTCCAGAAGGAAAAATATAACAAAAGAGAGTCGATTTTTGAAAAAAAAAATATGGAAATATTTGGCATGGAAGATGTGAATTCAATCGTAGGAGTTCAGAGTGAATTTATATATTATTCTCAAAGATACAAACATTGGGTTAGGCTAGACAGAGCTTATATTTCACAGGAACATGTGCATTTAACTGAAAGTTTTGATATGCAACCAATAACTATTTCAGATCATGCACCAATAATATTTAAAATAAAAATGCACAATAATGACATAAAAATGAGACACTGGCACTCCCCCACCTATCTGCTGAAAAGTGAGGTATTTAAGGAATGGGTAGCTGAAATTATTCAGGAGTTATTAGAGAAGACAGAAATTTCTTCTGAAAATAGAGCTAAGAAGTGCAGTTTAAACATAAGGTGGAAACAAAAGAAAGACAGACATTATTAAGAAGTAACAAATAATTATTTAGATGGACTGACAAAGGTTAAAGTATTGGAGAATGGGGGGTTTCTCACAAAAGACGACCAACTGCAGAATGCTAAATAGAAAATAAGGGATTAGCTTGATAATATGCATGAATTTAGAAAGACCGCTGTTAAGCAACGTTTTTTTATAACTGCAGAGTACAAAAACTTTTAGCAGAACAGCTCAAGCAATAGAAAGTAGAAAGGGTAGCTGTCAAGCTTAGGGAGCCTATAACAAGGAAGATAACAAGAGATTCTCTAGAGGTGCTAGAAATATTTTGGAAATTTTAAGAAAATCTGTACAGAGCAGAGAAATATGGAAATCAACAAAAGGTAGAAATTGAAAAGATTATGGAAGATTTAAATTTGCTAAACTTAGATGTAGATGAGGCTCAATTACTAACAGGACAGGAGGAGATGAGATAAAAATGGTGATGTATAATCAATTTAAAGTAAAGTCACTGGGAATCGAAGGTACTTCTGTGGAAGTTTGGTAACTAGGAGGGAAAAAACTGATAAAGATCTGGACAGTTTTATTTAACAGTACTTTAACAGAAGGAGAAGCACCGATATCCTGGAAGAAAAGGGTGATGGCTGTAACACCTAAAGAGAGTAAAGACTAATCAGATCCAGCTTCATGTAGGACCATTCAATTTGAAGCCTTGGTTATAAAGTGTGTATATCTATAATGGCTAAATGAATGGCAAAGGTGATGCCAAGACTGATAGATATGGATCAATGTGGTTTTGTGGAGGAAAGGAAAACATATGATAACGTTAACAGAACAATGATGATCCAGAGGGAAGCAGAATGTAAGAAAATACCACTGTGGTTTATGGGTCTCGATGCAGAGAAAACATCGAATAGGGTAAGCTGGGATTTTATGAGGAGGGCAATGGAAGCATTTGCATATCCTGATAAAATTATAAGGTTGATTAGAAGGATATATGAGGGAATGAAGATGAAAATTAAAATGCGTGGTTTCCTCTCTGATAATTTCTGTTTGAGCAGAGGAACCAGGCAGGGGTGTCCTCTTTCCCCTTTGTTATTTGCTTTACATTTAGAAATACTGGCAAAGAAAATAAGGGACCCAGGAATTCAAGGACATAATTGGTATGTTAGTCAAGGAAAGTTAGTTGGCTTTACTTGCAGATG
Source organism: Protopterus annectens (assembly GCF_019279795.1). Taxonomy (NCBI): domain Eukaryota; kingdom Metazoa; phylum Chordata; order Ceratodontiformes; family Protopteridae; genus Protopterus; species Protopterus annectens. The sequence continues at coordinate 273,252,247 of NC_056742.1, read as the reverse complement.
ACATTATTTTACACTTGATAAAACCAGAAAAGGACAGTTCAGTGTTTTAGAACATTCTGAGACAGTTTCAAGTCTTTCCAGGATGCAAAATTAATGAAGCTAAATCAAAGACAATAGCTGTAAACTATGTACCCACAAACAAATTGGTTCAGCAATATCCACATTTAAGGGGACATGATAAAATAAAGTACTGAAGAGAAAATGGACTAAAAGGGATTCTGGTGTAGCAGCTAAGGATATGTGGGAAGAGACTAAACAAAGGATAATATAAAAACTGAGAAATTGGAAGTTCTGATTTATGGATATAGATAGCAAGTTACATACAGTTAAAATGTTTTAATCCCTTTAGTTTTATATACAGGTCAGGCATGTTTTTATTAGCCAGAGGAAAAGTTGTGGATGGCAAATAATAAAAGGCTGAAAGATTTTATCTGGGAAGGAAAGGTGGCAATAGTCAAGTGGGATAAGCTGATTCTTCCAATAGAACAAGGTGGTTTGTGACTACCCAATTTGAAGAGGTATTTCAGAGCTACACAGTTAAGGCTCCGAGACACAGCACAAGTAGAAAGCTATAATTCACAGTGGAAAATTATAATGACAAACAAAGGGGAAGTTCAAGAAACAAGGAGAGACTGGGATTTTGGATGCAGATCCTTAAGGAGAATAACAATAACCATACAGAACATCACAATCAGAAAGTATTCCAAGAACTAAGCCAAAACAGGAATGGAGAATGGAAATTCTGTCAACAGGGATGACAGAAATTAAGGATACAGACAACAGACAAGAGGGGAATGGAATTTATTGGAGAAAACTGGCAAAGGAAAGTACAGTTGTGTAAATGTTCGAGTGTATTCACTGCTGCAGTCATCACATTTGGGTTATCTGCCTGCAGGTAGCCCTCAGCCAGCCTGAATACCAGAGTCTTCGGATTTCTGTGTCGGATGCTGTCACTTCTTCTATGATGTCAGGTCATCAAGGGTATAAAACATGCAGCCGACGCCATTACATCCATTTTTCTTGCCCCAGATGTCAGATGCCCCCACAATAGGAAGCACTTATATGGTATGGAACACCCCCAGCAAAAAGCAAATACACATGATATAATATATTCCAAATAAGGAACGGTAGAGCCAAGAGAAGTCAGGGGGCTGGAGGGAGGGTAAAGTACAGTTGTGTACCTACCATAAATGTAGATGTTCGAGTGTATTCACTGTTGCAGTCATTACACTTGGGTTATCCTGCTGGCAGGCTAACTGCAGTCGACCTGAATTCCAAAGTCCTGGTCCGGCGTCGGTTGCTGTCGCCTCTTCCCGGACGTCAGTGCGCCAGGGGTATATAAGATGCAGCCGACACCATTTTCTTCAGCTTTTCTTGCCCCAGATGTCAGGTGCCCCCAAGAAGGTAGGCCATACATATTGCTTATAAAAAACATACACTAAAATAAACAATACATTCATCTACAAGCAAATACAACACATAGGTTGTATAGGATAGAGAAGTATAGATAAGTCCCAGCAAAGAAGGGGGATGGTGGGTGGGTAAAGTACAGTTTTGTACCTACCATAAATGTAGATGTTCGAGTGCTAATACAGCTGCAGTTATAACAGAAGGGTTCTCCTGCCGTCAGGCAGGTCCTCGGTCGGCCGAATTCCAAAGTCTAGGTCCGGCGTCGGATGTCGTCGCTTCTTCCCTGACGTCAGTGCGACAGAGGTATAAAAGAACCAGCCGACGCCATTTTCTTCAGTTTTTCTTGCCCCAGATGTCAGGTGCCCTCAGAAGGAAGGCAATACATAAATTTGTGTAGTAATGCAGTGCAATATAATCAAAATACAGTAGTTGCAAGCAAATACATCATAAATGAATACCCCAATCAGGTTGTATGAGGATGTGTTAGCCTACAGGCCTGTCCCAAGAGGGGAAGGAGGGAGGGAAACCTGGACTGCAGCTGTATTAGCACTCGAACATCTACATTTATGGTAGGTACAAAACTGTACTATGTTCATCGTGCACACAGCTGCAGTCATAACAGATGGGTAGAATCCCAAAGCTAAGAAAGGGGTGGTAGGCACTAGGTGGAACTAGGAGGAGCCAAAATGCCCTGCAAGACTGCAGTGGCAAAGCCTGCTCTAGATTTGGGAGTATAATGGTAGGTTGTAGTGCTTGGAGAAGGTATGCACAGAACTCCAAGTGGCTGCTTCCAAAATATCCTTGGTAGGAACTCCTCTGAGGAAGGCTGCAGAGGTGGCTGTGGCCCTGGTGGAATGAGTTCTAATGCCTGTAGGTACAGTTTTGCCATGAAAGGAATAGCAAAAGCGTATGCAGTGGGCTATCCATTTTGAGATTGTCTGTTTGGAAATTGGCTTTCCTTGAGCTCCTATCGCATAGGCCACAAAGAGTTGTTCTGATTTTCTGAAAGGCTTTGTTCTGTCCAAATAATAACGCAGTTGTCTGTGGATGTCCAAGAAATGTAGTAATCTCTCCCCTTTGTTTTGAGGATTAGGATAAAAAGTAGGTAAATGTATGGCCTGATTTAAAGCTACCCTGGATACCACTTTAGGCATAAAGGACGGGTTGGTTCGTAAGGAAACTCTGTCCTGATGGAAGATGATAAAAGGCTGGACAGCCATGAGAGCCTGTAGTTCTGAAACTCTACGAGCTGAGGTGATAGCCAGAAGGAAAGCTGTTTTCCAGGACAAATATTGCAAATCTGATGAGGCAGCTGGCTCAAAGGGAGGCAAGGTCAATTTTTCCAGAATGAAATTAAGATCCCAAGCAGGTATTGGTTGTTTCCTTGGAGGTCTTAAATTCTTAGCCCCTCTGAGGAGCTGTCTTAAGAGAGGGTGAGAGAATAAAGGTGGATCAGTGTTGTATTCTGCAGAAATGGCTGAGGCATGGATTTTGATGGAGGAGAAAGAAAGTCCACTGCTTAGCAGTTCAGCCAAATATTGTAGTATTTGAGGTAAATTCAGTTTTCCAGGATCCTGGCCCTTTTTCTCATTCCAGACACAAAAACGTTTCCATTTTGCGGAGTAAGCTTTTCTAGTTGATGGCCTTCTGGCATCCAAAATGACATCCTGCACCTCCTTGGAGAGTAGGGCCTGCTGTGATGCTAAGGAATCTTCCATGCGGCTAGATTGAGTGTTTTTAGCTGGCTGTGAAGAGTTTTGAAGCTGTGCTGTCAGAAAAAGAGGCATTAGAGGCAGGGTCCATGGTGGGGAATGCATCAGGCTCCTCAGGAGTGGGTACCAGTGTTGCCTTGGATCAGGATCATCTTTGGTCTGTCTGCTCTGATCTTCAATAGAACTTTGGGCAGCAGAGGAAGAGGTGGGAAGGCATAAACTGTCATTGATGTCCAACTGAAAGAGAGAGCGTCCACTCTCCAGGCCTTTGGATGGAAGATCCTTGAGCAGAATTTTGTCAATTGATGATTTTTGTGGGAGGCAAAGAGATCTATGTCTGGCCTTCCTCATTCTTGGATTATTTCTGTAAAAACGTTTGGATGCAATTTCCATTCGTGTGGATCTGTCATATTCCTGCTTATGTTGTCTGCCAATGTGTTTTCCTTGCCTGGCAAGTACTGTGCTTGTAGTTCCATTTGTAAGTCCATGGCCATGTTCCAAAGTGACATGGCCAGTCTGCATAGGGGGTAAGAATGTGTTCCTCCCTGCTTGTTTATGTACCACATAACTGTGGTGTTGTCCGTTCTTATCAATAGTTGACCTGGTTGTAGGAGGTCCTTGAAAGCTATAATAGCATTTATTACTGCTAGCATTTCTTTTTGATTGATGTGAAGGTGCTTTTCTTTTTGGGACCATTTGCCCTGAATGCACCAATCTGTCATGTGTGCCCCCCAGGCATAGTCCGAGGCATCTGTTGTGATGACTTGATTTGCTTGAGGCTTGCTGAATGGAAGACCTGTGTTTGTTTGACATGCTTGAGCCCACCACAGAAATTCCTTTTGCAGACATGGAATTAGTGGTATTATTGTTTCCAAACTGTGGCTGTGTTGAGACCATATGTTTTTCAGGTACCATTGTAGTTTCCTCATATGCAGCTTTGCACATGGGATTAGTAAGATGCAAGATGCCATGAATCCCAGAGCCTGCAGGATTTTCTTTGCAGTCAGCCTGGTGCAATTTGCTAGTGTTCTGAAGTATTGAATTAGTTGCCCCTGCTTCTCTGGCGTGAGGTAGGCCATCTGGGTGTTTGTGTTCAAAGTGGCACCCAGGAAAATTATCCTCCGAGAGGGTATTAGCCTTGATTTCTTTTTGTTGACTGTGTATCCCAGAGAGTTCAATAACATTATTACATAAGCCAGATGTTTCAGAAGAATGTGCTTGCTGTCCGCTTGGATCAGGCAGTCATCCAAATAGGGGTATATTTGTATCCCTTGAAGTCTGCAGTAGGCAATTACTGATGCCAGGCACTTCGTGAATACTCTGGGCGCAGTAGATAAGCCAAAGGGCAATGCAAAGAATTGATAATGGGTTGAACCTGCAAGAAATCTGAGGTACCTTCTGCAATTTTGTCTGATTGGGACATTTAGGTATGCCTCCTTGAGGTCCAATGTTACCAGCCAAGACTCCTTGCCCAGCATGGGAAGAAGTTGCTGTAGAGTGAGCATCTTGAATTTTGGTACGAGTAGAAATGTGTTTAGGATGGATAGATCCAAAATAGGCCTCCAATCTTTTCCCTTCCTTGGCACCAGAAATAGCCTGGAATAAAAACCTTGACCTTGTTCGTGCGTAGGTACCTCTTGAACAGCTTTCATGTTTATGAGATCTGTAATTTGCCTTTGTGCCTCTGCCCATTGATTGTGTGGCAGGTTTGGCATGCCTCTCATTTTTGGAGGGTGTGAAAATGGAATTTGTAGCCTCTGTTTATAATGTCCAGGATCCATTTGTCCTTTGTGACAATATGCCAATTTTTTGAAAATAATGCCAGCTTTCCTCCTAAGGGGGCTGCCATTTGAGACCTGGTTGGCATGCAAAGGGGAAAGTCATTGGGTTTGCTTTCTGAAAGATTGCGAGTTGTCCTCACCACCTCTTTGTGTAGGAGCTTGCCACTGTCTGCCTCTAAACGATCCTTGGGATTGTCCTCTGCCCCTCGGGCGCCTGTATCTGCCTCTTTGGGGTCTGTCTGTGGCAGGAAAGGACCAGTTTTTGGAAGGCCAATTTCTACTAAAACGTGGGGGTTGAACCTGTAGAAATTCTTTCACAGTTTGCATTGATTTAGCCTTTTCCTCCATTTTCCTTAATACCTCCTCAGCATTAGCACCAAATAGTACATCCTTTTGAAGAGGGGCGTCTAGTAATTTAGCTTTGACATGATCAGGCAAGGCTTGTTCCTTGAGCCAGGCATGCCTATGTATGACTGATCCTGTAACAGCAGCTCTACATGAGGCCTCTAGAGCATCAAAACCACATTGTAAGGTATGCTTACCCACTTGTTCTGCACTATGCATCAAATCCTGCAACACCTTCAAGTCTGGTTGTTCAGGTTGTGACATTTTACTTTTCAATTGTGATAACAAAAACTGTTGGTATTTTAGCATATGAAACTGACAGTTTAAGGCCCTCATGGATAAGGTAGCCGAGGTATATACCTTTTTCCCCACCTTTCTAAGGATCTGGAATCTCTCTCGGAAGGCAATGGATTTTTAGCAATGGAGGCCTTAACTCCCTTGGGGCCCTGTGAGATGGTTTCTGGGTCGGCAGCATGGCTTTTGTATAGAAATTGGTGTGTCAGGGACCCTGTAGTACCTGTCAGGCTTAACTGGAGCTGGAGGTAGAGAGTCCGGGTTAAGGCAGGCCTCCGAGTAAACATCATCTAGGATGTCCAAGACAGGAGGTATAGCCAGAGGCCTGTGCTGAGGAAGCAAGAGAAATTCCCTGAGCCTTTTCTTGGAATCTGAATAATCCTGGCCTTCCCAGTGGAAGTGTTCCCTTAAGGTATGCAAGGTTTCCTCAAATGAGTAATCCTCAGGGGGGGATACAGAAGGGATGGACTCCTCTGCATCAGAGTCTTCAAAAGGGGAGTAAAAATGTTCCTGATCATCAGAGTGCTCTGAAATAATGGAGCCCTGATCAGAGGAGGGGGAATCTTCCTCCACTCTATGCCTTTTGTCCGGAGGGGGCTGGGAACCTCTGATAAGAATAATTAAATCCTCAGCCATTTTAAGCATCTGTTTCTTAGGCATGGGGCCTGGAGATGGGCCCAGTGTAGCTGGTCTCTTAGAGTGCATGGTTGCTTTAGACTTTGTGAAAGCCTTGATGGAGAAAGAAGAGGAAGGTCTGAAGACACCTTGAGTGGAGGTGGACCTGTCCACATTCTGAGATTCAACGCCAAGAGTGGCTTCGGTATCTGTAGTCGGGGTGTGGGCCGAGGAGCCTGCGACCTCGGGCACAGGAGACACCGTCAAAGAAATGTCGTTGGTAGTCAGGGGCTGCGTAGGCGCCTCGCTGAGAACCGGACCACGTGTAGTCGGCTTTGGCGTGGTGTTGGTAGAGGCCGCGGACCTCGTGTGTCGGTCCTTGTCTTTGCGTTTTTTAGACAAAACCGGAGTCGGAGTATCCGACGACATAGTATAGTTAAATGCTTTCCCAAAATAATGCTGGGCGAACTCCGCCCAACGCTTAATAGTGCGTTTGTTGAATGTAGCACAAAAGCGACAGACCGAGACGTCGTGGTCTGGGCCTAAACAAGGTATACAGAGGGAATGGAAATCCTTATGCGGTATTTGCTTCCCACAAGAAATACAATTATTAACTTTGTCTGACATCGGTCTGAGGCAAGAAAAGTTTCCCCAACGGGGTACTTAGCTTTTAAGAAGACTTCGGTTTCCAAATTTTTGTAATCTCAGGAGCTGGCCAACCGGCACTTGCGAACTGCTTCTGCTTCGGGCACCGCGTGGCAAGAAAGACTGAAGAAAATGGCGTCGGCTGGTTCTTTTATACCCCTGCCGCACTGACGTCAGGGAAGAAGCGACGACAACTGACGCCGGACCTAGACTTTGGAATTCGACCGACCGAGGACCCGCCTGACGGCAGGAGAACCCTTCTGTTATGACTGCAGCTGTATGCACGATGAACATCCTGGACTGCAACAGTGAATACACTTGAACATCTACCTTTATGGTAGGTACACAACTGTACTATGTTCATTGTGTTTCACTGTTGCAGTCATTACACTTGGGTTGAATCCCAAAGCTGAGGTTGGGTGGCTGGGACTAAACAGGATTAGGAGTGGCTATGAGGCCCTGCAGAACTGCAGTGGCAAAGCCTGCTCTGGATTTAGAGTAAAGAGGTAAGTGATAGTGCTTGGTAAAAGTGTGCACTGAACTCCAAGATGCAGCCTCCAAAATTTCCTTGGTTGGTACTTCTCTGAGAAAGGCTGCAGATGTGGCTGCTGTCCTGGTAGAATGAGGCCTAATATTCTTAGGCACTGATTTGCCATGCTGTGCATAGCAGAAACGAATGTAGTGTCCTATCCATTTTGAAATAGTTTGCTTTGAAATAGCCTTTCCTTGTGATCCTGCAGCATATGCCACAAAAAGTTGCTCAGTTTTTCCTGAAAGCTTTTGTTTTGTCCAAGTAGAAGCATAGTTGCCTGTGTATGTCCAAAGAATGCAGAAGTCTCTCCCCTTTATTCTTGGGATTTGGATAAAAGCTTGGCAAATGAATGGTTTGGTTAAGAGCCACACTGGATACTACCTTTGGCATAAATGTTGGGTTTGTCCTTAGAGAAACCCTGTCTGGATGAAAAATGATAAAAGGTTCCACTGCCATTATTGCCTGTAACTGTAACTCTTCTTGCTGAAGTTATTGCTAGGAGCAGAGCAGTTTTCCATGATAAGAATTTTATCTCAGCTGTATTGGCTGGCTCAAAAGGAGGCAGTGTGAGCTTTTCCAAGACAAAGTTGAGTCCCATATAGGTATCGGTGCTCTCCTTGGGGGTCTTATGTTTTTGGCCCCTCTGAGGTATTGTCTTAGAAGTGGATGTGAGAAAATAGGAGGTTCCGTATTGTAATGAGCTGAAATGGCAGAGGCATGGATCTTAATTGATGAGAAGGAAAGGCCTTTGTCTAGCATCTCAGTTAGGTATTGTAAAATCTGAGGAATATTTGGAACAAGCAGTTCAAGTCTTTGTGCCTGGTTCCAAGCACAGAATCTCTTCCATTTTTCTGCATAAGATTTCCTGGTGCTGGGCCTCCTGGCTTCCAAAATTACATCGAGAACTGCTTTAGAGAGAGGTGTGTTCTGAGTGGTTATATTATTCACCATGCAGCCAGATTTAAGGTTCTGAGTTGGCTGTGCAGGATCTGATTGTTTTGCTGGGACAGAAGATGAGGAAATTGAGGTAAAGTCCAAGCTGGGCCTTGAGACAAGCTCTTTAGGATTGGGTACCAGTACTGGCGTGGCCAGTCTGAGGCAATCAGAATAATTTTTGGCTTCTCTTGTCTGACTTTTAGGAGTACCTTGGGGAGGAGAGGCAGTGGTGGAAAGGAATAAACTGTTAGGGTTTTCCAGCTGAATGATAGAGCATCCACCTTCCATGCTTGTGAGTGATAAGTCCTTGTGCAGAATCTCTGTAGTTGGCAGTTGTGAGGGGAGGCAAATAGATCTATGTCTGGGCATCCCCATTTCCTTGTTATCATGCTGAAGACTTGTGGATCTAGTTTCCACTCGTAAGGGTCCATGAGGTTTCTGCTTAGTTCTTCTGCCAGAGTATTTTTCTTTCCTGGCAGGAATTGTGCCTGCAGATGTACTTGACAGGTAAGTGCTGTGTTCCACAAAGTCATGGCTTGCCTGCAAAGGGGGTAGGAATGTGTGCCCCCTTGCTTGTTTATGTACCACATGACTGTACTATTGTCCGTCTTTAGCAATAGTTGTCCTGGATGTAGTAGATCCTTGAAGGCTGTCAGGGCATTCTGTACAGCTAGCATCTCTTTTTGATTGATATGAAGATGCATTTGGTCTGTGGACCACATGTCCTGAATACATTTTCCCGCCATGTGTGCCCCCCAGGCATAATCCAATGCATCTGTTGTTAGTGTCTGCCTGGCTGTGGGTAAAGTGAAAGGCTGTCCCTTGTTGTGGTGACAGGCCAGTGCCCAACATCGAAACTCTTGATGCAGGCAGGGAATGAGAGTTATTATTGTTTCCAGGCTGTGGCAACGTTGAGTCCAAACACTTTTTAGATACCATTGTAGCTTCCTCATATGCAGTCTTGCATATGGAATTAGCAGGATGCAGAATGCCATGAAGCCCAAAGCCTGCAGAATTTTTCTTGCAGGTAGCTGGATCTTTGTTGCCATCATCTGAAAGTAATGAGTCAGTTGCCTTTGTTTGTCTGGCGTGAGATAAGCCATCTGGGCAGTTGTATTTAAGCTTGCACCCAGGAATATTATCTCTTGAGAGGGCGCTAGTTTTGATTTCTTTTCGTTTACTGTGTACCCTAGGCAAATTAGTTATCTGTTTACAAATGCCAGATGTTTTAGTAGAATGTCCTTGCTCTCTGCTTAAATAAGGCAGTCGTCCAAGTAGGGATATATCTGAATTCATTTTGTCTGCAAAATGCAATTACTGTTGCCAGGCATTTTGTGAAGACCCTGGGCGCTGTAGATAAGCCAAAGGGCAGTGCAGAGAATTGGTAATGCATTCAGCCAGCTATGAATCTGAGGTATCTTCTGCAAGATTGTCTGATTGGGACATGCAGGTATGCCTCTTTGAGGTCCAAAGTAACTAGCCAAGCCTTCTTGCCCAGCATGGGTAGAAGGTGCTGCAGTGTCAACATTTTGAAATTTGGAACGTCCAGGAAAGTATTTAGAGTAGACAGGTCCAGTATTGGTCTCCAGACTTTGTCCTTTCTGGGTACCAAAAAAAGTCTTGAGTAAAATCTTTGCTCCTGCTCTTGCTGTGGTACTTTTTGAATAGCCCTCATGTCCATGAGAGCAGAAATTTGTTTTTGTGCCTCTGCCCATTGATTGTGTGGCAGGTCTGGCATACCTTATGGCCTTGGCAGGGTGTGAAAGTGGTACCTGTAACCCTGAGAAACAATATTCAGAGCCCATTTGTCCTGAGTGATGATGTGCCAATTTTGTGAGAAAAGTGCTAGTTTTCCCCCCTAAGGGTGCTGCCAAAAGGTAAGTGCTTGGCATTGGTAGTGGAAAATCATTGGGACTGTTTCCTATAAGGTTGTGATTTGTCTTCTCCGCCTTTGGGGCTGAAGCACCCCATTGTTTAGGTCTGTATGAGCCCTGGGGCTGAGCTCTGCCTCTTGGGCGTCTGTATCTGCCTTTTTGTGGCCTGTCTGACAATGGAAAGGACCAATTTTTAGAAGGCCAGTTCCTCCTAAATCTGGGTGGCTGAACCTGTAAGAAATCCTTTACTGTCTGCATTGATTTTGCTTTATCCTCCATTTTCTTTAACACCTCTTCTGCCTTAACACCAAACAAAATATCATGCTGTAATGGAGCATCCAATAATTTTGCTTTAACATGATCGGGTAAACTCTGTTCTTTTAACCAAGCATGCCTTCGAATGACAGAACCTGTAACTGCGGCTCTGCAAGAAGCCTCTACTGAATCAAAACCACATTGCAAAGTATGCTTTCCCACTTGTTCAGCTGCATGCAATAAATCCTGCATTTCCTTGTTTTCAGGACATTCAGAGCTTGTAAGCATTTTCTGTTTTAGCAGAGACATTAGGTATTGTTGATATTTAAGCATGTGAAACTGGCAGTTTAAAGCCCTTACAGCTAAAGTAGCAGAGGTGTAAACTTTTTCTCCCATCTGTCCAGTGCTCGAGAATCCCTATCAGAGGGACCAGAGTTTTTTGCAGTGGAAGCCTTGACCCCTCTGGAACCCTGAGCAATTGTTTCTGGATCAGCAGCAGGGTTTTTATAAAGAAATTTATGTGAATCTGGAACCCTGTAGTACCTATCTGGCTTAACTGGTGCAGGGTGTAAAGAATCAGGAGACAAACTGGATTCAGAAAATACATCATCAACAATATCTAGCACAGGGGGGATAACAAGAGGCCTGTGCTGAGACAAGAGCCTTTTCTTGGATTCTGAATAATCCTGGCTTTCCCAATGGAAATGCTCCCTCATGGTGTGCAGGGTTTCCCCAAAAGAGTAGTCCTCAGGAGGAGAGGCTGAAGGGATACATTCTTCAGCATCAGAGTCCTCATAGGGAGGAAGAGAATATCCCTGTTCTGAAGAGGAATCAGAAGAAATAGAAACCTGGTCAGAGGAGTCATAGTCAGTGTCTTGCCTAGGCCTTTTATCAGGAGGGGGATGGGAACCCCTGATCAAAGTAATTAGGTCCTCGGCCATTTTAAGCATCTGTTTCTTTGGCATGGATGACTGTCCAGGAGAATGCTGTATTTGTTTCTTTTTCTTTAAAGGTGTTTTAAACTTTGCCTTGGCTGCTGAAGTGGTCTTGATAGTAAGCTGTGTAGGTATGAAAACACCCTCAGAAGCCAATGCCTGCTCAGTGGCTCCGGACCCATCTGAGGGAATAGTTTTCATAGGCCCAATACCTTGAGTTTTCAGAGGCCTAGTTGTCTCCACGTGGGAGTCGGAGGCGGCCTGTGGCTCTGAGGTAGCGGGCGTCAGGGGCTGTGAAAGCACCTCACTGAGAACCGGCGAACTGGCGACTGGCCTAGAAGAGGCTTCGTCATCGGTTTTGGGCCTCGGATGCCTGTCCTTTTCTTTGTCCTTGTGCTTTTTATGAACTCCGGACATCGGTTGTTCCGACGGCATTATATAGTTAAACCTTCGGCCAAAGTAAAGTAAAGCAAAATCGAACCGATGCTTAACAGTGCGTTGGTTGAATCTAGCACAAAACCGACAACTAGCAACATCGTGGTCAGGGCCTAGGCAAGGAATACAGTAAAAATGAAAATCCTTATGAGGTATTTGCTTCCCACAAGAAATACAATTGTTAACTTTTACTGACATCGGTCTGGAGCAAGAAAAAGTTTCCCCAATGGGGTACTTAGCTTTACTGAAGACTTTGGATCTGAAATTCAATTTCGAAAATCTAAGGAGTCGGCCGATCGCCACTTGTGAACTGCTTTTGCTTCGGACACCGCTCGGCAAGAAAGACTGAAGAAAATGGCGTCGGCTGCATTTTATATACCACTGGCGCACTGACGTCAGGGACGAGGCGACAGCAACCGACGCCGGACCAGGACTTTGGAATTCAGGCCGACTGCGGGTAGCCTGTCAGCAGGATAACCCAAGTGTAATGACTGCAACAGTGAAACACGATGAACATCCAGGACTGCAACAGTGAATACACTCAAACATCTACATTTATGGTAGGTGTACACTACTGTACTATGTTCTTCATGTTTCACTGTTTCAGTTATCACATTTGGGTTGATTCCCAAAGCTAAGGAAGGGTGGAGGCAGTTAAAGAGCATTGGGGCTAGCAATAAGGCCCTGTAAGACTGCTGTGGCAAATCCAGCTCTGGATTTAGAAATGATAGGCAGGTGGTAATGCTTGGTAAAAGTATGTACAGAGCTCCAGGTAGCAGCTTCCGGGATGTCCCTGGTAGGGACTCCTCTGAGAAATGCTGTAGAGGTAGAGGCAACCCTGGTGGAATGTGATCTTATTCCCTGTGGGGTAGGTTTTCTATGGTGCTTGTAGAAGAAAGGGATGCAATTGGCTATCCATTTGGAAATGGTTTGCTTTGAAATGGCCATCCCCTCTGCCCCTGTAGCAAAACTAACTAGCAGCTGGTCAGATTTTCTGAGAGGCTTAGTTCTGTCCAAATAGAATCTAAGCTGTCTATGCACGTCCAGAGAATGCAGTATCCTTTAACCCTTGTTTTGAGGATTAGGGAAAAAAGTAGGCAAATGAATGGACTGGTTCAGAGCCACACTAGACACCACCTTGGGAATAAACGATGGATTAGTCCTGAGGAAAATCCTGTCCACGTGGAAAATAATGACGGGTTCCACTGCCATGAGGGCCTGCAGTTCAGACACTCTTCTTGCTGAAGTGATGGCTAGAAGTAATGTTGTTTTCCAAGAAAGGAATTTCAACTCTGCTGTGGCAGCTGGTTCAAAGGGGGGGAAGAGTGAGTTTTTCCAATACAAAGTTAAGGTCCCAGGCTGGAGTGTGAGCTCTTCTGGGGGGGGGACTTACATTTTTGGCCCCTCTTAGGAATTGTTTTAGCAGGGGATGAATGAAGAGGGGTGGCTCAGTATTATAATGTGCTGAAATGGCAGAGACATGAATCTTAATTGAACACCTGCACTTTTAAAGTTTGCCCTGTTTGTTGCATTTACCTGTTGAGGCTACACACTCAAGTGCGCTAGCCTGTGTTACATATTTATTGCACTTTCCTGCTGTTTGTTGCAAAAAAGAAAAAAAAATTATCCTTGTTTACCATCTTTCCCGACCTAGAGTAGTCCAAATACAGGCTTTGCTGTATTCTGGACTTTTGGAAAGTTCCTGTGTTGCCCATTTCCTTTCTTGGATAAAGGGAGGCTTCTTTGTTCACCAGTGGCAGTGGGGAGCTTGGAGTAGCCTATCTATCCCTGGAAGAGTGTTCCCAGCACAAGAATCTGGTAGTCTATTGGCCGTTTTGGGCCAATTTCTAGCTCTTTCAAGTCCCCCTGTATAAAACCCACTTTGGCGCGTTTTTTGCGCTTGTTACTACTCAGCCAAGCTCCTTGTGGTCCTGCAGAGTGGTGCTAGCAGCAGAGAGGCTAAAAGAGTGACTGCTAACCTGATAAAAGTGTTTGTTTTCCTGCTACTACCTGGGCGACTGTCTGATCTAGCTAAACTGCAAGTATTTCTGCTTCTTGGACAGTTTTAAACTGTTTAAAGTTGTTTTTGCACCTGCACTTTTAAAGTTTGTCCTGTTTGTTGCATTTACCTGTTGAGGCTACACACTCAAGTGTGCTAGCCTGTGTTACATATTTATTGCATTTTCCTGCTGTTTGTTGCAAAAAAAAAAAATTCCCTTGTTTCCCATCTTTCCTGACCTAGAGTAGTCCAAATACAGGCTTTGCTGTATTCTGGACTTTTGGAAAGTTCCTGTGTTGCCCATTTCCTTTCTTGGATAAAGGGAGGCTTCTTTGTTCACCAGTGGCAGTGGGGAGCTTGGAGCAGCCTATCTATCCCTGGAGGAGTGTTCCCAGCACAAGAATCTGGTAGTCTATTGGCTGTTTTGGGCCAATTTCTAGCTCTTTCAAGTCCCCCTGTATAAAACCCGCTTTAGCATGGCTTTGTGCGATTTTGGGGCAGCGCCGCTTAATTGAGTTTAAACCATTCTCGGCTCCACAAAGTCTGTGCATCACTTTTTCCCTTAGAACTGATCTACTTCTCATAATAAACACCCTATTCCCACTCAAAAGCCTGGCACTTCCTCACTAAAGCAATTATATAAGTCAGCACTAAAAAATTAAAAGCACTACACCCTCACAAACTCCCCTTGAGTACTTTGTTCCCCATTGGCCCTTTTTTCAATTATAAAGGAATTCCCAATACTATTCTAGCATGTCCAAAGGTCAGTTGTCAATCTTCTCTCTGGTCCAGCTGGTGAATCTGGGAATCTTGAGGCAATTTTACAACTGCCTCATGCACACAGACAACCCTCTCCTCCTCCCAACAAATTCCAACACATGTGAGAGATGCAACCATATAGCCAAACTGGAGGCTAAGCTCTCTCAACTCAGTACTGGAGTAACCAGTCAGGAGGAGAAGGAAACCACACTCACTACAATTCCAGTCTCACATAGACCTACCACGACAGCAAACCAAACACATAAACACACAAAAACATACTCGGAGGCTCTAAATAAAAATCTGCCTAAGCAGCAGAGACCTCCAAAGCAGACACCCAAGCAACCACTACCCCAAAACAAAACACGTGCAACACATAGCTCACAAAGCCAGTGTGCCGAACAGTCACAGCCCTTAAGGCTAAACAACATGCCTGATACACTTGTAATAGGTGACTCTATCGTCAGGCACACTGACGTCCCGCTCACCAGGCTGAACAAGGAGAAGGTCACGGTGAGCTGCCTGTCGGGCGCTAGGATCCGCCACATAACACAAGCACTCAGGTCACTCCAAGGCAAGTACAAATATGACCCAGTCATTGTCCATGCTGGTGGGAATGACCTGAGACGTACCTCCCTGGATTACATGAAAAGAGACATAGAGGAGCTCTCTGAGCATGTAGCCCAGGCCGGTATGACCCTGACCTTGAGTAGCATCTTACCCTCACCAAGAATGATGCCACAATATGAAGACAAGATGATCAATTTCAACAATTGGCTTAAGTATTGGTGTCATTCAAAGGGGATCCAATGCCTGTCTGCCTGAGATGACATGCTCGACAAGCCACGATGCTTCGCTAGGGACGGCTTGCACCTGTCACCCCCTGGGCTTTTGGATATTGGCAAAGGCTCTTGCCACCCCCATAGTGCCTTTCTTAGGCAAGGCTCAAAAGACAAACCCACCTCCATAGGTATCACAAGGGATAAGAAACTAAGAGTAATGCTACTCAACGCCAGAAGTCTAAACCTCAAGATGCACACACTCAAAACTCTGCTTATCATGGAGAACATCGATATCTGTGCAGTAACAGAAACCTGGTTCAAGGCTCCCGAGAGCACCCCAGTACTACCAGGTTATACCTCATACCATGTTTTTCGGCCCCAAAACTTGGACTGAACCACAAAAGGAGGGGGGAGTATCAATATTCGTCAAAGATACCCACACCTCCAGGTTGGTGGCACAGCACAAAGCATCAGAGACTATCCATGTGCAACTAACAGTGGGTAAAAAGTACAGTTTTGTACCTACCATAAATGTAGATGTCCGAACAGGATAGCATCTGCAGTCATAACAAATGGGTTGTCCTGTCGTCAGGCAGCCCTTCGGTCGGCCGGATTCCAAAGTCTGGGTCCGGCTTCGGCTGATGTCGCACTTCACCCGACGTCATCTCTGCTGGTCTTCGGGTATAAAGGCATCAGCCGGGGCCATTTTCCTCAGTGTTTCTTGCCCCAGATGCCAGTTGCCCTCTTGGAAAGCTAAATTTTGGATAAATGCCAATGTTCCCAAAAAAGTAGAAGGCAAACACAAAAAATAAGCATGTATGTACATATATACAAACAAATACACCATAAGAGACTCCCCCCCCAGCTAGCTATTAGGAGGGTAAATACCCTAGGAGTACCACAGAGGGGAAGGAGGGTGGGTAATCCTGACTGCAGATGCTATCCTGTTCGGACATCTACATTTATGGTAGGTACAAAACTGTACTATGTCCTTCAAGGATGCATCTGCAGTCATAACAAATGGGTAGAATACCATAGCCAAACTAGGGGAGGAGGAAGAAGAATTATGGTGTAGTTAGGATCCCTTGCAATACAGCAGTGGCGAACCCTGCTCGGGATCTAAAGTATAGAGGTAAATTATAATGCTTGACAAATGTATGCACGGAGGTCCAAGTAGCCTCAATAATGTCCTTGGTTGCCACTCCTCGTAAGAAAGCTGTGGTAGTGGCTGTAGCCCTTGTAGAATGAGGTCTTATGTTCTGTGGAATTGGTTTTCCATGGTAGGAGTAACAGAATCTTATGCAATTTCCTATCCATTTGGAGATTGTCTGTTTGGAAATTGCTTTTCCTTCCCTTCCTGTTGCATAGGCTACTAAAAGCTGGTCAGTTTTTCTGTTACTTTTGGTTCTGTCCAGGTAGTAGCGTAACTGTCTATGTACATCCAAGGTATGCAGCAGTCTTTCCCCCCTGTTCTGTGGATTGGGAAAGAAGGTAGGTGGATTGCCTGGTTTAAAGACACTCTGGATACCACCTTAGGCATAAATGTAGGATTAGTTCTCATGGACACTATCTTGATGGAAGATTAGGAAGGGTTGTACTGCCATTAAGGCCTGTAGTTCTGAAACCCTCCTTGCTGAAGTGATTGCCAGTAGGAAAGCAGTTTTCCATGATAGGTGTTGAAGATCTGCTGTTGCTGCTGGTTCAAATGGAGGGAGTGTCAATTTTTCTAGCACAAAGTTCAAGTCCCATGCTGGTAATGGTGGTTTCCTAGGAGGTTTTACATTCTTGATCCCTCTGAGGAACTGCCTGAGTAAAGGATGCGAAAAGACAGGTGGATCGAAGCTGTATTCTGCTCAAATAGCTGATGCATGTATCTTGATGGAGGAATAGGACAGGCCTGTATGTAGAAGCTCTGCCAAGTACTCCAGGATGTTAGCAATATCTATGTTCGACACATCTTTTCCTCTTTCAGTACTCCAAATGACAAACCTTTTCCATTTTCCTGCATAGTTCCTCCTTGTTGAAGGTCTGCGGGCTTCAAGGATAATGTCTTTAACCCTTTGGGATAAGTCTGGGTTAGTTGCTGTTATGTGATGTTCCAGGCAGTCAGTTGCAAGGTTTTTAGGTTTGGGTGCATGATGTTGTAGTTGCTCTGAGTTAACATCAAAGGCATCAGGGGTATTGACCACATTCTCCCCTGAGACATGCTCCTCAGCAATGGATACCAGTGTTGTCTTGGCCAATTCGAGCTATCAGAATTATCCTTGGACGTTCCTCTTTGATTTTCAGTAGTACCTTGTGCATCAAAGGAAGTGGTGGAAATGCATATGCTGTCAGGCCTTTCCAACTGAAGGATAGAGAGTCCACCTTCCATGCAAGTGGGTGGTATGTCCTTGTGCAGAATTTTTTGAGCTGGTGATTGACTGGGGATGCGAATAGGTCTATTTGTGGCATTCCCCATTTCTTTGTGATGGCCTTGAAGATGTCCGGGTGTAGCATCCATTCGTGAGCATCCGAGGTGGTTCTGCTTAACATGTCTGCTAGGGTGTTTTCTTTTCCCGGCACAAATATTGCCTGTAACTGGATGTTGTAGCTCAGAGCCATATTCCAAAGGTCCAGAGTCATTCTGCATAGGGGGTATGAATGAGTGCTTCCCTGTTTGTTGATGTACCACATGACTGTGGTGTTGTCTGTCCTTATCATTAAATGGCCTTCTTTGAGGAATGGTCTGAATTTCTGGATTGCTAGTTTTACTGCCAGCATTTCTTTTTGGTTTACGTGCAGGTGCAGCTGGTCTGGAGTCCACAATCCTTGTATGCATTTCTCCAACATGTGCGGCCCCCCCCAGCCTAGGTCTGAGGCGTCTGTTGTGATGGTTTGGTTTGTTTGAAAGTTGTGGAAGGGCAAGCCTGGGTTTGACTGGCATGCTTGAGCCCACCATAGGAATTCTTGTTTCAGGCATGGGATTAGTGGGATTTCGGTTTCTAAGCTGTGCCTGTGTTGAGACCATAAATTCTTTAGGTACCACTGTAGCTTTCTCATATGCAGTCTGGCATGGGGGACCAGGATTATGCATGATGCCATGAAGCCCAAGGCCTGCAGTACTTTTCTTGCTGTTAGTTTGTTCTGCTTTGTTAATGCCAAGAAGTAAAGAGGGAGTTGTTCTTGTTTTTCCGCAGTTAGGAATGCCATTTGTTTTACTGTGTCCAATTCCGCACCCAAGAAAGTTCTTGTCTGGGATGGTATCAGTCTTGACTTTTTTAAATTGACTGTGTATCCCAGGGCTTGTAGTAAGCAAATGACTCTTTGTAAATCTGTTGTCAGCTTGCTTTTGTTGTCCGCTTGTAACAGGCAGTCGTCCAGGTATGGATAAATTTGGATTCCCTGTAGCCTGCAATGAGCGATTACTGATGCCAGGCATTTTGTGAATACTCTGGGCGCAGTAGATAAGCCAAAGGGCAATGCTGAGAATTGATAATGCTCTGATCCTGCAAGAAATCTGAGGTATCTTCTGCAATTTGGTCGTATGGGGACGTGCAGGTATGCCTCCTTGAGATCTAGAGTTACCAGCCAACACTCCTTGCCCAGCATGGGAAGAAGTTGCTGTAGGGTCAGCATTTTGAATTTTGGGACAATGATGTATGTGTTTAAGACGGACAGGTCGAGAATAGGTCTCCAACTTTTCTCTTTTCTTGGTACTAGGAAGAGTCTGGAGTAGAATCCTTTGCCCTGTTCTGTTATTGGTACTCTTTCCACAGCTCTCATGTTTGTTAATTGAGCTATCTGCTTTAGAGCTTCTGTTTTTTGAATTGGAGGTAGGTTTGGCATTCCTCTTTTTACTGGTAAGGTGTGGAAGTGGAACCTGTAGCCTTGGTCTATGGTTTGCAAAATCCACTTGTCTTTTGTGATATAGTGCCAATTTTTCGAAAATAAGGCTAACTTTCCGCCTAAAGGTGCTGCTATTTGCTCCCTGGTAGGCGGTGTCAGAGCCAAGTCACTGTGATTGTCCTGTTGCAGTGGCAGTGGTTGTGTCTGTGCCTCGCTGGTTATTGCCCTGCCACTGGCGTCCTCTGTAGGCACCTCCTCTGGATTGATTTCTGCCTCTAGAGCGTCTATTCCTGCCTCTTTGAGATTTTGAGGAGTCTGGAAAGGACCAATTCTTGGCAGGCCAGTTCCTGCTAAACCTTGGGGGCTGAACCTGTAAGAAATCCTTAACTGTTTGTACAGATTTTGCCTTCTCTTCCATTTTCTTCATTACTTGCTGAGCAGGGGTACCAAATAGACTGGCCTTATCCATAGGAGCATCTAACAACTTTGCTTTAACATGATCTGGCAAGACCTGTTCTTTCAACCATGCATGCCTTCTTATCACTGTGCCAGTCATGGCTGATCTAAATGAAGCCTCCAGTGCATCATAGCCACATTTTAAAGAATGGTTACTAACCTGCTGAATGTTATTCACCATTTCTAAAACATATTTCTTATCTAAGGAGTCATCAGAGGACAGCTTCTTAGTTAACTGATCAAGCATAAACTCTTGGTATTGGATCATATGAAACTGACAGTTTAAAGCTCTAGCTGAGAGAGTAGCAGAAGTGTAAACTTTTTTCCCCCATCTCTCTAAGGACCTGGATTCCCTATCAGAAGGGAGAGGGTTTTTTGCTGAGGTCGAAGCTACTGCCTTAGGCCCCTGGGATATAGTCTCAGGATCTGCAAGTGGGGCCTTGTATAGGTGGTGATGAGTGTCTGGCACCCTGTAAAATCTATCTGGTTTGGCAGGGGCTGGAGTTAAAGTATCAGGAGCAGTGCAATCATTAAATGCATCATCCACAACAGGCAGAACTGGAGGTATAGCTAAGGGCCTATGTTGTGGTAAGTGCAGAAAGGTTCTAAGCCTTTTTCTTGAATCTGAGAAATCTTGTCCCTGCCATTGGAATTGTTCTCTCATGGCATGTAAGGTTTCCCCAAAGGAAAATTCCTCTGGAGGAGAGGCAGATGGAATGGATTCTTCAGCATCGGAATCTTCATAAGTAGAAAAAGGAGCCTCTGGCTGATCTGTAATGTCTGAGTTATCCGAAGAATCATCAGAGGACACTGGCTCGGGGGGCTCTGCTCTAGGTCTCTTTTCTGGAGGCTGAGAGGCCCTGTCTGGGTGAGATTGGGATCCCCTAATTAAGGAGATTAAATCCTCTGCCAGAGTAAGCATTTGTGAACTAGAAGTGGGCCTGTGTGAGGGGGGCTTAACAGGCCCTGATTTAACAGTTTTGGCTGCTTTAGCCCTGGCAAAGGCCTTTATAGACATGGCTGCAGGAGGCCTAGCAGCACCACGTGCTGGGGTAGAGACATCCAAAGGGATGGTGTCTGATAATTCACTAGGAACCACAGTAGTAGGCAAAACTTCAGAGGCCGATTCAACTAAGGTAGCAGCAGCCTCAGTAGTAGTCATGGATTCGGCTGAAGATTGACCCGTTTTCTCGGTTTTGGCTGAAACCGAGACACTCGCGGCTTGCTTAACCGTGGTTTCGGCCAAAACCGCGGACCGCGAGTGTCGGTCTTTTTCTTTGCGTTTTTTAACAATTTGGGTAGTCGGAGGATCCGACGGCATAATGTACACAAAATCTGAGCCGAAAAACTGTTCAGCAAACTCCGACCGACGCCTAAGCGTTCGTCGGTTGAAGGAAGCACAGGCTAAACAGGCTGCTACGTTGTGGTCTGGGCCTAAACAAGGTAGGCAGTAAGAGTGGAAATCTTTATGAGGTATTTGTTTCCCACAAGTTAAACAGTTATTTACTTTTTCTGACATCGGCTGAGGCAAGAAAGAGTCCCCAATGGGGTACTTAGCTTTTTAGAAGTCTTCGAAGTAGTATTCGGTAGTAGTAATCTCTGGATCTGACCGACCGGCACTTGCGAACAGCTTCTGCTTCGGGCGCCACGTGGCAAGAAAGACTGGGGAAAATGGCGTCGGCTGATGCCTTTATACCCGAAGACCAGCAGAGATGACGTCGGGTGAAGTGCGACATCAGCCGAAGCCGGACCCAGACTTTGGAATCCGGCCGACCGAAGGGCTGCCTGATGACAGGACAACTCATTTGTTATGACTGCAGATGCATCCTTGAAGGACATCTGCCTTCCAGTTTACAGCCTGCTACAGACCACCCTCCCAAACCCAGGAACCCCACTGGCCTTCCTGAGAACACTGGAAAATATGAAGGTCTCTCCAAACACCATTATATTGGGCAACTTCAACTACCCTAACATGGACTGGGAGCATTACTCTAGCTCCAACACCCTAGCCAGAAGGTTCCTAGAATTTATAAACTCAAATGCTATGGAACAACTTGTTGCCACTCCCACAAGAGGGGAAAACATACTGGACCTGATCATCACCAACATGGGGACTCTATGCTCCAGACCAGAAGTGTATCCCTCACTGGTAAGATCAGACCATAAACTAATCTCACTAGATATTCACATCCCGACCCCAGCCCCTGCCCAGAAAACCACAGTGAAAAACTTCTCTAAAGCAAATTTCACACTCCTCAAAACCGAGATGGAATCCTTCAAAGCCCCCAGGCCTGTGGAAAATACGGCCCAGACTGCAAAATCCTTTCTAAATGCATTCTATGAACACCTTCAGGAATGCATGGATCATGCAATCCCAAATTAAACCAAGACCCAATCCTCCAAAGTTAGGTGTCCTGTCTGGTGGACCCCAGCCATAAACAAACTATACAATAGAAGGAGGAAGCTACTACATGATAGAGCAAAATCCCAAAAAGGGAAGGCATCTCTGATCAGTATTAGCAAAAAACTACGGGCACTCATAAAATCGTCTAAGGCCAGCTTCGAGAGAAAAATTGCACAGGACACTAAGGATAATCACAAGGCTTTCTTTAGTTATGTTAGGAACCTGGGTGGGAATTCCCAGATATGCTCAGAATTAGTCCAAAATGACAAAAAATACACCGAACCCACAGACATTGCCAACATCCTAGCTGACAGGTTCAGTGCAAACTTTTCCCCCCCTTCCCCACCAAAAGGGCAAATATCTATCCCAGCAGAGTGCTGCCCCCCTGACATCTCAGATGCTCAGGTAAGAGCTGCCCTCTCCAAAGCAAAAAACACAGCATCAATGGGACCAGACGGTATCCCGGGCTGCATCCTACATGAACTCCAAGAAGATCTAAACCCAAACATAAAACTACTGTTCAATCTCAGCCTTACTACAAGATATATACCCAAAGAGTGGCGCACAGCAACAGTGGTCCCTGTCCACAAAGGTGGTACCTCAACGGATCCTGGAAACTATCGCCCCATAAGCCTGACTAGCTTGGTCTGCAAAGCTATGGAAAGGATCATCATGGACCTCATAAATAAAGATACTGGGGACCTACAGACACTGGATCCTACTCAGTTCGGCTTTGTTAAGGGCAGATCCTGCCTCTTAAACCTGGTTGATTTTTTGAAACAGTCACCAAGGCCACTGACGAGGGGAAGGTGGTCCACACATACCTGGACCTTGCAAAAGCCTTCGATACAATACCCCACTCGGGCATTACAGATAAGCTCACCAGCTTAAATATAAACCCCTATGTCACTAGATGGGTTGCAAACTGGCTCAAGGACAGAACCCACATGGTTAGAATTGTTGGAGCCATGTCAGACTCCAAACCAGTTACAAGTGGCATCCCACAAGGCTCAGTCATGGGACCTCTCTTGTTCGGTATATATTTCTTGGAGGTACAGGCTAACACGGAAGGACTGTGGCTGACCAAGTTCGCAGATGACTGCAAACTGGGCGCCATAATCGACTCTCCAGCCGACACAAGCATCCTACAAAAGGGCCTCATAGAAACAGACAACTGGTGCCAAAGCCATGGCCTCAAGCTAAATGCCAAAAAGTGTATAGTCATCCCCTTTGGCAAAAACAAAGTGCCCACAAATTACCACATAGGTGGTAATCCATTAAGTACGGAAGAAATAATTAGGGACCTGGGGACCCAAGTTGATTGCAATCTCTCACTTGACAACCACGTGACCAAAGTGGTTAGAAAAACATTTTATATAGCCCACCTAATCATGAAGGAATTCACATCTAGATCAGGGGAGGTCATCGTGCCTCTTTACTCATCCCTCATCAGGCCCATAATTGAGTACAATGCCCCTTTTGGGATGTACCTTACCAGACACCTGCAGCAACTGGAATGACCCCAAAAGTACCTCACCAAGAAGATCAAAGGGTTCAAACAGATGCCATATGCTGCCCGGTTAAAGAAACTCCAGCTCTACTCAGTGGCATACCGCCTGCTCAGAGGCGATCTGTGCCTGACGTATAAAGCCATGTCCAACCCGGAATTAATGGACATGCTGCAACTCAGAAAATCCAAATCCCATCGAGCTACGCGCTCTAGAGACTTGAACCTCAGCACTGAAATAAATAGGATATGTTGGAGGGACAGATTCATAACCCAGAGGCTCCCTTCACTCTGGAATAAAATCCCAGTCCAGGTTAGGCAGGGTCCCTCATTGACTCTCTTCAAGAGGAATCTTGATGAGTGGATGGGCGATAGTAGGTTTACCCCGGGTATCACTTCTGTGTCACTGTTAGACAGAGGCACAGTATACTAACCTCGAAAAAGGGCATAGCAAAATTCATTTAAAATGGATGGCAAAAGCTAAACACACTCTGGCTAGGCTTATAAATGCCCTAGGGCAGATAGCCTAGTATGAACCTATGAAAAGAAAGATAGGCCCTTGTGGAGCAGTTCTGTTAAATAATCTTGAATATAGGGTAAGCTGGGCACCATTGTGCCCCTCCCCTGAGCCTGGCTCCAGGAACAGTATCTTTTCCACTTTTCCGAATAGGATTTTCTAGTACTAGGCCTCCTTGCTTGAAGAATGACATCCAGCACCTGCTTACTGAGGGCTGCTAGGGTTGAGTTCAGGGAATTAACCAGGCTGCAAGGTTCAGGGTTTGAAGATGAGGGTGCAGAATCTGACCTGCTTGCTGGGACAGCAGGGAAGGAGTCTGAGGCAGATGCCATGGTTGTAGCACTGTCAGACTGCACAAAAGGGGATACCAGTGCTGGCCTGGTCAATCTGGGGCAATCAGTATTGTTCTTGGCTTGTCCTGTTTGATCTTTAGTAGAACCTTCGAGAGGAGAGGCAGAGGGGGAAAGGCATACATTGAGTGGCTTTCCCAGGTAAAGGAAAGGGCATCCACTTTACAAGCTTGACTGTGGGGAGTTCTGGTGCAGAATTTGTTCAATTGGTAGTTCTGAAGGGAGCCAAACAGGTCTACCTCTGGTATCCCCCATTTGTTCCTCAAGAGCGTGAATATTTTGGGTTCCAGTTTCCATTTGTGTGGGTCTATGAGATTTCTGCTTAAGTAGTCTGCCAGTGAATTTAGTTTGCCTGGCAGGAATTGACCTTGCAGGTTCACTTGGTAGTTCAAGGCTGTGTTCCACAGAGCCATGGCTAGTCTGCAGAGTGGGTAGGAATGGGTTCCCCCCTGCTTGTTTATGTACCATAACTGTGGTGTTGTCTGTCTTTACCAATAGTTGTCCTGGAAGAATAAGGTCTTTAAAGGCTGTCAGAGCGTTCTGTACAGCTAACATTTCTTTTTGATTGATATGCAGGTGCATCTGTTTTGGGTTACATTTGCCCTGAATGCACTGCCCTGCCATGTGAGCCCCCCATACATAATCTGATGCATCAGTTGTTAGGGTTTGGGTGGCAGGGGGTAGAATGAAAGGGAGTCCCTTGTTGTGGTAGCAGGCCTCTGCCCACCAAAGGAACTCTGCCCTTAGACAAGGAATGATAAGAATCATTGTTTCCAGGTCCTGAGAATGTCGACACCATAGACTTTTTTGATACCACTGAAGTTTCCTCATATGCAGTCTTGCATATGGAATTAACAGAATGCAAGAGGCCATGAACCTCAGGGCTTGCAGGATTTTCCTTCCAGATAGCTGGGTTTTGTGGCCAGTAGATTGAAGTAGGTTGTCAAATAAACTTGTTTCTTCGGCGTGAGGAATGCCATCTGGGAAGTTGTGTTCAAGCTTGCTCTCAGGAATACAATCTGTTGGCAGAGTACTAGGTATGATTTCTTCTTGTTGATGGTGTACCCCAGTGAAGTGAGAAGTCTCTTTACAAATGCCAGGTGTTGTAATAGCAAGTTCCGACTTTCTGCCTGAATCAGGGTATCGCCCAAGTATGGGTAAATCTGAATACTTCTCTGCCTGCAAAATGCAATAGCTGGAGCTAGGTACTTTGTGAATACCCTGGGCGCAGTAGATAAGCCAAAGGGAAGTGCAGAGGGCTAATAGTGCATGGAGCCCGCCATGAAACACAGGTATTTCTGCAGGATTCCCTTACTGGGATGTGCAGGTAAGCTTCTTTCAAGTCTACAGCTGCCAGCCAGGCATCCTTGGCTAGCATAAAAATAAGTTGTTGAAGAGTCAGCATTTTGAATTTTGGAACCACCAGAAAGGTCTTGAGAATAGACAGGTCCAGGATAGGACACCAGGAGTTTTCTTTTCTGAGAACCAGGAACAGTCTTGAATAAAAACCTTGTCCCCTTTGTTCTGCTGGGACAGGTTGAATAGCCCTGATGCTGAGGAGAGCCAGAACTTGTTTTTGGGCCTCCGCCCACTGATTTGGGGAGAGGTCCGGCCATCCACTTGGGGTTGGTAGTGAGTGGAAGTGGAATCTGTATCCTAGGGAAACTATGTTTCAAACCCATTTGCCCTGTGCAATGAGGTCCCAGTTTTTTGCTTGCAGGGTGAGCTTTCCTCCTAAGGAAGCAAGTAGTTGAGCAGGGCTTGGAAGAGTTAAGGATAAGTCATTGTGCCATTTTTCCATAGGGGGGTGGCTTACTACTCCCTGCTTTGGAAGTGGGAATCCCCCATTGCTTAGACCTGTGCATAGCCTGAGACTGAAGTCTTGGTGGTCTGCTGCCCCTGGCTTTGGACTGAGAAGGCCTGGAAGGGACTGGAAAAGACCAGTTCTTTGAAGGCCAATGCCTACTGAATCTGGGAGGCTGTACTTGTAAGAAATATTTTACAGTTTGCATAGATTTAGCTTTTTCCTCCATCCTTTTGAGGACTTCTGCTTTGTTGCCAAAAAGGCAGTCTTGGTTTAAGGGTGCATCCAGTAATTAAGCTTTGACATGATCTGGCAAATTCTGTTCCTTAAGCCAAGCATGCCTTCTAAGTAGAGACCCAGTGACAGCAGCCCTGCAAGATGCTTCTAAAGCATCAAAACCACATAGCAAAGTATGTTTACCAACTTGTTCAGCAGAATGCATTAACTCTTGCAAATCTTTGTGTTCAGCACAGTCAGGAATCAACATAATTTTCTGTTTAAGTAGTCCCATAATATGCTGCTGATACTTTAACATATGAAACTGGTAATTTAAAGCCCTAATGGCCAAAGTAGCAGAAGTGTATACCTTCTTAGTCCATCTGTCTAAAGCTCTAGAGTCCCTATCAGAAGGGGTAGGATTTTTGGCAGTAGTAGCCTTAATGCCTTTTGGTCCTTGGGAAATGGTATCTGGATCCGCAGTAGGATTCTTGAAGAGGAATTTGTGAGTCAGGTACTCTGTAGTACCTGTCAGGTTTCCTGGGAACTGGATGCAAAGTGTCTGGGGTAAGGCTGAATTCCAAGAACACATCATCTACAATCTCCAGAACAGGAGGGATAGCTAGAGGCCTGTGTTGAGGCAGGAGTAAAAATTCCCTAAGTCTCTTTTTGGACTCAGAACAGTCCTGGCTTTTCCAGCGGAAATGCTACCTAAGGGTATGAAAGGTTTCACCAAAAGAAAAATCTTCTGAAGGGGAAGCAGAGGGAATTGAATCCTCTGCATCAGAATCCTCATAAGTAGATAAGGGTAAATCCTAGTAGTCAGAAGGAGCAGAGATATCAGATTCCTGATCAAAAGAATCAGAAAGAAAATCAGTTCTATGTCTCTTACAGGGGGAAGGCTGGCTTCCCCTAATTAAGGTAATAAGGTCTTCAGCCATTCTAATCATTTGTTTGTGAGGCATATGGGCCTGAGTAAGCAGCTTGGTCATCTGTTTTCTAGACGTAGTGTGAGCTTTAGGCCTGAGGAATTCGGTACTTCTAGCTTGAAACAAAGTTGTCGGTTTAATATGAAAGTCAGTAGGCCTGAATAATCCCTCAGAAGCCGGTGCCTGCACAGCAGCTCTGGACCCATCTAAGCTAGAGACATCCGCAGGTTCCATAGTCGAAGAAGCGTCTCGTGGCATACCGGACTCTGAATGGGTCTCAGTAGAGGCCTGCAAATCTGTAGTAGCGGGTATCAGGGGCTGCAAAAGCGTCTCACTGAGTACCGGCGTACTGGCGACTAGCTTAACAGAAGCATCGTCAGCAGTTTTGGACCTATGAAGTCTGTTTCTGTCTTTATCCTTACTTTTTTTGGAAGATCAGTAGTCGGATGGCTAAATTAAGCCATTTCGAGTATGGAGATCGAGGACAAAAGTATTTAGCTACAAAAATAGCCCGATGATAAATAGTTCGGATGTTGAACAAGGCACAAAACCAACAGCAAGGTACGTCGTGGTCTGGGCCTAAACAGGTGACGCAGTAAGAATGAAAATCTCTATGAGGTATTTGCTTTCCACAGGCAACACAATTGTTAATTTTTTCTGACATCGGTTAGAGCAAGAAAAAAAGATCCCCAACAGGGTACTTATCTTTTTGAAGACTTCAGGTCTGAAACTCGAAAACGAAAATTTCAGGAGTCGGCCGACCGGCACTTGCGAACTGCTTCTGCTTCGGGCACCGCACGGCAAGAAAGACTGATGTAATGGCAATGGCTGCATGTTTAATACCCCTGACGACATGACGTCATGGAAGAAGCGACAGCATATGACGCAGAAATCCAAAAACTCTGGTATTCAGGCTGGCTGAGGGCTACCTGCAGGCAGATAACCCAAATGTGATGACTGTAACAGTGAACCACAAAGAACATCCAAGGTACTGGGAGTAAATAATTAGAGAGAGAAAGGTAATAGAAAAGGAAGAGGACAAGAATTTATTTGGACTGCAGGCTAGAGACTGTTTTCCCTACCAAGGTTTGATATCAGAGTATAGGTAAAGAGAAAGAAATAGGGGATCCTAAACCGAAAGACTAGCATAGGTAGAGTTTTTAGTAGAATCTAGACAAGACGCTATTGTTAAAAAGGGATAATTAGTAGAACATAAAATATTGCATGACAACTATAACAATCAATCAGAGGAGGTTAGAAAGGATTTGAAAGACAGACTGGATAAGGAATTCACAAAGAAACAATACAGGGAAATATGTATGTCTCCCAAATATGCAACAGAGTCTAGAAGATTTAAAATCTCTCCTTGGAAGTGTTTACATAGGTATTTGCATACCCCATGTAGACTCCAAAGAATTTTTCCTCAGGCAGACAGCAAATGTTGGCGGTATGATGGGGAAGAAAGAGGTAATTGGGGCCATAGTTTCTGGGAGTGTAATAATTTGGCAGTCATTAAAAATTCCTCGCAGACTACTCTATCAGAAATACTGGGTAAGAAATTGGTATAATTAAGGAAATTATTTTTTTGAGTTGTGATACGGAATTGGAATTGCCTAGACATAGTAAGACCTTGCTGAGTCTAATTATGGCAGCTGCCAAAAAAGCAATTACTAGAAAATGGAAATCAAAGTTGAAACCAAATGTACTAGAAGTAGTAAATACAGTAACACAGATAAAACAACTTGAAATGGGATCTTTAGAAAATGGTAGGAGCCAATTACATAGAAAAAATGGGAATTGTGGGAACAATACATGCAGGATAACATTATGGAAGAGGAATGAAGTTTAAAGGAAGGCAGTATTGGAATGAGCTATGCAATGTTTGACTGGCAATGACTGGATACAGTATAAGTGATTTATAATGTTTGCAACTAAAAATATGTCAGTATGGTTGGTTTTCATTTACATAAATGTATAACTGCCTATGTCATAAGTGATGTTTCTTGTTTAAAAAAAGAAGACATACATGCTCCTTGCCAACCATAACTTTTTCTATCCTTGAATATGACATACATCTGTATGAGAAACTTGTATCGCTAGAAAGCCTTAATGCCTCATGCACATCTGGCACTCCCATTAGTGTAACATACTTAAGTAATAACCGACAAGTGGGTGTGGGTATATTGAAGATTTACCCACAGTTGGCTTTCTCTGAACATGAGGGTGAAGCACACTGGTGCAGTGGATATTACTGTCACCTCACAGCAAAAGGTTTCTGGTTCATATCTCAACTAGAGTGCCTTCTGTGTGGACTCTCCAAGTCCTCATTATGTTCATATGGGTTTTCTCTAGGTGCTCCCCTTTCCTCCCATATTCCTAAGATATGCAGTATGTGGATTGGACACTCTAAACTGATTCTAGGTGTTAGTGTGTGCATGTATGTGTGTATGTGTGGTATGGAAGAACAACCGTGGCAGGGTTACCCACCCAGTTATGTGAACACTGGCTCTAGCTGATTGTTAATGTTGATGTGACCCCCTGACACCAGATATAGCAGTCTAAGCTGCAGCTAGGAGAAGCCTGCACATTTTCCAAATGCATCCTTCATCCATTGCAACACATTCCACCTCCCTGCTTCAAATTTCCACCATATCGGTATATAACTTTTAAACTTTCAAAATATTTCACCCCTTGAGTTAAATGCTGAGGCTCAGATAATAGTTCCAGAATGGCAAAAAGTTCCCCCTTCATGATGAAATAACCTACAAAATTGACAGATCCATTATTATTATTTATTAGCCTTCTTACCTTTGCATTTCACATTTCTCATACACTCACAGCTACACTAAAACAATATTCTTAGGAATATACAAACAAAGGAAAAATTCTAGGTAAGAAATCACAGGATTCTGTCTAACCACATGCACCTTTAAGTACACACACTTAAAAGTTTTTGCCACCTTTTACAAGCACTTGATAGTGCTCATCTCCCAAACTGATCAGGGCCATACATAACTTGTGTCAGTTTTTTGTCTACTCATCTAATCTTCAAGACTTGCCTTAGAAGCAAACTAGTAATCTCCTTGACCTGCATTGGTAACTTATCCTGTAGGCTGGGAATACACTAATTTAGGAAACTATCCCTCCGTGAGTTTTGTTTATTTGTAGTTGTAGATTTAGACCTCTAATATGGATGTTTGTGGTTTTGCCAAAAAAGAAAAAAAAAGAGAAGGTCAGACAGGGCTGGGTGTTTACAACTTAAAATAAGACACACTGGTTATCTCAGAGCAACCAGTAGTACACAGAGTTGTACTAATCTTTGTGGGTTAGTCAAAGGATTTAAGGCCTTTAATTTTCTTGGTTAAGAATCACTGGGGCTTTTTCAGTTGTGCGATATGCTTGGACTTATATATACCAAAGGGAGCACTGTATTTGATTGTTCTGATAAGGGAAGAGTACATTGGTAAGATGATGTCTTTAGAACTTGAAGATATTGCCTTGGAAATTAACTGGAAAGGAAATCCTGACTATGAAGATTGAATGAGCGCGAGTTGTCCAGATAAATACCTAGGTCTTTTATGACAGTATCTGTCTGAAGAGGCATATCCCTTAAAATATACAAGATGAGATAAGCTTTTTTGGTGAATGTTACTATGCTGCAGTTTTTTGCAGTTAGCCTGAGACCACTTTCAGAATACCATACACATGCATATTCCAACTCTAATTGGAACAGTTTGGTATCAGTGACACTGCCCATTCTGCAGGAATAAGCAAACTTGGTCAACCACACTTCTGGAATACTGGCTTAAATGTCTGCAAAATAAATGTCAAACAGAAGTGGGCCCAGCATTTATGCTTGTGGTACCCCACTAGCTACATGTTATGTTCAGAGAAGGTACCAGCAACGTTTACAACTTGAGATCTGTTGGAGAGTCAGTTTACAACTCAGGAAACAATGTAGGGTTTACATTAAGTTTGCCTAATTTTTCATTAAGACCAGCATTGGGAACAGTGTCAAAAGCCTTGGCCAGGTCAAGATAAGCAGTAAACATGGCGTGACAATTGTCCGCAACCTCTGCAACCTTTATAAGAAATTTACTAGGTTCAGGAGACAGAACCTCCCTTTTGCAAAACCAAAGTAAGTGGGGCTTAGATCAGTTAGTTTGCTTATGTCTGCATAAATGCATTTTACCATGACACATTCAATGACTTTGCAAGCAAGTCTGGTAAGACTGACAGGCGTATAATTATCTGGGTCTGCAGAGGGGCCACCCTTGAGCAGATGAGTCACAGCGGCTGTTCTCTAGGCATTAGGCAAACACTCTGTGGATAGCATGAGGCCGAACAATTTAAATACAGGTCAATATATTGCATATTTGGCACTGTTGAAAGTGAAAGCTGGTGTGCTCTTTAGTCCCAAAGAAGTATCAACCACAAATCAGTCATCTTTTCTTTCAGGCTTTGTGGATGGTACCACACCAAAACCACTAAACAAGACTATTCCTTAATTTCCTGACATAACCGAATAAATTAACAAAAAGGCAGAAGAATGTTCCGTTTAAGCTTGCACAGCAAAATCACAACAATAACTAAGAGATGAGCGATGCACCACACCATAAAACGTATCTCAACGATTTATTCAGAGCTGTATCTCAACAAGACAAAAAACAACAAACAGCGGATTAGCACTTTCAGCTATCAAAGCCTTCTTCAGATCCACAGTCAAAAAGCCACATCTCAATCTAATATAAAGCATATAACAGCCAATGACAAAAAACATGTAAACAAGCTGCTTTGCTCTAACCAATACAAGTGCTTATACAAGCGCTTCATCATCCAATGTGTTTCGTTATTCTAATTAGCTATGACTAGCAAGTTAAGATGAAAAATGTAAATTAGACTTCACTTTCTCAAACATCATTGGTCTCAGCTAGCAAATGAAAGCAGAAATGTAAATCAGACTTTACTTGCTTAAAAATCATTAGTTTACTTTAAACATTAGACAAAACCTAGCTTTAACTAGCAAATTAAGATGGAAAATGTAAATTAAACTTCACTTTCTCAAACATCATTGGTCTGGGCTAGCAAATGAAAGCAGAAATGTAAATCAGACTTTGCTTGCTTAAAAATCATTGGTTTGCGTTAGACATTAGACAAAACATAGGGAAACTTATATAAAAAAAGTATTCCCTATCACTTTCATAGGAACAAGGAGGCGAGGTATTTTGTTTACATGCTTTAAGACACAGAAACACATCAGGAAAGATAGCAGCATCATAAAATATAAATTAACTGCTTAACAGACAGACCTTACATACATATATACTTACATCTCAATAGCTTACTACAAAATGGCAGTCAGGCTTGCACGTGCTCAGTATTTATACACTTGTGCAATCCCTTGGATAGCTTCTTAAAGATACATACACACACACACACACACACACACACTGATCTACATCCTCCCTCTTAAAAAGATTGCCCTTGGTAAAAACATTAGAGTTAGACATGCATTATTACAGACATTAGAAACAAACAATGCTCGTGTCCAAGTTGACGTGTATCCGTTACATGGTCTGGAGAAGCGACCAGATCTTATAACATAACAATCTAGTCTGAATTTAGCAACAGGGACAGTCTTCGGTGAACAGCTTGCATCAGAAATTTCTGGATTCCTCACAGAAATGGGGATATACTCTGAAACCTCCTCTGGAACTGGAACACTGGACAACTCACTCTGAGATAGAGAGTCTTTTTCACAGACTATGTGCTGTGGTATAGACTCGGACATCGGTATCAAATGTTTCCGATGCCACCTAAACTCTACTCCTTGTGATTTCACAATATACGATCTCAGCTCTGCGCAAATATTCTTTATGATACCAATCCGATCATAACCTTTGGACGTTTGCATCTTTCCCACTTCTCCTTCTCATAATGGATTGAGCAGTTTGCTGGTCTTAATCATAGTAGGACTTCTGAGTTACACGCTTCTTCAACAAATTAGTTTTCATTGACCTGTTGTTCTTCACACATAGGTTCATAGGTTCATAGGTTAGTACTAGGCTATCAGCCCTAGGGCCTTTACAAGCCTAGCCATAACAATTCCCTGAATATTTCTTCCCACATTATTTACTTTCCTGGACCCCTGTCTAGCAGGGCGACTGACGTGATCCCTGGGGTGAATTTCCTTTCTCCCATCCAATCGTCAAGGTTCCTCTTGAAGAGGTCCAAAGAGGCACTCTGCTTGACATGTATGGGCAATCTATTCCAGAGTCTGGGGAGTCTCTGGGTCAGGAACCTATCCCTCCAACATATTTTGTTTATTGTGATGACAAGGTTTAGATCCCTGGAGCGTGTAGCTCTGAGGGATTGGGATTTCTTTAAGTGTAGCATGTCCAACAGCTCTGGGTTTGACATGGCCTTGTATGTTAAGCAGAGATCGCCTCTGAGTAGGCGATATGACAGAGTATAGCTGGAGTTTTTTAAGGCGGTCAGCATAGGGCATCTGCTTTAGGCCTGTGATTCTTTTAGTGAGGTATTTCTGAGGCCTTAACAGTTGTTGCAGATGTCTTGAGAGGTACATACCAAATGGGGCATTGTATTCTATAATGGGTCTAATGAGGGATGAGTACAGTGGGACAATGACCTCCTTTTTTCTGGATGAAAAGCCCTTCATGATGAGGTGTGCCACATAGAAGGATTTCCTGACTGTTGTGGCGATGTGGTTATCGAAGGTGAGACCACTGTCCACCTGTGTCCCTAAGTCTCTTATCACACTTTCGGTGTTTAGTGTACTGCCACCTATATGGTAACTCATGGATACATGTTTTTTCCCAAAGGGGATAACAATACATTTCTTGGCATTGAGCTTGAGCCCATGGCTCTGGCACCAAGCATCTGTTTCTGTAAGGCCCTTTTGTAGAGTATCCACATCATTTGGGGATTCAGTAATGGCTCCCAGTTTGCAGTCATCTGCAAACTTTGTTAGCCAGAGTCCCTTAGTGTTGACCTGTACTTCAGAGAAGTAGATGCCAAACAAGAGCGGCCCCAGGACTGAACCCTGAGGTACTCCACTTGTCACTTGTCTGGAGCTGGATTTGGAGTTGGCTACTTTTACAGTGTGGGTTCTATCAGTAAGCCATTTAGCAACCCATTGGGTGACATAGGGATTAATGCCCAACTTAGTAAGTTTATCTATGATTCCA
This sequence comes from Protopterus annectens, assembly GCF_019279795.1. NCBI lineage: Eukaryota > Metazoa > Chordata > Ceratodontiformes > Protopteridae > Protopterus > Protopterus annectens. The sequence continues at coordinate 273,217,719 of NC_056742.1, read as the reverse complement.
GAGTGGGGGATGGTGTCAAAGGCCTTGGCAAGGTCTAGATAGGCTGTGTGGACCACCTTACCCTTGTCCATGGCTCTGGAGACTGATTCAAAGAAGTCAATCAGGTTCAGGAGACAAGATCGGCCCTTCACAAACCCAAACTGGGTGAGGTCCAGTGTTTGAAGGTTGCCAATGTCTTTGTTTATAAGTTCCATGATAATACGCTCATACATGGAACCAACAATTGACTACTGACTGGTAATGTGGTTCTGGTTTGTTTTGACAGAAGTTTCTGAGCAAGTGAACTAAGATGTTTATCACAAGGAATATTTCTGAGATTCAAGAGATTCAGGAAAACATCACTATTGTATCGTTTTGGCTGCTCTAGTAACTGTTCTGCACTTTGCACTGCACATTCCGCTAAACCATTTGACTGCAAATACTCAGGGCTACTCGTGACATGAGTAAAGTCCCATTCTTTGGCAAATCTTCTGAACTGCTGCCTTGTAAACTGCGTGCCATTGTCAGAAATAACTGTGTGGACTAGCACAGACTGTAAAATGATGCCTCTTAGTATTGACAGTACTGGATGCTAGGTTACAAAGTAGGTCAATCTCGAACCAACTGGAGTAGGAGTCTACTAACACCAAATAATGTTGAGCATTCCACTCGAAAATGTCAGTGGCTACTGTCGACCAAGGTAGTTCAGTAATCTGGTTTAGTTGAAGTGGTTCCTTCTGTTCATATGGCTTAGTGCTATTACACACAGAACAAGATAAAAATACTCTCTTAATGTCTTGTGATATAGAAGGCCAAAATACTAGTCTTCTTGCACTTTTTTGGTACTCAGCTCCTGGGTGACCGCAATGAAAGACACTAATGTACTCTTTTTGCAAGGCGGAATAATTACTTTTGGACCTTCCATAATGATACTTTTGTCAGACAAAATCTCATCTCTTTAAGGAAAATAAGGTTGCACTTCTTGAGGTACACTGGGTTGCACTGATGGTGATCCTTGACTGATAAAGTGGTTAATTAAGCCTTTGTAAAACTGGATCTGTGGTTGTATGATCTCTCAGCTCATCAAGACGTTTGGAAGAAAAATTTCTCACTTCCATGAATTCAAAAAGTACACCTGTGTACACTTACCATAAATGTAGATGTTCGAGTGTATTCACTGTTGCAGTCATCACACTTGGGTTATCCTGCCAGGGGTAGCCCTCAGTCGGCCCGAATACCAGAGGCTTAGTATTTCTCCATTGGTCGCTGCCACTCTAGGACTGACATCAGGTCATCAGTGGTATAAAATCAGGCAGCTGACCCCAGTGAAAGTGGCCTAATGGTTAAGGTGTTTGCCTTAAAAACACAAGGTGCAGGGTTTGAGTCTCACAAGGGATAATTGTCTAAGCTTAAAATGGCTCGCAAGGGCAGTTAGCTTACTACTAACCTATGAACCTATGAACCTATTACATCAGTTTTTCCTTGCCCCAAATGTCAGGAGCCCCCAAATAGGGAGCTAGCATATGGTGGAAGAACACAACCAGTAGAAAGTAAATACCAAAAATTCCTGTAAAGAGTGAAGGGGGGGGAGAGAGAGAAAGAGACAAGGGGGATGGAGGGTGAGAAACCAGGACTGCAACAGTGAATACCCTTGAACATCTACATTTATGGTAAGTGTGCACAACTGTACTATGTTCTTCGTGTTTCACTGTTGCAGTCATCACACTTGAGTTGATTCTCAAAGCTGAATAAAAGGGGGGAGGCAGCCAGGAAGACTGGGGGCTGGCTAGGATGCCCTGCAAGACTGTTGTTGCAAAGCCTGCCCTGGATTTGGAGAAGATAGGCAGGCGGTAATGCTTGGTGAAGGTATGAACAGAACTCCATGTTACAGCCTCCAGGATGTCCCTGGTAGGGACCCCTCTGAAAAAAGCTGCAGAGGTGGAGGTTGCCCTGGTGGAATTTCATCTTGACCCCCTTAGGGGTAGGTTTCCCGTGGTTTTTCTAGCAGAAATGGATACAGTGTGCTATTCATTTGGAGATTGTTTGTTTGGATATGGCCTTGCCCTCTGCCCCTGCTGCAATGCTGACTAGCAATTGGTCAGTTTTTCTAAAAGATTTAGTCCTATCCAGATAGAATCTGACCTGTCTGTACACATCTAGAGAATGTAGAATCCTTTCCCCCTTGTTTTGTGGGTTGGGGAAAAAGGTGGGCAAATGAATTGATTGGTTGAGAGCCACACTGGACACCACTTTAGGCATGAAGGTTGGGTTAGTCCTGAGGGAGACCCTGTCAGCATGAAAAATTATAAAGGGCTCCACAGCCATGACTGCTTGTAGCTCTGAAACTCTTTTAGCTGAAGTGATGTCCAGAAGCAAGGCTGTTTTCCAAGAGAGGAATTTTAACTCTGCTGAAACTGCAGGTTCAAAGGGGGGGTAGTGTGAGCTTTTCCAACAGAAAGTTAAGGTCACAAGCTTGTGTAGGTGCTCTTCTGGGTGGTCTTAAACTGTTGGCCCCTCTTAGGAACTGTTTGATGAGAGGGTGAGAAAAAAGAGGTGGCTCTGTACTGTAATGAGCAGAGATGGCAAAGGCATGAATTTTAATAAAAGAGAAGGATAGGCCCCTGTGTAGCAGGTCTGCTAGGTAATCCGGGATGAGAGGTACGGAGGGCGGTGCTGTTTCAGCTCCTTTAGCTTGGATCCAGGTGCAATACCTTTTCCACTTCTCAGTATAGGATTTTCTAGTGCTGGGGTGTCTGTCCTCCCGTACAACATCCAAGATGCGCTTGCTTAAGCTGGCAACTGGAGGAGAGGTCAGAGAATAGGCCAGGCTGCTAGGTTCAGGGTCTGCAGTTGTGGATGCATGAATTCTCCATTCTGCTAGGTCAGGCAGGTTGGGATCTGAGGTAGGTGCCATGGTGGCAGCGGTGACAGACTGAGCAGCAGTGGGTACCAGTGCTGGCATGGCCAGCCTGGGGCAATCAAGATTGCTCTCGGTTTTTCCTCCCTTATTTTGAGTAGTACCCTTGAAAGTAGAGGTACAAATGCATAGACTGAGAGGTTTACCCATTGGAAGGATAGGGCATCCACTTTCCAGGCCTTGTTGTGAGGTTCCCTGGTGCAGAATTTGCTGAGCTGGTGATTGTTGTGGGAGGCAAAGAGGTCCACCTTCAGGGTGCCCCATTTCTGGGTTACCAGGTTGAGGGTGTTGTGGTCTAGCTGCCACTCGTGTGGGTCTAGGAGGTTTCTGCTCAGGTTGTCTGCCAGAGAATTTTGGGAGCCTGGCAGGAATTGTGCTTGTAGGTGTATTTGCATGGCTGAAGCCGTGTGCCAAAGGGTCATGGCGAGCCTACAGAGGGGATAAGTGTGAGTTCCTCCCTTTTTGTTGATGTACCACATCACTGTGGTGTTGTCTGTTTTGATTACTAGAGGCCCTGGGGAGAGTAGGAGTCTGAAAGCTGTCAGAGCATGCTGAGCCTCTAGCACCTCTTTTTGGTTGATGTGAAGATGTATTTGGGTTGGGCTCCAATGGCCTTGAATGCACCTGCCGTCCAGGTAAGGACCCCAGGCATAATCTGATGTGTCTGTGGTTAGGATCTGGGTGGCGTGGGGTTGTGAGAAGGGAAGACCCTTGTTGTGAGAAGGGAAGACCCTTGCTGTGGTTGCATGCTGCTGCCCACCAAAGAAAATCTTTCTTTAGACAGGGTATCATAGGTATGATAGCTCCCAGATCCTGAGAGTGTTGATACCAAAGGCCTTTTAGGTACCATTGAAGCTTCCTCATATGCAGTCTGGCATATGGAATGAGTAGAGTGCAGGATGTCATGAACTCTAGAGCTTGCAGGATTCTCCTTGCGAATAAGTGGGTTCTGGTGGCTAGCTGAGAGAAGTAGCCTGTCAAACAGGCTTTTTTTTCTGGAGTAAGGAATGCCATCTGGGATGCTGTGTCCAGGCCTGCTCCCAGGAATACAACTTTTTGAGTGGGTACTAGTTTTGATTTCTTTTCGTTTATAGTACACCCCAGGAAGATCAGTAGGTCCTTTACAAAGGTCAGGTGCTGTAATAGCTTTTCCTGACTGTCTGCCTGAATCAGGCAGTCATCTAAGCAGGGGTAAATTTGAATATTCCTTTTTCTGCAAAAAGCAATGGCTGGAGCCAGGCATTTTGTGAAAACTTTGGGAGCAGTGGATAAGCCAAAGTGAAGTGCAGAGAACTGAAAGTGCATAGATCCTGCCCTGAAACATAGACATTTCCTGCAGGAATCCCTGATTGGGATGTGTAGATAGGCCTCTTTTAGGTCTAGGGTAGCTACCCAAGCATCCTTGGATAGCATAGGAAAAAGCTACTGGAGGGTGAGCATTTTGAATTTTGGTATCACTAGGAAGGTGTTTAAAATAGATAGATCGAGGATTGGGTGCCAGGTGCCCTCTTTTCTGGGTACCAGTTACAGTCTGGAATAGAAATCATGGCTTATCTGGTTTACAGGAACAGGCTGTACTGCCCTCATGGAGAGCAAGGACTGGACTTGGTTTTGTGCCTCTGCCCACTGGTTTGGAGGAAGATCTGAAAACCCTTTTGGGGTTGGCATAGTTTGGAAATAAAATGTGTATCCCTGGGACGATATGTTGAGGACCCAATAGTTGTTGGTGATAGAGGCCCAGTTTTTGGCATGGGAGGAGAGTTTATTTCCTAGGGGCACAAGCAGGTGGGCAGAGGTAAGGGGTGGACCTGTGCAGTCATTGTGAGTTCTTTCCTTAAGGGGGTGGCTTAGCGCACTCTGTTTTTGAAGTGGAGGAACTCCATTGCTTAGATCTCAGCATTCCCTGGGACTGCTGTCGGGGGGGGGGGGGGCTGCTTCCCCTAGGTCTTGTCTGAGCTGGTCTTCAGGGGGCCAGAAAGGACCAGTGTTTGAAGGGACAATGCCTACTGAACCTTGGAAGTTGAACCTGTAAGAAGTCTTTAACGTTCTGCATAGATTTAGCTTTTTCTTCCATCTTTTTTAAGACCTCTTCTACCTTGGTGCCAAACAAATTATCTTTGTTCAATGGTGCGTCCAATAGTTTTGATTTGACATGGTCTGGCAAGGTCTGCTCCTTCAGCCAAGCATGCCTTCTAAGTAAAGAACCTGTGACTGCTGCCCTGCAGGATGCTTCTAGGGCATCAAAGCCACACTGCAAGGTGTGCTTAGTAACTTGGCTTGCAGAATGCATAAGCTCCTGTAATTCTTTACTTTCTGCACAAGCCAGAAATGTAGACATTTTTTTGTTTAAGGAGTTCCATAGTATGTTGCTGGTATTTCAGCATGTGGAAATGACAATTTAGTGCTCTAATGGCAAGAGTTGCAGAGGTGTATACTGTTTTACCCCATCTGTCTAAAACTCGGGAATCCCTGTCCAAGGGAGTGGGATTCTTAGCTGTGGTTGCTCTTATTCCTTTAGGTCCTCAGGAGATGACCTCTGGGTCAGCAGTAGGATTTTTGAAAATAAATTTGTCTGAGTCAGGGACTCTGTAGTACCTGACAGGCTTCCTGGGAGCAGGTGGAAGGGTGTCAGGGGTCAAGCTGGACTCCATGAAGACATCATTCACAACATCCAGGACAGGAGGAATGACTAAAGGTCTGTGCTGTGCTAAATCTAAGAATTCCCTAAGTCTCTTTTTGGACTGAGGATATCCTGACACTCCCATTGGAAATGCTCCCTTAAAGTATGTAAGCGTTTCACCAAAAGAAAAATCCTCTAGAGGGGAGGCAGAAGGAATGGATTCCTCTGCATCTGAATCCTCATAAGCAGAGAAGGGCTGCAAGTCTTCATATTCAGACACCTCAGAGTCATCAGACATCTGGTCAGATAAAACTGCTGGGGACAAGTCTCTTTTTCTTTTAGAAGGGGTAGGCTGGTTTCCCCTAATAAGCATGATAAGGTCTTCCGCCATTTTAAGCATTTGAGATTGAGGCATAGAAGCAGGTGCTTGAGCTTGGGTCATCGTTTTTTTAGGATTAGTTCATACCCTGGGCCTTAGAAGTTTTAGAAAGAACTGAAGACGCAAAAGAAGTCGTGGGTTTGAGCTGAGTATCGGTAGTGCGAAGAACTTCCTCAGAAGGCGGTGCCTGCTCAGCGGCTCCGGATCCATCCAAGGTAGAGACATCCGCAGAGTCCTTAGTCAAAGAAGCAACTCACAGCATAAAGGACTCTGAACGGGTCTCGGTAGTGGCCTGTGAATCCAAAGAAGCGGGCATCAGGGGCTGTAAAAGCACCTCACTGTGTACCGGCAAACTGGAGACTAGCTTAACGGAAGCATTGTCGGCAGTTTTGGACCTGCGCGGTCTGTCTCTGTCTTTACCCTCACTTTTTTTGGAAGATCGGTAGTCAGATGGCTTACCGAAGCCATTTCAGAATACGGAGTTCGAGAGCGGAAATATTTAGCTACGATAAGGGCCCGACATTGAATAGTTCTGGCATTGAACAAAGCACAAAACCGACAGAGAGGGACATCGTGGTCTGGGCCTAAACAGGTGATGCAGTAAGAATGGAAATCTCGGTGTGGTATTTGCTTTCCACAGATGCCACAATTGTTAACTTTTTCTGACATCGGTTAGAGCTAAAAAAAAGGATCCCCAATGGGATACTTAGCTTTAGAAGACTTCAACTTCAAATTTGGAAATGAAACTCAGGTAGCGGCCGACCGGCACTCATGCGAACCGCTTCTGCTTCGGGCTCCTCGGCAAGAAAGACTAATGTAATGTTGTCAGCTGCCTGATTTCATACCACTGACGACCTGACGTCAGTCCTGAAGCGACAGCAACCGACACAAAAATACTAAGCCTCTGGTATTCGGGCCGACTGAGGGCTAGCCCTGGCAGGATAACCCAAGTGTGATGACCACAACAGTGAAACAAGAAGAACATTCAAGGTTCTCATTCTCATGCTGTGGTGTTTCTGGGTGATCTGGATAATGTATCAGCAAGATAAAGAAGTTTAACTTTCTTGTAGACAAGAGTGAAATTATACTTTTGCAATCTCAACATCATGCGTTGCACTCTGGTTGGAGCTGAAAGCATAGGCTTCCTCAAGACAGTGACTAGTGGTTGGTGGTCTGTTTCTATCTGGATAGGTCTACCATAAACATAATCAAGGAACTTTGAACATGCAAACACAAAAGCCAAAAGCTCTTTCTCTGTCTGGGCATATTGCACCTCAGTTTGGGTAAGAGTTCTCGATGTATAGGCAACAGGTTGAAGCTCTTGCAGAACGACTGCATTAAGACCAAATTTTGAAGCATCACATGAAAGAATGACTGGCTTGTGAACATCATAGTATCTGACAGTTGGTGGACTAGCAGTTCTCTGTTTCAGGACATCAAATGCTCTTTGGTGTTGCTCTAACCAATACCAGGACACATCTTTACATGTCAGCTCTCTAAGCAGTGCTGACAGTTGGCTCAAATCTGGTATAAATTGCTAGGTAGTTCACCATGCTAAGAAAACGTTGAAGGGCTTGAACATTGTCTGGAACTGGCATCTCGAGAATGGCTGTTTGTTTAGAAGGGTCTGGTCATAGGCCTGAACTAGTAAATAAATGATCAACATAAGTAACTTCTTGTAGCCTGAATTTGCATTTTTGTGGACTGAGCTTAGGATTCACTTGACGTTTCCTTTCCAAAACTTCTCTGAGGTTTGTCATGCTCAGCTTCACCATTATCTCTGACTAGTATGTTGTATACTATAATAGCACAAAGATACCCAGAAAAAAAGTTGCTCACTTGCAGAATGTATCCCAAACGGTATTCTCAAAAATCTGTACCTGTCAAATGGTGTACTGAAAGTAGTGAGCAATGACGATTTCTTGTCAAGCTGAATTTGCCAAAATGAACTCTTTGCATTTAAGACCGAAAAAACAGTGGCATTTGGCATAAGTGCAGCGACTTCTTCGACTGTGCACATTGGATTATGAGGTATTTTTAGTGCTTTGTTCAAATCTTGTGGATCAGTACATATTCTGATATCATCTGAGCTTTTCTTATAAGCTACTACCATGGAAGATACCCACTCGGTTCTGCAAATGGACAAATCACACCTCGTCGCACCATTTTATCTAACTTGGCTTTGACTCTATCCTGCATGGCTGCTGGAACTTTTTGAGCTGGCCTGATAACTGGACTGACAATTGGATCTAACTTCATGGTGTACACAACTGGAAGCTTCCCTAGTTTGTCTCAGAAAAGATCAGCATCGGTAGGCGAAATTAAAGTAGTAGTCTTTCAAGCTAACATGATGGACTTCCTTATTAAATGAAAGCAGTCCCTAATATTGACTGGACATGCCTCTTGACCACATAAAATAACAAGTTGTAGCTTCTCCCAGCAAAGTAACATGAAAGCACTACTGACCCTTTAGTCTGAATTTCTTCACCACCATAAGCAACAAGCTTCACACACTTGCCTAATCAAGCCTTTCACCATTAAACATTCTAGCAAATGTTTCTGGTGACATAATATTGCACTTGGAGCCTGTGTCAACTTTGAGCTCTAGGGGGTTGCCATTTATCCGCACAGTACAAAATACTTCATTTTTTGCCCTTAAATCTACTGCACTGACTTCTCATAAAGCAATGACACACCATTAACATTAAAAAGTACGGTTGCAGCTTTCTAACTGGTCAACTCTTTTCTTTGAATGTTCCTTTTAATAAAAGAATGTGTAACTTTTGATTTGCAAAACCTTTTGAAATTATTCCACCTACTGCATTTGTGGCATCGCTGATCAAAAGCTAAACATGTTTCCCTTTTGGATGCATGACAGCCACCACAATTATGACAGTTGGCAATGAAACTAGGTTGGGGCCCATGCTTTGAGTTTGCTGACTCACTCATGCTTCACTCAGACTGTGCAAGCAAAAGGGTTTACCAGAGAGTGCTGCAGGGGCTACAGTTGCTTCCACTGCTTGAGCCTTTTTCTTTTAACCACGTGCTGCATACTATCAGTATGAGCCTTGTCACTGTGCCTTCAAGAGCTATTCTTATTTGTAAGCATATTTGCGTGCTTTTCTGTGAGCTTGTGTTTCTGACAAATCTCAATGGCTTTATTCAAAGTTAAATCACTGTCACAAAGCAAAATCTTTCTCACAGCATCATCTTTAACACCACACACGTCTGTCCTTTATCAGCTCATCCCTTAAATCAACAAATCTGCATGTTTTAGCCTTATTTCTGAAGTCAGTTACATATGCTGCAAAAGTTTCACCAAGCTTTTGATCCCTTGTGTAAAATAGGTTCCTTTCCACTGTAATATTTTTCTGGGGGATAAACATTTCTCTAAATTTATGTTTTAAGCACTCAGGGTCCTCCCTTGACTCAGCCTTGTACAACAATATGATGGTTCCTCCTCTCCTGCATAGACAGCAGGTGCATACACAAATGAACACTCCCTTTCAAAGTCTTCTGACCTAGCTAAGTTAAGTAGAATAAATGCCTCTATGGTCATCTTTATCACAAAATGCATCCTGTATGAAAATACAGTATTCTTCCACAAACACTTTCCAGTTTTCTGCAATATTATTGTCAAACAAAAGTACAATGGGTTTTCGAAATCCTTCTGCCATGCCCACAAAGTATGCACAAACACACTGAAAATGGTCCTTGTAATTATGTACGAACAAACTGTTCTGTGAGCTTATAATAACATTCAGATACACAATAAACTCTTCGAAACACTGTACTTGAGAAATACACTCTGAAATGGCTGTATTTTGTGAAATAACTTTATTGTAGTACTGTACAAATATGCGAACACTTTACTCACTTCTGATAATGTAGATATCTTTAATTAATATGAAAAATACGTGCTTAGCAAAAATGCGAACATTTTCTCTTATTTTATTCATTTTATGCAATTCAGACTTTATTTCAAACATTTTCCACAGTAATTTGAATATTTTATCAATATCGGACATAACAGTTTATTCAAATATCATTTAGAGCGTTCTGTATGCCTCATTTCATACTTTGAGAATATGAAATTATTTGAGCAAGTTTTATTATCTAAAATTCGTTTTTGACCTGTTTTGCGAATTATGATTGCAGTAGGGAAGATTTACTCCTCTATGTTCCTCCAATGCCAACTGGGTGCCTCTTGGACTCAAGTGGAAGAAACTGGAACTCTTTCTGGCAATGAATCGTTTTGGTCATCCTTCTTCTAACCTCATGTCCTTTTAGACATGCCACTTCTGACACCATGTCGCTTGTCCCTCTCTAACATAGATGACAAGCAGGCAGGGAATTTTGTTTAGATGCTTTAATACATAGAAACACATCAAGATGGATAGCAGCATCATACAATATAACAGACAGACCTTACATACATGCATGCATGCTTCACATCTCAACAGCTTACTACAAAATGGCAGTCAGACTTACATGTGCTCAGTATTTATACACTTGTGCAAGCCCTTGAATAGCTTCTTAAAGGTACATATACACACATCTCTCTACAGAAACCTTAAGTTTGTACTTTACTCTACCTTTTCTAATAATGCTGTTAATGTTCTTGAAGGCATGTTTCATTGTGGTCCTTTTTAAAAACTTTATTAAATCCCATCTGACACAGTGACAAAGGTACACATAGATTAATAAATGAAAAAACAAACCACAGTAACATTTTTTCATGCAGAATACGAATATGTTTTGTTTTAACAATTATTATCCACTCCAACATTACATAAATCGCTCACTTTCTGCCTTCCCTTAAACCTCACTCCTCCTTGTGAATATTATTCTGTATGTATTGTTCTCATAAATAAATTCCATTTATTTCTATGTAATTTGTTCCTTTTCTTTTCTAAAGATACCACCTCCACTTCTTTTACCTCCTTTACAACATTCAGTGCTTCAACTATAGTGGGTTTAGAATTTGCTTTTCCATTAATTTAAAGGTTTTTACAGTCACAATATTCTCTTTTTATATCATAGTTAACATAGCATACTTACTAACTTATCAAATAAAACAAAGGGTATGACAAAAAAGAAGTTATGTACTCACCATAACGTTCCATCTGAGTAGTTCTGCTTCATTTGTCTTCAACCTGTGGGTACCGGATCTGAGATAGCAAGTTCACTAGCATCTGCTCCAAGCTCCTCCCCTTACCCATAACACATCTCCACTACCTTCCAACCCTCAGATCGAGTTTGCTGCCACTTATACTGAGAACCCGACCTGAAAGAATACCTTATAACCTAAAAACTACAGCCAAACAGGCTGTCCATATGATAAGGACAGGAGGAAGGAGGGAGGGACGGTTGAAGACAAATGAAGCAGAACTACTCAGATGGAACGTTATGGTGAGTACATAACTTCTTTATCTGAAGTAGTTTACTTCATTTGGTCTTCAACCTGTGGGACAGAGTCCCCAGCTACTAAACTCCTGGGTAGCCCTCATAGAAGGATATTCCGAAGCACCGCGGAACCAAAGGATGCTCTCCTTCTAGAAGTCAAATCCAATTTGTAGTGAGAAATAAAGATATAAGATGAGGACCAAGTAGATGCAGAACAAATATCATCCAATGAGACTCTAGACCAAAAGGCAGTGGAAGTAGCCACTGACCTAGTGGAATGAGCTTTCACCTGACCTGGAGGAGACAAACCTTTATCCTTATACACCTGAAGGATGCACAAGGAAATCCACCTAGCGATTGTGACCTTGGAGATAGGTTTACCAAAAAGGGTTTAGAGAAGGACACAAACAATTGATCAGATTTACGAAAGGTTTTAGTCCTGTGTAAATAAAATTGTAACTGTCTATGAACATCCAACAAGTGGAGTCTGTATTCCATTTTGTTAGCAAAATTTGGAAAGAAAACAGCTAAGTTAATGGTCTGATTGATGTTAACTTGTGATGCAACCTTGGGAAGAAAGGATTGATTGGTCTGAAGGGAAACCCTATCCTTATGGAAAATCATATATGGAACTTTAATAGACAAAGCTTGCAGTTCTGAAACCCTTTTAGCAGAGGTGATAGCAACTAGAAATGCTGTTTTCCAAGACAAAAACTTCAGCTCTGTGGTTGCTGCAGGTTCAAATGGTGGAGCGACCAAAGCTTGAAGAACCATAGTAAGGCCCAATGAAGGAACAGGATCCTTGACCAGGGGAGCATAATAGGAAAGTACCTTTAATAAAGAAAGGCTTTACACAGTCTGGAAGAGGCCAGAGAAGCAGAATTCTCACCCACGTGAAAATGAGAGATGGCAGTTAAATGAACTTTGATAGTAGAAGAGCTTGCTCCTTGTTGAAAAATACTGGCTAGGAAGTCAAGAATGGCAGAAATAGGAGCCATGAAAGGGTCTAAACTCCTTTGAGAAGCCCAAAAGGAAAAATGTTTCCATTTGCTGAGGTAAATCTTCCTGGTGGAAGACTTATGAGCTGCCACCAGAACAGACCTGACTGAGGAGGATAATCCAGGAGTCCTAGCAATCAGGGGAACTGGAGTAGCCAAGCCGTGAGCTTCAAACTGCCCAGGCTCGGATGAGGAACCCCTGAGGGGTGTGAAATAAGATCCTGAATGGAATCCAGGATCCAAAGCAGAGCCATAAGCTGAGACCAAAGGAAGGGAAACCATACCTGGCGAGGCCAAAATGGGGCAAGGGGGATCATTTTGCTCCCCAGTCAACAAGCTTTCTGTAGAAACTTCGGAAAAAGAGGTACTGGAGAGTAAGCATACAGAAGACCAGGAGGCCAAGCATGGACTAGAGCATCTCTGGGGGACTCCCCTGGCTGGACGTTTAGAGTGAAGAATTCGCTGCACTTCGCATTGGAAGGAGATGCAAAGAGATCGCAGCAAGGCTGACCCCAATCCAGAAATATCTGCTCTGCTACTGAATGATTAAGAGACCACTCGTAAGGTATCAGAATAGTCCGACTTAACCTGTCCGCTAGGATGCTGGACCATCCCGGAATGTGCATTGTTATGAGAAAGAGACTGGTGGAGATCGCCCATTCCCAAACTCTCATGGCCTTGCAACAAAAGGGGTAAGATCTGGTCCCTAAAGGATACAGTCTTATTCAAACCTCCTTTATGGCATATGGTACCTCCTTGAGTCTTGTACTTTGCTCTGGAGAAAGTACAGTTTTGTACCTACCATAAATGTAGATGTTCGAGTATACATCCTGCTACAGTCATCACACTTGGGTTATCCTGTCGTCAGGCGGTCCCGCAGTCGGCTGGAATTCCAAAGTCTTGGTCCGGCGTCAGTTGCTGTTGCTTGCTCCCTGACGTCAGTGCGCCAGGGGTATATATAATGCATCCGACGCCATTTTCTTCAGTTTTCCTTGCCCCAGATGTCAGGTGCCCCCAAAAAGGTGGTCAGTAATTAGTACCAAATTAAGTCATTTTTGCACAAACACAAAATCCCTCTAGCTATAAGCAAATACATCAGGAAGGTATTGTAGAGATTTAACCAGTTAGATCAGAGGGGGTGGAGGGGGGGGTAACCTGAACTGCAGCAGGGTGTACACTCGAACATCTACATTTATGGTAGGTACAAAACTGTACTATGTTCATCGTGTTACCCTGCTACAGTCATCACACTTGGGTAGAATCCCAAAGCTAAGGATGGGTGGAGGCGTTATAGAGGGTTAGAGGAGGCTAGAAGGCCCCGCAAAACTGCAGTGGCGAAGCCAGCCCTAGTCTTAGAGTAAAGTGGTAAGTGATGGTGTTTGGTAAAGGTGTGTACTTTATTCCAAGTTGCAGCTTCCAAAATCTCCTTGGTTGGAACCCCCCTGAGGAAGGCTGTAGATGTAACTGTTGCCCTGGTAGAGTGGGGCCTAATGGGAGCAGGAACTGGTTTTCCATGATGGGTATAGCAAAAACGAATGCAATGTCCTATCCATTTGGAAATGGTTTGTTTTGATATAGCCTTCCCTTGTGAAGCTGTAGCATAAGATACAAAGAGCTGGTCAGATTTTCTGAAAGCCTTAGTTTTGTCCATGTAGTAACGAAGTTGATTGTGAATGTCCAAGGAATGCAGGAGTCTTTCTCCTTTGTTCTGTGGATTTGGGAAGAAGGTGGGTAAGTGAATGGTTTGATTTAAAGCCACACTGGAAACCACCTTAGGCATGAAGGAAGGATTAGCTCGTAGAGAAACTCTGTCTTGATGGAAAATGAGGAAAGGTTCCACTGCCATTAGTGCCTGCAGCTCTGAGACTCTTCTAGCTGAAGTTAGTGCTAGCAGCAGGGCAGTCTTCTATGATAGGATCTGTAGATCTGTAGAGAAAGCTGGTTCAAAGGAAGGTAGCATAAGTTTTTCCAGAACAAAATTGAGGTCCCATGTTGGCGTAGGTGCTCTCCTGGGGGTCTAATGTTTTTTGCCCCTCTGAGGAACTGCCTTAGAAGTGGATGTGAAAATAAGGGTGGTTCCATGTTGTAGTGGGCTGAAATAGCTGATGCATGGATTTTAATGGATGAAAAAGAAAGTCCTTTGTGCAACATCTCAGTTAAATACTGTAGAATCTGAGGCATGTGAGGCTGAAGTGTGTTTTGGACTTTAGCTTGGTTCCAGGCACAAAACCTTTTCCATTTGTCCTAATAGGCCTTCCTGGTGCTGGGCCTCCTGGCTTCCAGAATAACATCCATAACTGCTTGGGAAAGAGGAGCTGGCTGGATGCTTAGGTGATCTGCCATGCAGCCAGATTTAAGGTTTTGAGCTGGCTGTGAAGAATCTGATTGTTTTGCTGTGTGAGCAAATGGGCAATTTGTGGTAAAATCCAAGGTGGGCCCTGGGCCATATTTCTCAATAGTGGGTACCAGTGCTGGCATGGCCAGTCTGGGGCTATGAGTATCAGTCGTGGTCTCTCCTTTCTGACTTTCAGAAGCACCTTTGTGAGGAGAGGCAATGGAGGGAAGGCATATACTTTCAGGTTTTTCCAACTAAATGAGAGTGCGTCCACTTTCCAAGCTTGATGGTGAAGTGTCCTTGTACAAAATTTTGCTATTTGATAGTTTTGAGGACTGGCAAACAGGCCTATGTCTGGAAGGCCCCATTGTTGAGTTATTATTGCAAATACTTGTGGATCCAGTTTCCACTCGTGGGGATCCATGATGTTTCTGCTGAGGACATCTGCCAATGTGTTCTTTTTTCCTGGCAGGAATTGAGCTTGTAACTGAACTTGATAAGCCAGAGCTGTGTTCCACAAGGTCATTGCTTGCCTGCATAGAGGGTAGGAGTGTGTACCCCCTTGTTTGTTTATGTACCACATTACTGTGGTGTTGTCCGTCCTTATTGTAATTTGTCCAGGATGTAATAGATTCTTGAAGGCTGTCATAGAGTATTCTGTACAGCTAGCATCTCTTTTTGATTGATGTGCAGATTCCTTTGATCTGCAGTCCATACTCCTTGAATGCACTGTCCTGCCATGTGTGCCCCCCCAGGCGTAATCTGATGCATCTGTTGTTATAGTTTGCCTGGCTGGGGGCAAGGTGAAAGGCTGACCCTTGTTGCGGTGACATGCCTGTGACCACCATAGAAACTCCTGTTGTAGGCAGGGAATGAGAGATATTATTGTGTCCAAGCTGTGGCTGTGTTGAGACCATATGCTTTTTAGGTACCACTATAATTTCCTCATATGCAGCTTTGCAAATGGTATTAGTAGTATGCAAGATGCCATGAAGCCCAAGGCCTGCAGAATTTTTCTTGCAGGTAGTTGGGTTTTTGTTGCCATTATTTTGAAATATTGAGTCAGTTGTAGTTGTTTGTCTAGCGTCAGATAAGCCTTCTGGGCCGTTGTATTCAAGCTTGCACACAGGAATGTCATATTTTGTGAGGGTACTAGTTTTGATTTCTTTTCATTTACTGTGTACCCCAGGCAACTTAGAAGATGTTTTACAAAAGCCAGATGTTGTAAGAGGATGTCCTTGCTTTCTGCTTGGATGAGGCAGTCGTCCATATGGGTATATTTGAATTCCTCTTTGTCTGCAGTATGCAATTACTGGTGCCAGGCATTTTGTGAAGACCCTGGGCGCAGCAGATAAGCCAAAGGGCAGTGCAGAGAATTGGTAATGGGTTGAACCTGCAATGAAACGGAGGTATCTTCTGCAACTTTGTCTGATAGGGACATGCAGTTATGCCTCCTTGAGGTCCAACGTTACTAGCCATGCTTTCTTGCCCAACATGGGAAGAAGCTGCTGTAGTGTTAGCATCTTGAATTTGGGTACTTGTAAGAAGGTGTTTAGAATTGAAAGGTCCAGAATTGGTCTCCAGGCATTGTCCTTTCTGGGTACTAGAAAGAGTCTTGAGTAAAATCCTTGGCCTTGCTCTCGAGTAGGTACCAGCTGAATGGCTCTCATGTCCATGAGAGCTGTAATTTGTTTTTGTGCCTCTGCCCATTGATTTTGTGGTAGGTTTGGCATTCCTCTTTTCATTGGCAATGTGTGAAAATGGAATCTGTATCCTCGTGAAATTAAGTCTAGGACCCATTTGCCCTTTGTGACAATGTGCCAGTTGTCTGAAAAAAGTGCAAGTTTTCCTCCCAAGGGGGCTGCCAAGAGAGCGTTGCTTGGCCAGATGAGGTGCAAGTCATTGAGTTTGCCTTCTGGTAGTTTGGGACCTGTCTTCTCCTCCCTTCTGTGCTGCAGTGCCCCATTGTCGAGGTTTGTACTGGGTTTGTGGTTGTCCTCTACCTCTAGGACGTCTGTATTTACCCCTCTGTGGTCTGTCAGTAGCTGGAAAGGACCAATTTTTTGTTGGCCAATTTCTGCTGAAGCGAGGGGGCTGTACCTGTAGGAAATCTTTGACTGTCTGCATAGATTTTGCCTTATCCTCCATTTTCTTTAAGACTTCTTCTGCTTTAACTCCTAAAAGAACATCCTGCTGTAAGGGAGCATCTAGAAGCTTTGCTTTAACATGATCAGGCAGAGTTTGTTCCTTTAACCAAGCATGCCTACGTATCACAGACCCAGTGACAACTGCTCTGTAGGAAGCCTCCAAAGAATCAAACCCACATTGTAAAGTATGTTTGCCCACCTGTTCAGTTGCATGCAACAGATCCTGCATTTCTTTCAATTCAGACTGTTAAGGGAGTGTGCTCATTTGTTGTTCTAAATGAGTCATTAGAAATTGCTGATATTTTAGCATGTGAAATTGGCAATTTAGTGCCCTCATAGCTAGAGTGGCTGAGGTGTAAACCCTTTTCCCCCACCTGTCTAGTGCTCTGGAGTCCCTTTCAGAGGGTACAGGATTTTTTGCCATAGAAGCCTTAGCCCCTTTGGGACCCTGGGAGATAGTCTCTGGATCAGCAACAGGGCTTTTATAAAGAAATTTGTGGAAATCAGGCACTCTATAGTATCTGTCAGGTTTGGCCGGAGATGGAGGCAGGGAATCTGGGTTCAAACTGAATTCTAAGTAAACATCATCCACAATGTCTAAAACTGGGGGGATGGCAAGTGGTCTATGCTGGGGGAGTAAAATAAACTCTCTGAGCCTTTTCTTTGAGTCAGAGTAGTCCTGACCTTCCCAGTGAAAATGTTCCCTCATAGTGTGTAAAGTTTCCCCAAAGGAGTAGTCTTCAGGAGGAGAAGCTGAGGAAATAGAATCCTCAGCATCAGAATCTTCATAAGGAGAGAAAGAGTAATCTTGGTCCTCACAGGAGCCTGAGGAAATAGACACTTGTTCAGAGGAGGCATATTCTTCCTCTTGTCTAGGCCTTTTGTTGGGTGGGGGTTGGGAACCCCTGATTAAAGAGATCAAATCTTCAGCCATTTTGAGCATCTGTTTCTTAGGCATGGGGCCTTGAACTGGGGACTGAAGTGCAGTCTTTTTAGATTTAATAGGAGTCTTAGTCTTAGGATACGTTTTTATGGTGAGCGTCGTTGGTCTGAAAACGCCTTCAGAAACCGTAGGTGTTTCTGCAGCACCGACATCTTTTTCAGCAGTGCCGTCGGAAGGGGCTAAACAAAATGGCTGCGTCGGCTTAGTACTTTCCTCCAAAAGTTCCAAAGCGGTCTCGGGTTCCAGATCTGCGGTAGTCAGGGGCTGCGTCGGAGCCTCACTGAAGACCGGTGAACCGGAGACCAGACCAGCCGAGGCCTCGGAGTCTGGCTTGGGTCTAGGCTGCCTGTCCTTATCCTTGCATTTTTTGTGCACGCCGGTAGTCGGTTGCTCCGACGGCATAGTGTAGTTAAATTTTCTACCGAAGTAGTGTCGTGCGAAATCAAAGCATCTTTTAATAGTACGCTTATTAAACCTAGTACAAAAACGACAACCAGTGATGTCGTGGTCTGGGCCTACGCAAGGTATGCAGTAAGAATGAAAATCCTTATGAGGTATTTGCTTCCCACAAGAAATACAATTGTTAACTTTTTCTGACATCGGTCTGAGGCAAGAAAAGTTTACCCAATGGGGTACTTAGCTTTATTGAAGACTTCGGATCTGAAATTCGACTTTGAAAATCTCAGGAGTCGGCCGACAGGCACTTGCGAACTGCTTCTGCTTTGGGCACCACGCGGCAAGAAAGACTGAAGAAAATGGCGTTGGATGCATTATATATACCCCTGGCGCACTGACGTCAGGGAAGAAGTGACAGCAACGACGCCGGACCAAGACTTTGGAATTCCGGCCGACTGCGGGACCGCCTGATGACAGGATAACCCAAGTGTGATGACTGCAGCAGGGTAACACGATGAACATATGTCAAAGGCTCTCTATGAACCAGCTAGTACCACATATTTAATATGCATTACTTGGAAAATACTTGTCTTGATATTTATCACTTCAACTAGGATTTCCGAACATCATGCTTTTTCTGTTGAAACTTTTTAATTACCCTTTCACAAAAAAAAAAAAAAAAGAGCTGCATTTAAAAACATATCTGTTTTATGCTTAAATCTGCAAATGACTCAAATTTAGACAGGTAAATATATCCCTTATTTTCTTCCGAGTTTGATGTAACTATGGGGAGTGCATCAGAAACTATGTGAACATGACCAAGTCCTTTCATAGAGACCCCTCAACTTTTTGTTACCTTTACGTCTCTGAGCCATTAAATCTTCAAATTTACATTTGTCAGATGACTAACTACATAAAGTTTTACCATACCAAATATAATAAACCATTGCCTGAAGATGCCAAAATTCACTCTAATAGAGCTTGTAGGTATAACAGTATCCTTCTTCAAAAAAGTAGCCCTTGATTACATTTGTTTAGTTGCTAAATGATTTTCCTGAATATCTCTGCATAAAGAAAGTCTTGTTTACAGATCCCTTTCTGCTTTGTTACCATCATTATCAAGGGTATGTTCTCCTGGGTGTAATCAGAATGGTTGAGCATTTTGAGGTCGACTCAGAACTCATTAGTCACTGCTTGTTGAGTCTCAAATCATTGAGCATGAAGAAGAAGAAGAAGAACAGGCCTATCCACCTGCGTGATTCATGGCAGTGCCGTTTCTCATGATTTGCCAGTTTCTGAGTCAGTGATTTTGTATCAAACAAAGGTAAGTTAAAGTACTGTGCTGGGAGTGTGTCTTATAATTTGCAGAGGACAGATAGACTGCTATTCTATCAGATATGACAGTTATACACTTTTTTCTGGGTATTCTTTACCCCTATGTCTGCTGACCATCAAGCTTTCCTCTAAGTGGACATGGGCCATTAATTCCATTACCAGATAATTTCACCAAGGATGGAACTATCATTCAGAAAGCCCTGAGGGCTTTTTTATGCCATGGCTGGCATTCCAGTAATGAAGGTATCTAAGGGACTAACTCTGCTACTGGGCAGGGGTGACGTGTGATCTATATCACCTACAGTGCCTTTCCTGTGTCAGGGCTTGCTTCTGTGCACCCAAGTTGAAGGTTAGCACCAGGTTGTGGCTTGTTAGACCTACCACCCTCACCAAAGCAGCAAATTTGCCTCACCATCCCTCCTCTGAGGAATTTTGGCAATGAGCAGCGATCTCTGCCTTCCTCTCCAGGATGGGAACATATATCCTCTCCTGCCAGAATTACTAAGGTTACTCCATGTAACTGAACAAAACTGCTTGTGTTTCATCTCTCTGCACTACTGGAGTTAGCTACTGACAGTTGTGTACTTACTATAACGCTAAAATTGTAGGAGTATGTTCATTATGTGTAACAACCTTGCCCGCCTTCCCAGCCCTGGCCAAGATGGTCTTCTGTTTCATGTATCAATATATTTTTTTACTTTGTTTGGCTAATGCCAGGTCTGGATGGGGGAAAACAGTGTGAAATAGGGAGGAGGTACTAAACAAACTATAATAGTCTGGACTGCTTAACAGTTCTAATGCCTGTAGTCTCAGTCCTACAAGTTACAGAACATGGACGCACTCCTTCATATCTAATGTTACAGTACGTAAATATGGTTCAGTCATGTTAGGAACTTATCATAAATGTAGATGCTCATGTACATTCACTGTTATGTTCATCATCTGTGGGATTTGTGCCATGAGGTAGCCTGGTCAGCCCACCTTCCAAAGCTGTACCTTCTACCAGAGGATTTGGGTGAATCTCTTTCACTGCCACAAAAGGACATCAGTGGTACAAGAGGGAAGTCAACCAATGCCATAATTACATTTTTCATGCCCTGGCTATACCTGGTGGTAGGCCCCAGTTCCACAGCCTAAGTGAACTAGGAGGACGCACACCTCTAAATAACAGGTCCACCTCAGAGGTCCAGAATCTCCTTTTCTGGGAAGTACAGAAAGATAAAGGAGGGAGAAGCCTGACAGAGAGATGACAGGGAAGGCAAGGGATAAAATGGAACTCATCCCAAACCTAGAGAGTCAGTAAGGAAGCAAAACAGAGAAAAGAGGAAGTAAATATGGACTGCAACAGTGAATGGAATGGTACAACTTTATTTATTAGTTCCTAACGCAACTGTAATATGCTCATCATACCATTCACTATTGCAGCCATCACTGGTGGGACGAATTCCAGAGCATAAGAACACTGGCTAGCAACTGGCTTTAGAAGGTGATTTATGAAAGCAGATTCTGCAATCTGACCAGCTCTTTGTATCCTAAGCTACAGCTTCACAAGGGAAGGCTATATCAAAACAAACCATTTCCAAATGGATAGGACATTGCATTTGTTTGTGCTATACCCATCATGGAAAACCAGTTCCTGCTCCCATTAGGCCCCACTCTACCAGGGCAACAGTTACATCTACAGCCTTCCTCAGGGGGGTTCCAACCAAGGAGATTTTGGAAGCTGCAACTTGGAGTTCAGTACACACCTTTACCAAACACCATCACTTACCACTTTACTCTAAGACTAGGGCTGGCTTCGCCACTGCAGTTTTGCGGGGCCTTCTAGCCTCCTCTAACCCTCTATAACGCCTCCACCCATCCTTAGCTTTGGGATTCTACCCAAGTGTGATGACTGTAGCAGGGTAACACGATGAACATAGTACAGTTTTGTACCTACCATAAATGTAGATGTTCGAGTGTACACCCTGCTGCAGTTCAGGTTACCCCCCCTCAACCCCCTCTGATCTAACTGGCTAAATCTCTACAATACCTTCCTGATGTATTTGCTTATAGCTAGAGGGATTTTGTGTTTGTGCAAAAATGACTTAATTTGGTACTAATTACTGACCACCTTTTTGGGGGCACCTGACATCTGGGGCAAGAAAAACTGAAGAAAATGGCGTCGGATGCATTATATATACCCCTGGCGCACTGACGTCAGGGAACAAGCGACAGCAACTGACGCCGGACCAAGACTTTGGAATTCCAGCCGACTGCGGGACCGCCTGATGACAGGATAACCCAAGTGTGATGACTGTAGCAGGATGTACACTCGAACATCTACATTTATGGTAGGTACAAAACTGTACTTTCTCCAGAGCAAAGTACAAGACCCTGTTTAGCTACAAATACCACTCCTAGGCTGTAGTGTTTGGAGATTTGTTAACTGAAAACAGGAATACAAGTCTAAATTGGACTGGGTGCTGACCACCCTAATGAATGCTATGATGGTTGCAGTGTCTCTGGGGGAGAAGGGGCTTTGACATCCCCTGAAACAGGTTTGCTGTAGGCAGAGTTGCAGTAACAAATGCAATGCACACGCCATTAAGAAATAATTTACTATTAACTGGTTTTCTTTCCTTAGCCCTAGCTAGGGACACAATGAGCTGATCTGATTTCTTATTTTCTTTTGTTCTGTCTAGATAAACCTCAGCCATCTATGCACATCCAAACAGTGTACTGTCCTTCCCCTTTTGCTCTTAGGATTAAGAAAAAAAAGTTAAGTAGATGTCTTGAATAAAGGGTATCTCAGTCACTACTTTTGACATAAACGAGGCATTGTTGGGATGGGATTCCTTACCCTGGCAATAATCCAAAAAAGGGTTCCCAGCATATCAGTGCTTGAAATTCTAAAATCCTGTAAGCGGATGTGAACTCCAACAATGTCATCTTCCAAGAGAAAAATTACAAAGAGGTGAAGTGGCTGGTTCAAAAAGGGGGGGGGGGTCTATATTATATGTTCGAAGTTTGAAAACTTTGAATGTTAAATAATCGAATTTAAATGTTCGAAGTTTCAAACATCGAACATATAATAATAAAAAAAAAAAAAAACCCACAAACGAAACTTACCTGACTATTGTAGGTAGGTGGGCAAGCCCCCCGCACCCCCACGTGGGGGGATGCACCCCCCCCACAACCCCTGCTATTTGAATATACCAACTCTGAGACCACACTATAGTGCAGTTAAGGGAAGATTTCCCTTACTGCACTGTAGTGTGGTCTCGGAGTTGATATATTTAAAGAGCGGGGGGTGCCTACAGCCATAAGTTTTGGGTTTGGGTTTTTTTTTGTTTTTTTTTACATATGTTCAAAGTTTTATAACTTTAAACATTTAAATTCAATATTTTAACGTTCAAAGTTATAAAACTTCGAACATATGATATAGACCCCAAAAGGGGATAGAATTGGTTATTCTAAAACACAGCTGAGGTCCTATGATGAAGAGATTTTCTTTCTTGGGGTTCTAAAACATAATACCCCTCTCAAAAACTGTTTCCCTAATCCTTGTGAATACAAAGGAGATCCATGGCATGGAAGGCTGAGATAAAAGAAGCATGGACCTTGGCATCTCCTTCTCAGAAGTCCAGCCTTATGTCAAAGGCCTCTGGTTGACCAAGTATGCAGATGATTGTAAACTGGGACCAGTCACAGAAACCCTCCAAGACACTAACATCTTAAAAGAGGGTCTAACATAGACAAATGAATGATGTCAAAGTCAAGGCTTAAAATTCAATGCAAAGAAATGCATTATAGTTCCTTTTAGGAAGTCTGTCATCTCAAGAAATTATGTCATCAATAAAACACCCCAAGAGTTGACCCACTAGTCAGGGATCTGGGAACACATGTACACAGTAACCTGACCTTCAACCAACATGTGTCCACAGTAGTAAGGAAATTCTTCTATGTAGCACAACTTATATAGCATCTAGGTCCAAGATGTCAGTGTAACACTATACTCAGCCCTCATCAGATCCATCACTGAGTATAATGCCCCATTCAGTAGTTACCTGACCAGACACATGCAGCAAATGGAACATCCACAAAGGTTCCTTACAAAAAGAGTACAGGGCATAAACACAGTGTCTTAAACGGATCACCTCAAAGCCCTATCTCTATACTTGGTCTCCTACAGACTACTGAGAGGTGATTTATGCCTGGCATACAAAGTGGGTCTTCTTGTGGGACACATTTGGGTTTCATGTCTAAGCTTATAAAGGCCCAACTGGTTGTCAGCCTGGTATACACCTATGAACCTATGCACAATGTCTGGATCTTGGTCTATGGAGAAGCACCAGAAGAAGAAATCATCCAAGATGTCAGCCTTAAATGGTTAGGTTGGTGTGCATAAGTAACTCTTAGTTCTGAGTGAAAAGGTCTACCCAATGAGACAGTATCCTTCTTATCCCTAACAAAAGTGATAACTGGTGTTGCCTATGGCAAAAAGGCACTATCAGGATTACTTTTGGCCTGTCCTTCTTGATCTTTTGTAGTACCCTGGGGATCAGGGGTACAGGAAAAAAAGCAAGCAAAACTACACCTGTCTAGTTGAAGAAGATGTCATCTGTTTGTCCAAGCAGGTGGGTTTGCTGCTCTGCAGGAGATTTTGCTCATCTGCCTGCTCTTGTAAGACAAAATGGTTTAGTTCTGACACATCCAGTCTTTGATCAGTGAGTAAAACTCTTGTTTAATACAAGCTGTTGTAACAGTCATGCCTGCTTCTTTGGGTAGTATCCACAACTGTCTTATGAACAATGAGAGGTGTATTTTTTTTTTGCAGGAGAAGAGATGGGTTAGGGCCACCAGAGGTTGGGAATGCAGACTTCATCTGCTTCTGATGTACAACTGCAAGTTCCTCAAGTAGTCTTTCTATAGGCAGCATCAACATGCAGGAAGCCATGAAACCCAGCACGCTGAAGAATTCCCTTGCTATTAGGACTTCCCTCTTGAGGGCATTCTGAAAGATGACAGAGTACTCTCTTCTGTTAAATATGCTTTCTCTAGTTCTGTGTTTGACAGAGCTCCAGAAGAAACAGGATCTTTGCAGGATTTAAATTGGGCTTTCTAAGGCTGATGGACAGCCCAAGTCTCCTGATGCAGTGTGAAGTTCAAAGTGTGCTTGATTGCAACAGTCATATAGATATAGTAAATGCAGATACCCTTTGTCCTGCAATAAGCTATTACTGGAGACAGGCATTTGGTGAAAAACTTGGGTGTGGTACACAAGCCAAAGGGTAATGAAGTGAATTTGTAATGTTTCCTCCTGCTATGAACCTTAGGAAACTTTTTGTGGTCTTTCACAGCGGAACTGTGCAAATGCACATCTTCATGGTCTACAGTGACCAGAAAAGTTTGAGGAGAAAGACGGAAAAGTCCTTGAAGGTTTAACATACCGATATTTTGAATAATTAGGAATTTGTTTAACTCTGAGCGATCTAAAATGGGCTTCCATTTGCCTCCCTTTATTTCTTTCTTTTTGGGCACATGGAATAGTCTTGAGCAAAAGCCAGAGCTTTCCTCTGTCTGTGGTACTTTCTCTATGGCTCTACTAATCTAGCAGTCCTCTTAGTAGAGGAGGTACTAGTGTCATTTGGTCCCCTGTAACAGATGGTATGTCCCTGCACTTTGGAATGCTTAGAAACTGCAATCTGTAATATTGTGACAGAATCTTTACAACCGACTGGTCCTGGGTTTTCTTTTTTTCCAGTTTTCTACAAATAAAGCCAGCTATCTTCCCATCCAAAGTGGAGGGGAGGTAAAGGATTTTATAAGTAGGGAAGGGGCAGACAGGCTGAGTCATTTCTGTTCCATTTGGAAGTTAAAGTTCTAGTGGCCCTCAGGCTTTGCCTTTGATTTAGGTTGCCATTCTCTTCTAAACTTGCCCTCTTCTCCCATTACCACTGTTGTTCTTGTCTTGCTTGGGGAGCAAAGGCTACCATTTGGTATTGTAATTTTTGATTAACTTTGTTGCCTGCAATTGAGAAGAATGTTGGACTTGCTGCATAGTCTTCCTTTATTCCTTCATTTTTTAAAGGCATCTTCAGTAAGGGGTCTGAAGAGGAAGTATTTATCCAAAGGGGTACTGAGGAGCTCTGTCTTCACACAGTCTGGCTCCTCAGCCAGGCATGCCTATGTATTACTGCTGCCCTTCAATATGCAGCCCACATTTCTTAGACTGCCTGGCAATCGCGGATGGGAGTTCACACAATTCAAGCATCTCCTGCTTCAGATCCTTGTCCAAGATCACCTCTGCCTTGACCCTCATCTTGTACTCTTGACTCCCAGTGGAACTCCTCTTTTGTATTTTGAAGCATGTCCCAAATGAGAAAACATTTGGAGGTGAATTGGAGGACTGGATGTCCATAGTCTCAGATTCATAGGTGGGCACAGAAGGGAACTGGCCCACATAGGCTAGTTTATTTACCTTATAGTCTAGGATGTTTGAATCCTTCAAGGGAGGTTCTGCCCCTCTTTTCTTAGAAGGGGGCACCTGACAACTCATGTACTTCTAGTCCTGGCTGCTTGGCCTTAAGAGAAAACATGAAGTCTTGAGTTTGCTTAAAAAGTTTCTAGGAAGAATCCTGTGAGGTGAATAAGGCTGAGCTCCTGCTTGATCTAGGCTGAGCAAACTACCTTGGAGATCTCAGAAGGTGGACAGATGACCGAGACCTCTACTCAGCCTTTAGAAACTCCTTTTGAACTAATACTGAGGAGACTGTGCTATCACCGTCTGAAATAACAATATGTGTGTGCGTGTGTGTGTGTGTGTGTGTGTGTGTGTGCGTGTGTGCGTGTGTTAGTTAGATGGTGGTGCCCTGTGTAAGGGCTTGATGTCTACTGGCATGTTGGTGTCTTCAGTCCAGAAGGATATATGTACAGCTGAAAGTGTGGCAACCTGCACAGTGGTTATGCCAAAGTCTTCACCAAAAGTCAACTCTGAAGACAGGGGCTGTGAAAGCACTACACCACGGTGGTCGGTGTTACCCAACCAAGAGAAACTGATGGCATCTAATGGACAGTCTTTAGTTTCTCACCATTTCTCCCCATGATGTTTATCAGTGTGTTTTCAGTTTTGAGACATGGTGTGGAACCAAATGTTCGAGTTCCATACTCTTGGGGATATTTTGCTCGTCTGATTATCCTTGAGGTGAAACTAGCACAATGTCAAGAGACATCCGCATTACCTTATGTTCTGGGCCAAGGCAAAAAAAAAGGACAGTAGGAGTGGTAATCTTCATGGGGAATTTGTTTCCCCTCAGTCAGCACGATTGCTAACTTCAACTTCTGGCATGAGCAAAAAATACCACTAGGCAAGAAAATTCCCCTGTGGAGTACTGCTCTTTTCTCTGAAAGCAGGCCAAATGACAGACAGATGATGATGGTGATGATGATAATGATGAATTCATGCAAATCTACCAAACTGCATGGCACAAAAGCTCTGAAGATGGCATTGGCCAATGCCCCTCTTAAACCACTAGTACCTTTACAGGGCAGTGGGAGGGAGTTAGCTGAAGCCTCTGGGGGAAGGTATAGCTCTGAAAGTTGGAATAACTGTTGGGCTACATGCAGGCAGAAGATGACTGCAACAGCGAACAGTATGATAAACATAGTACAGTTGTGTATACCTGCCATAAATGTAGATGTCCAAGTGTATTCACTGTTGCAGTACTGACCTATGGGATTCCTGCTGTGGAAGCACTTGGCCAGCCTGACTAGCAGAGAATTTTCTCCTCTTAGTGAAGCCAACAAGACACCCTGTCCAGTGTCGCTAGATCTGGATACAAAGGAAGTCAGCCGGCACCATGACCTCAGTACTTTCTTGCCCCCAATAAGTAGGAGCCCCCAATATGTCCATAGGGTGAGAGGTTTAGGGTCCTAGATTCCAGAGTAAGTGTGAAGGAGGAGGGAGCAACCCTGAACAAGAAGGAGAATGTCCAAGCCTATCGCACAGGCAAGAGGGGAAGGATGGAGGGAAAGAATACTGCAACAATGAATACACTTGAACATCTACATTTAAGTGTTCTTTGTGTTTCTCTGTTGTAGTCCTGACTTGTGGGATGACTCCCAGTGCTGAAAGGAGGGTGGATGAACGGATTAAAGACAGGCAAAGATACACTGCAGAACAGAAGTGACAAACCTGTTCTGGACTTGGAAAAGGTAGGAAGATGGTATGTACACAGAGAGGACCAAGTAGCAGCTTCCAAAATGTCTTTAGAGACCATCCCTTTAGGAAAGGAAGCAGAGGTAGTGGCAGCCCTACTGGAATGTGTACTCACAGAATCTGGAGGATTCTTACCATGATGGCTGTAGTAAAAATAGATACTGTAGGAGATCCATTTGTAAATTGTCTTGAAACTGGTCTCCCTTCAGAGCTACTGGCAAAGGCCACAAAAAGTTTGTCTGACTTCCTGACATTCTTGGTTCTGTCCAAGTAGTATCGAAGTTGCCTATGCATACCCCAAGTATGAAGGATCCTATCTCCCTTGTTTTAACAAGTAGGAAAGAATATAGGCAAGTGTATGGTCTGGTTTAAAGAAGTCTCTGTCACTACCTTGGGTATAAAGGAAGGAATGGTCTTAAGAGAGATTCTGTCTGGGTCCCAGACACACAAGGGCATGAAGCTTTGAAACCCTTCTGGCTGAGGTAATGGCTAGTAGGAAAGGGGTCTTCCAGGTAATGCATTTTATATCTGAGGAAGCCACTGGCTCAGAAAGTGGAAGGGTGAGCTTTTCCAGAATAAAACTGAGGTCCCTTGGTGGGGGACAGGAGGTTTTCTGGGAGGCCAACTGTAGACACCACTCTCAGAAACTGTTTCATGAAAGGGTGTGAAAGGACAGGAGGTTGAGAAGGCAGATAGGCAGAAATAACTGAAGTGTGGATTTTTATAGAGAAGAAGCATAGCCTTTTCTCAAAAAGGCTAGATAAGTAAAACATGATCAAAGGGATCTGGGCTTCCCAAGAGCTTTGTCCCTTCTGTCTGCACAAAAAAACAAACAAATCCTTCCCATTTGGCAAAGTAAGATCTTCTAGTGCTAGGTCTCCTAGCTTCTTTAAGAATATCCAGGACCTGTTTATCAAGCACCGACCCCTTCCATGGGACTAAGCTATCATCCAAGATGTCAATATGAGTGTGTGCAGGTTGGGGTGCATGATTGTGCCCCTGTTCTGCGTTAACAGGTCCACTCTCTGTGGCAGCAGACATGGTTCCCTGTTGGTTAGACACAGCAACAGGGGGTACTAGTGCTGCCTCAGCCAATCTGGGGCTATTAGAATTACCCTTGTCCCTTCTTCCCTTATTTTCAGCAGTAACCTGGGTAGCAATAGTACTGGGTGGAAGACATAGAGGAAAAGGCCTGTCCAAGGGAAAGAAAAGGAATCTGTCTTTTAGGATGAGTTTGTTTTGTTCCTGGAACAAAACTTTTCCAAGTGAGTATTTTCTTTGGTGGCAAAAAGGTCTATCTGTGTCACATCCCATTTTTTGGCTGTGTTGAGAAAAACCTCCCTATGCAGTTGCCACTTTTGGGGGTCTGACAGGTTCCTGCTGAGGTGATCCACTAGTTGATTGGTTTCTCTTGGGAGGTACTGTGCCATGAGGCGCAGTCCTAGGGAGTCTGTTGTTTTCCAAAGGTCCATGGTTAAGCGGCAAAGAGGGTAAAACAGTGAGCCCTCCCCCCAGCTACTTATTTATGTACCACATAACTGTGGTATTGTCAGACTCCTGAACTCCATTGTTCTTTGAAAGTAACAGGTCTTTTTGGACTGCCATCAGTTCTTTTAAGTTGATGTGTTTGTTTTTGAAATGGGAGTCCCATCTGCCTTCTGTCTGGAAGTTGCTGTAGTGGGCTCCCCAAGCTACTTCTGATGTATATGTTGTCAGAGCGTGGTCCTGAGGGATGAACCTGAAGGGAAGGCATGGATTGAGGGAGCATGCTTGGACCCACCAGGCAAACTCTTTCCTGAGAGAAGGAAGCAGTTTCAACCTGAAGGTGAGAAACTGAGCGTGTTGGCACCTCACATTTTTGAGGTACCACTGCAGTTTCCTCATACACAGCTTGGCCAGGGGGGATTATGAGAATGCAAGAGGCCATGTAGCCTAGGACCCTGAGATACTGTCTGACTGTAGGGCATTTCCTGACAAGGAACATTCTGAAGTAAAGGGTTAGAAAGGTAACCTTGTCTGGAGGAAGAAAGTCTTTCTGAAGCAATGCGTCTAATAAATCTCCCAGAAACACAATTCTGCCTGTGAGGTTAGTTTAAGATTTCTGGGTATAGTTTTTTTTTTTTTTTTTGTAAGAGGCTTTAGGATTAGGCCTAAGGATGACCTCTACAATAGGACCCAAATGAGGATGAACAACCAACTCCTGCAGGTGGTAAGCCACTGCAATCTCCTGATGATGTGAAGAACCATCATCGATTTTAGAGCAGTCATCAGAAGCTAGAACAGTCATTGGAAGCAGGAACCTGTGAAGTGGCCAAAGACCCATCTGACAAGCTAAGTCCTTTGGTTTGTAAGAAAGAAGAGGGATATGGAGGCATATCAGACTCCAAACGGGTCTTGGGAGAGGTCTGTGTCACCGCCTCAGTCACAGAAGGGGATGCAAAGGCGCTTCACTTTCTTCAACAAGGACTGGCCAGTGGTGAACGAGTGTCATCTTAGGCCCAAAGTTTGAAGCACTTTCCCTTTTTTCGCCTAGGGAGAATGAGTTCAGCTCAACCAGTGGATGACATGGCGTGCAAAGGCTCTGACAACTCGCTAAAATGTTTAGCTAGAATATCAGCCCTACACTTGATAGTTCTGCTATTAAAGCGAGCACAGAACTGACAGTTAGGAACGTCATGTTCTGGTTCCAAACAAGTCTCACAAAAAGAATGAAAGTCCCAATGTGGTAATTGTTTGACACAGCTGAGACAGTTATTTACTTTCTCTGACATTAGTCAAAAAAACACGAGAAGTTCCCCAAAGGGGTACTTAGCTTTAGACATCTTTAATTCTCAGGTGCGGACTGACTGAAGCACTGATTAGCACTCTGCTTTTGGCTCTGACGGCAAGAAAGAGCTGAGGTCATGACGCCGATCGACTCCTTTTATATCCAGATGTAGTGACATAGAACTGAGTGTATGTCAGCTTCAGAAAAGTACAGTTTTGTACCTACCATAAATGTAGATGTTCGAAGATCCACATTGCTGCAGTCCTTACACTTGGGTAGTCCGCTGTCCTCGGTCGGCCCGACTATCAAAGTATAAGGCTGACGTCGGTCAAGGCGCATTTGACTGACATCAGGACGTCAGGGTACAAATGCGCATGACCGACGTCATATCCTCAGTCTTTTCTTGCCCCAGATGTCAGAAGACCCTAGAAATAATAGGTCAAAACCAAAAGACAGCAAACCAACAACCAACCATCCTAGCACTAATAATATGTACAATATATACAATATACACCCTATTAACAACCCAACCCACACAACCGCCTCCAAGAGGGGAAGGAGGGAGGGTAAATTGGACTGCAGCAATGTGGATCTTCGAACATCTACATTTATGGTAGGTACAAAACTGTACTATGTTCTTCATCTCACATTGCTGCAGTCCTTACACTTGGGTAGAATCCCAAAGCAGAGGTAAGGGAGGATGGCTAAACTATAAGGAAGCAGGGGCTGCCAAAATGCCCTGCAAAACAGCAGTGGCAAAACCAGCCCTGGATTTAGAGTAAAGTGGAAGGTGATAATGCCTAGAGAAAGTATGCACTGAACTCCAAGTAGCTGCCTCCAAAATATCCTTAGTTGCCACCCCCCTCAAAAAAGCTGTCGAAGTGGCAGTAGCCCTAGTGGAATGAGGCCTAATCCCGGCTGGAATTTCCTTGCCATGATGGGAATAACAGAAAGCAATGCAAAACCCAATCCACTTTGAAATAGTTTGTTTTGACACAGGCTTGCCCTGAGAACTCAAAGCAAAAGAAACAAATAACTGCTGAGACTGCCTGAACCCCTTAGTTCTGTCCAAATAATATCGCAACTGCCTGTGTACATCTAAAGTGTGCAAAATCTTTTCCCCTTTATTTTGGGGATTTGCATAAAAAGTAGGCAAATGAATAGTTTGGTTTAAAGCCACACTAGAAACCACTTTAGGCATAAAGGAAGGATTAGTACGTAAAGATACCCTATCCTTATGGAAAATTAAGAAAGGCTCAACCGCCATAAGGGCCTGTAACTCAGAAACCCTTCTTGCAGAGGTAATAGCCAACAAAAAAGCAGTCTTCCATGATAAAAACTTTAACTCAGCAGTAGCTGCAGGCTCAAAAGGTTGTAGAGTGAGTTTCTCCAACACAAAATTGAGATCCTAAGCAGGCGTAGGAGCTCTTCGTGGGGGTCTTATATTCTTTGCCCCTCTAAGAAATTGCTTGAACAAAGGATGAGAAAACAATGGTGGGTCACAATCATAGTGAGCTGAAATTGCTGCAGCATGAACCTTAATAGAAGAGAAGGACAAACCTTTGTCCAGTAACTCAGTAAGATATTGAAAAGCCACACTTAAATTAGGCTCAGAAACATCAAAATCCTTTGCTACACTCCAAAATAAAAATCTCTTCCATTTATCTGCGTACACTTTCCTTGTACTAGGCCTTCTAGCTTCCAAAATAACATTCAAAACTTGCTGTGGAAGTGGAGGCCCACTACGGTTCAAAACAGAATATGCCAGGCTGTTAGGTGCAGAGAGTGAAGCTTGACATTGAGCAAATGACTGTCCTCCTGAGACAACAGGTGTGGAACCGAAGGTAAAGGCCATGGAGGCTTCCGTACCAGGCTTCTCAGTAATGGGTACCAATGCTGTCGAGGCCAATCTGGAGCTATCAAAATCATCCTTGGCTTGTCTTGTCTGGCCTTTAGTAGTACCTTTGGGAGGAGAGGCAGAGGTGGAAAGGCATACACATGAAGATTGCTCCAATTGAAAGAAAGAGCATCCACTCTCCAAGCTGTGGGATGAAACCTTTTTGTGCAAACCTTTGGCAGCTGGTGGTTTAGTGGAGAAGCGAACAGATCTATGTCTGGAGTTCCCCATGACACTGTCAATTTCTGAAATACATGAGGATCCAATTTCCACTCGTGGGGATCCATAATTTGTCTGCTCAACACATCTGCTAAGGAGTTCTGTGCTCCTGGCAGAAACCTTGCCTGAAGATTTAGCTGTAAACTGAGAGCAGTCTCCCACAAAATCATTGCTTGCCTGCAGAGGGGATAAGAATGTGTTCCGCCTTGCTTGTTGATGTACCACATGACAGTTGTGTTGTCTGTTAGAATCAACACCTGCCCTGGAAGAAGTAAATCCTTGAAAGCTATTAATGCAAACTGGACAGCTAACATCTCTTTCAAGTTGATATGTAGATGCTGTAGTCTGGCAGGCCACTTGTCTTGTATCCACTTTCCATTCAGATGAGCTCCCCAAGCTATGTCTGAGGCATCTGTCGTTAGAATCTGACTCGCCTCTGGCCGGGTCACAGAGAGTCCCTTGTTCAGGTGACATTCCTGAGCCCACCACAAAAATTCCTTTTAAATGCAAGGTATTATTTGAATGACAGTGTCCAAATCCTGGCAGTGCTGTGTCCATACATTTTTGAGATACCATTGTAGCTTCCTCATATGCAGTTTGGCATTGGGAAGCACCAGAATACAAGATGCCATGAACCCCAAGGCTTGAAGGACTGTCCTTGCAGTCAGCCTGGACAGATGAGACAACTGATGAAAGTAAAGGGAAAGATTCTTTTGTTTGTCCGGGGTCAAAAAGGCCATCTGGGATGCTGTATTCAGTCTCACACCCAGAAAGCACATGTCCTGAGAGGGTACTAGACTGGACTTTATTTCGTTCACAGAATACCCCTGGCATCTTAGCACTGCTATCACATAGTGTAGATGATGAAGAAGTTCGTCCTTTCCTTGAGCCAGAATCAGGCAATCGTCCAAGTAAGGATAAATCTGTATTCCTTTTAACCTGAGGAAAGCTATCACTGGAGCCAGAACTTTCGTGAACACTCTGGGCGCAGTAGATAAGCCAAAGGGCAATGCAGAGAACCGATAATGAGAATTCCCAGCTCGAAAACGCAGATACTTCCTGCAACTCAGTCTGATAGGAACATGAAGATAAGCCTCCTTGAGATCTAAAGTTACCATCCAATAATCTTTGCCCAGCAGAGGTAAAAGCTGCTGTAACGTCAACATTTTGAACTTGGGAATGTCCAGATAAGTGTTGAGGATAGATAGGTCCAAAATTGGTCTCCACGTGTTCCCTTTCTTTGGTACTAGGAACAGGCGAGAATAAAATCCTAGGCCCACCTCTGGCATAGGGACCGGCTGAATGGCCCCTATTTGGAGTAACAGAGAAATTTGCTTGTGAGCCTCTATTCTTTGTGGAGGAGGAACGTCTGGCATGCCTTTGAAAGGAGGCAAGGTATGGAAATAAAACCTGTAACCGTGGTGTATGATATCCAATACCCATCTGTCTTGGGTAATTAAACTCCAATTTTCTTTGAAAAGTGCCAACCTTCCTCCCAAAGGTGCTGCCAGACAAGAAGGCTCTGGCAGCTGAAAAGGTAGGTCATTGGGTCTGTTTACGAAAGGACTGACCCCTGCCCTCACCCGAAGACTGTGCAGGAGAACTCCCTGTTCTAGGCCTGAAAGAGCCCTGAGCTCTGCCCCTACCACGTCTAGCTCTACCCCTAGACTGGGAATCATAAGAAGGATACGTCCACCCCTTAGCAGGCCAATTTCTACTAAACTTTGGAGGCTGAACCTGCAAAAAATCTTTAACAGTCTGCATAGACTTAGCCTTGTCTTCCATTTTCTTTAAAACTGACTCAACAGGAGAACCAAACAACACATCAGATTGTAAAGGAGCATCTAAAATCCTTGTTTTAACATGGTCAGATAAATTCTGATCCCTCAGCCAGGCGTGCCTGCGAATAACTGACCCAGTGGCAGCCACCCTAGACAAGGCTTGTACAGCATCAAAACCACATTGCAAAGAATGCTTACCCACCTGTTCAGAAACATGTACTAAATCTTGCAACTCTTTACAATCAATACCTTCCGCCAGAGCATCAACCTTAGACTTCAATTGTGAAAGGAGATAATTTTGGTATTTCAACATGTGAAACTGGCAATTCAAAGCCCTCATAGCTAGAGTGGAGGAAGTATAAACTTTCTTTCCCCATCTATCCAAAGCCCTGGCCTCTTTATCAGAAGGAACCGGATTCTTGACAACAGAAGCCTTAACACCTTTAGGCCCCTGACTAACAGTTTCTGGGTCCGCCCTAGGACTCTTAAAAGATACTTATGAGCTTCAGGCACCCTGTAATACCTATCCGGTTTAACAGGAGCAGGAGGCAAAGAATCAGGATTAAGAGAAGCCTCTGAAAAACATCTTCCACCACATCCAAAACAGGAGGTATAGCCAAAGGCCTATGCTGGGGTGAAAACAAAAATTCCCTAAGCCTTTTCCTGGAATCAGAGAAGTCCTGACCTTCCCACTTAAAATGTTCCCTCATGGAATGAAGAGTTTCTGAAAAAAATCCTCAGGAGGAGAAGCAGAAGGAGTAGAATCATCCACCTCAGAATCAGAATAAGGAGAATACTCCTGCAAGTCTTCAGCCGAAGACTCTGAAACATCCGAAGCCTGCTCAAAACTCCCTAACTCAGGCTCCACCCTAGGCCTCTTATCAGGAGGGGGCAAGGAACCCCTAATCAAAGTAATCAAATCTTCTGCCATTTTAAGCATATGCTTCTTGGGCACAGTTCCAGAAGAACTAGGGGTGACACCAACTGAAGCTAAACCTGGCCTGCCTCTGGGAGAAGCCTTGGAAACAGAAGGAGAGGGCCTAACCACCTTAGGAAGAGAGGGTAGTATAGTAGCCTGAGAAGCCCCTTCAGCCTGACCTGCCTCCTGAGAGGCCACATCCTGCAACAACAAAGTCTCTCCCTGGGAACCCAAAGAAACCTCTGGTGGAACCACCGGCTCCACCGACACCTCTAAAGAACCGGCGTCCGGTACGGACGGTTCTTCTAGCCTAGGCTTAACTGCTTTGTCCTTGCGCTTCTTCGAGGCGGGCGCCGGAGCATCCGACGGCATTTTATAATTGCACCGCTTCCCGAAGACTAACCTGGCACAATCTAACCTTCTCTTTATAGTGCGCTTATTGAATCTAGCACAAGAGCGGCACCCAACAACGTCGTGCTCAGGCCCTAAACAAGGAATACACAAAGTATGATAATCTCTATGCGGTATCTGTTTCCCACAAGAAATACAATTATTCACTTTTTCTGACATCCGGTAAACCACTGAGGCAAGAAAAAACTAAAATATTCCCCAACGGGGTACTTAGCCAACTTTGAGTCGGTCTGAAACTCCGGAAACGAAAAATTTCAGAACGCCAACCGGCACTTGCAAAGCTGCTTCTGCATCGGACCATGCGGCAAAAAAGACTGAGGATATGACGTCGGTCATGCGCATTTGTACCCTGACGTCCTGATGTCAGTCAAATGCGCCTTGACCGACGTCAGCCTTATACTTTGATAGTCGGGCCGACCGAGGACAGCGGGCTACCCAAGTGTAAGGACTGCAGCAATGTGAGATGAAGAACATTAGGGAAACAATGTGCTGGTAGCTGGTTTCCATGGCAGAAAATCCCATAAGTCAAGACTGCAACAGTGAAACATGAAGAACTTCTTTTGTCTCCTTTGAGCTGACATACCTGTGCCTCTTGATCTTGTTTCATGTTCCTTGAATTTTCACTGCATTATGTGCTCCCTAAATAAAGTTTGATGTAATGTTAAGGGTCTGTGTCATAGGATCACAGGATCATAGGAGGTTATTAGGTGACCAAACCAGAGGTCATTTCAAACTTGGCCGTTTCATCCTAAGGATTGTATTTATTAATGACTGCTCATGTCCAGGAAGGTTGTGGGCACTATCCTCAGTAAGAATTTATGGTGTACTTTGTAGGACCACCCCAGGCATGGTCTCAATGCAGTCAGTTTGCTGGGCTTACCAACAGAACTCTTTTCTGACTGAGCAGCTCAAGACAGACTCCTGGTATAGTGGGTGGCTGTGTTGTTGACAAAGATTCCAGAGGTACTCCTGAATTTTCCTCATGTAAAGTATGCTTAACGGGGCCATCAGGATGCAGCTCTCAGGAGTCCCTGGCTAAGAACTGGAAACATAGAATTGGCTTCCATCTATCCATAACAGATTTCCTTTGAAAATCATTGATCTGTCTGGGACCAGGCTTGATTCTGGCAGGTTCAAAGGTGTCTCACAAACATGGCAAATGGGAATAATATCACTTATTGGACTCCCAAGACCATAATGAAGTCTCTTTTAAAATGCTCCTTCAACAGTTTCAAAGTCTTCCTGAAAGAAATATCCCCAAAGCTTGAATACTTTTTTTGATGTTTCAGAGCCCACTGACAAGGAAATTTGAGGAACAAGCTAGGTGCTCACCTTCTAACTCTGTGTCCAATTTTCTTCTCCTCTTAAGAGAAGACGGTGTTCCCTCTGCCAAGTATCTACGTAATCCTCAGTGAACTAATAATGATACATGTTACAGGGCCATGTGGTTAAAGTCAACTTGTTGGTTCTACACAGCTTGTGAAAAATTATCCCTTTCAAATGATGGCAGCTTCATCAGAAAGACCACATTTTTGACTCTCTTCAAATAAGATGGTTAGCATGTCCAAGGTTTCACATAACTCAGAGAGTGACCAGACGTCTACACGGTAATAAGAAACACAGTCTCACTGTCTGATCTAGAGTGATCTGGGCAGGAATGGAATCGATAGAAACTAGGTACTAGATTGGGGGAAGGGGCTGATGTTGAAGCCCATCAAGTTCTACATCCTACAGGCCTCAGCAGGGCTGGAAGGGTCATTAATGTCTCATACTTCCTGCCCTTAGTCCCTTTCAAAAATTTATTTGTGTATTTGTTTACATTTTGCTGAGCAGGTTAGCCCTGCTGAGCAATGCCAAGTTTCATGGGGTCCTACACTACACATTTACACAGTAAAATATATAATGATAAATAAAAAAAATAAGAATGAAGTGAGCAAAGTTGATACTGACATCTGTACAACAGTCAGAGAAAGTGACATT
This sequence comes from Protopterus annectens, assembly GCF_019279795.1. Classification (NCBI taxonomy): domain Eukaryota; kingdom Metazoa; phylum Chordata; order Ceratodontiformes; family Protopteridae; genus Protopterus; species Protopterus annectens. The sequence goes on along the minus strand of NC_056742.1, from coordinate 273,180,090 downwards.
TATACATAAACAAATGAGTGAGACTTATTCTCTGAAAGACCAGCAGTAAAGACAGACGGACTAATGACTAATTGCTTCTGGTGGCAAAAAAATAAATAAAATTGCACTAGCTGTTCCTCCTTTTAGCTGTTTGTGAGACAGAAGTTGGGAAGGAAAAAGAGCTTAGTTTACTCTGAATGTCATTTTCAGCTAATTGTCAAGAAAACAGATTCATATTGTAGTAGTGATCCTGTGCTTTTCCTTATAGACATGAGTAATAAGACATTTAATCATTTTAATTAATGACACTTTGAGATTACTAAAGCTGTCAGAGACACGTGTGATTACATACCTGCAGCTTTTTGGAAAGAATCAATGCAGTTATCGAGCCCTGAAACACTTTGTCGATCACATCGAGTGCCAATTTGGGTATATATAGCTGCAATGTTAAAAAGAATACTCGCTTTTTCCAACGAGATGTTTTGCTGACACACCGGGACTCCTGTAAAACAGTCATACCTGATGACAAAAATTAAAAAAAAAGAAATGTTAGCACCTGCAGGATCATAGAGTAAAGGTTACACTCTATGGATGTTTAAACTGATGACTGGAAAATATGACAAAAATTATATGACAGCAGCAAAAATATCTTTTCACACAACTCTTAAGAAATGTTGTCTAGTATTTTTACTGAACCAGTTTTACATAATAACATCAAGCATTAAAAGGCATTATTGAAATAGTAACTGTCAATTCTCAGACAGTAGTTTGAGGAAGCAACAGGATCACATCTCTCAACTGTCCAGATTTTCAAAAAATGTCTAGATTTTTAGCTCATATTTTGATTCTGATAAAATTTGTGGTTCCCTGGCAAGTCACTAAACAACAACAAACATTTGTGTTTCAGAGTTCATACCCTTCATAAAATGCATGTTAACACAAATCCTGTTTTTCTAGCAGCTTTCTAAGTTCATGAGAGCAATATTTAAAATCGGTCTCTATTTTGGGGCCTTTGTCCCCTATTAATTTAGGCTTTGTTTAAATTTCTGGCACTAAGAGGTTGAGAAGTATGAACAAGATTCTTGCACCAAACCACAAGTAATATAACTGGATCCTGTAATTATGAGGTATTTATGCATGCCACTGCATTTAAAGTACATAAAAACTTGACTATTTTTAAATAACACCTAAGAATTATTTAAACTAGGCTGTACTTTTCAGTACATAGGGGCTGTGTGTCTTCTCAAATGCACCCAAAAATGACCTGTTCATGACCTGAATAATTACAGGGTGATGATCTCCCTCAACAAAGTCATATCAGTCTGTTGAGGGTCTTCAGTTTCATTCTGTTGCAGTTTACATCAAAGACATTCATAAAATGCTTGCACAATTTAAGAAGTATATCTTGAAAAATGTGACGGCTGATTCTCTGAGGTCCTGCTTATTTGAAAAATGTGCGAGATAATTGTCTGAGGTCCTGCTTATTTGAACGTTCCAGTTAAAAAGTTACAAAAACAAGACTGCACTGGACACATACAGGGATAAAGTCTTGACTATGGCTTAAGTGACCTAAATTCAATAGGTACTTTGAGCACCTGATGGCACAGGCAGGGTGAAGAGATGTTCCCATTGGCGGGGGGGGGGGGGGGGGATGATGTGGTCCCAGTCAACTTGTTCTGCTGCTTAGATTACATTGCCTGTGCAGGAGGGGCAGAGATATGTAAGCATGCAGAGAAGCTGTGGCCATGACTGCCAAAGCAAGTGATGGTATGCTTATCAACAGTTGTGGTAAAGCAGGCATACATGGATAAAAAAGCATAAAATCACTACCACAGGAGAGGTAAGACCATTCATAATAAAAATACCATGAAAGCACTGATATAGGTAAAGGCAAAAACAAACCCGGTATCTACCTGTAAGACACTCCCCAGTGTCCCCTGCACCACTGAATCTGGAGAATCCCAAAAATGGGGAACAAATGGGTGTCCAGTAGGGGGAGTCTTGATAACTGGCAAGCATGGAGGTAAAAATGCTTCTAATTAAAAATCAAACTAAAAAATTCTACCTTCTTTCAACTGTTCTTTAGCCTGCTGTGTTACACTTATTATTTTTTGCTTCTGTATATCCCTTGCTGTTTAAGCCTTATAGACACCTACTATGACTATCAGTTCATATTGCTTTTGCTTTCATTGTATTTACATTTCTAATGTTCAGTTTACAATTATCTCAGTTCTTTGTAAAGTTTGATCTACCCAATCATTATAAGGCCTCCTTTTCAGAACAAATACTGGAAAATGCCAGTGTTTATCACCATTAGACTTTTATTTGCTTTCAAAAGTGAATATGTAAGGGGCATGGCCTGATGCTATCACATGACTTATCTTCTCTGTTTGGACCATGTCAAAGAATTCATTTGATATGTAACATCTGTTTACTCTTGCCCAAGGGTCGTATTTTGGTCAAGAATGTGTATCTTTCACTTAATTCTGTCTTACATTCATTACATCAAAAAAACATACATGCACATATTCCTCTAAATATCTGCCCTCACCTGGTACTATGTGATATCTTGGTTGTCCAGTGACATTTTCCCTATTTTCTGTAGGGTTCCAATCTCCTGCTACTTACTACCAGATATCCTTGATGAAAGGCTATAACTACTACCATAATACTCTTTATATCTCCTCAAATTGTTTTTTGTGGAATACATGCTGCAGCCAGAATAATTCTTAGAACCTCCCACCACCATCAATCTTCCCTGTCTATCCATTTATTATTCAATCTTTATTTCTATACTTTTTTAATTAATGTTAAGACCACCATGGTGAATTTTGCTCTTTTATCCACTGTTGTCCAATCTCGGATTTGGTACATTTAGTTAGGGGGGGGTGAAGCCCCCCACTTTGGCGGTTTAATTTTGTTATGTTTCTATTTTATTTGTTGGTGGCCAAGTGGATATATCTGGAGAGAAAATATGATGATCCAGGCGTTTGTGTTTTTAAATTTTCGACATTGTCATCTCGTTGATATGAAAGTCAACAAAATGGTAAGTCGACTATATGAAATAGACCCTTATATATATATATATATATATATATATATATCCATATATGGGTCTACTTCTTTTGACCAACTCCCATTTGCCCGACACTCATTTGCCTGAGACCAAATGACTGAATTCACAATTGCCTGAAACTTCAATTGCCTGACACTTCATTTGACTGAAAGTATTATTAGCAAGAAAATGGAATATGCCCCCTTCCCCACTGTAGTGCGACCCTGGAGTTAGAATATATAGTTAGGGGGGTGGGGGGCACAGCCCCCCACTTCATTTCATATGATATTGTTAACTTTTGATGTAATATTGCTTAGTAAAAGGAAAAGTAAGTGGGGGGCTTCACCCCCCACACCCCCCCTAACTATATATTCTAACTCCAGGGTCGCACTACAGTGGGGAAGGGGGCATATTCCATTTTCTTGCTAATAATACTTGTCAGTCAAATGAAGTGTCAGGCAAATGAAGTTTCAGGCAACTGACATTTCAGTCATTTGGTCTCAGGCAAATGAGTGTCGGGCAAATGGGAGTTGGTCAAAAGAAGTAGACCCATATATATATATATATATATATATATATATATATATATATTCATGATTCAAAGTCAACAATCACAACAAACAAACATGTTCCATACTAATGAGAGTTAAGTAGTCTAATAGCCGAATGGCCTGCAGAAAAAACTATTTCTAAATCTAGTAGTCTTGCAATGCAAACTACGATAATGTTTTCCGTAGGTTCATAGGTTCATAAGGCCTATACAAGCCTAGCCATAACAATTCCCTGGATATTTCTTCCCACAATATTTACTTCTCGGGACCCCTGTCTAGCTGGGCGACTGACATGATCCCCAGGGTGAATTTCCTATCTCCTATCCGATCATCAAGGTTCCTTTTGAAGAGGGCCAAGGAGGCGCTCTGCTTGACATGTATGGGCAGTCTATTCCAGAGTATGGGGAGTCTCTGGGTCAGGAACCTATCCCTCCAGCATGTTTTGTTCATTTTGATGACAAGGTTTAGATCCCTAGAGCATGTGGCTCTGAGGGATTGGGATTTCTTTAAGTGGAGCATGTCCAACAGCTCAGGGTTTGACATGGCCTTGTATGTTAAGCAGAGATCGCCTGTGAGTAGACGATATGCCACAGAGTACAGCTAGAGTTTTTTTATATGGTCAGTATATGGCATTTGCTTTAGGTCTGTGATTCTTTTAGTGAGGTATTTCTGTGGCCTTTCCAGCTGTTGCAGATGTCTTTTGAGGTACATACCAAACAGGGCATTATACTCTACAATGGGTCCAATGAGGGATGAGTACAGTGGGACAATGACCTCCTTTTTTCCGAATGAAAAACCCTTAGTGATGAGGTGTGCCACATAGAAGGATTTACTGACTGTTGTGGCAAACGACTGAACAGTCCATAAGCAGGATGAGTGGAATCTCCAGCTATCTTTGTTGCTCTACTAAGACAACAAGACAAGAATAAATCAATTACAGATGGACGGAAGAGAAGTTCTAACAATTTTTCTCTGCCATCTTCACCACTCTCTGAAGAGATTTCTGTTCCGAAACAATACAACTAAGAAGCCACTGGTCAAAATACTCTCTACAGTACTTCCATAGAAAGTTGTGAGGACAGGAGGAGAAAGATTTACATTTCTTATCCTATGCAAAAAATGAAAATGCTGCTGTGCTCTTTTAACAAGAGAAGCAGTATTTGTAGACCATGTTATATCATCCAATACATGCACCTCCAGAAACTTGGTACTGCTCACTAACTCCACAGGATTACCGTGAATTGTAAGAGGAGAATGTGCCATGTGATTCTTCCTGAAGTCAGATGTGCAAAGGGTTTATCAAAACAAGGTCCAGGGGAGCGTTGTATGCCAGGCAAAGATCACCTCTCAGAAGTCTGTATGATACAGAGTAAAGAGACAGGACCTTGAGGTGATCAGTGCACGACATTCCCCAGGATTCAAGAAGCTCGGCGCAAGGACGGTTTTAGCCTTGCGCCGAGCGTCCTCACTACAAATGGCGCAGCAGCGCCATATGAATATGTATGAGGGCACGCCACTGCACCCTCGACATGCACAGGAAATGTGTACAAATGCAGGGGGCGTGTACAAGTGCTCTACGGAGGCGTAAACATGCCCCAACACTTGCAAAACCTACTATGCCTAGTAGTAGAGGCCGCCCCTAATAGTAAGTCAGTACTTCAGTGTCCGTGGATAGCGAAATGTATGCTAAGCATACAAGAGTGTCCACGAACAGTGAAATAAAATTGAAGTAGTAAATGCACAAGCACGTAGTGGAATGTTGAGCCCTGTCCCTAGAACTTTCACAATTAGATTCCTTGTGTCCCTATGATACATGTGAATTGCTGCAATATCGAATGTTAAGCAAATCACAGCATGTCTGCGCTTCGCTGCCCTCCACCGAGCATAGCTTACACATCATATTCATTGAAATAGACAAAAACATGCAGAATCAACGTAAATGTCAGTAGTATAGTGTTTAGAGCATCCACCTAACAAACAGGCATTCACGGTTCGAGCCCAACAATAGCACATATCATTTTCAATGTGGAATGAATGTCATTTTGCTGTAAAACCAACATAAGAGTATTGCATGAGATATTTAACTTACATATCATTCAAGCTAAGTGGCACTGTCATAATGAATAAGGTACTAGTAAGCAGGTGTAAGCACAAATAAGAAGCAGTAAACACATATAAGTACCAGTAAGCAAGTCTGAGTGCACTTGCATGGGTCTAAGCAATGCCCAGCATAGGAAATGTATATAAGTATATACAGATATATATATATATATATATATATATATATATATATATATATATATATATATATATATACACACACACACATATATATATATATATATATATATATATATATATATATATATATATATATATATATATACATACACACACACACGGGTACCTATCAGTTCACCGACAGGTCAAAACATCGACACTCATCTTACTCAATCGACACTTCATAACATCGATGTTTCAGGTAAGCGATCTTCCCCCTCACAGGACCCATGGTAGCACTCGTTTCTCTGTTATAACGGGTAAGGTTTAAGTCATTCTTCAAAATTTACCCTGACCGCGTTGTCCTTACCTTCTTAATAGTGAAACGAGTGCTACCATGGGTCCTGTGAGGGGGAATATCGCTTACCTGAAACGTCGATGTTATGAAGTGTCGATGATTTGGAGTCGAAGATGTGAGTGTCGATGTTTTGACCTGTCGGTGAACTGATAGGTACCCACACACACACACACACACACACACACACACACATATATATATATATATATATATATATATAGATATATAGATATATATATAGATATATGAAGAAAGAATGATGTAACAATAAAACATACAAAAGGAATGAGAAGGGAATCAACAGCAACCCCAGTATTTTATAGCGCTGTCAGCGTATATCATATTCAGCTGGGCAGGAGTGAGCAACGCACTGCTACTCGAACCACAGGCAGGATATTACCAGTGGGAGTAACACTGTTGATATGCTAAGTCTACTTTACACACAGAGGGTAGCCCCTGGTGGGACAACCCAAAGATTGATAGACCATTTGGCCATCCGACCATTACACAAGCAAAGGCAGGTAAGTTCAAGGACTAAATGGTGGGAGAGCCTGAGAATACATAGGTTGGGACAACAGACGTGTAGGGCCCCTAACACTCGGGAGACGGCAATGTGTAGAGGTGTGTCATGGCTGCGATAACAAGTGGACAATGTATGGTATGCGTGTATTTAGAACAAGGGTGGGGTGGAAGAACTATGGGTATGATGGAGCCAGGCATGCTAGGGGTAGATGGGCTGGTTCTAATTGGACTGCCCCATGGAGGTCAGCGAGTTCGTTATAAGTTTATATGCATACACACATGCAAACATCAATATGTAGAAGCACATTCTCTGTAACACATTCATTCCATTTGCAGACATAAATAACAAAAATGTGCCCTTACAAACCTCCACAGTAGATAGAATAATAGGTTGTGCAGAAGAGGGACGGGACAAATCTGCTAAAACGCAGAAGTGTGTGCAATGTCCGAAGTCAGTGCTGTGCTGAAAATAATCAAATGTGAGGACTTTCCCACACATGGAATCATTCCTGTGATCTGCCTGCTATGGTAATGCCAATTACTAAACTTTTCTATTTGTAAAAGAAATATGTTGAACACGTACATAATTAGGCTCTCATGTGTAACGTGTGTGTTACCACATATTCATACTTATTAAGTTATTGTAGGGTCATCTTAACGGGAGTAAGGATGCAATGAAGTATAGAGACTAATCTTGACAAACACATGCGTGTCCCATGTGGGACAACCAAAAAATTGCGAATAGTATTCTTTTGGTCGCTCATGTCACCAATGTTTGTTGATTAAACATTTGGGAGTTCTGAGGATACATGGAGTGAGTCAACTGATGGGATAGGTCTATAGGAGTAGGGAGTGGCCAATGTGTAGTGGTGTGGATACACCGCAAATCCTACTGGAGAATGGATGACTGCAGTGTTAGGGAGGTGTTGGGGTGTGTGTTTGAAGGATCAGGAGCCATGGGTATATGGGTATATATTCAAACGAAGCAGCACAACAATAGTGTATTGGTTAGAGCAACCGCCTAATGAGCAGACATTCCCGTACCGAATCCCACTGCATCACATACCATTTATCATCGGTAATCTGTACATGAACATATTGCGACATCTGTCCGCTGTATAACCTTCAAAATATCAATTAAAAGTTAACCAGAGTGAAGTGTCAGTGTCATAATGAATAAGGCACTAGTAAGCAGGTTCAAGCATATATAAACACCAGTAAACATGTGTAAGTGCGTGTGAAGTGGAGCGTGGGCAGCGTGTAGTGGTGTGTCCAGAACAGACCAGGACTCACAGTAAGGATGGGTGCTGTTGAGGAGGTGCGGGTGGGGGAACTATGGGTAACTGCTTATGGGTCTAGGTGTGCAGGTGTTCGCTGATGTGGGCCTATATGGACAGCCCTAGGGATGTAAGTGAATGTGTTCAGTGGGCAGAGGTGTCACCCATCGAGCAGCCACACCCACTACGAGTCCCACTGCAGCAAAGTGTAATCTATATGGCAAGGAACGGAATAACCAGATGTAGATGTATATATTTTATTTTTTTATTTTATTTTACATTTGTTGACCGGGCTAGTCCAACTGGATATATGTCCATTTTCAGTGGAGGCCCGGGGAGAAAAGCTCTATATTTCAGAATAGAATCACAATAACATAAGTACATTACTAAGATTTAGCAAATTATACTAGTATATTACATTTTAGCTTAAGAGTAAGGAAAAAAAAATATGTAGAGGTATGTGTGTGTACATCTACCCATAGTGACACAGAGATAAGCCTCTCCCTCTCCGTAGTACAAATGTATACATACAGAGACAGAAAACAGATACATACCCACATATAAATATATACATATGCAGACACCCATAGATCTATATGTATATATATATATATATATATATATATATATACAGCAAAATATAAATATACATGTATGCATACATATACAGATATATCTATATATAATAATGTAAACAGATATATATATATATATATATATATATATATGTAACTGTAAATATACACATGTATATAGCTAGGATATGATACAGCAGTTACAAATTACATATGTTCACAGGCCATGCATATTGGGGTGAGGGGTCCAATAAACAAACGTGTAACACGTATAATCAACCCCCCCACCACCCCAGCTAGGCCGGTGAGACATACAGATACACAATAAAGGTAAACACACCACTGCTTCCCAGACCACCGGCAGGATACTACCAGTTGGAGAGACCTGCCAGGACTAATCTTGAAACATAGACATCGATGTCCCTTGTGGGAAACCAAAAATTAATGATCATCGGAGGCAGTCCCGGTAATGACTTATCAAACCAGGCTGTAGATGTACATGGACCACTAGGTTGTGCAAGCCTGATAACCCATGGGTCAACACAACGTACGATGTGTCCCGACACGGGGATAATGGGCAGTGTGTAGTGGTGTGTTTATACCCCACCTGCACCCACAGTAAGGATGAGTGCTGTAGAGGAGTCGCAGGTGGGGGAACTATGGGTATGCAATTATGGGCCTAGGCGTGCAGGTGTTGGCTGGCGAAGTCGTATTAGGACCGCCCAGGAGATGTAAGTAATATTCCAAAAATGGGCATAGCTGACGCCCATACCTCTCAATCCCTAAGAGCACATCCACTGGACAGGACATAAACCATTGCAGGAACAAATATGGACCATACCTCTGAACTGTCCCCGATTTCCAGAGATGTCCCTGATTTCGACTCAATTTCTAACTCTGTCCCTCTTAATCCCTCCAAAAACTAGTGACATTTGGAGGAAAGGTGGTGAATTACACATAATAAATAACGACAACAATTAAGAGTTATAAACATCATTTACCTCAAAAAATGTGTATGAATTCATATGCTCTGAGTTTGTCAATGTGTCCGGTTAATAGCACCAATAACTTAAATGTGTCCCTGATGTTGTTATGTCGTGTCCCTGACTCAGTTTGTATTTTTCCCCAATCGTATGAGAGGTCTGATAGGGACAGAAAGCACATATTCCATTGACACCCTTAAAAAGATGATAGGTATGCAGTAGCATGACTCGGCTGAAGGATGTGGGTTCCAAAACCCAATTACTTGTTTGTATTGAAGAGTGTCAGTTCCCATGAATTAGCCAGATGGGTGCAGATTGTAAGAGGAACACACCAATAATATGAATGAAACTCTGGACAGGCCACGGATTCCTTACATTCGAACGGCATGCTGTCGCCTAATGGGCAGCCATTCCCGATACTGTAGGCATGTAATCCAATCTAATAGGCATCACAAGGTAATATCGTAGTCCTCACTCCCACCCAGGGGTGTGAGTGTCAGATGCAAACATCAAATGCAGTGCATTTGCAAGTGCAGGAGCAAGCGGGTATAAGCCTGTTTGGCCGCCAGTATGCGAGTATTACACTGGTAAAGCAATGTAGAAGCTAACTGAGTGTAAGACACTGTAACCGGAGGTTAGCATTGCTTAGCTCCATGCAAACCCACGCACACCCGTTCACAACAGCTTTAATGTGCCTTAATCACTCCGTATCCAATGGCCTTGTTCTGCCTAGCAACAAAATAAATGGCCTCTGCAAGGCTCGAAACCAGGACCCTGCACACACAGCTATTGTGAGTTACCACTAAGCCATGGCAGATATACAGACATTGGACATTATCACAAACATATCATCCAGCACAGTCATTCAACAGTATAGGAAATGCATTCCATCATGTAGATGTATGTGTGAGTGTTTATGTCCAGATATAGATATATACATATATATAGATATATCAGGAACATCTCATGTGACAACAAAGCATTACAAAGGAATGAAAAGGGAAACACCAGCAACACCTGTATTATGTAGTGGTGTTGTCCTATGTAATATCAAGACTCCCTCAGACAGATGTGTCATTCATACACGCAAACATTTGTAGACTGGCCATATACATCACTCTGTGCATGTTATTTTCATTAACACAACAGTTCCTGTCCAATCATTATGTGAGAACAGTACTCTTACAAGGTGCTGTGTGCGACATCATCATGATAAAGGTAAATGGGGTAACCATACAGGGACTGGTAGTGTTGTGTGTAGAATGGGGTCGTCCGCATCACATATACCTGGAACATTTAGGAGTCATGTGCATACTAGGATCATGCGCCTGAGAGACAGGGGTGAAGACAACTGGAGTATGTTGTGATGCATATTAAAAGGGTTACATGTGTCCAGTGGACACGTGTGTGAAATGGACAGCTATGTATGGGGCAAATGTTCTAGGAACCGATTGGCCTTTTGTTTCCGTAGGGTGAGAGTGGGATGTGGGGGAAAGAGAGTAGGTATGCTCGTGGAGGATAGGTAGGGCAGGATGACAGACAAGACAGCATACAGGGTCGGTATATGACACATGTGGGGGGATACAACTCGGACGGAGAGGGGTGTTCGGCAGTCACAAGCCCATCAGCCCCCAGATGGAAACAGTGAGACGGAAGTCCCCAGCCATGGGCAGCTACCACAACACCAAAACAGCTGCAAAGGTGGCAGTGGTAGGTGCTGTCTAGGAAAGGCAGCCTCACCCTGTAAATGTGACACTCTGCCCTTGAGCTGGCATATCTGGCCTCAAAACCCCTTATTGAGCCCCCCTACGCACCACATCTGGGACTGTACAACAGCGGACATGTTCCTGTCAGGACCTACTCCCAGGGGGGACAAGCCCCATCCTCAGTGGCAGTACCACCAGAAGGTGGTGCAGAGCCAACAGAGGTGGAGGTCCAAGGCTGGGCACCAAATATGCTGGTGCCCGGTGCCATGGACAGCTGAAGTGGGACAGCAGGGTCTGCCAGGACCAGCAAATCCATACAGCCTATGGTGTTGCAGTTTAAACACAGATATGGCTTAGTAATAGTCAACAGCATTCAGGATTACTTATAACGGCATGCATAGATATGACCATCAATCCAACACAACAGATGGTATACATTTGCAGAGGGAGCACAACACATGCATATATACTGCATGACATCTGTACAAAGTGTAGAGGACTTGTGACTGCAGCTATGAACAGTGGCTCATTATTGGCATGTCACTGAGAACCCCAGACAGTGTCTGTCATACCACTGTTTGATGTGACATATGTCCAGTCAGGGATGCAATGGCAGTAAGTCATCACTATCACCAAGTACCGGCTGCAATCCTCACAATACGCTCCTGCAGTTGACAGATGTGTGTTCAGTGAGTTACACAGGAAACAAATGGTTTCACACACTGACCAGTCCACAGATGGCCCTACAGTTGGGGGTCCCTTACAAACACAGCACTGTCTTGTTAGTTTTAAAACATGCAGAACAGCCATTACCACACACAACTTGTTAAACAGTCAGTAGTCTCAATGAAGCATAGCTACACTTACATGCTGTAGTCATGTCTGGCACATCACCCTCCTGTCTTTAGGCTATTTCCCACTGTGTATGTTGTTTGAGGAACATCCAGACATCATCTGTGATGCCGTTTACCAAACACCAGATCCAGGTCACAGTGACTGTCATGGGCAAACACCAACATGATGTTCCTAGATATTGTATTGTGTTTTTCATGCGAATGGCTATGGGAACATCATCACAGCTGTTTCACATGTAATCAGCTAGAGGAGGATTGCAAAAGGGCAGAGGCCATCACCTGATCATGACCATCACCTACAAAACACAAGCTGCTGCTGAGCAGGTGTACACCTCCACATCCACCCAAGTGTGTGTGGGAGGGAAAGACAGAGGCAAAGTACATCAGAGAAGGGCTTGGAGACTAAAACCTAAGCATCGTCTGTCACACACCTAAAAGTACAGGGGTTCAAACCCCTGACTAACTAGTCATTACCATTACAAGTGCATGCAGTTACCCCATGTGCCACAAAGCTGACATGCTGGTGTGCTGTAAGAACATATATGTGTGTTGGTGACTGACATCTGCAACAGAGATATAGTAGACATACATTAGGTGTAGCACATATGGCTGTCCACATGAACGGATGTCATTGTCAACACAACCACACTCTCTAATGGACTCACACTGACACTCTTTGCCAGGCCCACAAATACACTTCCAAACTACTTAGTTTGCCACACTGCGGAAATGCACAGGTACTGCATGCACCACAGGGGATATCCGGAGGTTCTATGGGCTAGGGCATGTGAACATGTTTGACATCTGTCAATATGTCAATGGGGGTTATACTGGGAGTGACTGTGGTTGGGAGCATCATACCCCACACACAGACACAAGGTGCCAGTACTGACAGACATGCATGTGTGCACTGCCTCATGGGTGTGTAGTGGTTGGCTGTGCAAGATGGCTGTAAAAGGCTGGGTGAGGGGTAATCCTTGGCATCACGCCAC